>NC_135747.1:40803736-41452736 GCF_041903045.1 Epinephelus lanceolatus
TTGTAAGTGGAAAAAGAAAACCACATAACACCAGCACTGGCCTCCCTCCACTGGCTTCCCGTCCAATGTAGGATTGATTTTAAGATGTTATTGCTGGTTTTTAAGGTTTTACACAGTCTGCTGCCGCTTTATCTTCATACTCCAGTTAGAGACCTGAGGTCGAGTGAGCTGATGCTCCTGGATGTTTCCAGAAGTAGGCACAGAAACAGCACCAACTAAGCCTTTGCAGCAGCTGAACCTAAACTCTGGAACAGTTTACCTATACAAATACAAACCGCTCCGAAATTTGAAACCTTTAAGTCTCTACTGAGGACCCACCTCTTTTCGTTGGTGTACAATCGATTGATTTTATAACTGTTCAGCAATTTGGTCAACTGCAATTGTTTTTAAAAGAGAAATGCAGCTCAATAATCTGGCAAATTTAATTCCCTGGATTAAATCTGAGGTAACAAGTCTTGGTGTGATCCTTGATTCAGATCTAAGCTTCAGGTCCCACATTAACAAGGTGCTGAAGACATAATTTTTCCGCCTCAGACACATCGCTAAGCTACGACCATTTCTAAATGAAAAAGATGCAGAGAAATTGATTCATGCTTTTATTTCAAGCCGACTCGACCACTGTAATGCACTTTTTGCTGGCCTCCCAAAAACACCACTGAAAGACTTCAGCTCGTTCAAAACTCTGCAGCTCTGCTATGAACCAGAACCAAGAGGAGAGAGCACATCAGGCCGGTCTGAGCTGCTCTGCACTGACTTCCTGTTACATTTACAATTGATTTTAAGCTCCTCCTCCTTGTATACAAAGCCCTACACTGGCTGGGACCAAGCTACATCGCTAACTCCCTTGTTAACTATTTGCCTCCAAGAACACTGCGATCATGGTTTACTGGAAGAAGATCAGGGATGCAGCCTTTGTCAATTACGCCCCAAAGCTATGGAACACACTACCTATAGATATCAGGGAAGCTAGCTCGCTAAATATTTTTAAAAGAAAGCTAAAAACGTATCTGTTCACTTTAGACTTTACTTGATTTTATGATTTATAGTTTTACAACTCTATGATTTTATGAAGCAGTTCTGTTTTATGTTCATTCTATCTTCATGTGAAGCACTCAGTGCTTATGCTGCCCTTATTGTAAAGCACTTGCTTGTATGAAAGGTGCCATATAAATAAAGTTAATTATTATCATTATTTAATGTGCTCTACAAATAAAGTTCCACTTGACTTGAGTACTGTGAACATAGTTAAACTCCACCATTGTGCGGCTGCAGCAGACTCAGCTGTGATACACTTACGGTGTAGGTCTGTTTGTCCAGCGTCTCCACCACCACCATGTCTCCGCTCTGGTCGATGCTGTAGACCGGAGACTGCAGCTTCACTCGGTCTCCCAGCTCTCTGGCCATGCCCTCACTGATCTGACTGGAGCCGCCTACAAACTTCCTCTCCTGCAGAGGCAGACGGAGAGAGCATGGTCAGTCACCAGAACCACAACGTGCAGATGCAGCAAGTCTTGTTTGTTTATTTTATGCTCTACTTCCAAGAGAAACTCTGATTATACGGGGTAAAATTGCTTTTATCCAGTCTGATCCTGCTCACAGTTCCACTCTGCCAGGGTAATAAAAACTTCATTTAGGAGACAAGCTGATACAATCTGTTGAGTTATCCCAGTGTTACATCCCAGTTATCCTCAATCCACCCTCTCTCCTCCACTATAAATTTCAACATCCCAAACCAAAAGGGAAAATGTGTTTGCAAAGCTCGGGCCAGAAAACGCTGAATGATGTAGAGGACTGAGGGGATGGAGAGAGATGAAGTGCTGCCAAAGCTCTGATACACAAAAATTAAATAGATAGTGACCTTTTCCATATGGTTAGTGTCAACATCTCTGTCCTCCCTGATTAGAAACACATTGAGCGCATTCCACCGTGGCATTCAGATGAATTTCTCCACCAGTCGCCAGAAAATTCGGAGCTAAACGTAAATAGATTGTGGCAGTGTAATGAGGTGAGTCTGTGTTTGTCTCGTTGGATTAAAGAAGAGTTTATTTTTTCCGTTTCACGGGGGAAGTTGTTCTGGAAGTGAAGAACACAGAATCTGCCTCCATATGCAACACTCCAAGCCAGCGGTGTCCAACTGGTGGGTCGTGGCCCAAAATGGACCGAATGGACCACAAGTGACAAGGAAATGTGACAAGTTTGTAACAAATACACTTTATTTAAAAGTACGGTGAATTTCCAGCACAAAGTTTTTATTTTGAGTGACTAACAGACAGCTACTTGACAGAGACAGCCAGCGAGCTTGACGACATGGCCGAACGGAAGTACGGTGCCAAATGTATTAAACTGTGTGGACGTTGAACTAATGGAAATCTGGACCCTGTGACTGAACCAGTTGGGAACCACTGCTCTACACCTTATATTACTTTCTCCTCCTCCTCCTCCTCCTCCTCAAATTATTGTTTATGTGTATACTCTGTACGCAGACACAAACATGCACCCATAAACAAGTGGTGGAACGATTAAGATCTTGTACTAAAGTAAAAGCAGTGACACTATAGTGTAAAATACTCGTTAAAAAGCCCTGCATTTAAAATCATACTCAAGTGTATTAGTATCAGCACACAGTTTGGAGAAGCTGGCGGAGTACCATGATGGAGCACTGCTGTGGATGGGGACAGCAGTGAAACGTATTTTAGCCACCTAACAGAATCAATATCAGTTCAAGTGTAAACTATATTTGGAACATTTTCAGTGCTTTATCTTGCTGTCAAAAAACCTTTGCAACAGTGAACTGAAGCTGTTGTATGGCCCTCTTCAGACTCATTTGACAAAAACAGCAATTTTACCTTGCAGAACACGGGGGTTGCTGATCTATCGCTGCCTAGATCAGTTCAGTGTGTTTGTGTTATTAGCCTCTTTTACACTGCCTGTTCAAGGCGGGAATATCGCACTGTTAAACCGCCTGTTCTGTAAGATAAGATTTAGGAACTAGAGCACTCGGAGAGCGCAGACCTCCGCCAAGCAGCTCGGATTTCCCGCCATTTTATTATTCTATCCACTTTGCTTCAACTGATCACCACCAAAATTATCATCTGTTCCCTTTCCTGAAAATTTCATCAAAATCCGTTCAGAACTTTTTGAGTTATTTTGCAGACAAACAAACTGACAAACGGCGGCGAAAACATAGCCTCCTTGGCGGAGGTAATGATGGGGCAAAGTCATCTCGCCTTAAATCCACCTCAGGAGGTAGTAACAGCGCTGAAATGATGTCTGTATAGACGGGACAGCTGGCAGGACGGGTGTGACAATTTGACGACGCGTTATGTGTGTGATTCAGCAGCTGATAGCAGTTAGCGTCTAACTCAAAGAAGAAGTACAGCGGCCGAAAACGTCCACAAATTGGCAAAGCAATGAGATTTGGGAGCTTCTTACCCTCTAAGCAGAGGACGAGTACAGGTAACAGGGACAGTAAATGATTGTTATTGTCATGTTATCCCGTTGTTATTGTTTATAAAGCGCTGCCGATACGTATTTTATGTGTCACACTAGAGGCTGACGCTATTATATTACACGTAAGGCCTGTCACGCCTCTTTTGATTCCGTGATGCCAGGATGTGGTCTGAAATCACACACTGGAGCGAAACAATACCATTGTTGAGGGCATAGACAGATTTCAGTTTCGGTTCAGTTCCCAATCGGAAAGGTCCGTCTGACAACAAGGTAAAGCAGTGAAAATAACCTTAATATAGCATTCATTCATAAGTATACCTTATAATTAGAATATTTTAAACTGATATCATTTTATTCAGGTAGCTATTTTTAGGTTTTAAAATATGTACGTTGATTAGCTTCCATCATGATACTCCAGCCTGCTTCTGTTATGGATGCGTTAATGTGTAATGTGTATATACCTTTGAAAAGCACAACCTATAATAATGTATCCTAATGTATTGGCTGAGTTATATTTCGTGTCAATAATCTATATCTACAATGTAAGTAAAGTTATCAAATAAGTAAAAATCTGAGTAGAAAGTACAATAATTGCCTCTGAGATGTGAAGCAGGGGTATAATGTTGCAGAAAAACTCAGTAAAGTACCTCAAAATTATAGTTAAGTATATTACTTGAGGTCATTGCTCTCACTTTCTCTCCACCACTGAGTGCAAAGGGAGCTGACAACAGAGCTGGCTACAACATCCTCTGTTTACCTAAACACAATCCCCTTCCTCAGTGGCCATGGCAACAGGGCTGCTGGGCTTTAGAAAGTACGACAACAGAATGTGCTCCCCCGGCACTCCAAGAAAACAGCTTTTGTGGAGCTCATGATTATTCTCAGCAGCAAACTAAGGTGAATGTGAGCAAGACTTTGCCCTGCATCACTTCTTGGAGAGCCTCGTCCGTCCTGCGTCCCTCAGGCTGATTGTTCTATAGAGATTAACTGGAGTCATGATGCTGAGGGTTCTGTTTGTAAGTTCAGTGTACATCAATTAATAATGTCTGGCATTTTGCAGACGCTGTATCTTACCTTAATCTTCAGTGTAGATGTTAAAACCAGACATGTGGCTGACGTACCTGTCCTCCATTTGTGGTGGAGAAGATCCTCATGGTTCCTCCGCACTGCTTCACGTACCAGAGGAACCACAGAGCCGACACCTCGTGGGGCTCAGACGTCACGTTCACGTTGACAAACAGTGTGGCGAAGCGACGAACAGTGCTGGGAATAAGAGACGACAGTTAGAACTTCATACTGAAAAATGTGTTTGTGTAAATGTTCAAAATATATCCGTGAGATCCTGCATAGTTTTTATTTTATTTCTCTTAATGGAGAAAAGCTTTATTAACAAAGTTCCACTGTGTTTAAGGGATAATTCAGAAATGACATGTTCTTCTACTTTTTAAGAATCAGACATGAATTCATTTGTCACGTCTCTCTGTGTAGTTTGAAAGTTAAACACAAGTTTTGTGTAATTAACTCTCAACTATTTGAGATTTTGTGTGTGACATTCAATACATTTGTTCAAACACAAGTACAAGGTATTAAACTTTGACTGAAGTGAATTTCTCTACATGTGTGTACTGAGCTGTAACTGTTTTACAAGCTGTTAACACCTCTGTATAAAGATATATTAATACTTCTTATCATGCATAGACATACTTTGACTACATTCCTGTTTACATTCAATTTGTACGTTTGGAAAAACTGTCTGTCCAGTGGTTTAGATGCATACTATATATCACAATGTAACTACATGTCCTCAGTTCAATTCTGACAGCGGACCTATGGTTCATGTCAAACCCCTCACGTTTAACACCTCTTCCCTGACAAGTCTCCGGTGAAAATGCCAAAATGTTAAATAATCTTAAAAGAAATAAATGATGGTGCTAACTTCAGAGACATAAAAAGACCTGCACAACTGGTCTCACTGTTGTTAGGCAGAATCAATTATGTAATTCTACTCTCTGTTACCTGGTCCAGCAGATTTTCTCAAAGAGCTGCTGCATGGACATCTTGTCCCACTCCTCGGCATGGGGAGCTCTCCAGGGAGCCTCTCTGGGAATCTGAAACACACCAGGAGGACGACGAGGACATTTAGCAGAGGTGAGACACACAGAGTGGAGAGCAAAGAAACAAAAAAAACAATGGTGAGTCTTTCTTTACCTCCTTGCCCATCTCGTCCATCGTCCTCCACAGGTTGTTGAAGTCCAACAGGACGATGGGGTTCCACATGGGAGGGAAGGAGCCTTTGAACGGGTACGACTTTCCCTGTTGAACAACATCAAAAAAGTTGTCTAAATATGGAAACTTGGTGTTTTACAAGTAACTCAAAAGTTCACTTTCTCACACTGTATGTGTCACATTATCAAACTCTGTCACACTGCTGGAGAAAGAGACCTGTTAATATCAGAGTTTGGCTGGTGGTATACTCAGCTTTTAAGTTAGAAATCTTTAGCCTGGAAATCCAGACTCAAATCTAGAAAGATTTCCGGTGCAGAGCAAATTTGAATTTGCCAGGGGCGGAGCATCTGGATTTCCAGGTTAAGATATCATTGTTACAGAGTGACATACGTTCCTTTCTGATTCAAATCAGTTGGCAGGTGGCACTTATTATTTTTAATTCCACAAAGTGTTTTTAAGTGGTTCTTATAAGGCAGCATTGTACACCCGAGTTCTTCCAGGATGTTGAGATTACAACAGTTAACGCAAATTCATCCAATCCCTGTGAACTGTGCACAACCCTGTCATTTAGTCCAATCACCAAAACTTTTCATCATCATAGCTCCCCTCATCATAGCAGTCCCCTGCACAAGATCACAAAGCTCACTTCCTTGTTCCTGTTTGACATGTGCGACACAAACGTTTCAGATTTACCAACAACAACAACTTACTGCTCAAGACCGTGCAAGGTAAATCCCTGAACTGAATGAATGACTCACTATTTTTGCTATTTTAACTTGCACCTGAATTTTGTTGCCTTAAAGAAACTTTGCAACATGCATCACAATCTTTAAGAAAAGCTCCCATGAAATCACTTTAGGCCGCGACAATCCCTAAAAAGCCTGCCAAGGCCGGAAGGGACTAAAATATGTGATACATACAGCCACCCATCCTTACAGAGCTGCTGACACTGAAACTGTTTCATATCCTTTTGTTGTCTACAGCAGTGGTTCCTGACTGGTCCAGATGTCTCCTTAGTCATTACTTCAAGGTCCACACAGTTTATTACAATTAGCGTCATTTTGCTGTCTCTGTCAGGTAGCTATCTGTTAGTCACTCACTCTGCAGCAGGAAGCGACACTTAAAAATAAAAGCTCTGTGCCGGAAATTCCCTGTACTTCAAAATAAAGCGCGTTTTCTACAGACTTGACACGTTTGCGAGTCACTTGTGCTCCATTCAGGATGGACTCGTGACCCACTTTTGGTCCGAGACCAACCCGCTGGGAACCACTAAGTGTCAGTGAGAGCTGCTCCCAACCTGCTGAGGACACATTTCAAGGTAAATCGAAACTTTAAAGACAATAAATACTACTTCAAGGTGAACATATTCTTCACACATTAGTCGACCTCTAGCTGACCTTCACTGTGCTTAGTCAGAGTGACTGTGAACAGTTTACAAAGAGCTGTGTAGTAACAGCCCAGTATGATGAGCGTTGTGCAACATTTTACGACTAATTCAAAGATCCAGAGTCATCGAGCGCGATAAGAGTGTCCTCAGTTCATGTGCTGTCTGTCTGTCTGTCTGTCTGGACTATTGCTCTGTTTCTCAACCACACAAGTGATTTACCGATGCAGGGGGGGGGGGGGGGGGGGGGGAGGACAAAGAGATCAAGGTTACTCCAACCGGCCGCCATAAACATGCAGATTACATGTTGAGCTCTGTGTCACAGTCGTGTCTGGTGTTTCTAAGAACCAACTCTTGCTTTCTAGCAACTGTCACTTCGCAGTGTGGAGGAACAAATCTGTCTGCATATACTGTCTAGCGTAACGTCATTGACATTTAGCTTGACAAGTAAATTTGTTTCAGACCCCATTAAACTTCAGCTTCCCCTGAAACAAACAAAGACAGGCTGTGTGTAGTGATGCCTTTGTGTGTCTCACAGTGGATCACTGTGTGATGGAGCTGCAGGCCAACAGCTCAGGCTTTCTGGGGTCAGTCTCGTACTTCTGTGCTGGCTCGTGTTAGCGTTCGGCTTGTCGTGTCATTTAATGACATTTTATTGGAGATTCTTTCCGGAACACACAAACATAAAGCCAAATTTTATTTGTTCATCTTATGTTCAGCGATGTGTCTGCAACATTTGCAGCTGCTATCTGACCTTAAAAAACATGGCAAACTGCAAAGTCCTGGTTTTGATACTGAAAAGTGTCCTTCTGTGCATGGTTAGAGTCCTTGAACAAAACATTTTGCTTGTCAAGATGATCAATATAACAGCTTAACCTCTTAAACTCTGACAGAGTCAACTGTGGGTCATCTCTACAAATTCAAGTTTTACTAAAGACTAAATTTTTCCAAAGACACAAAATATGTTGAGCTGAATTCTGCAGAAATGTGTATGAACATGCACAACATATCAAGAATATTCTCTAATATTAGAGGTCACAGGCCCACTATGACATCATGCTTCAATATTTCAGGTGGAGCAGATACTTGTAGACTGAAACACTGTGACGTCACACCAACAACAGCAATCACTTACGGGTAGACAATTGGCATTTGATTTCAGCTGCAGAGATACGTAACATGGGCAAACTTGTTTTTTATTTCTGTTGTCATTTTCAGCTGTAACATTAAGGGTATATATTTAAGCATGGTGGTCCGACCTATCTGATTATTGATGTGCTCATTTTATGTACTGTGTTGCTTTGCAGTAATCTTTGATAAACCAGTTATATTAGGCCATAAAAATGGGGTTTGACCTCGTGATTGACAGCTCTGCGTGTCAATCGGTGTGCTCGTGATCAATGGCACTGTTCATGACTGGTTGTAAAGGTGTATTGGCAGGAACTCGATCTTGGGGACATTGCTACTGCACAGTCCATGGCTCCAAATGACGTCATCAGCTCAAGAGGCAGCGGCCGTATCCGGGATACTTTGGCTTCATTTCTGTATAGTCTGTGTTCAAAACCTGCGCCGCCCTGTCAGGGTTCAAGTCGCTATAATGACCTGCTAACATTAATGTAATGCTGTATGAAAGATATGGTGAGTTTAAATTGGATTGAAATGAGATTTTTAAGTGGAAGAAATCAGGGGTTTTAAAGGTTAACATGTTATCTTTTTAAATTCACGTCTCACTTCAGCTGACATCACATCAAACATGCAGAAATAAAAAAAGGCCCAAGGACGTGACTGTTGTTGTACAAAAATAACACGGTGCAGAGATTTGCTGTCAGCACTGTGACACTTTGTGTTTGAAAAGAGTAAAAGTAGCTCAGCGATCAGCTGTGATGTGTAAATCAGTCGTGTTTGCAGCTGAATCACAGACGCATCAAATAATCAATCATGTTTACTACACACATTTATATTACGCATTTTTTATTAGTGTTTATATTTTTGCTTTAACTTCTGTTATTCATGTCTGACATTTAGATCTTGCTTTTATTTGCATGATTTTCTTTTTCATAGATATTTAATGAGCACTTTAAGAGCGTGCCAGAGGCCTCAGATTTTCATTGCGTCTCTAGAATTGTGTGCATGATAAGAAAAGTGGACTTGCAAAATGAAACTTTCATTGGCTTCAAGCCTCTTAAACTTAGGGTGCTACCCTGTTTTAAGTGTTCCCAGATGAGGAAAAGTTATATCTCACTAATGAAGAGTCCAACCAGGTTAATAACCAACAATGGACAATCAGAGTAATAAATAACCCATAAAGAATTATCTATTCTTGGCACAGTCAGTGTAGTCACAGCTCAGGTCTGCCGCCCTGTGTACGTGTGCTTTATCACAGATCTGAGAGACTCTCTTGAGCTGAACTGTATTTTATGAGGGTGAGAAATTTCACTATCAAACGCTCACATCTCGCTCTGTAAGTAGGTCAATGAAAACCTTTCATTCAGACACAGATATTTACAATCACATATTATATTGTACCAGACGAGATGCTCAGAGTCCAAATATGCCTTTTCATTAAGGTCTTCTTGAATCGCTCTTAGTCTGGCCCCTCCCCTGGGACCACTTTACCTTGGGAGACCATACCAGAGGCTATTAGCAGCTCCCAGGTTCACGGGGAAATGCAAACCCCTCCACCACATTAAGAGAGGAGGAGAGGAGATTCTCGGAGGAGCTGGTTGCATCTCCGTGTTTCTACAGTAGCCCAGAAGGGACAAACCAAACACTGGCTCTAGAAAGGGACATTCGCATTTTCGTGTTGGCCACCGTAGTTAGCAGCCCCTCTGTGACGAGCCAAACAGCACTGCAGAAACACTGATTTCTAAAATCAAAGAGATTTATTCAGTGTTTTTACCAGTTTTAATTACCGGTTCTGTGTGTTTTAGAGAGGAAGAGACCTCTGCAGATAATTCTGCTCCTGGTAAAAACCTCTGGGCTGGTGGCTTGTCCCTGTCATGCCGAGCATCATCTGGAAAACACTAATTTGTGATGTGAAACTGTGTCAGTGTTTTTACTGGTTTTAATCACAGGAAGAGACCTCTGCAAGTAATTTGTCTCTTGGTGAAAACCTCCTGAACAATAAACACGGCAGGAATTCTCACTGGGAGAAGTTTCAGCTGGTTGCAATCTTCAGTCCTCACCACTAGATGTCACTAAATCCCCCTAAATCTCACACACTTCTTTAAGCTTCTTTTCAGAAAAGTTTTCCACACAAGGAGAATCTTTATCTGATCAACCAAGAGTCCAACCAATATAATTAACGACACAGCTACAACAACACACCCTAAATAAAGTACCAATAATTTATAGCCTATAAAGAAATAAGTGTTCCTAGTACAGTAAGAGTTTCCGCCCTGTGATCGTGCGCTTTATCGCTGATCTGAGATACTCTCTCCTGAGGTGAACTGTGTTTTATGAGGGCGAGAAGTTTTACTACGGGTCACAATCTAACGCTTCTAAAGAACACTCAGGTTTTATATGACAGACAATTCACATACAACAATGGCAAATCCATTTTCAAGTCACTGAACTTTCGTTTCTTTATACACTGACAGTATGAGGCCTGCTGCTCTGCACCACTGCTCCAGTTATACTCTGACAAATATCTGTTTTTATTTCCTCTGGGCACTGCAACATCAAGACTGCACTTTTTATGAATGATTACCAACACAACATTTAAGTCACAGACAGAGAGAAGACTCTCACAATGTACAGTATCACTGCCGTGCTCAGAACTGTTCGTTGCTGTGTAACAACAGGTCTGTCACCATGGAGACGCTGGCCGAGGGAACACAGAAGGAGGAGGTGGGGGGATAGAGGAGAGAAAGCAAGGCAGCATCTGTTTCCACATCAGTGAGCAGTGAGTCAGCCTCATGCGGAGGAGAAGCCTGAGACACAGGTGACCACTCGTCCCACTCAAACCATATGTCCTGTTCTGAGTTGTAAACAAACATTAATTGTCTATATCTCCTATTTTTACTGCATTATCGTGCGCTGTGTTGACCTTAGAGCTGCTGGCTTATGCCAGAGGAGTCACTACTCTGAGGGACTCGTACAACAGTCAATAAAACATGTAGAGAACTACTGTCGTAGAGAAACTTGCACAACCGTCAGCCGTTTCTGTCTGTGGTGCTGCGAACGTGCAAACATGCACACTGCTGCAGCAGCGACGGGACAATCCCACACTCTTTCTCAATCTCTGATAACCAGGGACAGTATTTAATCAAAGTCTGTTTCCCCATCTCTGACAGTGATAGCTCATTAATAAATCCAGTGCTGAGAGCTGCAGCTGCCTGTAAGGCAGTAGTTTGCTGATAAGGGAAACCAGCGCTGGCCTTTTGGATTACAATCTGCCATAGAAAAGCTGATTAGCTACACAGCTTGCTTGCAAGCTAGCCCTAATTACACAATGGCTCGGCACACATGCTGCTTCACTACCACTCTGGCTGCTGTCCTGTGAAGTAATGCAGACACTGTCGTATAAATCAGATCAATGCAGATTTAATCCAGCGAGTTTTCCTCTGTTACAAAGTTCAGACCTGTGCAGTGATCAGGAAACTTGTACCTGCTGCGTCTGTTTAGAGCTTATTCATCTGGATAGCTTCTTGGTTAATCCAAAGCTACTTACAATCAAAAGACAGTGCAGTGATACTCACAACAGCAACTGACATGTTTGAAATCTCATGAGGTGAAGTGAAGGTAACAGTTAGAGTCAGTCTGTGGTGCTGATGGAGGGAAAGGTGCAGAAATCAAATATTATAATGAGAGGTTACACTGCAGAGAGGCCCTGCAGGCAGGGCTGATATGAGAGGGTGCTAGGAACATCGTTAATTTTCATGACTTTAGAGTTACTTTATAAGAAAGTTCTGTTTTTATTTCTAAGACAGGTGTTACATGTCTGTGGTTTGCAGACATACAATGCCAACATTTATTCTAGCAACTGGGTTGGGATACTACATATTTTCCTTACTAGTAAAAACACTGCAGTACTTTCCTGACCCCTGTCTGTTTCACTGAGGTCAGAGGGCATTCAGTGACCTGCTGAATGCTGAATAAAGATCTGACAGCCCAGGTGTAAATACATGGTTAAAAGGTGAGGTACCGCCATGTTTTGGTCCCACTATCCATCTTTTGTCTCAGATCCCTGATGAGGATCAAGTCTCTTTATCATCTCTATGCCATGACAAACTTTTCCAGATACCTGACAGCTCCAATGCAAGATCACCAGCTGGTGAAAGATAAATAACTGACACCTCTAACATGAAGCTGCACAGAGAAAATATAAAATATAACCAGCCTCATTCTTTAAGTGTTGTTCTGGGCATCTGAATTTTTGCAGAGTCAGCTGTGAGATCAGGGACACCAGAAACAGACCTCCTCCACGTCTCCACACATATGCATGCACAAATGCATGAACACACACACACACACACACACACACACACACTGACACAGATAGAGGTGAGCAGCTTTTGATGAAGCACGCTGCCATGGAAACCGGCCAGGAAGCTACGAGTGGCGCGTGTGTGTGAGTCTGGGTCTTTGAGTGGATCTTACAGAGATAGTAGCTAAGGAGACGCACTCACAGAGGAGCTCCCGTACGCGAGTGTGGAGCTCACATAAACGCTTCACATCACCGCAGCCGTCCAGTCAAGTCCTTCACCAAACCAAAGATTTATTCTCTAACTGCTGTCAGAGCCAAATGTCATGCTGGTGACATTTCACAGCACTGCCCAAGTAGGTCAAGTCAATAGTACATCAGTGCTGAGGACACAGTGGTGCTGAAGACTATGAGACCAGGCTTCAAATGCATCAGTCCTTATAGTAATACAGTAGGTTTAAATGGACGGAGGAAATATTAAGTAGACCTTAATTGACAGCACACTGTGTTACAAAGAAATATGCCTCTCCTAACCAGAGCAGATCACAGAGGTCTGTTTGTGCTCAGTTATGATCTGGTATCCTGCCTGCGGCTGCGGAACCAGAGGACGAAACGTGTCACCTGTAGGAAGCATAATGCATTTAAATAAGAAACGAAAAATCCCATTTATCTGAATTAACCTGATTATTATCTCCAAAATATGAGAAGAGTTTGTGTAAAAAAATCTACTTTTGTTTTCTGAATTAACAAGATAACAAGCTCATCAATTCTCATTTTTCTAAATTAACAACATCATTATCGCACATTCCAGTACCTCATCGAGTAGAACACATACCATTAGGCTGAGTCCTTAATGCTATGGCCTAAATACAGCCCAGGACCCTTTGCTGCAGGTTCCCCTCTCTCCCCTTTCATTTTTCTGTCTATCAAGGTCACAAAAAAACATAAAAATGCCAAAAAGCTTGAACAAACCACAGAAACCGGAGGAGTAACATTTGATCGAGATTTGTCTTTTAACTCTCATATAAAACAAACCTCACAGACTGCGTTCTTTCATCTCCGTAATATCGCAAAATTTAGGCCTATCCTGTTCCAAAAAGATGCAGGAAAATTAATCCACGCTTTTGATACCTCTAGGCTGGATTACTGTAACTCCCTATCATCAGGTAGCTCTAATAAGTCTATGAAAACTCTCCAGCTGACCCAGAGCACAGAGGCACGTGTACTAACAGGAACTATGGCGTCCAGTAAAATCCAGAATTGAATTTAAAATCCTACTGTTAACTTATAAAGCTCTAAATGGTCAAGCTCCGTCATATCTTAGAGAGCTCATAGTGCCATATTATCCCACCAGAACACTGCGCTCTGAGAACGCAGGGTTACTCATGGTCCCTAAAGTCTCCAAAAGTAGATCAGGAGCCAGAGCCTTCAGCTATCAGGCTCCTCTCCTGTGGAATCATCTTCCTGTTACGGTCCGGGAGGCAGACACCGTCTCCACATTTAAGACTAGACTTAAGACTTTCCTCTTTGATAAAGCTTATAGTTAGGGCCGGCTCAGGCTTGCCTTGGACCAGCCCCTAGTTAGGCTGACTTAGGCCTAGTCTGCCGAGGGACCTCCTTCTCTTCTTCTCTCTTGCTCTTAGATTTAGAAAATTTGGTTCTTCTTCATCTGCTAACATTCATGTCCTATTATTACATGTCGCTAACTCAGCTTCTTCTCAGGAGCCTTTGTGCTCCACTGTCTCGCATGTTCCCTCAAATCGTGGCTACACCTGGATGGTGTGTCATTGTTGTGCTGCTGCCGTGGTCCTGCCAGATGCCTCCTGCTGCTGCTGTTATCATTAGTCATACTTCTACTGTTATCAGACCTGTATGTTTATTATTTTTACATACATATACTGTCATATACTAATATATACATATATAATGCTATTATTATTACAATATTATCATTAACTTTAATGTTGGTGTAGCTATTGTCATTCCCGTTTGCCGTGCATCTCTCTGTCTCTCCAACTCTCAATTTATCATTGTGTCAAACAGATTACTGTTAATTTATTATGTTGATATGTCCTGAAGAGGGATCCCTCCTCAGTTGCTCTTCCTGAGGTTTCTACCGTTTTTTTTCCCCGTTAAAGGGTTTTTTTGGGGAGTTTTTCCTTATCCGCTGTGAGGGTCCTAAGGACAGAGGGATGTCGTATGCTGTAAAGCCCTGTGAGGCAAATTGTGATTTGTGATATTAGACTTCAAAAATAAAACTGAATCAAAATTGAATAATATCAATATATTACAGAGCCCTACAACGCTTAAGATTGTCATTATTTTTACCTAACTATGATGCCATTCATGCTCTGCACCAGTCATTCAATGTATTTGCATTACATTACATTATTCAAATTATCTGCACACAGCCATGATTTATAATTTCAAAAGGGTTACATGTACTTTAGTGTTACTGTTAATTGTGCCTTGTTCATAGAAGCCTCTCTTTTCACTGCTGCCTCTCCTACAGCAATAGAAAATCTGCACTCATACACACATAAAATATTTCCTTCTACTGTTGCACTTTTATTGTAAAAACAGGAAATGCAGTGCACGTGTCATTCAAAATGTCTCTTTACAGTTCTTGTTTTATTTTTTACGAGAGGGCGATAGCACGAGAACAAACAGCCACACTGAGCTGTTAGCTGCAGAGCAGCAGGTGAAGGCCACTTCCATTTCCTCGCCAGCAAAATAAACATCTTCATTTGTACGTGCCACTGCTCTTCTCCAGAGCCAAGAACTCTTTTGGCACTTGTTATACTTAATGGCAGTCGTCCAGATTATTATAACCCAGTGATGATTTTGCATATTGAGCGTAGGTAGATTTGAGGGCAGCTCAGGACACACAGTCGGTGCACAATCAATAACTGTGCTCCTACAGTAGAAATCTCTTCTGTGAGAGAAGGTAAGCAGTGGTCAATATTTAATATCTGCCAGTGATAATCACTGGGTGGCCTCTACTGTAAACAAGCCTCCAAATGTTTACTTCAAACTTTAAATTCTGCAGCTGCAACTGATACTATAGCCCTGTGATAAATTACATTTCTGAAGCCTCGAACGCTGCGTTTGGAGACGCTGACAGAAAGTTTGATTCCTGGTGATTTATGAGGCAGTATTTCTGTGCATAGTTGTACCGAATTTCATTATATTGAGAGGTGTTTTTCTGGCCTCCTCATGCGTGTAAATGGAAGTTGGCAGTGGAAATTAGAGACTGCTTTCTATATAAACCAGAGTAAGTTTGTTTATCAGTGTGAGTTTGTGCCCACTCCCTCAGGCTAGAGGGTCAAAGTCCATCTATGAAGTTATGATTCAATGACATGGACACAGTCTACGTTGAGATAAGCTATCTTTATCAAACACACATGCACACACACACGGAGAGCTGCCAACCACTCTAGGCCGTCCAGTGATTTACAGTAAGGGTAGTTTGAGCAGGGTACACGGCCGCAACAGCAAATCAAATCAGGTAGAGGAACACAACTGTGTTAAGGACAGCCCTGCGCCCACACTAATGAGATATGGAGCAAAGAATAACAAGAACAAAGATGGCCTCAGTGTCTCTTTCTTCCGTCCTTCTTTGTTTGCCTTTGCTGTCCATTCAACCACTCAGAGAAAAGAGAAACTGCATTACAGAAATCCCTTAGGCAAAGATTAGCATCTCCAGTCACTAATGTTGCGGCAGAGAGGGGTGGCTGGCTGCTCGGCAGACATGTACGGTGTCACAGGAAGGACACAATGTGTGGTTTTTATCCACGCAGTACCTTGGTCTGCTCTGCTCTGAGGGGCAACACTAACTGTTGATCAGATGAGACGGTATGTCTTCAGTGCCAGCTGAAGTTTGAAGCACATTTCCGTAGCAGATTGAACAGCTCATTTGTCACGCCTTCCAGCTACTGCAATTAAACTCAGCCGTCACTTCTAATTACTATCAATTAGTTGGACTAACAGCTTTAAGCATATGAGATTGATTTGATGGATATATTCCTGTCTTCGGTGGAGTCTGAGGGGAAAGTCAGGGTTTCTGTTATCTGGTAATTACTGTTTTTTAACAGTAAATCTGTTGAAGTTCAACATAGTTTAATCTCTCTGGTCATAACGTCCAATGAAAATAATTCCCTCTGAGAAAATGAAGGCCTGAAGATCTTTTCAGACAATAACTCTCCACCTGGGTAGGTGTCCACAGGATCTGTCATTTCCACACTATCCATCACTTGTCTATATTATCAGCTCTGCAATGCATCCTGACATTTCAATAAATTTGGTGTCATGTTGGCTGCTCCTCATCTGCATGAGGTCGAGGTCCTGGCTACTTTATGCAAATCAGGAGTGTCCAGTCTGACTTTCCAATCTCTGAAAACTCTGAAAAAACATTCAACCTGACCACTGTTGATTTAAAATGGAGACAGATTCAGCAACTGCATTGCCTCAGATGTTTGCAGAAATGCACTTCTGTGAAGCTGCCTAACCCACTGCGTCCAAACACACCTCTGCCGACACGTACCATCACTGCGCTCCTCATGTGGACAGACAGGTGCTCTGAAAGTAAATTGCAAGGTGCTATCATGGAAACAGTATCATATATTCATAATAAAAGGTAGATTTGTTGACATATAGTTGGCCCAGGCCTTAATGTCAACCAACAACGGTAATTTTCGATGGCTTAAGTTTGCCAAATTAGCATAGTTGTAACTATCTGTAATGTTATGTGACACTTCCAGTCTTGCATTGATGCTCTGCCATGCAAAAGCCTCCTTTTTATGGCCCAATAACTGTTTAGAAAACACTTATATATATTTCAGGGAACTCACAAACAGTGAACATCAATCTCTGGTTCATTGAATTGCAATGTGCATAGTGTAGAAAAAGGTTCAAGACAGTTTGGCCACAGACGAGGGTGTGTGTTAGATGAGCACGACCGTAACAGTTTGTTGCTCCGCCTGTCAGGTTGCCAGCGTCTCCCTACCTGCCCACTCACCTTTCATTGCCAATGACTAGCTAAGTGCATAATTACTCCACATGTGAAAAACACTGTCTTCTAAAAGCAAGCGAGCATTTTTGCTTTCTCACAGAGTTATAAGACAAGGTTGATGCTCCTTGTATGTCTGTGAGATAAATATGAAGCTACAGTCAAAAGCCAGTTAGCTTAGCTTAGCACAAAAACTGGAAACAGGAGGAAATAGATGGCCTGGCTCTGCCCAGAGGTAAAAAAAAATCCATCTACCAGCATCTTGATTGCTCACCAGTTAACATGTTATATCTCATTAGTTTAATGTGTACATATGTCATGGATGCTATTAATATGTTGACTTGCAGAGAATAATTTCCAGTGAGAAACATGCTGTCTTCACTTGGAGACTGTTTGTACAGAGATGCACAAAGAACTAATAGAGAGATTCGTCACATGATGCACAGTCACTGCAAAAACTATGAGCTCGTGGTTGACTACCAGGGGAACAGGAGATCCATGTTGTGGTTGTCATCCAGGGAGAATAAGTGACTCAGACAAGTACCTCAGGGACCAATTTTGCCCATTAAATTACATTGATTTGACGTGACTTTGTTAAGCTTTGTTGTTCTTGCTCTGCTGTATGTGTATTAGTATGTAAGTTCACTGAGAGAAACAGAACAGAGTCAAATTCCATCTAACCTACATATTCACATACTTGGCCTTTGACCACCAAAATTTAATCAGTTCACCCTTGGGTCCGAGCAGACGTTTGTGTGTAATTTGGAGATATTCCCTGAAGGCTGTCTTCTGGAAATGGTGAAAACTCTCTCTCATATGAGATAGCTTGTGAAGACATGACTCCAGCTGAAGCTTGAAGCAGAATATTATCTGCCATCCTAAAAATCACACACAAACAATGAGATACTCACATTGACATAATGCACCAGGCTCTCCTGCTCGTTGACTTTGTAGGTCTGAACACCGTACTCTCTGGCCAAACGGAGGATGCGGTTCTGAGTTGGTCCGATGTAAGCCCCACCCAGATCAACCCACTTTGTCTCCTTATTCTGAAAAAGAAAGAAAAAACACATAGGACTATAAACAGAGAAATAAAAGAAGAAATAGAAATGGAAAAAGAAATACACTGTTGATCACAAAAGTCTCATTGATAGGTTGGAAAAAGTTTCAGTCCTGCCTATCAGATCATTAAAAAGCTTCTCATGACAAAGAAGTCCATGTGGAGTACCACAAGGCTCTGTCCTGGGTCCACTAGTTTTCAGTCTTTGCATGTTGACAATTCAGAACTTTTTGCTTTCACTGCTATGCAGATGACACCCAACTCTACATGGCTGTTGATCCTGATAACCCAACCCCCTTTGACTCCTCCTTTACTTTGTCATTAGTCTATGGATGACCCAAATATTCATCAAAGTAAATCAGGACAAAACAATGGTCCTTGTTATCAGTTCAAATACATTAAGATAAATAATGTTCCTGTAATTTATTAAACTATTCCAGCACATTACAACACAAGAAATCTGGGCGTTATCGACTGTGACTAACTAACTTTGCAGGAAGTTTGAGGAGCATAACTGGAACAGCTATCTATCCCTTTAAGAAATACTGCCAACGTAAGACTTTTTTTGTCTCCTGGAGAAGAAAGAGGGGTTTGTGCATGTGTCACAGTCCTGCATGCAATTTTCTTTGACTATGCCCCCTGGCTACCGTTGCCTGTTACTGAGCTGAACTGTGTTTCCTGTTGGGCTAACACCACTGCTCACTCACCTGCCTCCTGGCCTGGTTCAGCTTGCCAAATCAGCCAGGCTGCCAGGAACTTTGTGGAGAGACTTTGCTGGAGTGTTGAACTGTATTGTGTGCTGTTTACTAGCCCTGCCCTGTACCTGCAGAACTGTAACAGCGAATGTCATCGCCAACTGTTCCTATGTGCTGCAACTGGGCCCTAATACCACCCAGTAAAGCATGCATTTATTATGAGTAGGCTAAACTACTGCAATACACTGTTTCATGCAAAGCAAAGCTTATTAATCTTAGTTTCATATATTTTGGCATTTCTAATTTATTTTTGATTTTATTTCCTGGTCTTACCTGCACAGTGAAGGTGCGACCACCAACCCGATCCCTGGCCTCCAGGACTACAGGGCTCAGCCCATTGGCTTTTAACAGCTTTGCTGCACTCAAACCTGTAGACAGAAAGAGAAACACAGAGGTGAGTGAGGACAAATGCAGCACACTTCCTACACTTCACACAGGCAAGAAAAGACTTGTATACTAATTGTGCATGAATGTCAGGTGCTGGTGTATAATGATGTCTGTTTGAAATATGAAATATGTGTGACTGCTGGTGAGTGCTTTCTTTAGTCTTAATTTTACAGCCCAGTCACCAGAAACCACGAATATGTTACACATGTGCATTTTATATGTATCATGTCAATGTTGGTGGATGGTGTGACACCCAGGCGAGATGCCTGCCAAGCTACAGACCATTGTTCAAGACCAATAAGCAATAAAACCAGTTGTGTTTCAGCACATCATTGCTATTTTCCCAGCAGCTTTTTAGCCACCAAACGTGGGTATTTTGTAGCAACCCGTCTCTGCTTTTCAAGCCGGGAGTATGCCCCCAAAATCATGTATTTAAAGCCTAAACATAATGTTTTCCTGACCACAATCAAGTGATTTTTGTGCCTAAACCTCACCGCATGTCAATCACAGTATTTTTGAAACATAAAGCTTCTTTGTATCTAATACAAAATAACGTGCAAATGTAATGTATCCATAGCTTGTAAAAACATACAACGTAGGCTTGGGCGGTATCCTGGTGTAACGGTCCCAAAAATATGACTTGTAATACTGTCAAACATACAGGTGTTCCTCTTTCTACTGAACTCACAGCACAGTGCACAGCAGCTGGTCCGCTTGTAAATGCTGCCGTGAGAAGACAAACCAACTCTAGAAAACTATGCATCTTTGGAACAAAACTAGTCCCTGATTCGGACCAAAGCACCAAAGGTCAGAAAGCACCCTTAGAGATTATTTCAACCAAACTGTTTGTGATTGCTGGAACAGTGGACTAACTGACTGCATGACTAACAAGACTAACTCAGACCTACCTGGTGAGTTTTATTTTGTTTCTGTAGAGGTGTAACAATATATCTTTGTTGAAAGAGTTTTTACTGTGTATTCAGAGGATTAAAAAAGCTACAGGGAGCAAACTCATCGGTTAGGGTGGGGAGGTTCATAAAGGTATGACAAATTATCGCCTAAGCCAAGTACAATGCCTAAATTTTTTCTGGCGACTAAGCTGAATTCCCTCCTTGGTGCTCTCACACTAAAGCTGCCCAGGAGTGGAGGAGGTCTGTCAGACTTTATGACAGAATGGCTCGGTGCCACACCTTTCTTGAACGGAGCCTTTCATCATGTCTTTGTGGGGCTTTCTTGGTTAGGTAACTTTCAGACAGAATAGATGGTTGAAGGGGATTATTTGGAAAATCTGACGAGAGAGATGAAGATCAAAGGTGGATTTTGTTAGAGGAACAAATCTTGTTTCTCCTCTGCAAGTCAACTTACCATGGTACCACTCAAACTTACGTCTGTTTAAGTTTTGCTCCTTCATGCTTTTATAGAGTATATATTTTCTTATACAACAGGTCTTTGTTGAAAAAGGATTAAGTGAGGGATTAACCACCTAACATTGGCCTTTCGAATGACTTGGCTGGATATTCAGAGAGCTGTGGGAAAGATGGGAGAGCATTGGGGGAAGGGAGGATCATTGCAGAGAGAAACACTTCCACAACAAATCACAAACCAGCTGACCTGCTGATCATGTGAGCAAATACAAAGGGCAGAGCAAAGAGTAGAGCATGACTTTCACACACACTGACTGACTTCCTGACTGACTGACTGACTGACCAACCACAGGAAAAAGGCTTTTCACACACTGACCTCAGGCAATCCCCGCCATAACTTTAATTCAATAAGACATAACATAAATGCACTTAGGCATGCACACACATGTAGAGGATTAGCGTGCAGCATATGGCTCAGCAGCACTGGACTACGTCAGTGCAGCAGACGTTTAAAAGCACAGAAGTCACACACAGAAAGTGATTTATATGGGACAGAGATGAGCGGTTACTAAAAAGATACCAAATATTACATGGCCAAATGTATGTGGACACCTTAACATCAAACCCATTTAGGATTGCTGAACATCTCATTCATAAAGCATGGACTCTGACAGGCTCCACTCTTCTGGAAAAGCTTTCCACTGCAGGGATTTGATTCCATTCAGCCACAAGAGCACGAGTGAGGTCAAACACCGACGCTGGGCGATAAAACTTGGCTCACTGTCGGAGATCTGACACAGGTGCCAAGTGGAGAAGTGTTTTTAACATTTCAAATGTTTCTTGCAGACAGTAACTTCATCTTTAGTAATCTCTAGCTTTCACCTGCTGTTTTCACGCCATTATTTTGAGCTCATTCCAGTCACCAGAAAGAAAATGGCATTGTACATTTCTGCAAACCATGCATACGTTACATTTAATACGTATCATATCAGTGTTTCTAAAGTGACGTAGTATATGAGTCGACTTTGTCATCTGGGGTTGGAAGGGATGGTGGATGGCATGACATGTAGACAAAATGCCTGTCAAGCTGCAGACCACTGCACACCTACATGAGCGACCAATCGCTGTTTTTCCAGCTGCGTTTGTGTTTTTTTTTTAAGCTTTTTTTCCGGACCTAATTGTATTGCGGAGTTTTGCACAGCGGCGACCGGATCTTTGCTCTCAAACCACAAAAAAATGTGATGGCACAACAGTCTCCTTAAGTACATTATTCTATGCTTTCTTTTGATTTTCTCATTGGCTAGTCATCCTGTTTAATTTATCTTCTGATTAAATCGGAACTGTTGAAACAAGTTGTAGGAAGCCTCTGCAAGTAATTGGTTGCTGGCAGACACTCTGTGCTGCAATAAAATGGTTAATCAGCAGTGCCGTGCACTGTAGAGCCGATGGGCTGCTGGTTCTGCCGGCCTGAATAGAACATAATGTCTATAGCCTTACTGTTGTGTACAGCCTTATAGACTGAGCTGAGTAGTGATGCACGGGTCGACCCGTAACCTGCGGGACATTATTGGCTATTACTGTCATGGCATCCAAAGGTACCGATGCATTGAGCAGGTGACAGTCCGCGGTCGTTTTCAAAACACACTTGTGTTACACACTCCAAAAGAAACTTGTTGAAACTTTAAACAATAATTTATTGTACAAAACGGGGGAAACAAACATTAATATCAATATCGAATACCAAATTTTCATAACGAATACCTACCCATAGAAACGAATATTCGAATATCCGAATATTTGGGTACAGCCCTAGTGTTTTCTACCAACCCACTGCTGCAGTTTTTTTTAGTGCCCCATTGATGTGCTATGTGTTATTAACATCCATGTCTGTCTTAACTCATATGGAGCCATGACAGATGACAATGCTTAGAATATGGATGTTGCTGCAAAGAAGCTACATATTAAAAAATGAGGGTGCTTCACACACATCTTAAACCTGGTATCTGCTACATAATAAAGTCTAAATGTAATGTATCCATGGTTTGCAGAAATATACAATGCCAACGTTTATTTTGGCAATTGATTTGCTGTAATTTGAAATGAAGCTCTATTGAAAGATTGATGTTATCAAAATATATTCATATGCTGTTGCAGTAACATTTCTCCTTCGGGACACTGAGGGCCCTCACCCAAGTCATAAAAAAAAACAGCTCGAGGCCAAAGTCTGTAGATGTCCACATACGTTTGGCCATACATCTTAGCTCAGAGCTTCCCCCTCAGCAGGCTCCCACATCTGTGCAAATGTTTTCCTAAATTCCATTCTAACCGTCCCATCTTCTCTCTCTCCATCCAAATCCAGCTAAGCTCTGAAGTGAGTGAGGTTTATATTAGTTTAAACAGACTTTGTCCTGCATTACCCAACTTCAGCCCTCTCTCCCTGTGCAAACACGCCCACCCTGCCAGGCTTTGGAGAAAGCATTAGCCCTGACCAGAGGAGGCTCACAAATCTTCCCCCGTTAAATTGATGCTATTACCTGCGCTCAGCTCAAAAGGTCAGTCTCTGTCTTGGAAAACAAAGAGCATCTGTCTGCATCTCTTGTTTATGCCTACAGCAATCACTGCGAAAAGTAGCATCCTGTTGGGATATCGCTTTGATCAGAGAGCTTGTTTGTCTTAATGGAGACATAATTCTTTATATATAAATAT
Source organism: Epinephelus lanceolatus (assembly GCF_041903045.1). Classification (NCBI taxonomy): domain Eukaryota; kingdom Metazoa; phylum Chordata; class Actinopteri; order Perciformes; family Serranidae; genus Epinephelus; species Epinephelus lanceolatus. The sequence continues at coordinate 40,827,502 of NC_135747.1, forward strand.
ATATATATGTACATATGAAAGCCTTGTATAAATATGACTAATGCATCAGAATAAAGCTCTCATCACTTCAAAGGATTCAGAATGAGCTTTCTCCTTTTGTTTATCTCCATCCCCCCACCATGAAGTGAAGAAGAGGAATGAGCCGCACCGCTGGAAAAATCAACATGCTAAGACTGTTCCTGAACTAAACTTCAGCTGAGAGGAGAGACAGAGAGGCAGATTGAAATTCAACTCATGCAGCAGACAGGAAGAGAGACCAAAAGAAAGACAGAACTCGAATTACCGCCCTGTTGTTGTATGTCTCTTTGAACTAGTCAAGTTGCAGTTACCGTTTATATCCATGTCTGTCCAGACTCATATGCAGCCATGACAACTGACAATGCTTCAAATGTTGTTTCAGAGAAGATGCGTATTCTAAAACATGGCTGGTGCAAACATATCTTCAACCTGGCAGCACAGAAGATCTTTACAATCAGCACAGTTTCAGAGTGGACACCCAAGATTAGAGTCACCAATTGACCTATGGCTAAGTCCCGCCCTCAAACACGATGAGCCAGTCACAGTGCGTATAGCCATTCCCATACACTGGGACATTCTCTGCCTGGATGTTGTTGGGAATAGAATGATTTTATGTGTTTTACTATAAGTTGTGTTTCACTATATAAGTTTTAGATGCGTGAACAATGAGAATACTGAGATGATTTCAGCTGATCTGAATGTGTTTGCTTTGCAGAAGTGGAGAAGTACAGGAGAGGAAGAGACATGAAGTCTGAGGAGCACATACCGCAATGCTTAGATAATTAGTTTCATATATGGTAAAAAGAATAGAAAGTGATATACAGATAGTAAGGTACAGCACGTGTAGGGAGTTGTGTTGTTCTCTTGTCTTTCAAAACAGGAACCACGCCCCCACCGCCAGCAGGAAGGAGTCAGATTAACACGAGGCAGGGGCGTGGTGTGGTGAAGGAGGAAGTGGAACTGCCAATGAGAAGAGGACAACGCCTTGCGTGCACAATGACACTCTGTTACGCTCAAATATACTGGGTCAGGGAAAGGACAGGAGGTCAGACTTCGTGAACTGACACACCTTTGTTGTTCGTCAGGGACGTGAAGTTGAGACCCAGAGCTCTGTAATTTTATTCCTTTACTGCTTAATAAACTACATTAACTGAGACCGAATATCTTCTCCTATTGCTTCATTAAAGAACACGCAGGACTGAGCTCACACATAGCACATTGGAGAGTAGGATGAGACTCTTAGTCCATCATTCATTAGCCTATTTTGTTCTAGTTTTGTACTTTGGTGATCGTACATCATTGTTAGCTATTGTCCAAAGGGCTCTAGTTAAGCTAACGTTAACTTCTGGAGCTTAGCTTCATTAACTTATCTGTAATGGCAGAGATAACAAAGGTTGGCAAACGTTATGCTGAATGATTCAGTGTAAATACTGTAGCACCAAACTAACGGAGAGACACTCTTGGTAAAGATGGTAAAAAGGCCGTTATCCTTTTCTCATATTCTGAGCCAAAAACCTTAACTTCAGTGGCACTTTAACTTGTTGTCTTTGATGGCGACGGCAACGAGATGTGGTTCACAAGCGTACACTGTGACCTGTAAATTCTGGCTTGTAATTTAAGCTTTTCATCGACCTTCTCAACAATAAAATGATGAATATATCCCTCCAATGCGTAGTTTAGGCCCTTTTGGTTACTTCTCAATGACATCTGATCATTATGTCTCCAAAAATCATCAATTGCCTCCTGTGAAATGCCGTGTACTGTGACACCTGTCATAACGCCGGGCACTGAATGTTGATAGTTTGTCTGAGTGAGTGGAGGGGGCGTGGCTTAGCCATAGGTAAATTCAGTATCTGATCAAATGTTTCCTAGCTAACCCTACACTTTTCAGGGTTTGATTTTAGTTTTGGAACAGGGAAGAAACTTTTATCTTTTTCCAACCTCTCCAAGTAACAAGTTCAAATAAACACAAGAAGTTTGTGCTCTAGAAAAGGATCAGCACTCACTGAGTGCTGATCCTTTTCATTAACACTTGACATTTAGCTCCAAATCCACAAAACCAGCCTGAAAATGAAGGAAATCTGAAATGACTGCATTAGAGTCAATGGAGCACAGCTGTGTTGTTGTCAGACCCTGATCTAGCCGGCCCAATGCTACATTATGATTGGCCAGTCTGCGCCTGGGGGCGGGAATTAGCGAAGGGTCCATTAGTGTATGAATTGTTGAGTCATGCCCAGAAACATATCTTGTGAGGTCACAGTGATGTTGACCTTTGACCTTCACACACCATATTCTATTCATCATCTATTCATCCTTGAGTCCAAGTGGACGTTTGTGCCAAATTTGAGGACATTCCCTCAAGGCCTTCTTGAGATACTGCGTTCACAAGAATGGGACGGACCACCCAAAACATAATGCCTCTGGCCACAACTATCGCTGGCACAGAGAGAGGAGATAATGTGACATTATGTGCGTGTACTCGAGGAATTTTGTTTTGGAAATGTCATAATGTGTAAGAGAAACAAGTAAAACAAATCTGTTTTTTCGTAGGTTGTGTTTACAGCGAGAAAAACACTGGACAAACATCTGCAGTCCTGCATGCTGTCGCACTGTCAAGCAGCTGAAAGACTAACTGCATACCACACTCTCACAACCACTCACTAACATTAGCCAGGTGCAGCGTGGGCATCTGCATCTTAAAGACGACTTCACCACACAATGTTATCAGATAATCTATAACATAAAAAGAAGCTTTAATTAATCTTAAATTCTTCCATTCTATCCCCCCTCTGCCATGACACGTGCCTGAAGGGATTACAAATGGAGGAAAAAGGTCAGCGAGTCTTTGGTGGAAACCGTGGAGAATTAAAGAGAGATGTTTCCTCCTCCTCCTCCTCCTCCTCCTCCTCCTCCTCCTCTCCTCGCTCTGAGCCAGAGCTCCTGTGCTTTTCCAGGCTTTCTGCACCTAAAGCCATGCTTGATATTTATCAAACAGATAGGACGGCCTTGAAGCGCGTGTCTTCCTGTCATCTGAGGCGCCGCTGGTGTGCATTCAGCAAGGCATCTCCCTCCTTTGTGCATATGCATTTAAGGAGGGATCAGACAAGGGAAGGGAGGAGATATGATAAGTGAGGTTGATTGGGCTGTGCAACGATGGGTCAAACAATTCTATAAGCCTGGAGCAACAGGAACAGCAACAACTGCGTGCAGAGAGAAAGAGAGTAAAGAGCAGCAAAACACAGTTTCATGGAGCAGGAAGCGGACGGAGAGTTGAGGCTTTGTGCTCATTAAACATCAAGTTCACTGAGCTGCTAATAATCCACCTTTTGTGTGTCTGTTTTTATCTCTCCATCTATTTTTCATTTCCGGAGAAGTGTGTTTGATGAATTTTTACTGCGTTCATTTTACAAACCTTTCTGCAAGTAAAGATTATTATTACTTAATAAATAATACACAAAAATGCTTCTTTCAGGTAGAATTAAGTAAGCTGCATTCTTTGTAAATGTTTTACCTTGATTAAAAAGTATTTCTACTCAACATAACCACTTTTTAAAGGTAGTCCCTGTTGCTAATCGTGTCATATAAGGCTGCTGCATGATGTTCAGTATCTGAAGCTAAAAACACAAAGAACAAGCATGCATAAAGGAAGTGCAAAATTGTGTCGTGCAATAATGTTGGAAACTTTGGCAGTTAAAAATGTTTTGGTTCAATTATGTGGGAGAAATTGTTGGATGCAATATTGTAGGAGAATTTGGCAGTGCAAAATTGTTTGGTGTTTTAATGTAGAAGAATCTGGCAGCGCAAAGTCTTTGGTACAATAATGTAGGAGAGATTGATAGTGCAAGTTGTTTGGTGCAAAACAAAAGCAGGTAAATTTGGTAGGGAACAATTGTTTGATACAAATGTAAGAGAACTGCTAAAATGGTTTGGTGTAATAATGTAGGAGAATTTGGCGGTGCTAAATTATTTTGTGCAGTAATGTAGGAAAAATTGGCTATAGAAAATTTTTGGTGCAATAATGTAGGGGAATTTGGCAGTACAAAATTGTTTGGTGTTTTAATGTAGAAGAATCTGGCAACGCAGAGTCTTTGGTACAATAATGTAGGAGAGTTTGACAGTGCAAGTTGTTTGGTGCAAAAAAAGCAGGTAAATTTGGCAGGGAACAATTGTTTGGTAGAAATGTAAGAGAATTTAGTCCTGCTAAAATGGTTTGGTGTAATAATGTAGAAGAATTTGGCAGTGCAAAGTCTTTGGTACAATAATGTAGGAGAGTTTGACAGTGCAAATTGTTTGATACAAATGTAAGAGAACTGCTAAAATGGTTTGGTGTAATAATGTAGGAGAATTTGGCGGTGCTAAATTATTTTGTGCAGTAATGTAGGAAAAATTGGCTATAGAAAATTTTTGGTGCAATAATGTAGGAGAATTTGGCGGTGCAGTAATGTACGAGATCTCTGCAGTGCAATGTTGTTTGGTACAAATGTAGGAGAATTTCACAGTGCACTTTTTTGGTGTAATAATGCAGGAGACTTGGGCAGTGTTGAAACTGCTGGAAGAATGTAGGAGAAATTGGCGGTGCAAATTTGTTTTGGTGTAATAATGAGGGATATTTTGTCAGTACAAAATTGGTGCAATAATGTTAGAGATCTCTGCCATGCAATGTTGTTTGGTGCAAATGTAGGAGAATTTCACAGTGCACTTTTTTTGTGCAATAATGTAGGAAAATTTTGCAGTGCTAATAATGTGGAGAATTAGTTCCTCTGATTCTCGCTCTACTACAGATGTATCTTTCTTTCCATCTCTCTGCTCCTGTTTTATCTCTTTTCTTCTTAGTTATCTTTCTTTATTTGTCCTGATCCTCCACCATGGCTCCCCTCCTCTCCGCCACAGCAGCACCTCGGGGCACTGGTTGACCTAATTGTCTCGTCTCTCTCTGAGACGTTTGACAGGAAGAAAATAAAACTGACCGTGTTTTTATTTTTTGGTTTTTTTTTAATTGCCCATGGTCAGAATTTAAGTTTCAGCAATACATTTATTATTTATGTATTTGACCTGAAGGTGCTCGACTGTCAGGAGTTTGGGTTGCTCTTTGTGCAGAAACACAGTGTGCGCACACACACACACACGTGCACCTTTTCATCCTCTGCCCTCTGTGCTGGAAAAAGAGATAGGGGCAGACACTGTTTCCTTGACAACAGTAATTGTTAAGATGGAGCCACTTGGCAGGAACAAACTGCATTGTGTGTGTGTGTGTGTGTGTGTGTGTGTGTGTGTGTGTGTGCAGAAATCCCCATCTCCCACTGTTTCTGGACTGAATCTCTGCCATCTTTGACAGTAATTCAATATAAATACACTCATACATTTTTTCACAAACACAGCACAGACTGAACACTCCAAAAGCATCTGTGTATAAATATTTATCAATATAAAATCTATTAAATGTGTATTAAAAAAAGCCTGCGGCTGTTTTACTCAACTAGACCACCCAGTGAAGTCAGTGATGACAAGTACTATGCCGACACCGGCGACACTGGCTAGGTTTGCACATACACACATATTCCATTTGGATATTCCAAATTAGGCCTTTTTCTGAATTCAGTAAGACATGTTTTAACAGCAATATTTGGACATGTATACAGCCCAGTAGGAACATGCGTCTCAATTGGGGTTTTTGCACAGTTTGCGACACATGGCCTCTTGACTGGTCGGCTCTGTGCGTTGCCATTGAGATGTTGTACACTGACCAACTATTCAACAGTTTGCAAGGCTGAATACAAGCCCAAGAGAAAAGCCCACATTTCTGGTCAGGAAGGAAAAACACATACTTTTAAATCTCATGAAAGGCTTTGATAACAACAGGTTCTTGGATATGTGCAAATATCACAGTGCCAACTTTTTCAACAAGGTGGTTGAAGGAATGAAAGAGGGAAGGTGTGTCTGCACAAACAAAGATGTCCGCCACCTGTTGTAAACTGAAACAATCCTGTCAAGCAGCTCCAGCTGTTCCAGTTTTCCATGTTTGACATGATAAATAAGGTCAGGGCACGTTAATCACAGTATGCACAGCTGCATGTAAACTGGAATATTAGTGGAATATTGATTTTCATTAGCCATATGAACAGCTTAGCAGGAATATTGTCTGTTTCAAAATAAGGGCAAAACTGGAATGATCACTGATTGATTATTGGCTGTATTGGATCAGAATGTGTTGTCTGAGAATTTGTAATTTAATTGAAATAGATTTAAATCGATTTTTTAGTGGTTGAACTGAAGGCTTATCAGTCCACAAACCAATGGGGGACGTCACGATAACTGTCCATTATTAATCCCCAAGGGAAAATTCACATAGTTTCACTCTGTTGTCATACACACACACACAGGCCCAAAATACACACACATGCACAAACAGGACCTGTACATGCATTAAATGGAGGGATGTCAGAGCGAGGGGACTGCCTTGCACAGGCGCCCTGAGCAGTTGGGGGTTCGGCACATCGGCAGTGCCTAGGAGTTGAACTGGCACCTCTCCAGCTACAAGTCCACACTCCATGTTTGGTCTGGACAAGGCCTTGAGCTGGTGACCCAACCAAAGTCCCTGTGGACTGAGCCACTGCTGCTCCAAGTCTATGGTATACCCCAGAGAAATATCAGGAAGGTATGTCACTGCCCAAGCGCTGGATTTCAACGACTTCAGAGTGAGACCAGGCTTGAAAAACATGTATTTTGATTTTGGGGTGAACTGTCCCTTTACGTACGTACAGTACTTGAGTCAGTGTACTTTGTTACTTTCCACTATAGATGTATGACAGTATCAGTCTCAGTTTTGCAGCCCACATATTCTTTTCCCCAGATCCCCAACCTTCACTCTCTTCTAAGAGCTGAAACTGTAAATAAGACATGATTTCTGTGAACATGTTCTTCTAAGAGAAGTCACATTCGGCTCCCCATGACACAATAAAACACACAAATTTCTCAACAAACCATCTGACAACTGCTGGTTTGTCTTCTCAGAGTATGCTGTGTGATGCCAAGCTGTTAAATACTGTCAGTGTGTGACATTTTATTTTCTTTGAAAACACCAGCGTGTGTGTGTTGGTGTGCACCGCAGCTAGATGTTCTTTTCTCAGGAACACAAACAAAAAATCCAATACCAGCTGAGTGACAAGTGAGCCACTTGAATCAGGGCCCTGAAAGGCTCCATATTGATCCAGAGGGGGAGACATTTACGAGACACGCAGCAATCACATTTTCCCCGTCTCATGTTCTCAGCTCCGAGACACTGATTGGTGGTTTACGGGCAACAAACTGAGGAGCAATATTGACAAGCAATTACATGATAGCTTGAAATGCAGACAGACAGATGTGAGAGGGAGCAGGCTGGAGAGAAATATAAGAAACTATTTTGCTCTGGTGCAGAGACAGAACGATGTGAAACGATTTGAGTTTTTCACTGAATATTTTATAGAGATGAAAACTGCTTCACCAGACACAACATTAGTCTGAGAACAGTGAGCGTTGAGTCGAAGATTACTTAGAGCAATCTAAACAGATTTTCAGGCAATTGGCAATTGAAATGCGTCTTTTTGTGAATCCCGCCTACACACACATGCAACAAGGGGGTAGTGCAGGGTTAGCCATGAACAGTGCCCCTGGAGCAGTTTTGGTGTTTTGTATAAGGGCACCTCGGCTGTGCCCAGGAAGGGAACTGGAACCTCTCCAGCTGCCAGTCCACACTCCATTCATTGGTCCATACAAGGACTCAAACTGGCGACCATCCAGTTCCCAAACCAAGTCCCCACAGACTGAGCTACTGCCGCCCTACTCTTGGCAGATGATTACGTTTAGTTAAAGGAAAACATTTTGGGAAAAACCACAGGCTTTATAAAAGAAGTGGACCTAGCCACCATGATGTCACTAGAGCTGCCCAAGACTAACAATTTTCCTAGTCGACCAACAGTCATCATCACGGTCCATCAGTGGACTAGTCTCCTGCATGTTTCTGATATGAATGCAATGCTATATTTTGGTGGTTTGAGTTGAAGGTGTGAGAAAGAATAGTGTCAGTAACATTGTTAACACTGTGCTACATTACAGAGAAATACAAACCGTACTAATGAACCTTCATTAATATAGGCCTATATTTTATCTCCAAGTGCACGTCACACACTGAGCGAGCCGCCTGTTAATGACGCTGTGGGCTAATGGGCATGTAGCTACTTCCATGTTTCACATGATACGTCATGTTTGTAGTCGACCAATGAAGATGAGTTTACATATCACCTTGGGTTCGTCCTTCACCTTCTCAAAATGATCCCACACTTTGGATTTCCTGCCCGACATGTTATTAACCAGCCTGTGGAATAACTGCAGGTACCAGCCCTGGAAATTAACCTGACTCCTGTCTGACTGCTGAGCGTGTCTGTCCTTTCAAAGTAAATTCACACATGGTCCAGTCACATAGGTTTGGATTTATTTTGACTTTTCTGTGACTAAGCGGCCAGTGAGATCTTGCCGACTAATGACCTTTCTGGTCGACTAACGTTTGGTCGACTATGAGGGGGTAGCCCTAGAGTTTGCCATCGCTATCTTATTTTTTTGTAGCAATAACTGACCATATTTGGATGAGAGGGTGGCGCTCGGGAGCATCTCTACATCTCTCTCCTGATTGACAGGTTGTTGTAGTAGCAACTTTTCAATCTCAAGGTAGCCACACCATAAAGCATCCCTGTGTTAGGGTGTGTTTTTCCCCTAAATGAGGCCGTAATTTACTAAATGAACACCATGCTGTTTTGAAGACGACTTGAAACTAACGACTGAGACTAGTCTGAGACATCAGGAATTTTTTTCTGCACTTCTCAGATCTGGACATAACCCCTTAAGAAAAGCTAACAAATATAACAAGAGCAATGCTGTCACAGTGTGCAAGCATTCCCAAGTGCCAATTTTTCAGGGCATGACGGCTGCATCCTGAGATAAACAAAGTTCAACTTTTACAAATTCAGACCACGCCCCTTGAAAGTTGCCACAGAGAAGGCACAAGAGAAGCACCTAACGCCCGACCTCACATTTTGCTGGCATGAAAAGATACAGCCTGTGTCCCGGCGTTCAGACTGATAAATCTCAGGACGGCTCCTACTTTGAAGGGTATCTCCATCATCAGCTGCTTTAATGCTACCATTTACCTTCATGTAAATACTGAACACAGCTCACGGAGAGACAATGTGATAACAGCTGAAAAATAATTCAGCCTGAAAAGGAAAATGGGAACATTTCCCACAAGGAGACGGGGACTTTGTGTTGTGCAAACATCCATCAGCTACTTTTTCTTTTCCACAATCAGTGTCATCATTTATAAGATTAACACAGCTGAGATTACAGCTGCACAGTTCTCATGGCTTTACCTGCCACACAAACACAAGGCAAACACAGAGGCGCAGGCACGCAGAGAATTACAAATGGAAACACACATGAGCTGCCCATGTAATGATTATATCTGGCGGCTCAGCCAACAGGTTGTCTTGTTTGCACAGCTGGACGGAGAAAGTGGAGTTCTACGATTGCAGACGTGTTGAGAGTAATTAGAGGGGCTGTCAGAGAGGGTTCACGCTGCCTCACGACACGATGTGACACGGGTTCAGCTTAACTTAAAGACTAATAGTATACTGTGCAGACTCAACAGGTGCGCCTGAGTGTCCTGGAAGGGCAGTACGGGACTGAGAGACGAGCACAGTGTTACTTCATAAGACTGAAGCAGCTTTTGTGACTTTCACTGAGAAAGAAAACGGAAAAAGGGTCAAGTTATGATTCAAGAGAGACGGTCATCTTTTCTGTGGAGCTCACCTCTCACGAACATTACAAGTTTGTGCATGTGCTGGCACTAATAACCTTCAACTAGGAGAAACAAACACACAGTACACACACAGTACAAACGTGTTTGAACCTGTGACTGTTCAAAATACACTTTGCACTGGCGTTGTTTTCGTGTTGCTAGCACACGTTTTACATGTTTTACACATTTCATGTAATTCTGTGAGACTGTGTTGAACTCTTTTAGACTCTTTTAGCTCTGTTTTTGGTCGCCACCGTTTCCTGAGGGAAATATCTGTCTGTTAGCTGCTAAATGCTCCACTGTGTTCACCAGATAGTCTCTAACTGTGTCTGTCTGCTGTTTGCTGCTGAGCGGGTAATTTACAGCAGCTTTTTCTCTGAATATAACTGCCTGCTGCGTCCGAAAACGATGCTATGAGAGGTGTGAGAGGAAACAAGAACTAGCACTGTCCATTTTAAGGTTGTTGAAGCGTCCTTGTGAATATTTGAAGCTCAACTTTGGTAGGACTTAGCGCTGCTGCGTGTGTGTGAGACAGAGAGGGATAGACAGAGGGAAGAGAAGGTGGAAGGTGGACTATTACAAGCAATATTTATGTAAGTTATTAATAACTTAAGCACCACAAGTCGGGCCTCACTAGATGCAAAGCAAGTGTTTCATTACAGTTGCCAGCCACAGGTAACAGTCAACATTTTGTCTCACCTGTTCCTTTTCCTTCTGGGACAGCTAATTTAACTGCTTGAAACAAGGGTCTATAACTGAGCTGAGGACACTGGCCTCCTTCCTGACTGATTACAAGTGAAAAAACAAACCAAAATGGAGCGTTCGAATACTGACACTCGAGTACCATAACAGTAACGCTATGAACTCAACTGAAACTCACTCTAAAGCTCCATTAGCCGAAAGAAGCTGCAGGTTCAGCTCATCATTCTCTGTCAGAAATAAGACAGAGATGTCTGTATGGACCGGCCAACATGTGCTCACAAGAACACGTAAACCAAACAACTATCCCAACTCATCCATCTGAGAGATAAACCTAAACACAGACATACAAATGTATTTATACAGCACTTGTTAAACCACAGTTACAAAGTGCTTCACCTTTAGAGAGAATACACACATTCAAATTCAGACATCCCTCAGGTCAAACCTGCCTCCATACACTCTGAATAAATAAAGTTTACTGTGCAGCACACAGCAGCAGAGCAGGGTGCACCTCGTAGCTCCTGTGCCAACTGTTTACTATGTACGTCTTGACAAACCTCATCATGAGCCGAAGCATCAGGATGTATAACTGAGCTACTTCCAAGCGCTGATGAGCGTAAACTACTCTACAGAAAAGCACATGTTTTCTCAAATTCACTGCACTTACACAACTTCCTGTGTCTGTGTGTGCACTTAAAGTTTTTCTGTGCAATGAAGGAATTGATTTGCAACATTAGCAGTGCACTCATTTTGGTTTCACCTCTGAACAAAGAGGTAGCTAATCTGGCAAAACAGATGTCTTGTTTACAACCTGTGTGATCATCTGATTGCTCAGGTTACAGGTTAATCGCCCCATTAGACCTACATTTAATGATGTCGTTGTGTTTAATGATGCAGCATGAGAGCAATATTATTACAACTGAGAGCAAGAAATGCAAAAACAAAACCACAATTGTTTGAATAGTATTTTTCCTTCAAGCATTAGGGGACGGGATTCAAGAACTGGTTCTCGATTGCGAGATCCATCAGGATGTGTCAGAGCTTATCAGTTCCTTTTATCCAAGGTGGCAGCGCAAAACAATGACGTCAAAGTCATGCATCTACACTGCTGGAAACTTGAAGAAGGAGTCATGGTGGAGAGGAAGAACCGGTGCAAACCGTGGCTTCATTTCATGACCAAACATGACAACATGAGCAACACGTAAACGAGTGCAGAAACAACAACAATACGTTAAATTATAATAATTCCAGGAGTGCCATGTGTCTGACACTTTATGGAAGAGTGCCACTGCCTCTTAATCGAGCAGCACATCTGTAAATATCCTGTTGTAATAACATTTGTGCCAAGCAGGCAAGCTGAGCACATTTTTCTGTGACTAGGATGAAAGCAAATGCTATGCAAATGTTCTCTTATTTCACCATCTTAGGTGATGATGGACAGACTGTTGCTGCAGCGAGCTGTCAGGCTACAACCAGCTGGACTTGGCCGTCAGCTCCCTCCTTCATGCTCGCTGCTCAGGGAAGGAAAATGAGCACAGAAACAGAGTTGGCTCACGTTTTCTTATCAATTCTTATCTACGTTAAACACAGCCAAGGCATACATGATTTCAACACGTCACTCACTGCCGTAACAACAGCCACACCCCCTTTTGGGTGAAAGTTTTGAACTCCCCGGGAGAGACGCTAGTCGCGGCTAGGAGTTCATAATGCCGAAAAGTTGCTGCGTTGTTCGCTGCACAGCAAACAATAAAAAAACAAAACAGAATTGCAACAAACGGCAGGGTAAAGCTGTGGGATCCAGCCAGTCACCACACCTAACTTTATCACAGGTTAGTTGGCTAACGTTAGCTAGCTAGCTAAAGTCAGTTGATCTCAACAATAACATGAGATGTTCAAAGCCAAGAAGTTGATTCCAATGAATGTTAAGGAATGAATCGACAGGACATGAATTGAATGAATGAATTGACAGGGTCATTCGTCCACACAGAGGCTGGCAGCTGTAAAGGACACACACCTCCTATCATGTTCACTTTCTCGTCGTACCGAAGGCGATCAGCACCTCTTAAACTCTCTCCATAGCATGTAGCAGCATTTAAGAGGACTGTCTGAACAGACCGAGGGTCTAGGTACCATGTCTGAAGGGTTACTGTTGGTTCCAAAGGTACTGTACTGAAAGTGTTTGGTGCGTTAAAAGAATTTTCCGTCAAAATGTCAGAAGTATTTAAAGGCTTTACAGACCACCACTGTCTACAACACTGCCTCCATTTAAAGGTGCATCATTATGACCTCCTCCACTGCACTTTGTTTGATGTTTTGACTCTACCCTCAAGCGCCACCTACTGACTGTATCTATGCCAACACTAAGGACATATGGAAGTATGTGTGTAGTGACATTTACAACAATTGAACTGAACAGATTGATTTCCATATAAAGGGAGTGTAAATGAGCCCTGAGCTATTTTCAGCAACTTCTACAAGCAAACACATTTTGAATAAACGTTTTGCAGAGTCAAATTACCCCTGTGTGTTTATGGGAGAGAGTTATAGAGCAGGTGCGCACACACACACACACACACACACACTGTGCCTATATCATATGTCCTTCCCAAAGATCAAAACAAACCTTGTCTACTCGTAATACGTTCAGTTCACAAATGTAATTTGGCGCTGCAGACATAGAAAATGTCCTCAGGAGAGCTGACCCGTAATTTCTATTAAGCATGTTGTAATTTTATAGTCGTTTAACTTCATGGCGGACTTCTCCTGGTGAAGGTCTGTGCAGACGAGGAATCCAGCAGAGTTTATAGGCCCACAGTCCAGCAAGTGCAGCCAAGTTCTCTAAATCATCTACTACACAGTTTATTGGGGATAACTGCGTCGGATTGCACGGCGAGGTTGAGTCAGGTCAGGAGCAAAACATCCCTGTCAACCTCTTACTTTTCTACTCTGTGTTTCAACACTTTCATCCTTGTTCCAGTTCACTTCAAGTTCCCTTTTTCCTCTGTGCAAACACTCATTTCTCTTTCTCCCTTCCCCAGTTCTCAGATGTATCATTCTGCCTCCTTCCTCCTTTCTTAGTATCCCAGTCTGATTTCCCACATTCACAGCTGCCGAGACCAAACAGTCAGAAGTGGTTTCCTCTGTTCTCTTCCCCATTATTTCTGTTTTCTGCTCCCTCCCTTGTCTCTCCTCTCCCTTCCACCTCCTCCCCTGTCTTCCTCGGCATCCTCTCTGCTGCTGGTTTGATAACAGGCTGTCACAAGTGTTGAATGTTTTCTCAGAAAGTGCTGGCTGCCCCTCGAGGGCCACGGTCCTGCCGGTGGGCGGCTGGCAGGCAGGAAAATGACAATTGCATTTGCAGGCAAATGGAGGAGCACACATCTCAGCAGAGAGGGTGATACAGACAGCAGCGAGGGGGGGAAGCAGTTCTGCCTCTCCCCCGTGTTTCATCCGTCCTTTGATTGGACAGTGATTGTTATATGTGGACCTCATTGCAAGCCAGTAAAGGGCAGCAGTATAAACAAATGCTGTAATTACAAGACCCTAATGTGACACAGGAGGAAGAAAGGCAGGGCCAAAGAAAGCCAGCAGGGGGCTGAGCGCCAATTTTATCAAATTAACTTGTTTCTGTAGCATTTGTTTTTCCTGTTTGACTGGTATTTGAACTGACACTGACCTAAATTCTTCACCGTCTGACAGAGCGACGGACGTGCAGGCAGGCAAGCAGTAGATTGGCCTGTCGGTCTAACAGAAAGAGGACTGTGGTTCGGCAGGAGGAACAGAAAGGAGAACACAAATTCAGACACTGGCGAGCAAAACAGCATCAGTTAACACAGGATGCTGACGGCTTTAAAGGTCCAGTGTGCAGGATTTATGGGGATGTATCAGCAGAAATGGAATGTAATAGAATAAGTGTGTTTTCTTTAGCGTATAATCACCTGAAAATAAGAATCGTCATGTTTCGTTACCTTAGAACGAGCCGTCTACATAGGGGGCAGGTCTTTGTCTACAGAGATCACCATGTTGCATCACTATGTTTCTACAGTAGCCCAGAACGGACAAACCAAGCACTGGCTCTAGATAGGGACATTCATGTTTTCATATCAGCCATTTTAGTTAGAAGCCCCTCCACAGCGAGCAGATTTTTTTTATTGGTTTTAATCACATGGTCCATTTGTTTTAGAGAGGAGGAGGCCTCTGTGGGTAGAAACCTCCTGAACGAATAAAGCGAGCACACATAGCAAGCACGAGGCGAGTGGCCCGTCTCCAACATGCCAAACAGCATTGGAGAAAATACTGACTTGTATCGTGAAACTGCTTCATTCAGCATTTTTAAATGCTTTAATCACCTGGTCTGTTTGTTTTGCAGAGGAAGAGACCTCTGTGGATAATTCAGCGCCTGGAAAAATTGAACGATTAGATTTTAAGTTGCATGCACTGCTTTATTCAGTGTTTTTACTTGTGTAAATCACAGGGTCGGTCTGTTTTGGACAGGAAGAGACCTTTGTGGACAATTCAGCTCACGGTAAAAACCTCCTACAGTAAATGATCATAAGCAGACATAGCAGGCGCTGGGAGAGGCACCTGTTTGTGATGTAATAAACAGCTTTGGAGAAAAACTGATTTATAACGCGAGCTGCTTTATTCAGTACGTCTTACTGGTTGTAATCACCACGTTTTGTTTGTTTTGAAGACGAAGAAACCTCTGCGGATAATTCAGCTTCCAGTACAACATAATATAAGGAGCTGCAAAGTCCCTATCGGGCAGATGGGAGCAGAGATGGATGTGTCCGAGAAACCACGGACTTTCACCCAGGAGCCCGCTGTTTGCTTCCTGTATAAATGTTGAGCCAAAGCAAGATGTTTTTTTCTAAACCAAACCTAACTATAGGCTTTTGTTGATGCTCTGGCGTAGCAGCATCCTTGAACGTCATCAGCAGACGCAGACGGATCACTCACGCGTAGTATAAAGACATGAAAAAGCGGTGATATGTGATGACCTGAGATGAGAACGTGTTGGATTAGCAGGTGCTGGCCGAGCGGCCTGTTCCCTACATGCCAAACAGCATTGGAGAAACACTGATTTGTAACATGAAACTACTTTATGCAGTGTTTTTATTAGATTCAATCACTGAGTCTGTTTGTTTTAGAGAGGAGGAGACCTCATAATAATTCGGCTCCAGGTTAAAACCTCCTCAACATTGAACACTGAAGGAATTCTAACTGGGAGAAGTTTCAGCTGCAATGCTGACTGCTAGACGCCACTTAATCTCTCTAAATCTTATACACTGCTCCTTTAAATCCTCCAGCTGCACTTTGACCCTGAAAGACTGACTGCTCACCTGCACGAGTGTCACAGTAACTTAAGACGGTTTAAACGGTGTGAAGCTGCAGAAACAACAAGATCAACTGCAAAACTGTGACCCAACTCACAGATACTCTGCTCCACATCCCCAACAACTTGACACAATTACTCTGCTCCAACCACAGAACAACAGATTGGTTTTATCAACAAGGAATCCAGTTTGTATTTTCCTTTTTTCTAAGTCTCACAAGACAAACATGGGACAGACAGAGACTAAATGCAGCACGGGGACAAAACAAAAACATGAAACTGAAGGATAATTGCATGCTGAAGAAGGCAAATGCATTTCTGTTAATGAAAACTGAGCAACAGGAACAATCTAATTAATTTGACTGCCTGAACCTTCTTGTACTTTTCAGACTCATGAGATCTGTGATGAGACGTCAATTAATGCAACAGTGACCTACAAACTACAGCGACAATCTGCTTGGGAATATTATCATTCCAGGAACTACACACACCCCCTCTGCTCAGGAAATCAAGTATTACTTTGTGTGTTTTCAAAGGAAGCTGCTGAAAACACACATTGCCCTCTGTGGCAGGGACTTCCTCTCTTTCCCCTGGTGTTCTGATAGTGTTGTGTTTAGGGAGGAATGCAACCAACTTACTGAGGAGATTGTGATTAACATGCAATGTTACATTAAATGTTTGGAAGTGGAGGCCAAACTGTATCAGCTGCAATGTTTGCACCCCTTACATCCCCAAAATCAGCTGCTGCTAGTAGAACAAATGATGCTGAAGCAGATGCAATTCACGTGCAAGCTGCTGGACAGATCCTCAGCATCACATCTCGTCTCTGATTGGCTCCCAGGCCAAATAAAAACAAGTATGGAGCATGTTTGAAATGAAACACGTAAAGTCATGTCAGCCTGACAGACAGCAATCATTTAAGAGACATGCCCCCCTCCCCCTCCTCCTCCTCCTCCTCCTCCTCTTATGCAATACAAAGTATGCTGGTGCTGATTAGCTGTTACTTAACAGGCTGCTGCGGTGATACAGCGGTGCACAGGGGGAGAGGAAGCCTCACGGAAGAGACGGAGAAAATGGATGGCAAGAAGAGAAACACGCATTGTGCCAAAATAAAAGTCTCTATTATTGTCATATGAGCAGAGATCCAGCTCCCGGCAGCGGCTGCTCCCACTTCTTGGCACCAACACACGAGTAGCTTTGTGCAACAGTTGTCTGGTCACCTTATACAACGCGCAGCTACAGGAGGTGCTTTGGATTCATAATCAATTCATCCACTTAGTCTCCATCCGTGTGCAGAGGGAAATAAAGTTCACTGGTGTCACACCTACCTGATATTCCTCCGCCGACCACTATCACATCGTAGGTGTTGCTGGGTGCAGTCATGGTGCTGTCTGGTCTGTCTCTCCCCGCTCTCCCGTGTCCGCTCGCCGCTGAACGCAAAGCGCACAGAAGAGCGCATCTGTATTAAAAGCGCCGGGCAGGCCCACTCCCTCCTGGCTCCGCCCACAGATAGTAGAGCAGCACTCTGCCGTATGGACAGGGAGGATTACAGGGACGTGTCAGAGACCTGTAGGGACATTACTTGTCACCTATATGCAGTGGTGGAAGTAAAACCGTGGAAATACTCCACTACAAGTAAAAGTGCTGCATTCAAATCCTTATTTAAGTAAAGGTAAGTATTAGAAAAATGATTTCAAATTAAAGTGAAATGTCCCCTAACCTTTTTTCTCTCATAACTTAAGACCCAGACATTCAGGAGGTTTTTACCAGGAGCTGAATTATCCACAGAGGTCTCCTCCTCTCCAAAACAAACAGACCAGCTGATTTAAACGGATAAAAACACTGAATAAAGCAGTTTCATGTTAAAAATCAGTGTTTCTCCAATGCTGTTTGGCGTGTTGCAAACAGGCTGCTCGCCCAGCACCTGCTAATCCAACACATTCTTATTCCTGGTCATCACATACACCCTGTGCTGCATTTAGTCTCTGTCTGTCCCATGTTTGTCTTGTGAGACTTAGAAAAAAGGGAAATACAAACTGGATTCCTTGTTGATAAAACCAATCTGTTGTTCTGTGGTTGGAGCAGAGTAATTGTGTCAAGTTGTTGGGGATGTGGAGCAGAGTATCTGTGAGTTGGGTCACAGTTTTGCAGTTGATCTTGTTGTTTCTGCAGCTTCACACTGTTTAAATCAGCTGAAGTTACTGTGACACTCGTGCAGATGAGCAGTCAGTCTTTCAGGGTCAAAGTGCAGCTGGAGGACTTAAAGGAGCACTGTGTAAGATTTAGAGAGTTTCAGTGGCGTCTAGCAGTCAGCATTGCAGCTGAAACTTCTCCCAGTTAGAATTCCTTCAGTGTTCAGTATTCAGGAGGTTTTTACCAGGAGCTGAATTATCCACAGAGGTCTCTTCCTCTCCAAAACAAAGTGACCCAGTGACTAAAACTGAGAAACACACTGAATAAAGCAGCGTCACATTACAAATCAGTGTTTCTCCAATGTTGTTTGGAACAGGCTGCTCGGCCAGCACCTGCTAATCCAACACATTCTCATCCCAGGTCATCACGTGTCACTGCTTTTTCTGTGGCCTTTTCTTATCTACATATGACGTGCTAGGTATCCTTCTGCGTCTGCTGATGACGTTCCAGGATGCTGCTACACCAGAGCATCAACAAAAGCCTGCAGTTAGGTTTGGGCAACGAAAGCGCGTGGTTTGGTTTAGAAAAAACATCATGGTTTGGCTCAACATTCATATGAGAAGCAAACAGCGGACTCCCAGTGAGAGTCCAGGGTTTCTGGGTTCTGGGTTTACATCCACCTCCCCTCCCACCGGCCCAATAGAGACTGTGCAGCTCCTTATATTACAGATGCCATCCAGCTGACCGGTGGCTTATCGTAACACCACAAAAGGCTACATCTGGCGGCATTACAAACTGACGCTGCCTGGCAGTGCATCATACCATCCCCAAGGTGGATTGTGCCGTCAGGTGTCTGACACCGACATCGCTGAGAAAGCGGCAGAATGAAGCATTCTGGCGAATCTGTGCTTATCTTTTTTTCCTCTGATAGCTTAAAATCCAGATGTTGAAGAGGTTTTCACCAGGAGCTGAATTATTCGCAGAGGTCTCGTCCTCTCAAAACAAATAGACCAGTTGATTTAAACTGGTTAAAACACTGAATAAAGCAGTTTAACGTTAAAAAAAATTGTATCCATCTAGTGGTAGGAAGAGCACAGCACACTAATCCATGTTCAAACAAGATGGCAGCCATCTCTGCCAAGTCAGTCTGCAGCTGACCCTGACACAAAAGTAGACAAGGTCCAAAACCTGATGACATTTTATGGTTTAAACTTGTTTATTTATGATTGATAATGTTCATAGTTTGATATCGCAACAAATTTGACCAATTTTAGCAACGGTAACAAGCAAAGACGCCGTTAATAAGGAAGTACTCGTTTGTAGACATAGGGACTTTAACATCGCTGACAGTGTTGATTTTTTTTTATACTTATTGGGTCCTACTGATCGCAAATAGCTGCGACATGAAAACTTGAATGTCTCTATGTATAGCCAGTGTTTGGTTTGTCCATTCTGGGCTACTGTAGAAACATGGTGGTGCAACATGGTGATCTTCATAGATGAAGAGCCGCTCCCTATGTAGATATAAACGGCTCATTTTAAGGTAACGTAAAAAATATACTCATTATATTCCATTTCTACCAATATATATATTTCCCTAAATCCTACACTGGACCTTGAAGACTGGAATTTCCTTGGAAAAAACTTTCAAAGCAGGATAATCAAACTGTATACATTCAGGTTTCAAAGTCAGATATTTCAGCGCAATCAGCTGTATGAGCAGCAACACAGTGAAATGTTGAGTGTCTAATAGCAGGGAGTTGCTGCAGCTGTGACAGCGCTGTAGGAAAGTGAAGAGTAAGCAGTGAGGCTGATATCAGTAGATTACATGTGTCACAACATCAGCCTGATTGTTCTCTCCCAGTCTGCACACTAACTCTGATGTCATCTCAGACCCTGCTGACCTGCAGTAACCTCCACTGTTCCCACTATTCCCCATCACCTGACTGCTCCGCCCACCAGCTCACCCGTTCCCCCATTATCCTGGCAACATGTATACTGACCCATTTGCACCTGTTCCCCGTCTGATCGTTCTGTGGGAGCCACGTGTCTCCAAACAGTCAGAAAACAGCCTGTTGTCAGCTTTGTGACGACGCATTTTTCAGCTGATCCAAGAGCGTTTATATTTATTTATTTATCTATTTTGAATATAGGTTTTAAGTTTTTCAATTTAGCATGAACATCACAACCTATTCCCTCAAAAAAAACAAAAAAACTGACTTCCAGGTCAATGCAATACACTTCCTGCTTCCTGCACTTAAATACAACACTTGACTAAATGTACTCTTGTTAACAGATATGAGAACCCAGTCTTTCTAAATGCAGCATTCACCAGTTTCCGACTTGGACTTTGCTCCTGCTGCTGCTATAAACATCTGGCTCAAGGTCTTTTCCTAACAGTCCGACAGTATACAGAAGTATCAAAAGACCTGACGGCTGTAAATCTTTTCTTTATGACACACAGTAGATCTCAGATGTTAAATGCCAAGAAAAGCCGCCCTGCCTCAGAGCTCCGGCTCTCAATAACCAGGCCTGCATGATAAAAATGAAGTTGATAGAGGAGCCTGTTATAATAAAACCATCTGATGCCAAAACAATAAAACTGAGAGGATTGCTCCTCGCCTCAGAGTTACAGCTACAGTCTCAAATGCAGGTCACACATACTTCAACCGAAGTATCAGTTGTAGTTTAGTTTCAAGCTGAATTAATTGGATCTATTTCCCTCTCTAGATAACTCAGTATTTCACGTTTAGAGACCTGAGTGTGCAGACAGTAACTCAAAGCTTCTGCACTTGTCATGTTGTCTCACAGGACTGGCTGCACATTCTTTAGATTCTGTCGCCCTCTTGCGGAGGCTTGGTTAGTTGCAACTTGCCCAGAGAGTGATCTTTGCACATGCTGTGTGATGTGCATGTATCCTGGTCATGTGCTGACTGACTCCAGGCCAGTTGGGGCGTTACAGCAAAATTCTAGCACAATGTCTATTTCTGTAAGCTGAAACCATTTCCCTCAGTGGAAACAAAGCTTTGATTTACTTTAATTTCACAGATAAGAAACAATTAATTGTGAAGACAATAAAGCCTCAGCAAAAATAGCATTTTAAGTCTTGTGTGTGATTTATCCTGGCTTCATATGAGCAGAGGAAATCTGCGCTGGTTGGTAGGCTAATTTATACAATGTAAAATGCCATAGGCTTGTGCTAATAACGTTAGCATGTTGTGTTTGTGTGCGAGTTATAGTGAAGCTGATTTGTGTACTTGTGTTTGAAATTGGCTCTGTTAAGCCATGTTTAATGTGTGTTTAATGTGTGTTTTGAATCAACTAAACTTTACAGCATTTCACAGAAACTCTTCTGCTCACTAGTGTTTTGGAGGTGTAACTGCAGAGTGACACAGACACACCACCGCACAAGTATAAATGCTCACAATGGCGTGGGCCACAGTCGTAGGCTACAGCGTAGAGCTGACGCACAAGTATAAATCCCGCTTAAGTTGTCAAAGAAAAAAGGTGAGCACACATTAGCAGGCCCCGACATGCGACATGCCAAACAGTGTCAGAGGAACACTGATTTGTAACATGAAACTGTTTTATTCAGTGTTTCTACCGGTTTAAATCACCAGATCTGTTTGTTTTGGAGAGGAAGAGACTTCTGTGGATAATTTGGCTTCCAGTAAAAACCTCCTCAGAAATGAACAGTAAATGTTCCACACTGGACCTTTATTAACTGATCCAAGAGCTTCTCAGCTATAAGACGTCATTTACAATACATACTTTCAGGTGAGTTGACATTAAATCAACCCCCCCCCCCCCCCCCCCCCCCCCCCCCCCCCACCCCAGTGCGTTAATCTGACCGCAGTTGTGGTTAATCCTAATCCTCATTTGATCTAATTTATGGAATAAGCCACTCAAGTCCCACACTAGCACATCCTGGTCCTCACAGTGACCAGGGCAGCGGGGGAGGTAATGGTGTAAAGTACACCAG
Source organism: Epinephelus lanceolatus (assembly GCF_041903045.1). NCBI lineage: Eukaryota > Metazoa > Chordata > Actinopteri > Perciformes > Serranidae > Epinephelus > Epinephelus lanceolatus. Next base: position 40,849,501 of record NC_135747.1, read on the forward strand.
TACAATCTAACGTAATCCAATTTAACAGCCCTGGAATAAATCCTGTCTTTGTTGAGCTCTTAGTGTCACTGAGATGTTACTTTAACTTTGTTGTAATGAACCAATGATGGTGTGTCACTGCAGTTAAAGGCACACAGAAGATGTTATAGCACATATTATGTGATAATACTTACTGAACTGAGTGTGTCAGGTGGATCAGAGCCTTTCCTCTGAAACTTCAGGTGTGTTCTCTCCTCCATCCTCCATTTGTTTCACAGATTGAAGGTGTATCTTCTTCAACACTTTGCTGAGGATCTATAGCAGAAACTATTTAATAAATATCATTATCTATAGTCAGTACACTCCTAAAAAGACACAATTTACTTCATTCAAGCAGTAAAGGACTGAGGCAAACACAGTATTTATCTGTCACAGTCTCAGATAAGGAAAACTCTGCAGTGATGTCAGAGCCCCCAGAGGATCCTCAGAGTCACTCCAGGGTGGTCACCAAGTTATAAGATCTTTTGTTTTTTTTTTAATGTTTCTTTTACAGAAATTAAAATATGTCTGAAAATACACATTATCTTGAATCTAACTTACTTTGCCCCATTGTCATATTTATCTTAATGAAAATGGAGATTCGTCCCTTACCTACCTAAAAATTAAAAACAGGTCAAGGGTGGCATAATGGTACAGTGGTCAGCATTGTTTTTATCTTATCTTATTTGATTCTATTTTATTTCTATTTATTATATTTTATTTTAATTTATTTTATTCTATTTTATTTTTTATTTATTTTATTTTATTTCTATTTATTTTTATTTGTTTTATTTTATTTCTATTTATTGTATTTTATTTTTTTTTATTGTATTTTATTTCTATTTATTTCTATTTTATTCATTTATGCATTTATTTCATGTATTTATGTATTTATTTTTTTTTTTTTCAGTTCCCTTTATACCAGAATATTTCCTGAGATGGCTATAGTACCATGACAGTCTCATACAGCTGCAGCCCTGCTGACATCATAGACACTTCACATGTTCACAAAACAAGCTCACCCTCATCGTTTAATATCTTAATTTACACATAACATGAAGGAACAGAGGACATATACAGGTAATCTCAACCAGCTGAAACCTTAAATCTTTGGATCATGGCACAAATAAAATTAAAGATCTCATATTTACTCAGATCTTCACTTCAGATCACCAAATTAAAGTTTACAACAATGACAATTTTATATTTCTACACTTAAATGCTTCTTCGATCGCCACATATCTATAATACAAAAAAATAATGTTGCTTCATCATCAAATAACATGTTAAGTTTTAAGTGCGAGTCAAAACTATTCTGCTCCTACAGTAAAGCTTCTGCACACACCTGTTTGTGTTTCTGCTCTGACTCATTGTGGATCAGTAACGTGTTGATCAGGTGACGAGGTGCAGCTGCTGGAGGCTGACAGCACAGACAGTGATGGACTGAGGGTGGACAGGTGGACAGGTGAGGGAACATTACACACATGCACAGAGACAGGAGACAAAGACGGGGTGCAGACGTCGCCATGACGATGTGTGTGTGTGGGAGGTGAAGTTTAGACACACAGTTTAGAATAGCTACAGAACAACACAAGAACAAGAGTGTGTCTGAACGAGGACAAAGACTCAGCAGGAGACAAACACACGACAGAACACGCAGCATGTCGAATGTGACGGTGAAACTGTAAAACTGTTAAACTACAGTATAAAACTGTACCTGAGCTGCAGAGACTTTACCTTCATCTGTTCATCTTCATCTTCACTGTGAGACACAGAGACCACTGTGGAGATAATGAGGTCGTGTTAAAGACAAAGCACAGGTGTGTGTGTGTGTGTGTGTGTGTGTGTGTGTGTGTGTGTGTGTGTATTGGGCTTCATCAGCAGAGGGCAGCAACAGCCTGGACTTCAGATACATGGAAGCAGGATGAACGTGTCCGCTGTGTGCTGGTGGAAAAAATAATCCAGTTATAAGAAGATTCTCCTTTTAAAATGTGTACAGTGCAGAGAAATTAATAAATGAGTGGTGTAAAATAAATATTTATTTGGGCACCCCGCCCAGTATCTCAGTGGGTAGAGCAGGTGTCCCATGCACAACTTTAGGCTCCATCCTCAGGTTTGATTCCAGCTTGCAGCCCCCTGCTGCGTGTCGCCTCCCCTCATCCTTGACCAGATAACCTTATATGTTGCACCACCAAGACACTGGCATATTCTATCTGCTGATGATGAGGGTAAAAACTCATTTTCTAATTGCAGACACGTCTCATACTGCACAAGGAGGGAGCATGGAACAAGTGTCATATCACCAAAAAACAATACAAGATTAAGAATTGTATCACTTGTCTTTCCACTTACGTTATTTACCTTATCTCATGTCCCAGTGGTCTTCAATATAAAGTGCAGTGTGACAGCAGATGGATCTGTCTTCTTAAAACTGAACAACCTTTACGAAATGTTAGAATGAAACACTTTATAGACATCTGCCTGCACCAGCATACATTGATGTATAAGGACGTTGTGATTGGTACAACACTCATTGGACAGATCTTTGTGATTTGGGAGTCAGGCTTCTCCTTCTCAGAGTTGATCCCATCTAATGAGTGGTACCGGCTGAGTGATTAGTCACACCGCGAGTCCATAGGTTCGTTGGAGATGAACTGCACCTCGCCTGGAAAGTATTTGAGATCAGGCGGCTGCAGCAGGACACGGTGACAACAAGTTGAGGTGAAGTCGGACAGTTTCCTGACAGTTTCCAGCAGCGTTCAGTCTGTACAGGAAGTCACAGAAACACTCACATCCTGTCCGATATGATGTTCATTAACTAAAAATGTTATCAGACCCATTGTAACAGCCATTTATCTACGTGTGTGTTTGTTTATTTTATTTTTGTTGCAAAACATTTTGTACTGTGTGGCACTGTGGCAACTTCCGGTGGAAGTGCGTTTATTCAGCCAGGTTAATGAGGCCAGGTGTGCATGAGTAGAGGCGAACAGTTTTTTGACCGTGGCTGAGGCACGGCTGAGGTGTCTGCAGACAGGAGCTGTATTAGATAATAGGCTACCTAATTGCTACAAAGCAAGGTGCTGTACCTTGTTGTGCTTAAATGTATAGAAGAAATAAATGGAGCAAAGCAACGGGAAACACGCACCTGCAGTAAGTGACAGTGGAAAGACACTTACACCCATATATCAGTTTCTAATTATGATAGATTGATTTATTAAAATGCTTTACAGGTGATCTGTAATTTATGTTCATGGTTCAACCTCCATTTGACATGAATTCACATGTAAATCAGTTGTTAGTGTAATGTACAACTGACTATATGATGATGATGATGATGATGATGATGATAATGATGGCTGATCTTGTGGAGTCAACGTCTAAACCCATAGACTTTTAGATCAGGTGAGAGCCATACGTTTCCCATCATGCCCTGGGTCTCGGTGGAGAGCAACTGCAGCACCTGGCTCTAAAACTGCAGCTGCCTCGCTCTTGCAAAATTATCGCTGTTAACTTTTGTATGACATCAGAGCAATTCAGGAGGAAGTCAGACACAAAATTAACCAGCATGCGTTGTGTGGTTTATCTCCAACGAGCCTTGTATCTGTTCTGTGAAGCCCTCATGTCAGTAGCACTGATGATAGTCAAGGACTGAGAAGTTTGCTGCTGTTTTTATTCACCTTTTTTATTATTTTTTGCACTCTGAGCGCCTTCTTTTTGTGCACAGATGTCTTAAATAAATTGATCTCAGCCTGTGGATCTATTGGTGGCTGTCCAGCCCAGATGCACTGGTGTGTGTATCTCCTCTGCTGTCCTTTATTGTACGTCTCTTCAAACCACATATACATTACATTAGTGTGTAATTATGCAGCAGATATGTTAAAACTTTATGTCTTTACAATCCTGTTGTTAACATGGTTAGATTTAGGCACAAAACCACATGGTAATGGTTTGGACAAAGTAATGTTTTGGCTTGTTTTGGTGGCACTATCCTCGCTTGGCAGGAAAAACAGCGATGAGTTCCTCCAAAACAACTTTGTCTGGAGCCTAAAAAGCTGCTGGAAGCACCTTAGAAAAACAACCAGTTTTGTTGTTTGTTAATCTCAAACAGCGGTCTGCAGCTTGGCAGGCGCTTCACAGATGTCACACCATCCATCATCCCCTCCACCTCCTGACGACAGAGTCAGCTCATATGCTACATCACGAAATGTTGATATGAGACATATGAAACATGCAAATGTGATGTATTCATGGTTTGCAGAAATGTGCATGCCAACATTTCTTTCTGGTGACTTTCTTGGCTACAGGTTAATCAGATTATGTGTGAAGATTTTAAGAATCACAAAGACAATTACAAGATAAATTTGACTATTTGATGATTGTTAATGCACCACAAATCAAGACAGTGTTGTCCTCTTTGTCATTTGTCAGCTGATGAACATTTAACGTGGTCCGTCCTGTGCGCCTGTCTGAGACCAAATGTTCTGCAGATCCTCTCGTCTTTGTTCGCTGCCATTCACAGAAAATGTCCAACTATTCCACACACTTGTATAAACAGTGCGTACGTTTAATGAAATACTCACTGAAACGTTATAAAAATATGAAAATGTTCTTTCCTGTTGGAGCCTTTCACTGGATCGGTGTTCAGCCTGTTAAAGCGTGTGAGAGCTACAGCACAACTGACATGATTGTATTCATATTTTGTCAGTAAAGTATGTGCTGACAGCTCGATAACACACCTCAGCTCTGCACTAATGTGGAGCCGCTGAATGGTCATATTGTCAAGCCTCCAGCAGCTCATGGCCGTTGTCCATGTTTCACGTCTGGCATTTTAATGGAATGCTAAACACACAGATGTGAATTTCTCCTTAACAAGGAGGTACCTATAGCGCCGTCCAATAAAACGCCTCTTTTCTATGATTTTTATTAAACACTTGGATGGTTATGATTAGGATCAAGGATGAATGGATGTGTGTGACGTGTGCTGATATAAAAAGAGCACATGTGCCTGTCTAACACCTGGAGAAAGACGGAGATGAAAAACTGTGTGTGATGAATGATGTCTCTGCTGCTTTCATGACAGCGGACAGTCCTGCAGTCAGCAGGCTGATGGCACGCTGCCTCGTAACTCCCAGCTGGCACTGGACTTCAAAATGACATCAGGAAGATGTTGGACGTTAGAAGTTCATGATGTGTGGATGTTAACATTATGAAGTTTTGCAGATGCTGGGTTTTATCCTTCATACTTCACAACTAAATGATGTTACTTTACATCATGATACATGGACAAGACATGTTTGGAAGCAACTCATCCTCACTGTGACCTCGTCACATGTCCATGTTTAGTCATGGACTTTCCACGTCCACATATGGCGTCCAAAGTACCCTGGGTGTGTTGGTTGTTGACGTTGTGGGACGCCGTGTCAACTTCAGCCTGTTACATGCATTGTCTGTTTTCAAAATACACATCTGTTTTCACAGGAAATGTACAGTTTGCATAGTCTCTTTCAAAATAAAAGCACTACATCGGTACAACAATACAAATTGACGTTTTTATCCTCTCCTCTATCCTCCTCCATCAACAAAAACACATGGTTGGCTTTAGGTAAAAAAAAACAGAGTATGGCTTTATAATCTTACAGGACACGCTCTTGTCCTGTCGTGTTTCCCCCTGACACCGCTGAGCACTGTATACCATGCCGACGTTAAAGAATGGCTTTTATTGTCAGTGTCTGCACAAGCGGCAGATGTTAATCTCAACGAGTGAGGCCAGGTTGTTGGTTTCTATATAACACAACTTAAAATCAACAAAATATCAACGTCATCTGTTTTCAATATTCTACGTCAAATTAGCGTTAGATGTCCTGGCGTTGAATTTTGGTCACCTGACGTCACAACCTAAATTCAACGACTTATGATGTTGGTGCCAGCTGGGTTATGAAATCTGTGGCGTCGTGTTGCGTGATCAAACTGCACATTTTAGAGCATCGTTTTGTTGAGACCAGCTTGAGGCATACCTGTGTGGTAACAATGCTGTTTAATCAGCATCTTTATGCAACACCTGTCAGGTGGATGGATTATCTTGGAAAAGGAGGAGTGCTCACAAATGCCGGCCTTACACCAAATGACTTTTCAATCAACTTAACTGTTGCTGACAAATTTCAAATGTCGGAATAAAGTCATGAGAATTTTCCTCTCAATCATTTGCTGTAAGGTTGTGATAAAACTCAGTCTGAGCTGTCTTAAGTCAGTCTTTTTCTTGTCTTGATGTTCCAACAAAATCAAGCATGTTTTATATTATGAAATGTTTATATTTCAGTCAGGACCACTTTTGTCAAAGAAAACTTTATTTCCATTTGCAGTATTATATTTGGCGGTATGGCTCTGTTCTGGGGTCTCTGCCTTTCCTCGGGCCAACGCAGAAAGCCTAAAGCAGAGAGAGCACACCTGTCTGCCCTTCCATGCGCCTACATGGTAAGCCTAAGGCAGAGAGAGCAGCAGCAAAGACCCCCCGGGAACAGAACAGAGCAGCATCAATGACAAACAGAAATGACAGTGATAAGTCAGACACAGCATGAAAAAGAGGAGCTGGGGTGGAGGCAGGTTGCAAAGCAGCTTGCAGAGGAAGCAGCAACAGTAGACAGGCCAGAGCAGTTTAAATAGGGCGCCCTGAATGAGATTTACCAATGGGTTGCATAGAAAGGAATCATGTGATCTATCAGCTGCTCCATCAGTTGATCAGGCTGCTTGAGATCAGCTGATGTAGCTGGGACGTGAGCTGAGCTTGACATTGTGTCCTGTCTGAACTAACGCTGTGCTCAGTTTTTGGTTTGTACAAATAATGAATGAATGTTGTCAACAGGAAACATGGAGGGGACTCCAGGGAGGCGTGAAAACAAGACCGAGTCTCAGTTCTCTTGTACTTTGAAAAAGGAGGAGAAACTGTTGGAGCTGTGGAGTGAACAAGAGTCTGTGTTTAATTCAGCGTGTATCTAGAGTCTTTTTCAAAGTCTTCAAGGGTTTAGTAGGAATAACGTGACATTCTGCAAATTTTCAACCAAAGTTTTAGAGAAATGCGTCTTCTGTGAGTGCAGAGAAAGTCTTAAATCTTTAACTTAAACCAGAGAAAAATCAGTGTTGGGTTTATATTACTGTTCAGTGGAGAAAGCCTGGAGCTCTCCCTCATGTTTCTCTGCAAGGACACAGTTAGCACGAGAATGACTGCCATTATCTTGCCCCTCTGTCATTCTGTCACACTGGTTCCCCAAATAATTATCCCTTCTGCCTCATGTCACAAAATGCCTCCTCTCCACTAACGTGTGTGTGTGTGCTGATGAAGGAGAGACACAGTGAGAGGAGACAGCACAGAAAGTCAGATTAATCTCCAGAGTCAGAGGGAAAATGATTTTATTGGGTTCACGTGTGAAGCAGCCGGCCATGCTGTCAGTTGCAGTCGGGATTGAAACGTCTGCAGAGCAGCGTGTTGTGCTGTTGCACACGGGGAGGGTAACGTTACAGCTCTGAACACAACAAAGACATCTGTGCAGGGTGTATACGCTGTGTGTGAGGGCCATGGAGAGTCTGCACTGCTGGCTGCACACCGTCACGCTCTCACATACGCTTTAAAATGTGGGATACTGAATTAATCCTCACAGAGAGATTCAGTTTTTATTCTCCCTCTGCTTCAGAAGCATCTCTGCAGCTGATGGGATTCAGTGTCTCGCTCATGGACACCTAAAAAGATTTCCATATACTTAACAATTTTTATTTTTTACGTTGAGCTTTGCAGGCTAGAGAGCAACAGGCTGGTTATCAGTAAGTTGGTTACAAGTTTCAGTGAGAAGAGAAGTCAGTCATGATTTCCCCATGTCTAAATTTTCATCTGTGAAACCTTATGGACACAAAAAAGTGCCCAAATAATTTGAGTTTAATCAAATAAGTAAGCTTGATATGATTTATACTCGACCATTCCAACACATCTATATCTTACTATATAATGACGAAAACTGTCTGTGTCTCTGTGTGTGTGTGTCTGTTCCACATTTTTCTCCTCACTGACTTGGTCAATCCATGTGAAATTTGGCACAGTGGTAGAGGGTCATGGGAGGATGCCAATGAAGCAATATTACATCAATTGGCCAAAGGGGGGCGCTATAGCAACCGACTGAAATGTCAAACTTTGAATGGGCATATCTCATGCCCCGTATGTCGTAGAGACATGAAACTTTGCACAGAGATGCCTCTCCTCATGAGGAACACATTTGCCTCAAGAACCCATAACTTCCGCTTATATAGATTTTCCACCATTTTGAATTTTTTGAAAAACACTTCAAATGGATCTCTTCCTAGGAAGTTTGAGCAATCTGCATGAAACTGGGTGAACATAATCTAGGGAGCAATATCTAAAGTTCCCTCTTGGCAAAAGTTGGAAAACTTACTAAAACTGAGCTTCTATAAGGCAATGAATATTGCGGAGGGCGTGGCTCATCACATAAAGGTGTATAACATCTCAAGGGTTTCACCCATCACCACGCAACTTTGTAGGCATATGACCACACATAATCTGAGGGGACCCCTCCATTATTGACCCCATCAAACAAAATGGGGGCGCTAGGGAGCTCATTTCTTATCTAGGCCTAACCGCCATATGGATTTTTACTAAACTTGGTAGATATGTAGAACAGGACGCCTCAAGGTGACTGGAGAAATTTAACTCTAATTGGCAGCTGGGTGGCGCTATAACAACAGAACAATGCTTCAAAATGGCTAAAATGCGACCGATCGCTGTGGCTCCCCCTGTGGACCAATGTTGGTGTTTTCTTATTTTTGGTATGACTAAGTCATGGTATGGTATGCTGTACTCAATGGGTATGGACTAGTTATCTCTCTATTGAGTATTTTTCACTGTTAGAGGTGAGCCATTATTCCTCTGTTGGACTCAAATTGCCTTCACATGCGTAAGGGAAGGTTTACAAGGAATGCTGCATGTTGTGGTGTCACAAGTTTGGACCAAAAAGTGCAACAGGCTGGCCTTGGTAGGATAAGTCCTTCCAAGGAAGGATCCTCCAGAGGCAAGGCAAGAGTCCTTCCTATCATTCAGTGAACACACATTGGAACAAGTTAACAAGTGTCCCCAGGTGTGCGTCATTAACCCTCAGCAGACTGAGGAGGTTTCGGGGTACTGTGGTAATTTTAACACTCTAATGTTGTTGTACAACTGCATTATGTTTTTTTAAAAAAACAAACAGGTAGGCAAAATTAAACTGTTGTGGCACTTAGCGCTCCGTCACTGCTATAAATGACTGATTTAAAAATGTTTATGTCAAAATCAAGGTATTAAAGGGTATAAACGTCTCAGTATTTGGCATTGGACACATTGGAAAGTGTAAATTATGAGCTTCCTGTCAGTAATTTTATATGCTTGTATGATAAAAAACTCCTGGAGATATTTATCCAAGTACAGGACATATTTATCTAAATCTTACAGAGCTGATACTGGAAACTTGATTTTATAGTTTGTCTTTTTCATAGTTTCACAAATTCAGGAAATTCCAGTGTCTTGAGGTTCCAGTGTAAGATTTAGGAGGATATATTGGCAGAAACAGCATATAATATTATGAGTATATTTTTTGTTACCTTAGAATGAGCAGTTTATATCTCCAAAGGGAGCGACTCTTTGTCTACGGAGATCGCCATGTTGCACCGCCATGTTTCTACAGTAGCCAAGAACGAAAAAACCAAACACTGGCTTTATATAGGGCCATTGCATTTTCGCACTGTAGTTAGCAGCCCCTCCGTGACAGGAGTAGAAAAACACAATTTCTTTTTGGCATGAATCTGCTTTATTCACTGTTCTTTCTGGTTTAAATCACCCGGGCCGTTTTGTTTTGGAGAGAAAGATATCTCTGTAGACAATTCAAAATGCTGCTGCTCGGGTCCTGTCCACATTACTCCGGTTCTAAAATCCTTACGCTTAAAACCTGTCACTCAGAATTGATTTCAAAATCTCACTGCCTGTGTATAAATCACTCTGTGGCTCAGCACACAACTATATCGCTACGTGCTTGTGACATATGAACCTTTTAGATTCTGAGGACATTTGGGACTGGCCGACTTACCGTCCCAAGAGTTAAAACAAGACATGGTGAAGCAGTGTTTTGTTATCATGCAGCACAAACCTGGAGGAACCTCCTGCATGATGATGACAGCTGAGCAGCAGGTGCCAGGCTAGCTGGCTGTCTCCAACATGCCAAACAAATAGGATAAACCACAGATTTGTAACATGAAACTGCTTCATTCAGTGTTTTTACAGTTTTAAAATCAGCTGGTCAGTTTGTTTTGGAGAGGAAGAGACCTCTGTGGATAATTCAGCTCCTGGTAAAAACCTCCTAACAATGAACACTGAACGAATTCTAACCAGGAGAAGTTTCAGCCGGTTGCAATCTGCAGTCCTCACCACTAGATGCCACTAGATCCCCCTGAATCTTACACACTCTAACTTCCCACTCGTTCATCTGATCTTTTCTTCCTTGGATCACTGACAGGACGAAGCCTGCTACAGCTGGACGAAGGTCTGATGTGTTTCCTCTGGCTCGATTGATGATCCTTGGTTTTTAATTTTCCATCTTTTATTTTAGTTTTTGGATGTAACCAGATTTTTCTGGCCTGTGACTTTAATTTTAAGTTCAGACTTTAACTGAATTTGAGTAATTTGAAAAAAGCTTTTTTAAATATTGGTTGCATGAATTATGTATTTGAAATTGTGCACTGCTTTAACTTGAATGGCCTTGTGGAAATTTCAAAATGGCAATCAAAGCCCATAAAGTCAGACGGATGGATTTCAAAGTATAATATTTCAGTGGAAGAAAAAATGAACTTGAGGCACTGATGCGTGGAGCAGGAACAAATGCACTTGAGTTAAGTTAAAAAGCCTTTATTCAAAAAACATGGCCGCTTACCACCGACAGCATGGTACAAAAGGGTGGACAGGAGTCAAGCAAAGATTTGTGAGCTTGGTAGCGGGTGTCACCCCGTCCTGATTGATAAGTGAGTGCAGATGGGTGACAGCTACAGATCACAATGAGAGGCCATTATGAAGGTGACATGCCTCAAAGTGTTTTGTAATGTAAGCAGCCATGTTTTGTGAACCTAATTTCAATGTTCCTGCTCCACGCATAAGTGCCTGACGTTCATTTTTTCTTCCCAAGTGCTGACCCTCTTCTTCAAGAGCACCTATGGTTTTTCCTTGAGTCTCATGATAAAGACAGTCCTGCAACACACCACTACTTTGCTCCCTAAAGTTCAATATTTCAATGCTCAGTGGTATTTAAATTTAAATTAAATATTCATTAGTGGTTAAATAAAAAAGTATTCTGGCTTTTCTGCTCCCATAAAAGCCCCATTATTCTGTTCAAACTCAAAATAAATGCACTGAAATTTTTGTGGTGTTTGAAAATTGGAGTTTTTATGATAGAAAAAAACCACAATTGGTACATCGTGAGAGTTGTTCATTTTTTAATTCAGATAAAGTGACCACAAACACTGATGGCCAAAGACGATTCAGACGTATTTGAGCCTGGCACACACACAGAGAGTTTGAAGTTCTGGTATTCATCATGAGGGAAACGTACGCAGGCTTTACAGACGTATGCAGAGCGACCATAGCACAGTTGTGACAGGAGAGTTTGCTCCGAGTCAAAACACTGAACATGTCATTAGTAACGATACACGACAGGCAAAAGCGGCAGCTACAGTTTCATTAATGTTGACAGGAACATCCCAAAGATCCAAATAGAATAGATTACATTTAAAATGAACACTGAAAGTCTGTTGATGGTCTGCACGACCACCCAGGCGCTGGCTTAACCTTCATCCCCGCTCCTCTTTCATCCTCTGAGCTCCTCTTACACCGTCTGCCGCCACTCTTTTATTGTTCACCTGATGAGCTCTGCTGTCAGCGTCGCTCATGTTTTACACAGCTAGATGAAAGTCCGCAGGGAGTGTGTAAAATGTTACTGGGTGAGTAAGCGCGACGCAGGTGCTCCCCTATAGGTCCGCCACATGTCCGGGCTCATGTAGGCCGCACGCTCTCATCGAGCCTTGTCCTTTCCCGTGCTGCGTTTTAACGAGGCGTGTTGTTTTGTTGTCATATGCGCGGCGGGGTTTTTATGGAGCTGGCAGAAAGCTGCTGCAGATATTTGTAATGAGCTCTCAAACTGTGGTTTGTGAGCATGTGTGTTATGAATTACGGAGGCCTGTAATGAGCGCAGTGCGTCTCCGCAGCGAGGAGGGTCTCCATGTGGCCCATGGGAACGGCAGTTTGTGGTGTCTGGCCTCGTGCGCTGGAGAAATATGCTTCATATGGTTTGTACTGATTGGACGCACATAATGGAGAGGGTATAGTATGTTCGGTCTGAGTCCCAGAGGCTGCAGGTCAATTTTAAGGTCTGTGTGAGGGTGGTACGATCGCTCCAAACTATCACTCCCAAGATAACAACAACTTGAGCTGCTGTCCTCCGGGGCAATTTCCTGATCCAATAATCAACCAAAAACGCTCTGGATAGCTGAAGAGCGAGGCCCGAGGCCAAGAGGATCCTGGGTCTTGAGAGTCTTGAGGGTCTGGGAGGGTTGCTGCTCCCCGTTCAGCTGCACTCCTCGCAGTTGCAGGCTAGGATGTATCTGTAAGTGGCCGTGATGCGAGTCCCGCCAGCGCAGCGCAGCCTCACCGCCTTCAGCTTGGAGGTGTGCGGCCGGCAGCAGGAGCAGGTGCTCTTGAAGGGCTGCTTGAGCACCGAGCTGAAGGAGATGAGGGGGTCGGAGCGGGTCGTGTGGCTGCAGTGGCCCTCGCAGCGCGCCAGCAGCACCATCTGGAACACAGCAGGCAGAAACACAGAGTTAAGAAAAGACAGATAAGTCATTCATACTGGTTTTTATGACGTCCAGGTGCTGTCAGGGATGACAAAAGCGTCTCTGTGGCAAGGTCTAAGTCTGGTCTAAAAGCTTCGGCCTTGCACCTGCAAACTGAGAGATAGCAGCGAGATCAGTCACTCACTCCTCCGCCGGTTGCAGCTCAGAGCTCAGGGTCACTCACAGCCGCTCACCAAAGTCCCCTCTCTTCATCTGATATACGTGGAAGGCTATCCTGACACGTGTAGATGAGACAAACCACTGTATCAAGCTTCCCCCCCCCCAGTCAGCTCGCACACATGCACGCACGCACAAAGCAGCGGCCTGATTAGTGTTGTGACCGTCCGCCTGGCATTCCTCTGTGGGTCACTACATTCCTGTCACCTCCCTAAACAGACTTCTGTGTCATGTCCGTCTGTCAGCTGCTGTGTGTCGCCACCCGTGTACCCACTTTGACAAAAGCCTGTCTGGGGCCATGGCAGGGTGACTGACACACACACACACACACACACACACATCAGGAGTGTTGTCGCCACTTTAAGACCATTTGTCTTTGTCCTAGCTGAGGATCAGGCTGTCAAACAGTGACAGCTCCTCTCCTGTGACGCCTCTCTCCTCCTCCTCTCTGTCAGCACCTCTCCTGCTCCTCCTTTCATTCATGACCAGCTGGATTAAATAAAGATGATACAGTGGTCATTCACCTCTTTGTGTGTTTACTAAAGCCGGTGTTAGAATATTTTGTAGTGGTGTCATCCAAAGCAGGATGTGTCAGAGAAAACTGGAGGTGCAGGGAGACATTTTATCATCCAGTCCCTGAGATTAAAACTCACCTCTCACCTCAACCTGCAATAAATCGCACATTATTTTAATTATTTGAGTCAACGGCGGCACAGTGCTGCAGTGGTTAGCATTGTCACCTCACAGCAAGAGGGTTCCTGGTTCAAACCCCAGGGTGGGGGAGCCCTTCTTTAAGCAATCTGCATGTTCTCCCCGTGTCAGCGTGGGTTTCCTCCAGGTGCTCCAGCTTCCTCCCACAGTCCAAAGACATGCAGGTTAATTGGTGACTCTAAATTGTCCGTAGGTGTGAATGTGAGTGTGAATGGTTGTCTGTCTCTATGTGTCAGTCCTGTGATAGTCTGGTGACCTGTCCAGGGTGAACCCTGCCTCTCACCGACCTGGAGGATAAGCTGTTACAGAAGATGAATGAATGTTTGAGTCAATTGCTCAAAAGCCAAACATTCTCTATTTCCAGCTGAAGCAGTGGTGCTGTTTATTAGCAGATGTTCTCCTCTCCAATACAAATGAACCTGCTGATTTACGCAGGTAAAAACACTAAATAAAGCTGCTTCATGTTAAAAATCTGTGTTTCTCCAACGCTGTTTGGCGAGGCAGGGCTGGAGTCAAGCTGCTGCTAACTTTTGCTCAGCTTGTTTATCTGAGAACTTCAGATGTCTGAAGACTAAAATCCTTATTATAGTTAAAAACAACCAAGATCTACCAAATGTGTTGTAAAAATGTGGCTTAAAACTGGATAAATAACTGGATAACTTCTTGCAGACAACCACAACCCAGACGCATGTGCAAAGGAGACATGGTTTGAACATTGTTGGAAATGTTTAGGATAATGTAAGTACAGAACTCAACAAAATATAAAACACTGGTTCAGTTGTTTTTGCCAATTTGCCTCCTGAGTACCTGTGCCCTTTTTTGGGCCTGTGTATATATGACTACAGAGAAAGAAATTTAGACACATGTGGTGCAGTAAAAAGTACAAATTTATCTCTGAGATGTAGTGGAGGAGAAGGAGAAAGGTTCAAACAATGGAAATAAAAAGTAAAGTACAAGTACCGTGAATCTGCACTAACACACACTACCACTGACTGAAACACAGCTATTCAATAAATCAAGTGTTGAAAGTCTGCAGGAGTTCATTTTTGTTACTCATCTCTTTCTGTCCTCCTCAACAACAGATGTGCAAAGATCGCTTTCCCATAAACAAAGTTAAAATATTTCAGCCCAGTCGCCAGGGGTGTGTCATATCATCTCGTTCACCATAATACTGGTATAATTCTTAATATCATATGAAAAATTCATATTGTGATATATGCGATATTACGACCTGTTGACATATTGACGTCATACTGCATGGCTGAAAGCGAAATTATCAGGGACTCCTTGGTGGTTCCAAAAAGAGGAGCCGCTTCAATAGTGTGGAAGAAACTGTGGCGTCCTGAATGTTTTACTTGTCTTAGCGCTCAGAGGGAACTCAGTCAGCGGCTCCTCTGGCAGCAGCACAGCGTCTCTCCCTCTCCTCTCTGATTCTGTCACAAACCTTTGCTGATGTAAACCTACGTGAATAAACTCCATATATGTGAATATGTCATAACAGCCTGTCACAGGTTACAGCGTGATGATTAGAGGAGAAATGGCAGAGCATGAAGGTCCAGGTGGGAAAATATAAACTAAAAGAGAAGGAAATCACCTGTTGATTTTATATATATATATATATATATATATATATATATATACAGTACAGGCCAAAAGTTTGGACACACCTTCTCATTCAATGCGTTTTCTTTATTTTCATGACTATTTACATTGTAGATTCTCACTGAAGGCATCAAAACTATGAATGAACACATGTGGAGTTATGTACTTAACAAAAAAAGGTGAAATAACTGAAAACATGTTTTATATTCTACTTTCTTCAAAATAGCCACCCTTTGCTCTGATTACTGCTTTGCACACTCTTGGCATTCTCTCCATGAGCTTCAAGAGGTAGTCACCTGAAATGGTTTCCACTTCACAGGTGTGCCTTATCAGGGTTAATTAGTGGAATTTCTTGCTTTATCAATGGGGTTGGGACCATCAGTTGTGTTGTGCAGAAGTCAGGTTAATACACAGCCGACAGCCCTATTGGACAACTGTTAAAATTCATATTATGGCAAGAACCAATCAGCTAACTAAAGAAAAACGAGTGGCCATCATTACTTTAAGAAATGAAGGTCAGTCAGTCCGGAAAATTGCAAAAACTTTAAATGTGTCCCCAAGTGGAGTCGCAAAAACCATCAAGCGCTACAACCAAACTGGCACATATGAGGACCGACCCAGGAAAGGAAGACCAAGAGTCACCTCTGCTTCTGAGGATAAGTTCATCCGAGTCACCAGCCTCAGAAATCGCAAGTTAACAGCAGCTCAGATCAGAGACCAGATGAATGCCACACAGAGTTCTAGCAGCAGACCCATCTCTAGAACAACTGTTAAGAGGAGACTGCGCCAATCAGGCCTTCATGGTCAAATAGCTGCTAGGAAACCACTGCTAAGGAGAGGCAACAAGCAGAAGAGATTTGTTTGGGCCAAGAAACACAAGGAATGGACATTAGACCAGTGGAAATCTGTGCTTTGGTCTGATGAGTCCAAATTTGAGATCTTTGGTTCCAACCGCCGTGTCTTTGTGAGACGCAGAAAAGGTGAACGGATGGATTCCACATGCCTGGTTCCCACTGTGAAGCATGGAGGAGGAGGTGTGATGGTGTGGGGGTGTTTTGCTGGTGACACTGTTGGGGATTTATTCAAAATTGAAGGCACACTGAACCAGCATGGCTACCACAGCATCCTGCAGCGACATGCCATCCCATCCGGTTTGCATTCAGTTGGACGATCATTTATTTTTCAACAGGACAATGACCCCAAACACACCTCCAGGCTGTGTAAGGGCTATTTGACCAAGAAGGAGAGTGATGGAGTGCTGCGGCAGATGACCTGGCCTCCACAGTCACCGGACCTGAACCCAATCGAGATGGTTTGGGGTGAGCTGGACCGCAGAGTGAAGGCAAAGGGGCCAACACGTGCTAAACACCTCTGGGAACTCCTTCAAGACTGTTGGAAAACCATTTCAGGTGACTACCTCTTGAAGCTCATGGAGAGAATGCCAAGAGTGTGCAAAGCAATAATCAGAGCAAAGGGTGGCTATTTTGAAGAAACTAGAATATAAAACATGTTTTCAGTTATTTCACCTTTTTTGTTAAGTACATAACTCCACATGTGTTCATTCATAGTTTTGATGCCTTCAGTGAGAATCTACAATGTAAATAGTCATGAAAATAAAGAAAACGCATTGAATGAGAAGGTGTGTCCAAACTTTTGGCCTGTACTGTATATAGATCCCAGGGGACATTTTTTAAAATGTGTAATATGTGGTAGATTTTATTTTCTTGAACTATTAATATTGTGACAGAATCTGAATCTCACTCTGAGTTACTGTTGTTGTTCACAAACTAAAGAAATGAGAGATGATTTTTCTTTAGTTTTTACAGAATATTTGAACTGTATTTTGTTGCAATTCTATTTTCTTAAATTAATACTTTTTCTTACCTTATTTGTCATATTGTCAAGAATATCGTTATCACAAAAATACCCTGAAATATCGTGATATTATTTTAGGGCCATATCGCCCACCCCTATCAGTCGCCAGAGGAAAATGTTGGAATCGTACGTTTCTGCAAACAATGAATACGTTACATTTGCACGTTTCATACGTATCATATCAGTGTTTTTAAAGTGACAAAGCATATGAGCTGACTCTGTCATCAGTAGGTGGAGGGGATGATGGATGGCCTGACATCTAAGCGAGACACCTGCCAAACTGCAGACCACTGCTCAAGACCAACAAACAACCAAACGGCAGCTGGGTTGAACATTTACAACTGCTGGCTGTGACATGAACCTGTATTATATTCAACCTATAAAACCCTCTCCCACATCTTCTGCCACACACAGAGACACCTACACACGCACTTTACGCACACACAGAGATCATGAGCAGGTCCTGGTACAGGTGGTTAACTGAACACACTGAGGTGTAAAACTGTGGCCCAGCCAGGCGTCCCGTCAGCTCTGTGTACTGTAATAGAAAGCCCGACTCATGCTGTGAGTGTGCTCAGCCCTGCCGTCCCTGAGCCGAGCTGTGGTTTGGCCACCTGCTCGATGCACTCAGAGTCAGAATATTAAAAAAAGACCAAAGAACTGATCACTCACGCAGGCGGAACAACTGCACAGCAAAAGGACAGGGTGAAAACTGACAGCTTCTTTTTCCACAATAGTGTCGACACGTTTGGCGCGATTCAGAGGATCATCAGTCTCTTTACATGAAGTGGATGTCTCTAAGTTGTCTTCACAGTATGAGACAGAACGACGCACCACGCCTGTGTATCATGTAACTGTCCACTTTTCTTTTTCTCTCCTCAGCCCACTCTTTAGCCGCTGGCAGAGGCAGGAGAGAGCGGGCTGACAGGGAGATGTCCACTTCGGCCAAAAGTGAGTCCCAGCTGAGGTGCAGAATATGTCTGCAGCGTGGCTCACGTCCAGCACCATACACACACCGACACATACACACACAGAAACGAAGCGTGACTCGTCAGAGAGATGCAGATAAAGAGACAGAAGGGAAGAAATATACGGTGGCCGTCAAGGGCAAACGTGCTACAGCGGCCCAGAACATTTCCATCAGGAGAAACATCCTGCAGATTTAGAAATTGAAAAACACATAAAAAAAATCCAAAACAAATACAACAACGGAAATGTGCTGTAGGTGAAAAAATGTGCTGCAAACATTAAAACAAATGCAACAGGAGGAGAACGCTGCATAGCTAAGTCCTCCAAGCCTGTAGGGGGAGCACTCAGAGGGGTAGCTTGATTTTTGGCCCAGAAGAGGACCACACCTCCGTGGAGCAGACAAAAGAGTGTGTTTGTTTTTGAAGTGGAAAGGAAACTGAAATAAAAGGCAAGGCGACATAAAAAGGTACCTATTCCTTTTATCACATATCATCTCATTCATGCATTTTCCGCAACCACTTATCCTGTCGGGGGTCGCAAGGGGTGGAGCTTATCCCAGCTGACATTTGGCAGACAACCAAACTGTGGGAGGAAGTTGGAGCACCTGGAGGAAACCCACGCTGACACAGGGAGAACATGCAAACTCTGCACAGAAGCGCTCCCCCACCCTGGGGTTTGAACCAGGAAACCTCTTGCTGTGAGGCAACAATGCTAACCACTGCGTCACCGTGCCGCCACATTTCATCTCAGTCTTTACAATTCTCTACTCACACACTAGTATGACGTATCTGTTTTATGATCGAACTGGATGCATAGCAAGCACAATGACTGCGCATGCTCCAGTCTCAAAACACTGCAGCCAAAAATTGAAGCCAAAACATCTCAATTGCCCCCTGGTGGCTGGCTGCAGTATAGGTCATAAACCCCGCCCCCTCCATGTCATCATATAAATTTGGCTCCAAATGGCATCACCAGCACAAGATGGCAGCAACCATATGAGGAACATTTTGGCTTTATTTTTGTACAGTGGGAATAAGTGCAGACAGGTCGTCCATCTTGATATATGGTCTATGGGAGTGACGCAGACCCCAGTTGTACTTTTGGCTTTGTATCTTTTCTGTATTTGTATTTGTTAATGTTTTTGTTTTGGCTTTCTGCAGCACATTCCCTCTGTTTTATTTGTTTTGGATTTCCTTATGTGTTTTTGAATTGGCAGAGTTTCTAAAGCTGGAGCACGTTTCTCCTAATCGATATATTTTGGCCTGCTGTGGAGCGTCTGCCCTTGTTGGCCACCGTAGAAAGAGACACTGGACTGGCCAAACGGAGGAGGCTTTCAGTGGCAACAAGAGTAATACTAGTAGAAAGAGAAAAATGTGTCAGACATAAATAAAGTTAGTGCTGGAGGATTTTTTTTGGCCGGTGCTCTGGGGTTTTCTTTCCGTCTGCGAGGCTTACTTTGGAACAAATTGTTTCCCTGATATCTGTAACAAATGAGTTCATTTGTCAGGTTGGCTGGCTCATTACGTTAAACAAGTTGTTAATGAGGCAGGTTGGCTAATGGTGTGTATCTGCGTCTGTTTCTGCCTTACCTTGGAGTTGCACTTATAAATCGGGTGTGTGATGGTCTCCACAAAGTGGTGCCTCATGCAGCGCTCTGGGTCGGAGTCTCCCAGGTGCGGGTGTCCGTTATCGCTGGCCTTGTTGCTGCTGGCAGACTGGACCAAGCCCAGCAGGGGGCAGCACATCAGGACCAGCAGCAGGCTGGAGGGGGGGCCCGCAGAGATGAACGGTTTCATGATTGGACCACCCCGAGGCTCTTGTTCCTCACGGGATGTCCAACACGTCACGTTCTGTCTGTCTCACTCTCCTTTTATTTCTCCTTCTCACAGTTCTGTCTGTCTTTCATCCAAGTTGTATTTCAGGGTCTCACAAAGGGGGGACGTCTCAGTCTGTCTCTTGTTCCTGCTAGTATAGCGGAGGTTCAAGGTCAGCGAGCTCCAGGGAAAAAGGTAGCAGGAGGGTTGTTCTGTCGGGCCGCTCCATCCCCCACCGTCTGGATCCACCACAGTCTGAGAGAAGGAGACAAACAGGAAGACATCAGCGCAGACGTGAACTGATAAAGAAACAATATTGTGTTTGTGTAGGCAGTATGTTTTGTCTATTAGTCATTTGTACATCCAGGGGAATAACAATACATGCTGTAGAACACATCACACACTCCCCTCTCTGTTTCTGTGTGTGTGTGGTGGACGCAGCTCCAGACAGATTCTCAGAGACATTTTTGCCGGTTTTTGGTGATTGACTGTTTGATGAGTGTGTGTGGGTCTCTAAACCTGGCTGCCTACTTTGTCTCCTCTGTTCCACGCTCTCACCCACACACTGCACACACATGTAGACACATAAGTCCTGGTGCTTTTATTACAGAGGAGAAACTTAAGCCATGAACAAACAGCCTGCAGCCAGGCCCTTTCCTCTCCCCAGGAATGACTTTTTCATTAAAACAAATCGCTCTCCCAACAAGCCCTCTCATGACTGCGAACCCTCTGCCAGTCCCGCAGCATGCTTCCACATGTATTTATGTTTTTTCTTCCTTTTTTTTCCAACTTCATAGTTTTATTGTCCTCCTGACAATAGAGTTCGTGTTAGCAGGGAGCTTGGTGCTGGCTGAGGCAGGTCTGCTAACAGGCAATGTGGTGTGAATTAGGCAGAGGTGAGTGTACATGCAGGCTCAGGAGAACGCAGCTTAATGATCGAGGTCTTAGGTTCAAGATTTATTTAATTTTCTTATTACTGTTAACCTAAGCTTTACAGAAGTGTGTGTTGAAGGCTTTCAGTGTTGAGATGCCTGTAAATGTACATTTATGAGTTTGTCCTGGGCAGCGTCCAGAGTTTTGCACACCAAACTAATGATTTACCAACTCTGGTTGCAGCATCAAAACTTAAAGAAACTGACTTAAGTGATGCATATAAAACATCTGGTTTAATGCCCAATGAAAATAAATATACATTTAAATGGATGTTACTTTTACAGCACAAGTTATAGCATTACAACTTCCAAAAATCACAATTTAAACTTGGAAATACACCATAATTACCTGCCAGTCCTTCGTAAATGTTTGTTTTCTTTGAGGAGAAATGACTGCGTTTCAGAGTTAGTGTTCAAGCAGTTCAGAATACGCAGGAAAGATCAGGTTATGCAAACCTAGCTGACATGTTCTAGTCATTTACTTCTGTGTTAGTGACATAAGTGGACAGATTCACAAAGAACAGATTGTGGCCGCTGATCAAACCAGGAATTGTGCATCACTTGCAGCCATTATCTGCCCTGTCTCTTGATTCACAACAGATATCACACTAATGATATTAAAGCACAAACATGCCCATAAAGTTTTGCAGCTGAGTACAATATTTACCCTTCATTTAGCGTGTGATTGTAATTATCTGTGTGGCAAAGTATCAATGTTGCCTTTGCACAAAGAACACAGGAAACAGAGTAATGACAGGGAGAAAAAAAAAGTTTCCAAACTTCAGGCAAGGAATTTAAACATATTCGTATTTGGGTCAGCGCTGGGCGTGACAAGTCTTTTAAATGTGATTCAGTTACCCCCAGTTCTCTGATGACGCTCATCATTTCACTGTAACTGTGTGTGCCTGCAGAGCGCTGCAGGGATGACGTTTTATGTCAGCCAACGTGGAGGCTAACATTGCCCCTTGACAAAAAGCCAGAAATAAAAAGGTATAAACAAACTACACCACGGTCACATGAGTTCAATGTTCAGACTGAAGCTCCCAGATCCTTCAGTTCAAGGCGATTTACAAGGGGGAGGGAATTTGATTTTTCCTTAACCAATCAGTAGAGATCAACGACTGTCAGTCGGAAAGTCTTTTTTGCTTAGGAAGGTTCCTAGCTGAGTGAAATGACCCGGAAGTATTTTAGTGGCCACCATGATAAGAGCTGTTCGAAGTCTCTAAACACTAAGGAAAGGAGGTTCAATGCTTCCTTTCATATCTCCTTTAGCATAGAATACATCAGACCTTCCTAAACGATAGGAAAGGAGATAATTTAATCCCACAATGCTTTGCGGGAGCAATATTTAAAGCGACCGACCGTTCACGGAGACAAACGAATAAATCCGAAGAAGTAGGAGAAGAGGAAGAACGAAAGAAGCGACGAAAGGTAAAGAAAAAGAACAACTGGCTCTCAACATGACTGAAAAGTCACGGAGATCACCATGTAAGTCACCGTTACATGAAGCTTTGCCCGTCTCATGCCATAACTTGATAATATGCGCAACGTTATATGTTCCAAACTCTCAACAACATGTTAAACCCATGTGAACTATAAACGTCACGCTACTGTTGTAACATTACCCAATTCAAGTTAATATTGTGGTGTAAGATATGCTCAGTGTGCATTAATCATGTCACTATTTGAGCGCTGTTGAATCGCCAGCTTTTAGCATTATCATTAATTAATTTGTCTTCAGTCACAGATGCTGACATCTCTGCACTCATATGGGCACGTGTGCGGCTGGAGCACCTCTTCAGCGGGAGGCAGCCCTTTTTAGACTATTACGCAAACGAATTTCACCCAAACACTTTAGAATAAAGCCTCCCACATCTCTACCCTGCTCTTGTTATTTGTTCTTTTCTTTTTTTCTGTGTTGTTATTGTCACTAATATAATGGAAAATCCAATAAACACAATTAAAAAAATAAAATACAAATTAAAAAATAACTCCAAGGCACAATCATGTCAACATTTCAAGGTGTTTACTGAGTTTTGTGGTCGTTTTTAAACTATTGTAAGCAAATGACAGATGATGATTGATTGGCATATTAACACAGAAGTTTGAAGAAAAAGGGATATGAAACGTTTTTATTTATATATTGTTTTTAATTCAACATGTTTGCAACTTAAGAATGATATGTAGCCTACAGTAGTAGATTTGTAAGCCTAACATATTTGCCTCTCTTGCATACACTTGAACATTTTTCAGCGTTTCAGTTTTGTGACTGCCTATCTGTCTTTTTTAATTCAATTCAGACGTTGGTAATTAAGTCATATTTTCATATCACATTCACTGTGCTGTCCACGTTTATATAGCCTGTATAAAGCAACACGGTAAGTAGGCACGGGGCGGAGTATCTGAGATGCACTTTTTGTAGTCTATCTTCGGTAAACTGTAGTTTCACCACGGCGCGGTCGACTACGTCACTGACATCCGCCGTCGCATGATGACGTCGCCCAGCGGAAGTGCGGTCGGATTCTCTCAGCTCCGCGGTTCTGTTTTCCTAAATCCTTATGAATTCTCCTGCTCGTCTTTCCTTGACCTCGTGACGTTTCCCACCGAGGTCAAGGAATAGTGATTGGGAACAGATGACAGGAGGGACTTTAGCGGAGCAGTGGACAAGAGTGTTTTTTGAATGCATTAGACGGACAGGTTTACACAGTAGAATCTAATCTCTGATTCACACTCCGGAAGAGAAGATGGCGGCAATGCACCAAATACACTTGTTCCCAACCGTCGTTAAAAAAGAAGAAGAAGAAGAAGAAGCGGAGCAGTGGAGCGGTAAAGAAACCATGCCCAGTGAAATTGAAAAGACATGCCGTCTATGCAAAGTAAACCTAGTAGTTAAGGGGGTCATAACACATTCAAAACTTTTATACAGATGCTCACAAGCGAATGAGAGGTTATTAACCGAACGTTTTAGAGATGTCGGTGTCGTCCTCCCATGTAGACCCGGCGTCTATTCTGGGAGGATTTGCATGAAATGTTTCAGACTGCTTGCCAGGGTTGAAGAATCCCAAAACATTTTAAAGAAATGGCAGTCTGAGCATAACGTGGTGGACAAAGAAGAAGAGGAAGGCCAAAGCACAGAGAAGAGGGACCGTGACACGCCAACGGAGACGCCAAGGAAAAAGAAGCTGTGTCTCCCGGCATCTCGTGTCAGCACGACAGAGGTAAACAACTCACACACGGCCAACATAACATATTAATTTTACTGTAGTTACGTTAGCATTTACTCCCCATCATCTCATGTCCCTGATTAAATGTTGGGAGGTGGGTGCCACTTGGTAACTTTATTACAGTTTATCAATTTACGATTATTTAAATGTATATAAATGAACATCACGACTGCCAGGACCCTGTTGAGCTTGAGTAAGAGGTGAGCACCTGTACTGTCTGCAGTCAGCTAGCCCTTACACCCTGCAAGGACCCAGTCCTTATGGTGGGAGAGAAGCTAAATAACATAACCAAAAAAAAAAAAATCTTAAAATATAAAACCATTAGAAAGTTATACCTTCAGCCATCATGAGGACGCAGTGAGTCCTTACTGGGTGAGAGCTATTTTTGTTTTCAATTTAACACTACAAAAAAAGTAAAAATGCATAAAAACTGATATTCCCCATAAACATTGCCTGAGCTCAGACAGTTTAAATCATTTTTAAAAAATCCCTAAAAAAATAGAGAATATTTAATTTTTGGGCTGTTTTTTGTATAAAAATGAGTGGTACATCACAGAAACCGGCCTGTAAAGGGTTAACTAACTAATTCTATTGTTTGAATTATAACAATCATGGTGGGAGAGAAGTTAAATAACATAACAAAAAAATAATAATCTTAACAGATAAAGCCATTAAAAAGTTATGACTTCAGCCATCACAAGGACGCAATGAGTCCTTACTGGGTGAATGGTTGGAATTTAAAACCGTCTGTAAGGGCTAGACATACTGTGTCAAGTGAATGCTACATTTGCTTGTCCGGATGATAAGGGCATCAAAAAGTTAATGTCAACCCCTGCACAGTGAACTAAGTCTTCCCAGAATCAGTGCTGCTATAGCAAGGAGCACAAACCATTACTCTGTTGTCTGTACTCTGATACATTATTTGTGTGAATATTACTATTATTATTATTATTCCTCTAACTTTGTTTAAAGCCAATGGGAATTTGAGTTTGATAATTAGGAAAAGAGTAAATGCATAGCACTGATCTCTAATGCCATACATCTTTGTTAATGTAATTAATATAGACCCACTACTTGATGAAGTTAAAAGAAAAAGTTCATGTCTTTAAAGTTCTGCCTCCCTTTCCCAAATTCCAATGCCTCATAACTAATTATTGATGTCCATGCGCCCCAGCCCTCTCCAATTATGTTATAACTATAACTTTATATGTATATTTATAGGCAGGGGTGTTGTGCTAAATACAGAGGCTGGTAGTTTACCCACCCATTTTAACTTAATTGATTGTTTAATACAGTAGATCTGAAAATTGATGACTAAAGCCTGATTTATGGTCCTACGACGTACCTACGTCGTTGCCGTGACGCCGTCGTGAACCCTTCTCCATCACTCCATTTCGTCGCGGTGCAATTCACTGCCAGAGCGGTAGGGGGCTGCGTTCCTTTCCTGAATGGTTATCATCGTCTCTAGTTGATTCTTTGTTTAGCTTCCGGCTTTTCCGGTCACAGTGAACAATGGCGACAGAGAGAGAGAGAATCTTGCTGGAGTTGGAGTTGTTGGATGTCGAAGAAAGTACGTTAATACTGCAACATCTACATCGCAACAGAAGATGTTTAAAGATGGTGGGGATGGCGCAATCTGGAAATGCGGAACCGGAAATGCGTTGCTGCCAAGCAAACCCATCACAGCCCTCTCGGTCTGCGCTGGGTCTGCGTCGCCTCGATGTGTAGTTACATTTTTTGGGAGGTGCAGGTCAGGCTACACCAGGGGCTACGGCGAGCCTCCTGCGTAGCCACGTATCCTACGACGTAGGTACGTCGTTGATTTAACGCAGGACCATAAATCAGGCTTAAACTGTAAGCATCATGTCAAAGAATTGGTTTAATTTAACAAGATTACCCCCAGATTATAGGCTATTATCTTAAATAACTGTGACCATATGATCCTATTAAAAATTCTCTCTTATTTTATTCCATCCTGTTTAGGTGTACATCAATTACCCCAGTAAGGTAAACCCAGAGAGGTACAGATGTGACGCTGACATTAGTGGCGTGATAAATAATCTGGCAAAGGGCAATTTCACCACGGCAGCCAGACTGATGGTGCAGCATGAGAGTCTCATAGACGCGCTCAAGCCTGCAATGGAGACAGTTATTGACAAGGAGTGCCAGCGTCTTTGCCACCAAAGGGAGGGTTTCATGCTGTGGAAGAGTTCCCCAGAAGAACTGAGGAATTTCTCCTTACACAACCTTAGAAAGGATTTGGAGCGGATAGCACCATTCATGTTCTCTCTGATCTGCACCATATCTGGAATGCAACACAACCATGCCTGTGCAGCTGCTGCCATTGCCCTTCGAGGGAGGGAGAACCATCTTTCAGCCTTTTCGTACTACATCAACAGTGTACTGCAGTACGGTGGAGCCAAGAAAGCAGTCTTCGAACAACTATGCAAGATGGGGATCACCACTACACATGCCAGGGCTGTCCTCAAACAACATGCCATGTCAACACTCTGTGGAGAAGAGCTACAAAATCAAAGAGAATCATGTTCCACTACCACAGCACAGGAGAGCATAGGACAGCCAACTACTCCACATCTCAGAGATGCAAGCCTACTCAGTTGAGTGGGCGGGGTCTATGGTCTGGAACCAGGCTAATATATAATCCCTACCAGTGGTACGTGCCCACAACACCTCAAACAGGAGGCGCCCAGGAAGATACTGATTTGATGCCCGAACTACCTCAACTGACCCCTTTCAACACGAAGGAGCAGCGGCTCTACTCCGAACTCACTCCGGATGTCCAAGCTCCTCCCCCTATCGCTAAGGCTGAGCCCAGACACCCCACTGGGGAAACTCATTTCCACTGCTTGTATCCGGGACCTCATTCGTTTGGTCACTACCCAGAGCTCATGGCCATAGGTGAGGGTTGGGACGTAGATGGACCAGTAAATCGAAAGCTCCTTGCTTCTCCTGGCTCAGCTCTCTCTTCACCACAATGGGCCAGCACAGCGCCCGCATCACTGCAGATGCTGTGCCAAACCGCCGATCCATCCCACGCTCCATTCTACGCTCACTCGTGAACAAGACCCTGAGATACTTGATCTCCCTCGCTTGGGGCAGTAACTCTCTCCCAGCCAGGGAGGGCTGGGTATTTATTTACTGATTTTTTAAACCCACTGACTCTGAGACGAGGGAACTGAGAGCGCTAAAATGCTAACACGTTTCCTAGTTTAAGGACTCATTCATGCAGCACTCTATCAGCACAAATTTTTGTGAATTGGGCTGTTTTTGGAATGAGGCTCATTTGCATTGAAAAAGGCCAGTTTGCACCAAATATGTTCATACAACCTCCTTTAAATGTGTGCAAAAAGCACAGGAGCACCGAGATGCTGTTTGCTTGGCAGAACAGTTAGAGGAGCATTTCTTTGTGGGTGCTCTGAGTATCACACGGTTTCTTTTTGTCTTATTTATGCAGGTTCAGCAGCTGGAAAAGCCTTTTGTGAATTCAGCCCAAAGTTTTGTAATTTGAGAGATTTGTGTTACTTCTCTGAAATGCAATTTCAAATCTTTGGTTACATCATTACTACACAGCATTCAAATAAAGCATTGGGCCAGATGTGTCGACCCTGTTCCACGTTACTCCTCGCTCTAGTTTATCATACTGTATATTAACTATATGCTAAACAACAACAACTAATTTAAATAGCCTCTACTTAGTAAAGACTTGTGTTATAAGTAGGTTAAGATGTGTTTATATGGTCTTGTTTGTACCTATAGATGTAGATTTTGGAGGGGAAGCAGGGGACATGTCCCCCTTAATATTTCAAATGTCCCCCACAATAAAAACATAAACATTATTTGACCAAATGAAAGACATTTACATTGCAAATTGAGCAGGAAAGGCAAAAATTTGTGTGTAAAAATTCACCAGAATGGAGGAATTTAAGTATTTGACGCTTTATATTTTCTGGAGGAAGACCCCAAACCTCCCCCACATTCATAAGTAATCTACACCCCTGTGCGTACCTGTGCATGAACATAATGTGACGTCAGTGGGAGCGCGCTCTGAGCTCCTGTGGCAGTAACTGCACTCCTGGGCAGGAGCGTTTGGCCGACTTAAAGCAGAGGAAATGAACAAAATCCTGCGTTCTATCAAAGCTCCCTCTCCAGCATCCATCTTCATCGCTGCATGACTCTACACTGATTTCCTCATTTGAACTGAATCACAGGATGCATCAAGTTCACTCGAAACCTTTATATGCCTCCTCCCCGCTGCTCCCCCCCCTTCCACCCCAATGTTTTTCTTTCTGAGGGGAATCATTTAACCTTAACATTCCTCCTGAGAGAAATCGAAGTATCATTTGGCCTGTTAAAATAAATACTCCCCGAGATGTTTTGTTGGCCGGTCGAACATGTGCTGCAGGGTTTACACAGCAGACAGCCCCGTCTTCTCAGAGCAGCAGGCTGCTTTATACAGCCAGCACCCATCAGCACCTCCAGGCCTGCCAGCCGTACCTAGCCGAGGGTTACAACGGTGACTGTTATCCCCATCTCTGCTGAGGTATCACTGTCTGCATCATTGGTGCGCTCGTCGTCGGCGTTACACGCTCAAGTCATTTAGGATGGAGCCTGAGTGTAGACGCATGCATGAAGTGGATTGAATTTTTACAAGATATCTGCATGTTCACATCTTTACAGCTCCACATTGAGGGCAAAAATCTGCTGCTGGGACACTGTTGAACCCAAAGAACTCCGACGTACCACCCTCTGTTCATACAGCAGACTACACACGGCATCTTCATTATACTCCCAGGGAACAACCAGTCCTCCTGTGATGGAATAAAACTAAATGGTTCCAGGTCGGTTTAGTCTGTGGTAAACAACTCCACTCAGGAATATGCACCATGTGAGCAATTTATAAACCAAAGTAATTAAAACAGGATTTTTGTCCAGAGCCAGTCGATGAAACAGCACCACAAGATTTGCTACTACTGCAAGAAGTGTCTCAAAGCTGCTATGATCAATATTTTTATAATAACGATTGATTAAATGATGCACAGCGGTCGTTCTTGTGAACCCAAGTAATTACTGGACTCATCAATTCCTTCAGCTCCACAGCAAACGTCTTTTAGTTTATGTTTTTGATGTTTACAGCACATAACATTACACATTTATGTTTTCAGGCACAGACCAAAAGTCGGTCTTTGTCAGTAACGTGTGTGGATTGTGTGTGATGTCACCGAAGTGCCATTTTGAAGGTATAACTACAGTGAGCGGTACATTAAACAATAATAAATAAAAAAGTTATCCAACCCATCAAACTGGAGAAGCAGAAGCAAACTGAGAGAACATCACACCAAGAAAAACTCAAGTGACATCTCTGAACACTGACCCATACAATCTGGCAACAAAAAATTGCTATGCCAACCTCGTACTTGGATATTACAAACTATCTCATTTATGGTATAACTGCGTATAATTGTGAACAGTTCAGACACTATAAATCCTTTGAAGCCCATGAATATTCACCAGTGCAGGGTGCAGGATTTGTTAACACTTCCACCCAGGCTGAGAATGTGTTACTGACTCTCTGTATTTCTTTCATATCGTATAAAAATCAAAAATACTACTTTATACTACTGATATTTCTGAGGTCTTCTGCATGTTTCTCTCAGTAGAACTCAAACTAAATACTTCAGTAGTTACAAAAATATGTGAACTGCATCATTAAGGCAGACGAGCGAAACATTAGCTGGGAAACATCACGTTGATTCACTTTACATGAAGCTGAAATTAAAACAGTTATTTTAAATGATTGCTGAATGTGTCAGTGTGTGTTACTGAGTCCTAAGAAATCATAAGTCATCTTTTTAGAAGGAGCAGATGTTTAAGCAATAGGCTACATTTTATTTAACGTTATGTTAACAGAGCACGGCGAGCTAACTAACACGATGGATTGAAAAAGGAAAACGAGCAGTGCTTTAACACTGTGATAAACAACTCACCACGTGTTCCAAAATGAGTGTAAAGAAGTAAAATGATGTAATCCCACTCTTTTTTCATACAATATAATTACTTAAGCATTATTAAATTTTTACCGTCATGCTTTAACATGAAAGAAAGCGCAAAGACATTGCAGAATACCTAAAGAATGGCGTCATCCGTTAAAGACAGATGACTTAAACTGATCTATAGATTATCAAATTAGTTGGCGATTATTTAAATATGAAGAGTAATTGATTAATCCTTGCAGCTCTACACAGCACACAGCTGCTTTTAGAAAAAGCACTGTACACTACTGTTTAGAGTTGGTGGAGACCAAAAACAGGGCTCTAAGGGGAGATTGTGATTTCTGCTGCCTCCTAAGTGGCAAAAAACCAAACAAAAACAAAAAAAGTGACTGTAGCGCCCTCTAAACTCTATGGCAGGGTTGCACCAACAAGGATTAATTCAACCTAAGATTAGCTCTTATCAGAATTTGGTAAAATGAGTAAATCCAGAATTAAATTAAGCAAAGCTCTGCAGCACCGAGTATAAAAGAGAGGTGGGGTGGTGGTGGTGGTGGTTGTTAGCATTGTTGTTAGCTAGCTATAAAGTTGCTAACTTATGGTACTCATGATGGCTCAGCAGAGAGGCTCAAAATTTTTCCTCCTTCGAAAAAAACTTGTTGGCTGAATTAATGGCATAATATTGCAAGTTGTGGTGGCCAAACAGGTCCCATCCACACTCTGGAAACATCTGTAAAATCTCAGGGCCACCAGTAGTTGGGGCATCAGTGGTGCAGCTGTGTTTCTGTCACTGTCTGTTTGACAGTTGGCCCGATCTTCCTGTTCAGCTTCAAAACAGTTTCCTTGGTGAACTGAAATTGACAAAAATTCATCGTCATCATAAAAGTCAACTGGGTTGAGTCTGTCTCAACTTCCTTGGAGGAACTTGATAATTTCTGCTGAATCCAGTCCAGTCTGGGTTTAAAGTAAAAACTAAATTCAATCTTTGTTTTAAGCTAGCTGTTAAGTTTGGTGCAACAGAATTTATATTTAAACCAAGATTCAATCAGGTTTAAAAGTTAATCCTCGTTGGTACAATCCAGCCTTAAAGGGCTTTTATAAAGTTAAGAGTGTTAAATCAATTCAGATCAAACATGAGAATGTAACTGTATTTATGGTCACACAAAATACCATCCTCAGCACTTCCTCAAAAATCACAAATCCCCCTCTACAACATGTGTTTTTGTTAAACAGACAACAGGTCCTGGTCCTACTGTGAAGCAAAGCAAACAAAGATAATGACAGGCGTGATCCACCTAGTAAATACCAGCACAAGCCAAAGACGGTCCGCAGCCAGCTCTGTCCTCTCTGATTAACAATTACTGAGCGAGCCAGACATTCCCACAGTATTACCTTTTTTATGTGCAGCAAAGAGATGATTCGCTATTGATTGTCGTCTGCCAGCCGAGGCAGCCCTG
Organism: Epinephelus lanceolatus; assembly: GCF_041903045.1. Classification (NCBI taxonomy): domain Eukaryota; kingdom Metazoa; phylum Chordata; class Actinopteri; order Perciformes; family Serranidae; genus Epinephelus; species Epinephelus lanceolatus. The sequence continues at coordinate 40,881,191 of NC_135747.1, forward strand.
CTCGAAACTGCATTATTATGCAAACAGGGACTTCCCTCACTACAAGGTGACTACACCTCATAATTACTGTCTCTTCTGGAGACTCATACTGAAGCTTTGAAAGCTGGTGATATCAATACATGAATGGCAGCTGGCTCAGATAATGGGGGCTTTAAGGATAATATATGGAGATATTATCTGTGTGAGTGAGTTCATTACTGCTCTGTGAGCACTGAACCGTGTGTGTGTGTGATGCCTGGCTGCCTCCCTGCCTGTCTGCACTTTAGGTTAAAGCAGAAAGAAAGAAGGTCAGGAGGTTTGGGTCAGGGTAAGGGCCAGTGTGGCCTCCTCTCCCCTGGCTCTACCACACCTGCCCTGGACTCAGATTTATAGAGCCCTGGGTGTTCACAAACAGCAGCTGGATCCTGCTGTCCACTCCCTCCCCCGCATCTCATTCCAGCCCGATAGCCAGAAAAAATGTTGGCACTGGACATTTCTGCAGACCATGATACCTTACATTTACATGTTAACATGTAACAAATATGCTAAAACCTTGCATTTCAGCCATGCACAATCCCCGTTGAAAACACAGCCATGAGTTGCTAAAAAAACACCCACATTTGGGGGCTAAAAAGCTGCAGGAAACAGCCACATGTCCCAAAAAACACACCCATGTTTGGGGGCTACAAAGCCACCGGAAACACAGCCATGGGTCCCTAAGAAACACCCATATTTGGGGGCTAAAAAGCTGCTGGAAACATAGCCACAAGTTGCTAAAAAACACCTGTTTGGGGACTAGAAAGCTGCAAGAAACACAGCCACAAGTCCCTACAAAAACACCCACATTTGGGGGCTAAAAACCCGCAAGAAACACAGTCACGGGACCCTAGAAAACACACACGTTTCAGAGCTAAAACCGCTGCAATAACAGCAACAGGTCCCTAAAAGAATACCCACACTTCAGGTCTAAAATCGCAGGAAACACAGCCATGGGACCCTAAGAAACACCCATGTTTGGGGGATATAAAGCCGCTGAAAACACAGCCACAGTTCCCTAAGAGACATCCACTTCTGGGGGCTAAAAAGCCCCGAGAAACAGCCATGAGTCCATAAAAAACACCACAGCAACAACTCGCTAAAAAACAACCAATTTTGTTGTTTGTTGGTCACAAACAGACCCTGCTGTAAAAGCAGTGATGTCTCTGTAAAAAACAAGTGCTTTTCGTGGCACTATCCCTGCTGGAACAACAGTGACGGTTCACTAAAAAACAACCATGTTTGGTGCCTAAAAATCAGCTGAAAACACAGCAGTGACTCGCTAAATTGCAACCAGTTTTGTTGTTTGTGGTCTAAAATGGTGGTGTGCAGCTTGGCAGGTGTCACATCAGGGTTAACAAGCCATCCACCATCTGCTCCACCACCCGATAACAACGTCAGTTTATATACTGCGTCACTTTAGAAACGTGGCTATACGTAGGAAACGTACAGTGTAACGTATTCTTGTTATGCAGAAACGTACAATGCCAACATTTTTCTGGTGACTGAGGTGCTCATTCAAGTATGATGAGCAGCAAACCCAAAACCGCTTTGGTCCGTGTCTTTCCTGGATCTATCTTTTGGACTCGACCACATCATCCATTCAAACTGAGCCTGTCTTTCTGACATGAACACAAAACCAAATCCCTGATGAGCTCCACTTTTAAGTGCACTCTCATCTTCTTTTATTCCCAAGACAGACAAAGGTTTTGTTGTAACCCTCAGGTCTGATCCACAGTGATCATGTTTGGGAGGAGTGTTGGATCAAAACGCACCATGTCACCTTGGGTCCTTACTGTTTTCATTATTAAAAGCAGCCATGTTGGCAGCAGAGCTCCATAAAACACAACAAGTCATTCATTCTGAATTACCCATGAAATTTCAGCTCGATTAAAATAAACAACTTCACTCGATGACTATTGTAGAAAGACTGCTGCAAGGCCAGGCTCCATCCAGTAAAACCCCACAGAGAAAGTCAAATTTTCCGTTTGACGCGGCATGGAATTTTGTGGAAAGAAAAGCCACCTTATCTCTGTTCGAAGACGTCCACATACATCTGACTCTGAGGAATAGTATGCAGTCTGGGACAAGAAACTGAGTGAGGTCATGGTTAACACTTTAGGTACATCATCTCCGTTCTTTCATCCTGAAGCCTCGGCAGTGACTTCAGTGACATCAGTCCACGTCCAGAGCTCAGCGGAGTGGGAATACTGTGGAAACAGTGGCGACACTGTTGCTGCTTCAAGTGGGTAGAGAGATATTCTGGTCCAGAGAGACAGGAGAGGAGAGAGGGCCCTGTTGTGCAGAAGCCTGGAGAGTGGGGAGATATCCAGAAATGAGCTACCGTAACCTTCACGTATGTAGTGCGTCCAACAGAATGGTGTCGTTATTATCAGAGAGGAGGGATCGGGCAGTCGAGGATCTGCTGCTGTAGTTTCTGTGAAGAAACGCCATGAAAGACAAAGATGCCAGACCAACAGAGACGAGATTCAACGAGGGCTGCAACTAAAAATAATTTCCAATATCGTTAATTATCCACTCGTACATGTAGGGCCAGGCAACTGATCGAATTTTGTTTTCGACTATAACTTTGGTTCCCAACAATTATGAAAACAAGATAATCAGAATAAAATAATTATTGGGCTGCATTTCATTTTGCATTGATGCTCTTATTTTGGTGTGTGTCATAAATCCAGCTCACCTCTTCTCCCTAGATTTAGTGACTTCACTTTATTTCAAAGACCATCAGGGAGAAAGCGAAAAATTATGGTATTTGTGATTTATGATATTGTAATTTATTTCCATGCATGCTGCTCAGAGAAATCACTCTTCATACTGCGATATATTTATGTAGCCTATTACATATAATATTTATCTTTTTACATTTTTTAAATTTGCTTTTCATTTGAATTCTACGGTTAAACTTAGATAAATGCATGATGTTTCCAGAGTCAATGAGTAATCATGTTAAATAAATGTGTTCTTAACACTGACCAAAACAACCGATCATTTTTGCCATGATTAAGGAGCCCTACTTGCAGGGCACATATGCTGTTTACAGTAACAGTAAAAAAATAATAATGGTCCTTCCCTTCAGACAGAGACAGACAAAAGCAGGTGTCTCATTTCTTGCTGCTGACCGTTGAATTTACCACCTGACATGACGACAGTCACTCCGAGATTTTATCAGCTGTATCTTGTTAGCTGATTGTGCTAACGTTAGCTCTACAAGTTGGTTGAAAAAACTGTCTCCTGCAGACTTTTAATGTGTCCAGCTGACTTAAATATGCACGTAATGACTACATATGTGACATCATGCTAAAAGACTGAACCTCATCACCAGCTGTGGGACCATGTGGAAGACAAGCTGCTAATTGAAGACACAGCATTGTTGTCTTGTAGCCTACAGCAGTGTACAGTTAGTTTGTCCAAGGATTAAATGTTGGTAAGAAAAAGTTTTGTTTCTGTCTAACACAACTAGTGTTGCACGGTATACCGGTACTAAAATAGTACCACGGTACTAGAGTATTCCAAACGGTACTATAGTGCATTTGGAAAATACCGGTACTTTGAAATTGATTCAATTCATTAATTTAGTTAATTTATTTTACTCAATTATGCACACAAACGTCTTCCTTGTACCTATTGGAGCACAGATTGCACAAGTGGTGTGTATGACAACACCTGTATCAACATTCGCAGCTGGCGCACGTGAAAAAAGACAAGAGAAAGTCTGCCTCGCAAAGGGAGACAACACGAGACAACACAAACTTAGTGGAACATTTGAGTTACCAAACCGTGATGTCCGTACTGAGGTACTTACCGAACCATGATTTTTTTGGTATCGTTACACCCCTACTATTTATTGTTCTAAAGGTTTGTATCCAAAAGGACTTTTCCTTAGGAAAAGTACCGAAGAGTATCGAAAAGTATCGAAATTCATATTGGTATTGGTACCGAAACAAAGATTTTGGTATCGTGACAACACTAAACACAACACTAGATGTCTGCTCAGCTTTACGTACTTAACTAGAAGGGCATTTGGAGAGCGCCTCCATCAAGACTAAATGCTACAGAGATAGAACCGTGACACTAAGTTTTAGTATTGCGAATTAAATCTGCCATTGAAAAATGAAACACTGGCACTAAAAAAAAATAACGTAAAAATTGAACACAGGCATTAAAATTATAATTTTCTAAAATCTTGGTATATTTTGCATTCTGATGTGTTTTCCAAATAACTTTTGCATTTTTTTTTATTCATGTGACTCTTTTTACTCCGCACCAAAAAAGTGGCAAAAGCTGGCACTAAAAAAATGAGACTGAATTTTTTATTTATTTGATTAATTTTTTAAAATAAAATTAATCTTTATATATTAAGTACTAGTATTAAACATGGTAGCATAACGCTTATTTTATTTCTATTTTAATGCACATTTAATTTCTACTGTATTTTATTTATTGCTCTATATTTACACTCTTTCTTTCATACTCCTTTTTTTACTTCTTATAATTCTCTATTCTTTACATCGGAGCAACTGTAATGAATCATAATTTCCCCTCAGGGATCAAGAAGTATTTCTGATTCTGAGATAAATAAATAAAATGACACTAAAAAAGAGTGACATGAGGAGAAAAATATCAAAATATATATTTTTTAAAGATAGTGTTTAATGCCCGTGTTCTTTAATGCCATATTTTAATATCAATCCCATGACTTACTGTCACTGGAGTGGCTACTTAAAATGCTCTATCTTGCAATGCTAATGAAAATGAAAATAATTTGTGTATTCGCACCATTACTTTGATCTGCTTGAAAATGTAATGAGTTCTTTCTTGGCCTGGGCTGCACCCTCCACCAAGTTTCATAAAAATCGGGCCTGAAGTTTTTCTGTAATCCTGCTGACAAACCAACCAAACCGCAAAAATAACCTCCTGAGCAAAGGTAATAATCATAATGCTAATGTTAAACCTTTGAAGTGATGATCAGTTACTACCGAAAACAGTAAGCTAGTTAGCCAAACATGCTAACGATTGCATCTGATGTTAGAGCAGATTAACACTGTTTTTCATTTTGGAAAGTCCTCCTCCAAAGTCCTTCAAACTATTTAATTGCTGAGTATCACTGATACTACAGCCTCGTACACACCACTACAGCATGTAGAGAAACCCGAAGCTTGACAGGACATAACTTTAATAATTTGGCACGATGACCCAAAAATCTAAATTCTTCTCTTCTCCTCTTCAACTGGCCAAAGACAAATTCCTGGTGCTCAAAAACTAATTAGAGAGTCGTAGCTGGAGGCCAACAGGCAGACGAAATTATTAAACAGCATGCATTTTATGTAACTACACACATATTAAACGTGAAGAGCTATCTCTAGATCTGAAGTTACTGCTTATTAAAAGACGTATCATGTGTCATGGGGCAAATCAAATTTCGTAAATTCTACCTCGTTTCTGTAGGTACAGCTTCAGCAGCATCGCCGAGGGCCAGACTGTTTAAAAAGGGCCCAGTATCTGCAAAAAGATCCAGTCTGGGTTTAAGAATATCTGAGGAGCCAAACCACACAACCACAACACCATCCCTCCTTACATACCACAATCCCTCTGGTTTAGAGCTTTAGGACTTTGGGAGTTATGAGACGAAGGTTCCAGGCTTAAGGAGTGCAGATATTGAGATGTCTCTCTTAGAGGAGACGGTGGGAAAGATGCCACACACACACACACACACACGGACAGACCCATTGAAGTAAAGTGGTGGAATATAACTTCATTCTTTTAATCAATTACTGTCACAAATTTAAGATGTCTGTACTTTACTTGATTATTTCTGACTTCAGAGGGAAATAATATGTTTTTCTCCACCATAATTATTGGAAAACTACAGTTATTAGGTCCTTAGCAGATTAAGATATTACATAATAACCTCTGATCTTGTTAACACTGATGAGGGCAATGCTCCTGCATAATGATTACTTCTACTTTTGATACTTTAAGTGCATTTTACAGATAATACTTCTGTCACTTTACTCAAGTAAAGTTTTTAATGCAGGACATTTACTCTATGAGAGTATTTTTTAAGTATTTTATTGTGACTTCCACTTAAGGGAAGGATCTGAAAACGTCTTCCACCACTGTAAAAGTGCATTTTCATAAACTTGAAACGTACATGCAGTAGAGTGCAGATCTCCGTCAGGCGACCACCCAAACTGATCGCGGCCAATCTAGAAAATTCCAGCAGACGTTCTGTGGTGTGTGTCAGAAAAAAACATGACTATTTTTGACTGATCGGCTACGCGTTGCACAGAGCAGATACAGTTCTCCTGCTAACAGGAACTGTATGTGGAATATAGATACAGTCTAATTAAAACTGTATTTGTTTGTTTGTTTTATGGGGTGCTTTGTAAACTAAACTAAACTAAACACAGCCACAAATCTTTGATCCATGACCCATGGACTTTTGAAGGTATTAACTTTGTCTGTAGGCTACAGCACAACAAAGCAGGAAATAACAACAATAAACACAATTAAAATAAACAAAACAAGACAAAAAAACATTAAGCTTCATAGCCTGGTTTCATAGCCTGCTTTCTTAATTATGGTAGAGGCACAAATATCAAGGAAAATGACCAAATCAACAAAATCTGCAAGTCTACAAATCAGGCAGGCAAAACGCTTCACTTCTGAAATGGCACATGTCACAACTGCGCCCAATGAAATTGTCCCTCCTGGCTTCCTTACAGTGAAGATGGCAGTAAAGATAACAAAAACAACTGATTCATTATTAATTTCACATCGTGCCTAACTAAAGTAAATTAGAACGTGTAGAATTAATCTGCAGATGCTTCTACGGATGTCAGTTTTTGAGCCACGCTGAAGCCAAAATGTAACCCGGAACAAACGGTAAGGCTCGTTGTTTTTAGTGTCGATATCCAAAAAACTTACGGCCCCCACTGGCCGGTTAAGAGGAGTGAGGAGTCAGCTGTCAGTGACAGAATAAATGAGTCAGTGATTTTTTTTTTTTAACAATTTTGAATCACCACAACCACGAGAGCTTCTTGTCCATACGCTTAAAAATGTGCACACAAAGTATCAGGCTGATTGGTCCAGTAGTCTGTGAGATTAGCTGCTGACAGACAGATACACACGACCAAAGCACACACTCCACTAGCGGAGATAATAATTGTAGCTCTGAGTGCTGAAATAATCAGTCCATTCAGTGATATGTAAATCAACTGAAATTAACTGACACTATTTTAATAACAAAATAAATAATCAATAATCAACCTGTATATTCACTTGTTCAATCATATAAACTGAAACAATTTTCTTGGGAACTGAATACCTTTGGAATTTTGGACTGCTGGTCGGAGAGAATTTGGAGACTTCACTTCGACTTGACAGCTAGAATGATCTTTTTTCGTAACCATCCAATTAAGGTTCTCCTTCAACATGGGTGGCCAGAAGATTTTGTGGTAGGAATCATCAGAGGCCCACCAATACAATTTTGTCATGATACAATATTATTGCGATAAATAATGAATGTAGTGCAATATGCAGAGTATTGTGATAACATATACTGCAATATATTTTGACTTGCTTTTTTAACTGCAAATTAAGTAAAAGCTTTGTCAATATCTTTTCATCTAGTAAGATAATGTTTTCCATCTGTTCATCTCACTTCATTTTGTCACAGCTCAAGTTTCTTAGGTTATGTTTTTTATTTCATTCATTCATTCATGTTTTTCCCTGTTTTACTTTCAAACACATCTCCTCTCATTTCAGATCTCTTCACTTCCTGCCCGTGTGTTTTCCCTCCCTTCTGATGACTTCACCTGTGTCTGATTGTCTGTCCCGCCCTGATCAGCCTCACCTGTGTCTCATTATCCTTCCCCTCACCAGAGTATTTAGAGGCCGTTTACATGTTGCCGGCTATTTTCATAAACGGACATTTCACCGTCTCCGTTTTCAAAAAGATCTTCGTTTACACTTACCCGTGTATATATACACAAGAGCATGCCAAACCTGTAGGTGGTAGTGTAACGAGAAGCTCAAGCCTTCCATGTATCCATTGTCACCATAGCAACATAGGTCGCACTTTTGACACAGGCGCAAGTTCCGGCGCATACTGTGACGTCGGCTGCCTATAACTCCGTTTATCTCCATTTATCTCAGTTTACATGCAAACGCGCAACCGGAGTTTTCCAAAATCTCCACTCTGGCCGGAGTTTTTAGAAAGACTCGTTTTCAGAGGAGAAATCTCCGTTTGCGTGTAAACGAAGGGCACAAACGAAGGAAGATGTCTCCGTTTATCAAAATCACCGTGTACGTGTAAACGGGCTCTTAGTATTAGTGTGTCTTGTTTCCTCTCAGTGCCAGTTCATCTTAGCTCCTTGTGTGTCTAGTGTTCCAGCCTTTTGTGTCCTTTTTTTTTTTGTTTTTTTGGATTTAGCCTGTTGATTGACTCTGACTCTGCCTCATCTCTATTGGATTTGTTTGCCTCCACCAAACCCAACGTTTGACCAGTAAATACTATTATTGGTTATTTTACCTGAACTGCCTCCAGAGTCATGTGTTTGAGTCCACTCTCACCTGGTTCACCTGTTGTTCCACATTTTTATGGCAGCAACATGTATCTAGTGGACTGAAAAGGCAAGTGATTTCATGACTTTATCGGGCTACCAAAAGATTAATTTGTTTTTGCAATATTGATGATTTAAATGACCAAAAAAAAATCAATACTTGGCATCCATGTATTGATACAATATCGCCACGCAAGGGGCGTCGGTAGCGTAGTGGATAGTGCCGGCGCCTCATGTATAGAGGTGATGCCTCACTGCAGCGGTCGCAAGCTCGACTCTGGCTTGCAACCCTCTGCTGCATGTTGTCCCCCCACTCTCTCTGTCTCCCCATTTCACACTGTCCTGTATATTAAAGGCAAAAAGCCAAAAAATAATCTTAAAAAAAAAATAAATAAATATCACCACGCAAAATATTGCAATATTATGTTGTATAGTTGTCTTTAATTCTGTCAAAATAAAACTCTTCTGTCACATTCATGTTTTTAACTGGGGGGACAAATGCACATGTTCTAAATATTAAGGGCGATATGTCTCCTGTGTACTCCCCAAAATCTATGCCTATAAATTCAATAATGGAAAAACTTGCTAACAGCAGCCCAAATGCTTCCTCTCCTTAATAATAAAAAGTGATGCCCAAGAGATCTGAAGTGCAAAGAGTTTGTTCAGGAGGTAAAAATGAAACAATGACGTTATCTGAAAACCTGTAAAAAGAAGTGACAAAATGGAGCCTCCCAACTGTTGCAGCCATATGTTGTGAGGAACAGAATTTCTCAGTCCACGTCACCACATTTTGTTCTTAGCAGTGGGGAGCATGTATAAATATCCCCTGCCCACCTTACTTATGGGTTTTTGTTCTCACACACACACACACACACGCATGCAGATACACAGGGGCCGTGTTGTGCTGCCGGTCTGGGGCTCTAAACATTGCTGGTGTGTGATGGCACACGCAGAGCCAGCTCTTCAGAAGGATCCTCCGCTTTATCGCCCCGGCCAGCCGGCAGCTGAGTACACAGTTGCTGTCCAGAGACGGGTCTGTCTGCGGTGGCGGTGGGCAGCTACACAGACCCCGCTGCCACGCACGCAAAACAGGTGCATCAAAGGATGCCAGAGGAAGGAGGGATCAGGGAGAAATGACAGGTAGAGCGGGGAAGGTGTCATTTTTTTGAGGCATGATGAATACCTCTTCCTACCTCCACCCCTCCCTCTCGACGTCTTCACTCCAACTACATCATCACTCTCCTTTCTGATTTGCTCGAGTGCTTCACCGTGCCCACCCCCCCTCCTCCTCTACCTCACCTCCCTCCATTGTTTCACCAGCTTTTAATAAACTAAAGGGCAGATTCCTGACTGGAGCGGAGTGGGGGGGCAGACCCACAGACCTGTCCTCCAGCCACACACACACACACACAGTATACACACTCACACAGTTTGGCATGCAGAGTGCCAAGCTCTTCCACTGTCTACTGACGCCAGCTCCTGAAACACACACACAAACTTACTCTTTCCTCTCACACTCACACACACACTCACCCTCTCTTACCCTCCCCACGCGCCAACCTCCTAAAAGCTAAGCTCCTCACTAAATATATCCCCCCCAGTAAAGATAAGACAAACAGTGTGGATTTGAGAGCAGCGTGCAGCCAATGACAGGCAGCCATGTGAGCCCGAGCTAAGCTTGTGTTAGCTTTACAATTGCGGCTTCTCAGAAACAGTGGAGAGACAAAGACAGAGAGGGAAGACAGAAGACATGTATGAAGGAGTATTCTCCAGTTTCTTTTCTGACGAACACTCTAAGAGTGTGTGTGATAGAAACCACAACCTTGCTGGGTCAACACACACATGCACCTCAAATAATAAACCTGTTCTCTCCATCCTCAGCAGAAAGATAGAGTGGGAACGTAGCGAGCTGCAGGCTACAACCAGTACATGAAACTAAATCAATCCTCCATTCAGCTCCAAGCCTGAGGCGCCTTCGAAAAAGAGCGAGTGAAGAAGTCGTGGGTGTGTTTGTTTTATTGCGTTGGACCGGGTTTCTGCGGGGCAGCAGAGATCTGTCACATGCTTGTCTGGCAGGGCCGGCGTTAAGTATCTTCTCGATGGCCTGCGGTTCGTGCGGAGCATCCATTTGTCAGAAGCACATTCCTGCGGCGGTGAGACATTGTGAACTGCCTATCGAAGCTTCAACACTGTCCAAATAAATACACTCACAATGGGCCCCTGTGTGTGTGTGCGTCTGCATGTGTGAGAATATGAAACATGAGAGTGCAGACACAAACCCGACCGTGTGCTGCTCTGCCAGAGCATTGCTGTCTCTCTGCACCTGGCTGAATGTGCGATGTTTCAAACACACCTCCTACTCCTCTTCCTCGCCTTCTCCAAACAGTCCAAAAGTGACTTTTAGTTTGAGGTGAGGATGCGGACTCAATCGGCACGGGTGAAAAAGCGCAGACGTTTTCTTACCGAACAAACTGTTTCTCATCTGGTGTCACTGGAAGTGAGGAGGGATGTCTGCAGGGATGTTTGCATCACAGTCTCAATCTCTCTTTTTCTCCCTCCTGTGTCAGGCTCTCTGTCACTCTCACCTCCTCCAGCCCTCTTTCTCCTCCTCTCTCTCTCCCCCTCTCGCACATCTCAGTTTCATTCTGTTTCTCCTATTTATCGTGTCCTTCTCTGGCACTGCCTGTCCTGTGAAGAGTTCACTGTTCCTGTCTCATTCTCAGATGTTTTCCTTCCCTTTCCTTTCCCCCTCTCATTATCCCCGTCTTTTGTAGTCACCTCATTTTTCATTTAAACACCTTCTCCCTCTCTCGTTCTCACACACCTCTCCTTCTCAGTGAGATGGAAGTGGTAGCACGTCTCCTCCTCCTCCTACCTACCACAGAGTCTATTATATCTGTCATCATCTCCTTCCAACATAAGCCAGCAGCCTCAGGGTCCAGCAGAACGGGCCAAGTCGATCACACACTCACGGACATAAACGCACACACCTGTAAAACACATATCCATCCACATCCGAAGTTATTCACACCCCGGTTAACCTCGCGCTCCGGCACACACACTCCCTACAAGCTCCATGAGCTCCGCTGTCCTTCCAGCCCCGCTGTCAGTGCCTGATTAGCGAATCCGCCGGCGCCAACACAAACATGTTTCCTCCTATTACACATCATGTCACGCTGGTTCCTAATCACAACCACTTGTGGTTTCTGGACACATGCAGAGCAGAAAATACCTGCAATAAAAGAGGAATGTGCACCTGAGCTTAGGGATGTGCAGGAGAGGGAAAGTGAGCAGAAGTTGAAGTCAGACTCTGCAGGAGTGTGTCCGTGTATCATGCATGAATAGCTGAAAATGCATAAAGGAACATGCAACACATTATTTCATCCAGAATGTAGTTTATAGCAAATTCTTATACAGCTAAGGGACTAGAATATATCTTCAGCATATTAAAAGAAAGACAAGATGTTCCTGTAGCTGTAAGTGTTGTTTGAATGGTTGTCCTACCTTCAGTGCACGGCAGCAGGAAGACAGCAGAGATATCCAGAGAGACGCTGAGATCCTGCACGCAACACTGGATTTGTTGTTCAACTATTGTTTCCCAGCCAGCTCCTCTCTCCTGTTTCTACCTCTCTCACACACACCGATTGTCTGAGCGCTATTCTCTCCTCCCTCTGTCTCACTGTCTCTCCCACCTCCTCTCTCCTTCCCTCTCCTTCTTCTCTGTCCCACAGTCACACTGCCTCACTTCTTCTTTCACAGGGAAATCACCAGAAAGAGGGAGCAGCCTGGATGCTCTGCCTGTGAGGACGGTCGTCACATGTGGATCGTGACACAGCAATCGTATATCATACGCCCTTTCTCTCTCTGTCTCTCTCCTTCTCTGTCTCACACACACACACACCAGCTGACGCACCGACACGCTCCACAGCGGCAAATGGGAATTCCAGCCCTGGACGGCTCTGCTGGCCCCATCAGGCGAGAGCTGACCAAAAGCTGCAACCAGTTTTTACGAGGTCGGGGTTATAAAACTGTTAGCAGATTTAGTTTATTTAAAAACAACTGGCCCTTGTGGCCTTCCTCTTCACGCGCTTTCTCCTGACATGCGGGGTGGGGGGGTGTGCAGGTGGGGTGGGTGAGGGGGGAGGAAGCGAGTTAAATAACTCACCTCAGTGATGATCTTCTCCTGATGGGAGCATCTGGGCTGTAAGTACAGTTAATGCAGCTCAGATTGTCCTCCACCTGCAGGCACAAAGCATGTTCAGCTTCACTCATAATGAAAACATTCAGAATAATACCCAGATGAAAAGTCGTTTCTTAAACACTAAATATGAATTTGAAAGAAAAAAAGCATTCATCACTCACTTTTTAAAAACGTACAGGACCCAGTGGGTCAACTGTTAGTACGAGTCACTCTGAGGATACCTAACTCTGGATTATTTGTCTTCATCTGTAAACAATTACATGCTGTGGCTGTATGTGTGGAAGCGATGAAAACAACAGCGATGGAGCCCAGCGCAGCATAGATCCAAACTGTAACGGCCTCATTCATCTCTCTCACATGGCTCAACATGAACGGCCCAATCCCATTTCTCCCCCTTGGCCCTACCGCTCCGTTTGAGTGCTGCTGCGTAAGGCTGGGTGTCCCGTTACTTCTGTGGGTTAGTGGTCATTGAGCCCTCCAGGTGGCCCTCATAATGGAGTCTTTTTAGATGCAAACATGGCTGCTACCGGTGCAGGAAATAAGCCAATAAATGCAAGTTTATCTTTGCAAATAATCATGCACAAATGTCACAATCCGTTGGGATATCTTAGTTTAACGTTTGTTGCAAAGGAACATGTAATTTGACTACTATAACATGCATATCGGAAAAATCACTAAGGCGTAAAACAGCCCTGTCAGATGTTTCAACTGTTGATCCATTACTTTTTGTAAGCTAATGCTATTTTAACCGCTTATCAGTTACATTTAGCTAACTGTTTCAACCATTATCTATTACTTTTAGCTAACGAATGCTATTTTAACCGCTTATCAGTTACATTTAGCTAACTGTTTCAACCATTATCTATTACTTTTAGCTAACGAATGCTATTTTAACTGCTTATCAGTTACATTTAGCTGTTTCAACCATTATTTATTACTTTTAACTCATGAATGCTATTTTAACCACTTATCAGTTACATTTAGCTAACTGTTTCAACCGTTATCTATTACTTTTAGCTAACGAATGCTAATTTAACCGCTTATCAGTAACACTTAGCTAACTGTTTCAACCATTATCTATTACTTTTAGCTAACGAATGCTATTTTAACCGCTTATCAGTTACATTTAGCTAACTGTTTCAACCATTATCTATTACTTTTAGCTAACGAGTGCTATTTTAACCGCTTATCAATAACATTTAGCTAACCGTTTCAACCATTATCTATTACTTTTAGCTAACGAATGCTATTTTAACTGCTTATCAGTTACATTTAGCTAACCGTTTCAACCATTATCTATTACTTTTAGCTAACGAGTGCTATTTTAACTGCTTATCAGTTACATTTAGCTAACCGTTTCAACCATTATCTATTACTTTTAGCTAACGAGTGCTATTTTAACTGTTTTTCAATAACATTTAGCTAACCGTTTCAACCATTATCTATTACTTTTAGCTAACGAGAGCTATTTTAACTGCTTATCAATAACATTTAGCTAACCGTTTCAACCATTATCTATTACTTTTAGCTAACGAATGATATTTTAACTGCTTATCAATAACATTTAGCTAACCGTTTCAACCATTAGCTATTACTTTTAGCTAACGAATGCTATTTTAACTGCTTATCAGTTACATTTAGCTAACTCTTTCAACCATTATCTATTACTTTTAGCTAACGAATGCTATTTTAACTGCTTATCAGTTACATTTAGCTAATTGTTTCAACCATTATCTATTACTTTTAGCTAATGAATGCTATTTTAACTGCTTATAGTTACATTTAGCTAACTGTTTCAACCATTCTATTACTTTTAGCTAACAAATGCTATTTTAACCGCTTATCAGTTATTTTTAGCTAACTAATGCTATTTAAGCCGCTTATCAGTTACTTTTAGCTAACTGTTTCCACCATTATCTACTACTTTTAGCTAGCTAATGGTATTCTAACCACTTATTGGTTACTTTTTAACTAACTTATGCTATTTCAACTGTATATCAGCTGCTTTAAGCTAACTGTTTCAACCATTATCCATTACTAATAGCTATCTACTAATTGAGTTCCCACACATTTTCATGGACAAAATTTCAAAACTTTTTCATGACTTTTTTAAGACCAATCAAAGACCAAAGATTTTTTTTCTTGGCCAGCATTTTTTAAACAGATTAGATTCAAACTATTTAAATATAATTTTAGCTAGCGGGCATACATGAAGGGAAAAACGAAACATGGGGAGAAAATGAAGAAACATGCGTGATGGTAAACAAATCATTGTCACACATCGACCCATATTAGAGCAACGTTACCTTGACAGCTTCAGAAAATAAATTTGCTGGTATGTTACGTTATGTTACATTATGTTACGTTAACAGTTTCATTTCACACAACAAAGTTTCATGACTTCCAAACTTTAAATGATTTTTTACTAATTTTGTGACTTTTCCAGGCCTGGAAATTGTGATTTTGAAACCCTATGACTTTTCCACGTTTTCAATGACCGTGGCCATTGTTGCCATCATGATGACACAATGAGTGGCGTTCTATTTGCTAGGTTAAGATTTCAAACCCTATACCTTGTGGCGTAGGGCCAAAGGGGAGAGTTGAGACTGGTTTGAAGACAGACACCCTGAGGACAGAACAGGGGACAAACTGCGATGCATATAATGCTAATAATGACGGAGGCATAGCTGTTACCCTGAGACAATGGGCGATGATAGCTTCTCTGAGACTTCTGCACAACTGCTGCCAAATTATTGCGGTGCATTACGACAGCCACTTTACTTTGTTTCTGGATTATAATCTGTTTTGTTGTTGTTTTTTACCAAAATGAGCAGCGTGATATCAAAAACTGTCTGACGGTGAAGGTATAATCATCTAATTGGAGCGTGGAGAGAATCCAGAGGGAGCGAGGAACACGCCGCCAGACAAATAAGTCAGTCACATCATCTCGTGCCTCAGTACCGAGGATGCATTCTTTCAACATGCCTCACACAGACAGAGCAGGGGGAACAGGTTGGGGAGGGCACAACATGAAAAACTAATGTATTTTTTACAACCTGATTAAATAAGACTGTTCAAACAGTGTGGGAATAACAACGAGTGCTATGCCAAGATAGGTGAAAAAGAATAATACAAGCTGTGTGAGGCTGACAGCATATGTTCAGATACTCATTGTATCACACACACATATACACACACGTCCTGGTATGCAGTCAGAAACTCTCGGGGGAAATAAGGGGAGCAGGCACCACACTAAGTAGAGCTTAGTGGGTCAAAAGTTTAAGAAGCACAATTACCTGAAAGACCTCGGCTGACCCCCAAATTTCTCACCTTCTGTTCCCTCACACACACACATACAAACATACACACACACACACCTTCGACAGAGGCAATTTACAGCCGGCAGCAGGAGAGGGTGAAAACTTATCCACCAGCAACAGGCTCCTGGAGAGAAAGAGAGTGAGAGACCCACGTAAGCACGGTTTGTATTTTGATTACACTTTCAGGCATTGTAAATGATCACCACTGTGAACAGTGTCAAATTAAATGGTCATAACTCACCTGGACAGAATCTGACCGCCTCTCCTTGGCTTACTCAGCTTGTGTCCACGTGAGAGGTGGTGACAGGGAGTAAATGGCTTCAGATAATGTATCATAATATCACATTAAGAAAACGGTCAGCGGAGCCAAATGTGAATCCCATATGCCGCGGGAGGAGGGTGGGGTTAGAGGCAGAGATCGGGGGGAAAGAGCCAGGAAACGGAAGATATATTGAGCAAAAGGAGGGGATCCAGTGAGATGACATACCACCGCTAAAGCTGCTTTCTGACAACTTGTAAAAATGCTTTCACTTTCTGTAGCAATAGAAGGTAAATGGACAGTAATAAAAAGCAAAGTAATGTTGTTCCTATGTGACGGCTGCTGAAAGGTTTTTAAAGGAACACTTCAACTCCCAAATGACCATTTGTGAATAGATTTCTTACCCTGTGTTACAATGAATTTGTGAAGTGCTCTTTGTTATTCCTGCATGCCTCCACAGTGAACGATGAATCTAAAAATGGATGAAATTCTTGATGAATTGAAGTCATAGGGGTCCACGTTTAACAACAGCAAAACTACGTCAAAACATCTGAATACAAACTCAGACAACTCATGCAGTGTAAGCCTCATTTATCAAGTCATATGCTCTGCCCTTTACGACGGGGAACTGGCCTGCTCTCTTCAAAGCCAGACTCAACTGACAAAAACAGTAATTCTATCTTGCTGAAAACAGGAGCTGCCGGTCTAGCACTGAATCGATTGGTTAGTTTGTGTTATTTTGTGACTTTGATTTTTAACACTTAAGACAGAGTATATCTCGTCAATGGTGAGGAAGCGTTCTGTCGTAAATGACGGAAAATCTCGGCGATGGCAGGGATAGTGTTAAAAGGGTTCAGATTCACCAAAGTTACAACTACCAAACGAGGCAGCAGTAGACCAGCAAATCCCGTGTTCAGCGAGTTAAATTAACTGCTTTTGTCAACGGAGTCTGGCTTTGAAGAGAGCATCAATTTGTTTCAATTTTAGTTCAGTTCCCCGTCATAAAGGGCTGTCTGTTTGAGAAGTACTGAGCATATGACTGGATAACACTTCGATTATACTGTGCGAGTTGTGTGAGAGTTTGGGAACAGATGTTTTGATATAGATTTGCTGTTGTTAAATGCGGAGACTTTCATTAATCAGGAATTTTCTGAGTTTTTGGATTCTTCGTTCATCTCAGATGCATGCTAGAAAAACGAGGTTTTCTTCATGTATTCAACGTAACACGGAATTTGATAGGTGAATGGCCATTTTGGGGAGTGAGGTATTCCTTTAAAAACCCTTTACTTCCAAATTTCAACCTGGATACAAGCCCATCCTGGTGATGTGTCACCGCCTGGTCAGGACTTTGGACCCTGTGGCTGTTCCCACTCGTGATGGGGACGCAGGTCAGGTTACAAACCAGCGTATAAGCCAATGACTAAAAGGAGTGTGATGTGGCAGTTGTCCCTGTCTTGATCATGTCCCACCTTGGCTGTAGGCAGTCTGACATGCTGTCCCCATGAGCACCAGCAACTGAGATGTGACTGGACCTGACGTGACAGGGGCCTCATCAGAACGGGATTAGCAGGGCAGGGTCACATCACAGCTGGCCTATGGGCATGGGGCCCTAACACATAGTATTGTGGCTGCTACAATACTAAAACTCTGGTCCCCGACCCAAAGAGTCAAACATCTCTGTTAGTTTTTACCCAGTGCTGGTTTTACCAAAGTTGGTGCGCACTCCTGTGATCTTGATGGTTTGCTATAAGGTGGTGATAAAACTCAGTCCAAGCTGTCTTGAGTCAGTCTTCTTCTTGTGTTGACGTTCCGATAAAATCAAAAAATGTTTAATATTATCGTAAGTTTTTAGTCTTGGCTCATGCATTAAGTTCAAGGATGTGAGCACTGTCAACAACCAATAGCTGCGCTCTTTTCAGCACCAAACAGGAAGCAGCAAACCAGGTGGACAGTAAACATTGAGGAGACTCCAGGGAAGCACAAGAACATGAACAAGTCTTAGTTCTCTTGTACTGTGAAAAACGAGGAGAAACTGCTGGAGTAAACAAGAGTTGGTGTTATATTCGGCATTTATCTGATCCACCAAGCAGCACTTATTTTAGTGGGAAATCTTCATTTTGAAACAGGTCACCTCTCGTTCGCACCTCCTACTAAAATATCTCAGCTCTCCAACGGAGGTCGGTCGCAAGTTAAGGTGACAAAATCCAAAATGTAAAGGTTGTACAAATACAGTTTATGAAATACTTTATGGATTATACAGATGCCAAACTGACAATACTGTCAACACATGACGCCGTTTATCTTGTGTTTCTAGAGTTATGTGTTTTTGCGGAAATGTAAGGAATTGTAAATATGTCACATTTCTTAAACGGAGTTTGGTTTCGTATTTCCCATCTGGAGCAGGATGGGAAATTATATCAAAAGGAATCCAGTTGGAGTCGTGCAAACTGTGACCCCGCCAGATCCCCAGTCTTTGCAAAATTTGATGTCTGTGACTAAAACCTCACACTGTCTTTAGATGTGAGAATGTCTTAGACTTATAAAAGTGATTTCGAAGTCTTCAGTGTATGGTAGGCATAAAGCTCTCTGTTCTCTCCTCCAGTGCAGGAAAGTCTATTTCAAGCCGGTTCGTATTATCTGCGAGAGGCACAAAGCTGCAGACTGACTGATGGTGCACAGACATATTCAGTCTTCATTTGGATGATTGATTCCCAGTCTTATTTTAAGCTACATGAAAAAAATGGAAGGGGGCTATAATTTTGGGAGATTTATGTGGACCGGTGTGCAACACAAAAACAGGCGTGTTTGCCTCAAAAACGGTTTCCGTTGGGAGCCAAAAGTCTAACCAAAAAAAAAAGTCCCATAGTTGTAATTTATAGCCAGTGTAGAATAACTTTTTCTTTTCTTGACCAGGTAGAGTAATGTCACAACAGCTGCCAAAGACAACTGACATTTGATGAGTGTACCAGGTCTGGTTCTGGAGTTCAGGGGGAAACACAGTTAGCCAGTACAAGTGCTCAGAATCAGGGGATAATGTCTCGTACAGGAATAAAACACCGGTATCAAAGAGAGAGTGCATTTCTCAGACGGCGCAGTGAGTGCAGACCACAGTGTAGGTAATGATCTTAACACTCATTTACACACAAATAGCCATGTGCATGATATTGCATGTGGGACGGGAACAGCAGCCCTGGGTGGGGGAGGGGTGGGCAGGGGGGTTCATGGAGAAAAGAAAGGGACAAAAGAGAGAAAGTGAAAAATTCTGAGACAGAGATAGAGGGAGATATGGAATAATGACAGAGCAGCTAAGTGTTTCCCCATGTGCACCTGGGGCAGTGGCTGACCCTGTAAAGCGGGGTCTAAGCCTTAGCCCTCTCCCCCTCCACCCCCCTCGCTCTGTGCCAATGCCTATAGGCACTGAGGAATCACTGGAATGAGGGAGAGCGGCCAAAAACAGTCTGCTAAACTCTCTTCATCTCCATAGAAGTGCCGTTACAGAGGGCCAGCAATTTGGCCCAGACGGAGAACACTTAGCAGGCTGCTCCATCTTTTCTACGGCCCTCCTGGGACACTGACGGCTCTGACTGACTCAATTCTTTCTGAGCCAACAGGTAGATATACACCAATATTTGCCAAGGTGGTATAAAAGAAATTGTATCTACACTGACTGCATCATTTGAAACTATGTTTTTATGCCGTAAGGCCCAGTTCAGGCCAAAGATTCACAACGAGACGAGTTCAAACAGACAACTACTTCCAATGTGCTGTTCTGCAACGTTGTAAAAACCTGCTGGTTCACACCAAGTCACCACAGTGAGACGTTGTATCATTTCTAGTCAACAACTCTCTGTACTTCGTTCTGATTTGCAGCTTTTCAGACTTATTTTGTGGCTGAATATAATTTGCAGCTTCTTAAAATCTGAATGAGGATATTGATAGTGAGATAGTGGCTACAGTGATGAAACAAAACCAGCATCAGATGGACTGTATTCATAATCAATATGCCACAATAGTATATATGATCAGCGCCAATTCATCAGTCAATGAGAATGTGTGTGTGTGGGCGGGGCATAAGCACATACAGCCAGCAGCAGCAGCAGCGACCCACCGTCCGACACCGGCACACTGTGAGGACGGAAACAGAGGGCTCGGCGGGGATGGAGCACCTGCCGCAGCAAGTCAACACGCCATCAGGTAACCATAGAAAAATTACACCTGCTAAACATTAGCATTTTAGCATTGCCATTTCTGACATATTAATATGCTAAGGGTAGCATTTAGTTTAAAGCAGGGGTGTAAGTCACAAGTTTAATCACAATACAATATCATATCAATTCTTTGAACAATGATACAATATTTGCCGATACCATAAAGTCTGCAACGATACAATTTTGATTTTATTCAATTCAGGGAGCTGCAATCGATATAAGACGATCTCAGTAAATATCCTCATTGTCTTTTTCTTGGCTGCTTACCAGTGTCGGCCTGGTGCTAGGCCGCTAGCACTGTTTGCGTGTTGAGAAGGGGATGTGCTTGGAAGGAAATGGTGACACAGATGTGCAATGGGAGTTTTAAAAAAGAGGCGCATCTTAAAGATGATGATATGTATCGATGCTCTAACTTTGCATCAATGACACTGAATCATTTATCGTTGAATTCCTAGTTTAAAGCACCTCTGTGCGTCACCGAGCTGCTCATTTATACAGCAAACCTTTCAATTTTGAATAAGGAAATGCGTAGACTACATATACTCAAAAACAATCCCAAAATAGGTTTTTCAATTGTTTAAAAATCAAGTGACGCAACCACATTAAAACATGAGACCTACAGTGATATCAACTGACAGAAGCTTATTCAGAGTGAACTTTGGGGCCAAAACTTGCTGCTCTGGGGGAACAGTTCTGAGAAAAACATCTGAACGCAGGTGCTCCGTGATGCGTGTGTGTCTGTGTGCTTCCAGGTTCAGGATTTGTTGTCATGAGAAAAGAAAGGCACGCAGCCAGTAAACAGAAACTTTCCCCCACTTCTTCTCAGATATCTGTTTAGACTTCATAGATTAGCCATGACTCCATCAGACTTGCATTAAGCCCTCACATGCGTGCGCCACAAACACTCGTGCAGACATGCATGTGCACAAACACACTGAGATCCTCTCAACCCCAGAGACATTTATGATCTTCCTGTATATCAGTTTTTACAATGCAGTGGTTTTGAGCAGAACAGCAGTAAAGTGGAGAGCAGACAAAACATGAGCATCAGATTCTTTGCAATGAGCCTCCATGTTCAACTTCTGCTGAGTGTAGAGACGCAGACACGGCAGAGAGCAGCCACTCACACCGCATCAACAAAACATGGCCTGCTGAGAAGAGACCTCATCAGGGACGGTGATTCATGAAAGTTTAATCCCAGCGTTTGGTGCAAAGTTTGATTCACATGTTAGTCAACGTGTTGGTTGGGGTTTGACAAATAATTCTTGGATGTTGATACAACAGATGAAGCCAACGGCTGAGCCAAATACAATAAAAGTATGAAACTATTGTTTACATTTTTTAATCCACACCTAAATGTTCCACCACACTAACCCTAACCCTAACCCCACGATATAAATTGCTAAATCCAAGCTGCCAAGCTGCAGAAGATCATTCGAGACCAACAAACAACTAATCCGGTTGTGTTTTAGCGAGTCACTGATGTGTTTCCAGTGGCTTTTTAGGATCCAAACATGGGTGTTTTGTAGCGACCCCTCAGTGGAGGTAGTGACAGGAAAAGCAGGTGGTTTTTTTACCAAGACATGGCTGCACTTTCAACAGGTATTGTTTCCCCAAAACTAGGTATTTTAAGACAAAGCAAAGTTTCAGCATATCCCTACATAATAACATACAAATGAAACCTATCCATGGTTTGCAATGCTAACTTTTTTTGCAAACTGAATTAGGATGCCCCTGTATCTTATCATAAAGACATATTTTCTATCAAAAGACCAAAACTTGTGGTGCTGTCTGTATATCTTATTCCTCTGTGTCACTGAGCTCCATTGTCCAATAACTATTAAAAACACATGAGTCACGCTGTTGCACTGCCTGAGCTCAGCGCTGAAAGCCACAGGTTGGTGTTGGTCTTTTAATGGGATTTCATGACCTTTAATTGGTACTATATATAAAAATCAACATACATATTTGTCGCCCGTACATCATGCATTGCAGCCGGATTCCAAATGATGAGGATGCAACTCATTCAGCTGGCTGTTGCTGTGCCACAGAGCATGACAGGGCAGAAAATGGGATGAGTGGGTGCACAGAGATGAAGACTGACAGGAGGGAGAGGAGCAGTGGACGAGGAGGGAGGGGAGTTCCTCCCTGGCCGTCCTCCTTCTCTCACAGCGAGCCTTGCCAGGCAAAAAAAGGCCAGTCAGGAAGCTCCCTGCCACCGCTGACCGCATCGACGTCACCCTTTGTGTTTTGGCGGTGGGTGAGTGAGGAAGCTAATATTTTAGTATGTGTGAAAGCAGGCAGAGGGGACCTGATAATGCCCGCGGTGATGTAATGCACTGTTTCTGTGCTCAGCGTGAAGGGGGTGAGGCAGGACGGGTGCGTGTGTGTGTGTGATGTGTGTGTGCGCTGGTTACATAGAGGGGGATTGGGTGGTTGATTACCTAATGTTTGACTCATCCCCTGACGAGAATTTGCAGTGCAGGCTCTGATTACAGTGGCGCCTCAACCTGAACAACCTGTGCCTTTTTATAGTCTAACACCGCCACACACAGACAGACAGAAACACACACACACACACACACACACACACACACACATGATGAGGCTGCTGCTCCTTGTAAATGAGACCTCTGAAGGTCTAATTTACTCACCTCTCTGTATGTTTTCATCCAGTTCACATCAGAGATAAACTGTCATCAACATTAAACCTCTGATTCTACAATGAGCCTCAAAGAGTCTCAAACAGGTGCTGAAAACAAAAAGGACATAAAATAACTCTTTTTACTTTTCTAACTTAAAGCTGCAGTGTGGAGCTTTTGTCTCCCCCTTCAGGCAGTGAGAGTAATTACACGAACACTGTTGACATGTCTATTTTGTAAGCTGAAACCATTTCCCTCAGTGGAAACAAAGCTTTTATTTACTTTAATTTCACAGATAAGAAACAATAAATTGTGAAGACAATGAAGCCTCCACAAAAATAGCATTTTAAGTCTTGTGTGTGATTTATCCTGGCTTCATATGAGCAGAGGAAATCTCCACTAGTCGCTAGGTTAATTTATACAATGTAAAATGCCATAGGCTTGTGCTAATAATGTTAGCTTGTTGCATTTGTTTGGAAAACGTGTTCAGTATAAGACAGTTGTTTTGTCGGTGGCTTTAGCTCGCTAACGTTGTCCCCGACAGCTCCACATATTTAGCATGTTAGATGTCTGAGAAGTGTCTGCAATGCATTGGCGAGCCTCTCAACAGTGTTAGAATAGATGGAAAGAATAAACTAAGGAATTGCGTCGTCAAATGAGGTAATTTTCTGTCTTCCTAGCTGCTGCTCCATCGCTAAGGTCTCTCCCCCCATCCTGCGCTGTTTAGCACTAGCTGGCTGACGTAAACGTAGAAATACAGAGAGATTACCCTGGTGGCGACTGGCTGAATTAGCCCCAAATCTAACTTATGTTCATGTGTACGTTATATCCCAAACTCCAGCTTTAACAAGAGAGGTTTAAACATATGAGGTCTGTTTGGCCTGGCTTTTGGACTCATTATAGCCCATCTCTGTCTGTGGTCTCCACACATATGAATGGCTTCTGTCTTATTGGTAAATGTAGCCAACGTATGGTCAACGTAACGCACTAATCATTCACTCCAAGGACAACATCCCCTCTTATCAACTTAGCACAGTGCTGGAGGACACAGTGGACTATCCTATAATCATAATGTGTCTGAGCACACGCTGCCCAGAGCTGAAACATGGTTCTGCTTCAACGCCTTGTGTCTTTCACCATGTCTCGAATGGATCCACACCAACTCATGTTAACACACACACACACAAGAATACCAAAAAACATCTGTGTTCTCAGAACGTGTCCCCCTAAAGCATCAATTTTCCAGTTAACTGAACTGTGTTAGCTCACGCTTGAGCAGATCATTAACGCCAAATTATTCATTAATACCAGAAAACAAACTTTCTAATTATCCAGACACATCTTACCCACATCTCCATCATGACACACAATGACAACACAGACGCTGCTTAGACGATAGACTGTGTTCTTTAATTGAGGAACAAACAGTGTGTGTTTGTGTTTGTGAGGCAAAACCTTGTGTCTATGTTGAGGCGGTGGTTGTTGGGTCAGCGGAGTTGGAGGGAAAGCTGAACACGTCCTCCAGAAGGGACGAGTAGTTGACGTTTTTCACTGCAGCCTCACCGGCGTCAAACCTCGCGTTCACCTCAAACTGGAGACGACAGAAACACTCGAGTCACTACACAGCTCAGCACACATTCAAATTCTTTTCTGTTCAGTGTTGCCAAATGTTAAGTATTTCAGTCTCCACTTAGGTTTTACTATTTGCTGCTCGCCTGTTAACATTTTAACTTTTGTTATTCCTTCTCTGAGACAGATCTCTCCTTTATTTCTCTTACTCTGTTTTAACTACTTTGTACAACTTGAAAAGCTCCTTAAGTTGTCAGTGTAAAAGATGTGCTATGTAAATAACACTGCTTTGCTTACAGTTTTAAAAGTGAGGGTTGCTCTTAAAGGGATAGTTCAGATGTCTTGAGGTGGGGTTGTTTGAGGTACCTATCCATTTTCGGGTTATAAGGGATACAGCAGATGTTAACACGTCCCCAATTTGGTGAAGCAGGCTGGAGTTTGATAATGTATTTATGCTACATTTAGAATATTTTCACTGCCTTAGCCTACCGTCAGAGAGCAACTTCCAACAGGGGGCTGAAGCCGTGGTATACGTCCTCTCAAAGCCAGAGTCCATTGAGACAAACAGTGAATTAACATTGATGAGCACAGATGCTGCTGGTCTACCGCTGCCTCAATCAGTTATGTTGTTTGTGTTACTGGGGTTTAAAATGGTTGCGGGGGAGAGCTCGGTAACTCTGTATTGCCAAGGTCAAACCAATACTTTCCAAATCCACAGCTGAACAGCTTATCCACACCCTTGTTTTCTCACGCTTAGATTACTATAACTCCCAATTTACTTGCCTTAACGATGCATCAGTTAACCGTTTACAATTGGTACAGAATGCTGCAGCATGACTTTTCACAAATACTCGACATAGGGAACATCTCATTACAGTCCTGGCTGAATTACACTGGCGCCCTGTTCAGTACAGAATTCAATTTAATGTTCTATTAATTACTTTCAGATCCCTTCATGGTCTGGCGCCGCTTTACATTTCAGAACTCATAACGGCCTATTCTGCACCAAGACCCCTCAGATCAGAGAACCAAATGTTGTTGAATGTTCCACGGTCCAGACTTAAAACAAAGGTGATCATGCTTCATGGGGGTCTTTGCTGCTGCTCTCCCTGCCTTAGGCTTTCCATGTAGGCACATGGAAGGGCAGGAAGGTTTGCTTCTGTGCCTCATGCTTTCCTCTTTTGCACGTAGAAGGGCAGACAAGTGTGCTCTCTCAGCCTTATGCTTTCCACGTGGGCGCATGGAGGAGGCCTTCTGCGTAAGCCCGAGGAAAGGCAGAGGGGCCCCAGAACAGAGCCATACCGCCAAATATAATACTGCACCAAATATAATACTGCAATGGAAATAAAGTTTTCTTTGACAAAAGTGTTCCTGACTGAAATATATTACTCTTACATTGCATTTTCTGTAAATGATGTTCTTTTACTTATTTGTTTCCTCATACAGTATGACATTGTACTGTGAAGCACTTTGGAACTCCTGCTCGCTATAGAAATAAAGTTATTATTACTATTATTAGTATTAACCTTCTGTTAATGTAGCGTTATTTAGCTAACTTGCTACCGTTTGTCTCAAGATGTTGTTGGGCTGTGTACACGCCCTAAGTGATCAAGACTCCAGTACACCAGCAGCTCCTGAGTTCAGTGAGTCAAATGACTCCATTGTCAGTGGAGTCTGGCTTTGACGAGAGCGCAGACGAGGAACTGTAGCCATTAAAGGCTTCCCTGTTGGAACATCCTGTCTGAGGAAAAGGTAAAGTGGTGAAAACACTCTTAATATAGTGCACACTTAAACTATTATTGATTTTTTTAGGTGGCTAAAGTACATTTTGTTGCTGACCCCTCCGCAGCAGTACACTGCTTAGCTTCCGTATCTGCACTCCTGTCGCTTCTCCAAACTGGGAGACAGACGTCTGCTGTAGGTTATACACTGAACAACCTCCATTAGACTGATTAAACCTCATACTTAGAAAACAAAATAACTTTGTTTCAACATTAGAGGACAAATGTAATTAAGCTATTTCTTTAAAGCAGGCCTTTTTTTTGAATTGGTCCCAAGATGGATATTATGATTAGAAAGAAAGAACATAATGAACGTAATGAGAAGACTGGCAGTACCAAACAGAATATGTATTGCAGCAAAGACCAGAAAGGCCCGGGGAGCAGTTAATTAATCTGAGTCTGACAACATGACATCACTGCTGTGTCCTCGCTGTGAGGCGCAATAACCTTCAAAGATTGAGCAGAGACTGAGCAAATAGTTCGGGCTGAGAACACAGCGACAAACAGAGCAGCTGGAAACCCCTGACAGAGGGAAACGGAGAATTAAGTTAGCACTGCGCGCACACGCACACGCACACACACACACACACACACACACACACAGATTCAGTCCACTCTCCCTTTGTTGTCGTGCCATGTTGTATATCTCTCCTGCTCACCTGTTTCTGCTTAGATTTGGCTATGGCAAAGCATACTAAATCAGCATTACACAGGAAAGATACAAATGCAGGGGAGAAGAACAAAGGAGCTACTTCCTTCCTTTTTGACCACCTCTGTGATTGTGTGTGTGTGTGTGTGTCTCTGTCTCTCTTTAACATCAGTGTCTGTGCACGATATATTGCCCTCTTGTCTATTTGACCATTCCTTCCCACTCACTTCATTCTGCTTTTGGCTCACTGCTCCACTGAGTCATCGCAGGTAGCGGCAAAATTTAGATTGATTTTCAGTTACAACTGTTTAAAAATCTGTGCACACACTGGGAAATCACTTACTGTGCTTTCCAATCCACTCTCATATAAAAAAGTTTTCTCCCTCCCCACTTGTCTGCTGCTTCCTTCCCCTGTCTCACCTTTAAGGAGTCTTCGGGCATGACGGGGGGAGCAAGCTGCTCCATCCAGTTGATGCCAGCCAGGAAGGCGTGGTAGTCGATCTCGTCTCCTTCTGCAAACCTACAGCAGACATGCATCCAGATTAGAAACAGGCAGTGGTAGAAGAAGTACCCCGATCATTTTATTAAAGATATATTATGCAGTATTTTCCTAAAAAAACAAAAACAAAACAATGTATAGACTCAAACAGCAGCGACCCCTCTCCATCATCACAGTGTGGCACTGCATTTTCATGCCTGGATTTTATTATTTTCTTCTTATTTTCTGTGTTCGTGATGTTGATAGGTGTGTAACCCCCACAGCACTCAGGTGAGGTCAGGGCTTTATAACAGGTAGCAACCAGGTGCCAGACCGTAATCAGCATGTATCCAAGAGACACAGTGCAAAATAAACACATATCTAATGAGGACAAACGCCAAACGAGAGTGAATCTGGGGTTACCAGTGTTGGGGGTAACATGTTACAAAAGTGTGTTACAGTAATTTTTACAGCCATTTTCTACAGTGTGCCACCAGGAAACACATTCCCAGAGGTTTTTGTGTCGTCATGTCAGTACAGATAACATTATAGAAGAGTGCTGGTGATTGGCACATCTGGGTGATGACATACTGTTAGCATGTTCAATGTGTTTTACATTCACATACCTATAACGTCTAAAATGTATTCTGCTCTGCTTTTACGTCCCTGCTTGAAAGCAGCAGGGTTAAGGAGGTGGGCTTTGGTCTGTTTGTTTCTCGTCCCAGTGATCAACACATCTGGGTGATGCCGTCAAACGTCCGTTAGCATGTCATACTAACTGAATCACATGCCAATCCATTTGTTGTGCTAAACTCAGCATTTGTCTATTGTGTATCATTTATAGGTCCACAAATATTTATCCATATCTCATAACTGATCAGACTCTGATTCTCTGTCTGCCCGTCCCTCTGTAACGCATTACTCTACACAGAGAGTAAAATTATCAAGTAACTTATTACTTTAAAATGAAGGTAACAGTAATATGTAATGCATTATATGCTCAACACTGTTAGTAACATTCCACCACTGGAAACAAGAACATGCTGTTTAGAAACCTCAGAATAACAGATGACAGCTCTCCCTCTGTTTAAATGAACTTGTTTTGCTCGACTTCCAATGCATCATTTTTTAGTGGTAATCAGTCTAAATGCTGCTTCAGACATTTTTCAACCATGCCAGGAAAAAACTTCTGGGCAAAGAGCTGAGATTTACTTTACAGTGAGTGAAAATGCATCATTAAAAACCATTCTGAGGACACAGTGGGACCTTGAACTGTTCTACAGCGAGCTGTGTGGTGATTAGTGGGCTCTTACTTGCTGAGCAGACCTCCGAGCAGGTTCTCGGGCAGAGGGAGCTTGAAGGCCTTACAGATGGTTCTTGTCTCTTTGGTGGACAGACGGCCAGTCCTGGAGACACAAAACATCCAGCATAAGAAAACCACATCTGGTCGTTTTGTTTTATGGAAAACTTTGTGCTGTCACAGTGAAGTTGGCCTTTGACCTTTTGGATATAAAATGTCATCACTTCATTATTTTGTACTATTAGACATTTGTGTAACATTTTGTCAGAAATAGCAAATAAGTTCTTAAGTTTTGGCCAAGAGAATGTTTTGCGAGGTCACAGTGACCTTTGACCTTCGACCATGAAATTCTTTTCATTTCATTCTTGAGTCCAAGTTTGTGCCAAATTTATAGAAACTACCTCAAGATCTTCCTAAGATATCACTTACATGACAATGTGACTATACTGTCATAGTGACCTTGAAATTCTAATCACTTCATCTTTCATTCGAAGTGGACGTTTGTGCCAAATTCACAGAAATTCCCTCAAGGTGTTTTTGAGATATTGTGTTCATGACAACAAGACTGATGTAATGTCACAGTGACCTTTGACCTGTGACCTTTGACCTGTGACCACCAAAATCTAATCTGTTTATTGCTGAGTTCAAGTAAACATTTGTGCCAAATTTGTAACATTCCCGCTGAATATCCTTCAGATAACACAATCACAAAAATGACACAGACAAGGTCACAGTGACCTTGACTTTTGGCCTTCAACCACCAACTTTATTATTAATTTATTACTCCTGTGAATTTTATCAGTTCACAGGAGTCCAAGTGGACATTTTGTGACTCACAATTGTGTCAAGTTTGAAGAAAAAAAAAACCCACTTTATTTTTATGTACAGTAAATTTCCAGCACAGAGCTTTTATTTTGATGTGCTGTTTCCTGCTGTAGAGTGAGTGACTAATGGACAGCTACTTGACAGAAACAGCAAAATACGATGCAGAATGTATTACACTGTGGGACCTCGAACTAATGACTCAGGAGAAATCTGGACCCCGTAGCTGGACCACTTGGGAACCACTGCCTTTGGGTTGCTTTCACTCCTGCCCTGTTTGGTTTGATTCAATCAAACTCAAGTTTGTTTGCCCCCTCAGTGCAGTTCGTTTGGGCAGGTGTGAACACAGCAATCACACTCAGGTCTTCTTGAAAAGATGGTCTCAGTGAGAAGGTGTTCCAACCTGGATGTGAAGCAACTGCAGTCACATGACACATTGTTTGGGTTAAACATGAGCATGTTACAGTCCTGGAGGATTATTAATGTGCACCTCCTCCTGTACTGCCTTAATATGCACATTCAGCACATCCAATGCATCAAAACATTGTTTTCTAGTTGGAGCCGCGCCTCGTTTTCAAACTGTATGGTTTGACTAAAATGAACAATGACAGCAATATAGTCCACGATGAGCAGCGCTAAAATCAACCTGCGTAGTTGTCCCTCCATTGTGACATTAGAAAGTGTCACATTTATCTTGCAAGTGTACTCTTCTTCAACGTTTGCTTTACTTCCTGGATTTTTCCCACATGGAAATTCTGACCAATCAAGAGCAGCTTTCTCACACAAGCCATTTGATCTGGTCCTCCTGTAAATGCTGCCGTGAGAACACGAACCAACTCTAGGCAATTATACAACTTTGGAACAACATGACTCCCTGATTCAGACCAAAGGAGACGACTCTAGGGCTGACAGCAGCCTGAGAGACTATAAACTGAAAACAGTCCACATTTTGGGATATTTAATAACCACTGGGCAGCATCATTAGTCACTGCTGACAAGTTAAACACATAATATCAGAGCAATGAGTTGCTGATATTTTAAAAAGCTCCCACTCATGTGTCAACAAATTATGTGTATAAAAATGTCTCAGGCTGAATGTGTATGAAGATAATAATGTGAAACAGGGGATGCTTGTCCTCTAAGACCACAGTTGTTGTCCAACGTGATACCAGACGCTCCAGAGGCCCATTCTTGTCATGCCATCTTCATTACAGGGACGCTGATGAACAATCTGACACTAACTGAGAATGTCAACACAACACACACACAGACCAGTCAGCTTAACCTCGTGGCTCCGTTGACCCTCAATTTCAGCAACTATGGACGAGCAGTTCTGTGTCTACATGTATTAAACATGTGATTTTATGCATAAAAGAAAAGAAAGGCGACAGGCAGAGAGAAAGACACAAATACAGGAAGAGACCAAGTGTGTGTGTGTCCTGTGGCCTGCAGAGCTACATGCCATACAGGTCTTCAGGGTCCATCTGGTTCCAATGCTCCACTCTCACACTGCTGGAACTAATCGCTGCTCTGAAATGTGGGGCCACTGACTGCACGATTGATGTCTTGTTGTGACGATGCCTGTGTGTGTTTCTGTTGCAACACAATTTTGTCTTTAGCTAACATCTGTTTGTGTGTGTGTTTGTGCATCCGCCTACTTGTGTCGGTCGCTGTGCATGAAGGCTCTGGCCATGTGAGGGAGCTCTTCAAAGTGCTTCTTCCTGAGGAAGTCCTGGGCCACGGCCAGCATC
Source organism: Epinephelus lanceolatus (assembly GCF_041903045.1). Taxonomy (NCBI): domain Eukaryota; kingdom Metazoa; phylum Chordata; class Actinopteri; order Perciformes; family Serranidae; genus Epinephelus; species Epinephelus lanceolatus. The sequence goes on from NC_135747.1 coordinate 40,912,771, forward strand.
AGGCCCACGTCCACCTCAGGCTGCTCGCGCTCTGAGAGATGTCGGCCCAGCACCAGCACCTCGTGCTCAGACAGACCGCAGTCCAGGCCGCTCAGCAGGCCCCTGCGGTGCATACAGGCACACACACATATAAATACAATCACACACAAAGACTGACACGACATAACCACATCTCACAGTCCTCAGTTTAAAGCTGTAGTTGGTAACTTTTATAAATGTTTTTGTCATATTTGCTGAAACTGAATCTACATCCTAACAGTAGTATGGGACAGATAATCTTTAAAATATATCATGTTCCTCCTCCTCGAAGTGTTTCTAATGGAATTTGAAAGAAACCACTGCAGCTGAATGACAACAACCAATGAGAGCTGAGGAGTCTCTAACACAGCTGCTTGTGAACTGTGGTAAAACTGTCAAACTAGTCAGTGCTGATTAAATATGAATCAAGATTCTGTTACTGTTATGGCTGTAAACTTCTGGAAGGTCGATCTTGCATGTGCAGCAAGTAAAGCACATTGTTGCTGTGAGTAAATCCCGGTGCAGATGTACGCCGGTCCACATCACCGTCTGCTGCTTGGATTTGGTTTTGCCCACCCTGGCAATCTTGAATGTCTAAGGCAAAGTTTATAAATTCCTCTTGCACTCAGCTGATGTATCTCCTAGCCTTGTTAACTTACTAGGAAGATGTGTGATGTACTGTGCTGTTGAATACCAATGAAACTGGTTCTGCTGACGTGAAGCTGATTTTATTCGTGGAATCAGATCGGATTGGATCAACCGATCAATTATCCACCCCCCGACTCAAAACTCCTCAAAGTGCTGCTGAGCAAAAAAAGAAGAGTTGTGCCTGTGTTGCGTTCACAGACTCGCAAAAACCTCAAGCTGAAGAAGAGGTATTTTTTATAAATGTTACCAACGACAGCTTTAGACCAAGTATGTATAGACTTCCTCTTTGCATCCTTTTGTCAGTTCTTCCAGACATATTAAGCTCTTTGAACTGGACGGTAATTACTTGATATCATTTGTACTTCAGTGAGTACGTCTATCTAAGCTTCCTGCCAACTACCTGATTTGTTCCTTTTGGTTATACACACATGTAACTGAAAATTACCACCATAATGTTAACACGGTTTACACTTTATGATTAGATCTTACATACTTACATACTTAAATCTAACTCTAACTTAAATCTGGCTGTATTACTGTACCTGAAGGACTCGTAGGGGATGAAGCCGGAGTTGCCGGGGTCACTCAGAGTCAGAAACTTCCTGATCTCACTCTGTTTCTCCTCCGGAACGGACCGCAGTTTACTGAGGATGTTTCCCACGTTGGCTTTGGGGAACTGCGGATAAATACACATTCAGTCTGTCATCACATGAAGCATTTGGTACCACCACAGAACAAAGGCTGTAATCAACCTGCTCCACAGACCACCACTGCTGGCGACATTAAATCCTTTGATATGAAACCCCACGTAAACTTTAGAAAACCACAAGAAACAAATACTTCCTCCCTACCTCCTCAGCATGTTGCTCCATGTAGTTGAGGGTATATTCATCAGCATCCAGGAGTTGGAAGTTTTTATTGTTGAGGCAGAGGGTCGCTCCGACGTACAGATCCTGAGCTGTGAAGTACTCAGAGAGCTCGCTCTTAAACAGCTCCTGGCCGGGCTTCTTCACACGGCCGCGCTCCAGAAACTTCCCACCAAGCACACCTGTGTGACAGAGGAGAGGACGGCGTTAAATCATCACTGATTTATTTTCATTTCACTGAAAATCAACTTTACAACTTGGTCCACAGTTAAAGCACTGGCGTTTATTTTTTAGATCACATGTTTTAACTTTTAAATTGAACTTAAATCTAAATCAAATTTGAATCACTACTGGTTTTGTTAACATCATTGCAGTGGTTGGATATCTCATTTTGGAGCCCTGCTGAACGCTCCTTTAACCCATGACATATTATTCATCTTACACTGTAAAAAAATACTGTCAAATCCTGATTTACACTGGAGGGAAAATCCCCATCCTTTAAAAGTAGGTCTACGAACTGAACGTCATCTGTTTCATCTGTTCTCAAACAGTTCTGGAAGTGGAAACTGACTCTGACAAACCAAATGTTTACCATGAGAGTCATAGATTTGTATCTCCAGTCCTCGGAGCAGTTTGTTTGCCGTTATGGTCCAAACGTTTTTTACCTGAGTTCCTCTGCGGACGTTCAAACACGCTGATGGAGTCATCGCTGAGGTAGAAGGAGATGATGAACACCCTGTCTCTGTCAACTGGATCGCTGGTCACCATCTTGGCGCGAAAGTTCAGCACATTGCTGTCTAGGCCGCATCTATGGGGACGTACACGCAGCAGAGTTGGGGGTTGCCACTAACGCACACAAACATTTCAGTGAGTAATTCGATTGTGACTGTGACTACAACTCATCCAACCTGTCTTTCTCCATGAACTTCAGGAAATCTTTCTGTGGGGGCTTGGGCAGCAGACCCTGGCAGGAGCTTAGCGAGTCCTCCTCTGAGCCAAAGCCGTTGTAGGGGGGCACAAGCCTCGGGGGCTTCGGGGCTGGGGGAGCTTTGTACTGCACTGGGGTGAAGTCCTCTAACAGGAAGAAGGAGAAAGAAAAGACAAAACACTTTAAAGAAGAAAGAAACCCAGGTGGAGGGCTGAGATGATCAGAGGGCAGCAGGTAATCCATCCATGCAGGAACAGAGCCGCCTGGGTCCGACTGTAACCCTGAGCTGACCTCTGACTGCTCAGAGTCAGACAGAACGCTCCATCACAGCAGCCTGTCACTGGCAACTCCGCCTGCTCTGCTACTGTGACGAATGCTGCAAGCCCCAAATCCTGCCCAGGGTGGCAGACACAACCAGGACCAGCTTAGGTTTCTCCTGCTGGGGAGCAGCGTGCCTCCTGTGGCCCCCAGTGCCTTTAACTGTGGAGGCATCAACAAATATGAACACTGGGGGCCAGAGTATCTGATGACAGACGAACAGTGGTGCTGAACTATATACAATTACTTCTTACATTAACATCCCTCGACCAAGGAGCGACCGTGAAACAGAACTTATATTGGCTACCAGTGGTGCAATGTAACTAAGTATATTTACTCAAGTACTGTACTTAAAGAAGCAGTATGGAAGATTTAGAGGGATTTAGTGTCGTCTAGTGGTGCTGAAACTTTTCCTGGTTAGAATCCCTCAGTGTTCATTGTTCAGGAGGTTTTTACCAGGAGCCAAATTATCTGCAGAGGTCTCTTCCTCTCCAAAACAAACAGATCAGCTAATTTAAACCAGTAAAAACACTGAATTAAGCAGTTTGACGTTAAAAAATCAGTGTTTCTCTGACACTGTTGGGCTCGTCAAACACCTGCTAATGTGTGCTCACCTTTTTTCTCTAATAATATAAGATCCAGATGTTCAGGAGGTTTTTACTGGGAGCTGAATTAACCACTCTTTCTCTCCAAAACAAATGGAGCCGATATTTTAAACCAGTAAAAACACTGAATTAAGCAGTTTGACGTTAAAAAATCAGTGTTTCTCTGACACTGTTGGGCTCGTCAAACACCTGCTAATGTGTGCTCACCTTTTTTCTCTAATAATATAAGATCCAGATGTTCAGGAGGTTTTTACTGGGAGCTGAATTATCCACTCTTTCTCTCCAAAACAAATGGAGCCGATATTTTAAACCAGTAAAAACACTGAATTAAGCAGTTCCACAATTTAAGAAAATCTGTGTATTTCCAACACTGCTTTTTGAGGAGGAGTTGCTTACTATAGCGGCCATTATGAAAATTGCGCAAAAACCCTTAAGTTTTTTTCTTAAGTATGACACTTAAGGCTTAATTTCTCCTTAGCTGAGGGACTTACACAGTTGCACAGAATCCCTTAAGAGGTTTCTTTTGTTAAGGAAAAAACCTTTTACTGTGTTGAAAGAGATTTTCCAGTGGTAAATGTTTCCATGGAGAGTACTCGTTGAGCTTTTTAAAGAAAGAACATCATTGCTGTTGTACAAACTATATACAGATGAACATACTACATCCTCAGAGTAAGGAATCTGTATTGTAGGCAGGTATCAGCTCCTGTTGGTGTTTGCTCTTACTGCCCCTCAGTGTTCAGATTGAAGTACTGCAGGCGGGAGCAAGATTAAATCCATTCAAATATATGAGCATCTGAAATGTCACACTGTCATTAGAGGAGGCAAAGACAGTGTGAATTTATATATTATGCATTTTGTTATGTGAGATCTGGTTTGATCCATAATTTAGTCTATAAAACATCATAAATATATCCTTTAAACTCATAACGTAATAAAGCTGCATATTTTGGTTGAAGAAACAGTTTGAAAGCAGCACTGAAATAAAAACAAAATCAATGACAATGGTTACCTATGCCGTATTTGGAGCGGTAGTAGTCTTTGGTGAACTGGTCACAGTCGGTGATGATCACTCTCCTGCCCCACACATTCACCTCCCCTCCCACAGTCAGATCACAGTCCTTATAAAACTCGTCTTGGACAGCTCCTGTCTGCAGGAGACAGAAGACAGAGGACAGGATGAGATGAGTGAAAGACATCTGAGACATTAGTAAACATTTTTAATTTAGCAGAACGCACATTAATTGTACATGCAGCTCAAACTGGTTGAGTCAAACCTGCCTCTGATTAGTTTCAGTCAAAGTGGTGCTCAGGTACAAGCTTGCCTAATACAATGCATGGTCAAAACACACATATCTGTCTCTGTAAGCTGAAACCATTTCCCTCAGTGGAAACAAAGCTTTTATCTACTTTAATTTCACAGATAAGAAACAATAAATTGTGAAGACAATAAAGCCTCCACAAAAATAGCATTTAAAGTTCTGTGTGTGATTTATCCTGGCTTCATATGAGCAGAGGAAATCTCTGCTAGTCGCTAGGCTAATTTATACAATGTAAAATGCCATAGGCTTGTGCTAATAATGTTAGCATGTTGTATTTGTTTGGAAAACGTGTTTAATATAAGACAGTTGTTTTGTCAGTGAACCTTGTGAGCTGTAATGGAGCTGAATTTTGGAACGTTACCTTTGTTAAATGTTGCTGTTGTCCCTGGCTTCATACGAGTAGAGGAGAAGTTCACTAGCTGCTAGGCTAATTTATACAATATAAAATGCAATGCAAATTTATTTATATAGCACATTTAAAAACAACAGTGTTGACCAAAGTGCTGTACATCAAATATAATATACAAAAAGTCAATAAATAAAACACAAGAAAAGGAAACACAAAATAAGACTACGAAAGGCTGCCAACTCTCATACAGGGGCCGAGAAGGCCGACGAAAACAGGTGGGGTTTTAAACGAGATTTAAAAACAGGGAGGGTATCTGCCAGTCTAACCTGGAGGGGCAGCTCATTCCAGAGTTTGGGGGCCACAACTGCAAAGGCTCTGTCTCCCCTCTGTGCTTACCTTGTTCTTGGGACAACAAGAAGTGATCTGGCTGCCAATCTCAATGACCATGATGAAACACATTTTTGCAAAAGAATGGAAAGGTAGGATGGGGCCAGCCCATTCAAAGCCTTAAAAGTAAACAATAAAATCTTAAACTGGATTCTAAAATATACAGGAAGCCAGTGGAGGGACTCCAATACGGGGGAAATGTGCTCTCGCCTGCATGCTCCAGTTAATAGTTGAGCAGCAGCATTCCGGACTAACTGGAGACAAGAGAGGGAGGCCTGGGAAACACCAACATAAAGGGCATTACAATAATCAAGTCGGGTGGAGACAAATGCATGAATAACCCTCTCAAAATTATTAAAAGAAAGGAAAGGCTTAACCTTTGATAAAATCCTTAACTGAAAGAAGCTGGATTTTACAACTGAATTAATCTGCTGATCCATTTTAAAACCATTATCGATTTTAACCCCGAGATTTGTCACAGTGGATTTGACGTAAGGAGCAAGAGGGCCCAGGTCAAGAGGGGCTTTGGAGGCACCACTGGGTCCAAACATTATGACCTCAGTTTTACTGTCATTAAAATTTAAAAAGTTCAGAGCCATAAGCACATGCCTTAGGCTTGTGCTAATAACGTTAGCATGTTGTATTTGTGGGGAAAATGTGTCCAGATAAAGACAAGTGTTTGTCTGTGAATGCTGCGAGTTATAGTGAAGCTGATTTGTGTACTTGGGTTTGAAACTGTCTCCATTAAGCCATGTTTAATGCGTGTTTAATGTGTGTTTTGAATCAACAAAACTTTACAGCACAGAAACCCCGCCACCGACTATTGTGCAGCTGTATATTTTCAACCAGGGGTATAAATTCCCTGTCTTTGCATTTTATTTTGATCACAGTCTGTTCTTATAAAAGTGCATGTGACATCTCCAATGTAGCTTTGACTTGCAACTGAAAACATGTGGCCCATTTCATAGAAATTACAATACTGAGATATGAATTTTTGTCCATATCACCCAATCTGCAACCTCACCACTAGATGCTACTAAATCCTACACAACTCTCCTTCTATTGAATTGGAACAAAACTGTACTTTAATTGGACGAGGGTGTCCCCAAACTTTGGCTGTATAGAACAGCTTGGTTTAGGCCTGACAGTCTCGCTCCCTGCCAAGTCCCTTCTTGGCCCAGATACAGAATTTCATGTTTAATTTGTTTGTAATGTCAGTATGTTTGTAACTCAAGCGTGGCTGAGACAGGACATACATTGAGGCTGTCCAGTATGTGGCGTTTCCCCTGACTTGAGGAGGCGAACACATTGAGCACCGTGCGGTCTGTGATCTGTCCAGGCTGCTTCATCTGGGCCAGAGGACACTACAGAGAAACAACAAACAACCACAGGAAGGAAAAGACAAACTCTGTTACACAAAACACATTACCCAAGGTCCTCACAGAAGCGAGCAGCATTCTGCATGCAAATATGGACGCACACATCTGGAGAAAGAGAGACAGAGAGACCCAAAGACAGATGGACAGGGAGGGAGGCAGACTAATAGAATAAAGAGACAGAGTAAGGAAGTCATCTGTCTTTAAGGATGTGGTGGTTTCCCATTGGATGGTGGATTCTGGTCAACCTTTAGGGCTGACATTTAATAAAAGGCATGAGAACAAACAAAATTACTGGACTGAAAACACACTCACACACACACACACACACACACACACACACACACACGATTGAGGCCTGGCTGTCTTTCGTGTTGAATTAGGCTTCAGTCGGTAACTGGAGGAGAAAGCCAAAATGCTTGAGGGAGCCTGGATGCCACAGCCGTCCTGTCAGAGTGAATGAGGTCTCAGTGAAGGAGGGGATCTTGGGAGAAGGATGGAGAGAAGTCATCCAACCAGAAGGAGAGCCACTGCAGGCCTTTAGGTTTGGAATAACCATCTACATGTAAAACGTGCCAGCACGCATCAAAATGTAACACATAAATAAATGCATGAGACAAAAGTATTCAGGAATATCTGTAGCCTGTGTTTTCATTTACTTCCTCTCCCTGACAACAAATACAGCCCCTGTGACCCAGAGACACTCTTGTTAAACAGATCCTATCATGGTGCCTCACCTTAGGTAGTTTGCTGCGGCGTAGGAATTTGGGCACGGTATCCCTCCCAGCGTTTGGGGGGATAATCTCCAGGATCTCTATGGTGTCATCAGCCAGGTAGTAGTGCAGTACGAGCTCCCGGGGGTCCCCGAACACACTCTCTGTGTCGTCCCAGAAGCAGCTGAAGCGCAGGACTTTACGGTCGTGGTCCAGGAACTGCTTCAGGGTGTCGCGCCTCTCGTATGGCCGAAGTGGCTTCATGCTTTTCTCAATCTGAAGGAGGGATAGAGTGAAATGTAGAATACATATGATCACACATGCATCAGAGAAACTGTTTTGGTAATTACATTTTTCAAAGGTAGGTATCAGTGTTTTTTAACGGGGCATCAACAGTGCAGCAGAGTTGAAACTGAAACAATAAGTTGATTAAATTATAATAATATAAATTAATCTAACAAATACAAAAATATATTATAAAATACTTAGATAATTATTAAAATTAAGAATAATAATTATTAACTATTAAAGATTAATTAATACAGTGAATGGAATATTTTAGTGTTATTGATGTTTTATTGACTAAATTATTAATAATTTATTTAAAAAAAAAAATAGATTGTTTGACAGTGAAAATATTTGTAGTTTTGTCCCTGATCAGGAAAAAAAGGAAACTTGTAATTCCACATCTGATCTGACCTGTGTCTTGTTTTTCGAGATATTATCGGCTTTTTTATTTTGATGTGAACTAATTTTATATGTAAGACTTGATTCTGCCAGTGTGATTTTTAGGAGAAGGCCTTAAAATAGTAAAAAAAAAAAACCTGAAACAAACAAATCAAAACAGGTCTGACTCTGGTGCCCACCTGTTCTCGGAGGCTGCAGTAGGGGTCATCAGGCACACTGGCAGGGTTATTCAGACGCAGCCCAAGCTTTGTGAGGAAGCTCCTTGTGAAAGCGTCACAGTTGGTCACAGTGAATGTGCGTGAGTACAGCACCATCTGTTGGTTGATGTTGAAATGAAAAATGTTGTAGAACTGGTCATCATCTGGGGGAGGCAGTGGGACACGCTGGCGACGAATAAATATTCCTGCCACAAGGACCAAGAACACAGCAGAGGCAAGGGACCCACAATAAATTACTCATCATAAATGATATTTATAAATCAAATATTTTCATGTGAGCTACATTCACAAGACATTTCTGTGATGTCACAGACACCTTGAGGGATGCCGCTGTTCTTGTACTCAGGCTCGACCACCTGTATGGTGTCATCCTCCAGGTAGAAGAAGATCTTACACTTCCTGATTCTGTACGTCTCATCTCGTGCATCGAGCACAGCTTCCTGAAAGTATGCATCAAAACACAGAGCCTGGAGGGGGAAAAGTAAAGAGTATTTTCTGAATGAGACGTCGTCAAATTATGGATTTGAACTAAAATAATACATTATCTGTGCTGTATGCAACATATTAAGTTTTAAAGCCACTGCTAAATGGTAGCGTGAATTCATAAAACAAATACTCGATACAACTGTTATGGACAAAAATAAGAGTGTCTGTCACAAAAACTGATCAGCTCACCTGTTTGTCGAAGGTGACCCATGATGGTAAAGCACTGCCGTCTCCTTTAGGGTAGACAGAATACTTTGGTTTAATCTTCTGGCCGACTAACAGCTCTCCTCCGATGCCCGGCTTCTCTGATCCAGCCAGCATCGGGACTCCATTGGAAAAGTCAAAATGTTGGGATTTGTGGAATCTCTCCTTCCCCAGCTGCAGTACAGAAAGAAAAGCACATCTCCTTAACTGCCAACCTTGATGGTATCAAACATACTGTAATGTGGGATTACTGTGGTATACAACTATTAAAACAACTTATTAGTCTCAAGTTATTGATATCAAATGCACAACAGTTATTAAATAATTAAATATGTAAATGAATAAACGGAACATAAAAATTTAAATGCACACCTTTTTTTCCTTCTTTCTTAAATTTTAACTACTACTGTTGTTGGTTTTATTAATAATAAAGAGGAGGGTTATGACATATTTTGTTCTTTTGCACTTTATTCTTTCTTAACTCGTGTAATTGTGCATGGTTGCTTGCCTCTATGTATGAAGCTTTAATTTACAAAAAAAAAGCATAAAAATATGAAATGGACTTAGTAATGATTTGCACAAAATATTTGTAAGATGTTGAAGGAAACGTTGCAATAAAGTATTAAAAACATAAACACAACACTTTCGTTTTAGCTCCCATTTTTCACAGGTTTAAGTTGCAGATTTAAGCCTTTTTTATGTACTTAACAAATTTATTTCTCTCAAATTATCTGGTTGAAAATTTGTTCAAATCTGTGTAAATGAGCACTTCTCCTTTTCCAATATTATCCCTCCACCTGACAGGTGTGGCAGATTAAACAGCATCATTACAACACAGATGTATCTTCAGGTGGTCACAATAAAAAGTCTCTCTAAACTGTGCAGTTTGATCAAACAACACAACGACGCATGTTCTAAGAGAGCATGTCATTAACATGATGACTGCAGGAATGTCCACCAGAGCTGTCGCCAGTGAACTGCATGTTCATTTCAGGCTGTCACACCTGTCGCTTCAGTTCATTTGGCAGTACATCCAACCAGCCCCACAACCACAGACCATGTGTGGCCACACCAGCTCAGGACCTCCACATCCACAACGGTTGGTTTGTGCAACAAAAGAATTTCTGCACAGACCATCTCCTGGAGGTTCATCTGCGTGCTCCTCATCCTCACCAGGGTCTTGACCTGACAGCAGGTTGTCAATGTAACTGACCTCTGTGTGTGAGCGTGGTTGGATGTACCGCCAGATCAACAGAAACAACATTGGAGATGTCTTATGGTCCTGAAATGAACACTCACTACAGAGAGGCAACAGCTCTGGTGGACACATCTTTGCAGTCAGCATGCTAATGGCACACTCCCTAAAAACTTGTACATCTGTGTCGTTATGTTGTATAACAGACTGCACATTTTGTGGCCTTTAACTGTGACCATCCCGAGGTACACCTGTGTAGTAATGATGCTGTTATATCAGCATCTTGATATGCCACATCTGTCAGGTGGATGATTATATTGGAAACGGAGAAGTGCTCCCTAACAGATTTTTAACAAATTTGTAATCGAAACTTGAGATATTGAGTGCATAAAAATTGAGTAAACCTGTAAAAAAAATGGGAGCCAAAAACAAAAGTGTTGTATTTAAATTCTTGTTCAGTGTAGAAATGCAAACTTAAAAAACTTGGAATCTCCACTAAAGCCAAATCACTGCTTACATATTATTTTATGGTTTAACTTTTATTTTTTGCTATACTTTATTGAACAATTTATAATTACAACAATAAGGCAAGTCCCTCATATTGTCAAAGTAAATGGGAAGAAAACTGCGCAGAAAAAAAGACAAAAGGAGAAAAAAAGGATGTCAGCCAAAATATGGGAAAAAATAAAATATTTCACACAAAAAATAAATGAATAAAAATACAAATAATAAATAATCCAAAACAAAGTTATTTGGTCTTTATTTAAAAGTGAACCATGTTATTTTCAGGGTACATTCCTACAGAGCTGAGCTGTTTGTTGTTTTATGGTTTAACTAATATCAGGTGTCTGTACTGTGACGTCACCACAAGGTGAGTATAACTCTTACCTGTGTCTAACGGCTACCTTTGTCATTTTAACTTGTATCTAACATGCTTTCTATCAGCTGTCTACCCACATAAACTAACTGCTACATTCTCAAACAGTTAGCTCGTTAGCTCGGGAGCTAGCATGCTAACTACTTTAGCAAGCTAACTTCTCTGTAGTAAGGCTAACGTTACACAAACTGACCTGAGCTAAAGAAAGTCAAAACATTTCAGTAAAACATATTTAATGTAGTTAGCAGTGAGTCTTACCTGTTTGCTGGGATAATTCCCGGGTAGAAACGGTAACGCCATCGCTGTATAATATTTAAAACAGGTCTTCTTCATGTAACGCAGCTGTAGTAGATATCGGTTGCCGTGGAAACGTATTGTTGGGGCGTCTCTTAGCAACGTTCATAACAGGAAGGAAGTTGTAGCAGGTATGTGCACAAAATAAAAGAAATTTAAGAAGGATATTGATGTAATTGTTTATTATTTATTGTATTTTATTTTTTGTTCGACTCATCCAGAAACCGTGTCTCATCTTTTTTCTGTTTACAAATTAACTGTTAGCATTGTGAATATAGATATTTTACATTATTCTATGTTAATATTCTGATTCTTTGCCTACGATGGGAAATGTCAGGGATATATATCATAAATCTACTGATTATTCTTGCTGAATTTTATATTTAAAAACCAAAAGTGTCTGGAAAATTACATAAATACTATTGAATCATGTACCAATATAAAAGGCCATAAAACCTGTCATAGCATTTATTAACTGTATCATATGTAACTGAAATGTGATCTAAGCTGTTATAAAGGAAGTGCTCTCTTGGAGTTATCTTTGGACTTTGGACTGGATTAAAAAAGAGACACTTGTTTTCCATCTATGAGCTGTGTGCTAATGGTATGTGGGCCCTGATTTTTAAATAGTCTGTACTGTTACAGATACTTTTATTTATTTTTTCCTTTTTATTATTTATTCAAAGTAAACCCAATGGCTTATTTTTGCACTATGGTTATTGTTATTGTCAAAATGAGAGATATGTGCAATTTGTTATATAAAATTTATGGGAAAAACTTAAATCCTGGCACAAATTTAACATTGTCTCAAAACCACATAGAAAAAGAAAACGTTTTTGATGTATCTTCACCAAATCTGTAACCAGCGGTGAAACGTAAAGTACCCTACCTGAATGCTGTTGTGCAGCTGTTGAGTATTTCTTTATACTTCTACTCAACTACATTTTAGAGACAAATATTCTTTTTACTCTACTACATTTATTTGACAAATTAGTTAGTACTTACTTTGCAGATTTAGATTATTAATAGAAAATATAAACCAACAAATAAATTGTTAAATATCATGAATATTATTGTAGTTGAAGCTACTCAGGCGTTAAAGTCACTAAAATCACCACCATGTTTATCAGCTACATTAAAGCAACGTACACATTCACACTGATCACACAACAAAAATCTACCAACATCTAGACTTAAAGCTAAAAGAGAGAATATACGTTCACTGTTTAAATTCATCTTGTCACCCTGTTGATTTACATTATTTCAGTTCTGCACACAATTTGACCAATATTTAATTAAAGTAGCTATCAAGATTGAATAAATAGGCCTACACGAAGAAAGAAAATTGTTCACTCATGATCTAATACCTTGCAATAATTTCCTCAATGTTTGATTTTATTTTTCTCTAATCATTCACTGGAGGCATTTTTTCAGCCCATGACACACGGGGCTACCTCTGCTTTTCAAAGTAAGAAAACAAGGTCTTTACAGTAGATACAAGTAGATACTAAATATGCATGAAATGAGGGGCCCACTTTTGAAAATGTCATCCCCTTGTCTGTATTTTCTAACAGCTGGCCTGATTTTGTGCACAGGAATCTGTAAGTGAAAGTAAAACCAAGCTCAGATCATAAACACGCAACATGTTACGTCACTAAAGACATCAAAGACTCTAGGTCAAGGGTAAAAGACACACTTGTACCTTTGTACATAAACTGTCATAAAACAAATGACAAACAGTTTAACTCATGTTGTAATTTTTACTTAGTCATCAAACTTACATTGAAGACAAACCACAGCTTTAAGTACTTAACACATCAATTTATGGCTGCACACAACACATTTAAAAAAAGAGACTCGGGGGAGGCTGACAGAGCCCATCCAACATGTGGCACCTCTCAGAGAGGCATAACAATCTTAAATCTATCAGCACTTTAACCCTCAAGATGATTGATTACTGACGCCTGGAACTGAAAAATACAACACTGGCACTGGAGGAATCCCACGGACACCACCTGCCACGTGAAGGTGAATTAAATCTAACGCACTTAGCTGCACCATGCTCGGCTCAACTGTGCACAACAAGGCAGCGACAACAATGCATCATCTTTCTCTGTGGTACAATGACAGTTTGGTAAAAATAAATAAATACAAACATTCTCATGGCCTTTACGCTGTTTTTTAAATTAATTTAGCGTGATATGTATCAGTATTATTTGGCCTGGAGAGCGGAGTTGTTTTTAAGAGGGTCATTCTGGTCTATCCAGGAAGTCCCATATTACATCGACAGTACTCGTCACATGTGCAGTATTAAAGTAGACAAAAGGATGTGCAGCTTATGTAGAAACACACAGCTACAAACTAATCTGAAACAGGCTGCTCGCTGCCAAAACACTTTAAAACCCTCCAGCAATGATTTATAATGTTTCCCTACAGTTCTTCCTCAACATCAGAGGAATACAGACTCTTCTCATTTGGCGGGGCCTAAGATGCCAGGCCGAGCAGGAATCCTCCGATGAAACCACTCGTGACGACAATGTTTTTCTTCACAAACTCTGTGGACTGAAGGAGACAGAAAATACGGTTCAGTGTGTAAAGTCACAATTATTTACAGACTGAAAATAATTCATACTTAATACTGAAACCAAATGTCAAGTTATTAAGCTTTTTCTGATTCTACAACGAAATGCAATATTATCAAAAACTTGTAACGAAGTGTTGTTGCAGTTAGCTGCTTCCTTGGCTGTATCTGAGGCTGGAAACAAAGCACATATAACTAAAGCCCAGTATACGCTGTGCAATTATGGGTTGTCTCGAAAGATGATCATCATGACAGAAACATGGTGGTATCTTTGGTCATGGCTCTAAAACGATCGTCCTATGTCGCACAGTAAGAGATGTTCAAGGATGGCCGTTGTCACGATTGATCAAAGACAGCCTGGGATAAAAGTCTGACAGTATCAGAAATTTGGGATGACCATCTCACTGCGTGACTGCTGTTACCACCTATAGAAATGCAGCATGAAATGACGTACTTATCAGCACTGAACTCAAACAAACAGACAGATAGCAGCTCGCAATGGAGGCAAAACGCACTAAAAGAAATGTGTGGGATTCCAGCAAAGATGAAAACCTTGTGGAGTCGTGGCAGCAGAAGCCCTGCCTGTGTGATGTGTCCTCCAGCTCTGACCATGATCTTGTAAAGAAGGACAAAGCGTGGAAGGAAATAGCGGCTGCTGAGCAACATCGCAGGTAGCAAACACACACACATCGCAGTATATAGTGCCCACAACACTTTAGGTTATTGTTTAATGTGAGCCTCTATGTTGTGCTTCACAGTTGGAGAAGTAATAACCTGTGCAGCATCCTAGAGCACTCATTATGGGAAGCTGTTGTGTGTCGGAGCCTGTGATTCAATAGGCACTGTCATCAAACAGTCTGTAGACATCAAACTGTTGTCATACCCAAATTTACTGGATCCATGTTGCAGTGTAGCTGCTCTAAACTTATAAGGCTGCTAAAATCTCACAGTCTGTAGGAGGTTTACTGCAAATGATCCTGTCCTTTACAGAGATGTTACAGTCTAATTATCCATGCTGATTAAGTTATAAAGTTGTTTTTAGCAATATTTTAATCAACAGTGACAATTTAGATACTGACAGGACACGTGGGAGAAAGAGAGAGAGTATGATAGACAATGAAGGTCTCAAACTCAAAGCAGGAATTTTGCAGTTTTAGCTGGCTGGACAAACCCTAAAGCCTCAGTCAGACATGATAGCCCTTTCCAAAACCGGACCCTACCCACTCCCACTACGTCTTTGTAGTCACCTTCACAGCTGAATGAAGCACCCTACATCAAGGTGTAGCAAGAGTGTAACTGGTCTCAGCCTGGTTAGGTCTGCAGCTTAAGTTACCATGGTGATCTAACCAGGTTAAAAGAGAGCCATCTTCGCAGAACACAAAACCCTGGCTCTTGACTCAACATAACTCGCTAACCCACTAATCTAGCTTTCTGATACACACCTCAGGACTTCCCAGGTTTCTCATTTTCAAGTGTGACAGATGGATATCTTAAAAAAAAAACATACCTTCTCGAAAAATGTGTTTAGCTCTGGGCCGGCTTTATCGGTGCCCTTCTTTAACTGCTTCTTGGCCTTGTTGACATCCTTCTCTACTCTCTTCCAGTCCACCTGGATGTAGCCGCTATTGTTA
The DNA here is from genome assembly GCF_041903045.1 of Epinephelus lanceolatus. Lineage (NCBI taxonomy): Eukaryota > Metazoa > Chordata > Actinopteri > Perciformes > Serranidae > Epinephelus > Epinephelus lanceolatus. Next base: position 40,928,471 of record NC_135747.1, read on the forward strand.
GCGATCTGGAGAAAGAGTCAGGCAGATCAAACACACATGAGAGGCAGATTCACAAAAAAAAAAAAAAAAATAAAAATATTTCTCATTTCTTATTACTCATATGTGTAAACGCCCAGTGATGAAAGAATACCTGCAACAGAAGAAGACCTCCTCCTACAGATGTCGCAGCCACTTTACCAACCTTCTGGAAGAGATAACCTGCACACCTGAAATTAAATCCAGAGAGAGCATGATGGTTAATCTGACAAAAAAGTAGGGTTGGGCAATAACAAAGTTTTTTTAATTTTATATGATAATACTTTTTAATACATATAGACCAATAATAAAAACGTATTGTCGTTATCTTGTTTTCAGCCTTGTTATAACTTTCAGGGTGTGTCTGTTGCTGCTGTGTGGCACTTTCTTGTCACAAATTGTGCATCTTGCTGTATTTCTATCTAAAGACTGAAAAGCAGCACCACACCAAGCTATGTTTCCTTTCTACCAGTCTCCAACATGTCTGATGTGGAAGTGTGCCACTGTGAGCGGCTGTTGTGATGTCACACAGGTCTCCACAGTCACGTGACCAGGGCTGGCTAAATGTCAGGGCTGCTTTGGCACAAACATTAAGCACGGGAGTGATGCAGCCACCCATGTTTTTTATTTATACAATTATATTCTTGATATTCTTTTAAAGGAATCGATACCAGATGAGTAGCTTGTGAGTATTAAAGTATCAATCCTGCAGGATGGATCTGCCCATCCCTAATAAATAATGACTTCAACTATAACTAAACATCAGGAACGTTATGTATTGAATATGTACTCTTACATTACCTATACCTCATATTTGATCCCTGCTGTTAACCTGATTTTGGCACTGCATGCATTTTGGATTTGCACCTTACTTGCACAGTTGTACCATATTGTTATCTTAAATTTTCATATGTACACTTTTCCCACTTTGTATTGCAACTGCTGCTCAGCAGTCTCCCTCAGGATAAAGAGAGTTTTATCTTGCCTTAAAATGAACGCTGTAAGGTTTGCACGACAATGAACATTTAAATTATGACTAAAACACTGTTTAGTATGATACCCTGATACCCCAACTGCACATTTATACAATCTAAAAAGGTAGAAAGCATGGAATTTATTTTTATAACTAGCTTGTCTGAGCTTGTGAATGATTCAGATGCCACCTCATAGCTACACCTGTGTTCAATACGATACACGAGCAAGTTTAGGTGCAAAATCTGTCAAGAATGACAAGCTGAGCTCATCTGCAGGTCCAGCGAGCAGTCGAGCCTTTTAAACAGAAAAGTAGCAGTAAGAACGAACAAGAGAGAAACGAAAAGGAGGAAAAAGCAGCAAAGCTCCCTAAATTACATTCATTTGACTTTTTTTATAAACAGCTGGTGTGTGCATGTATACTTTATAACTGGTAGGTAACATGCACTAGGGCCCGTCACAGCAGCGTGCATTGGGGCCGTGGTAACTACCTTACGCCACTGCAGGACACACTCATGCTGCAGCAGCAGAATGCCTGGCAGAATATACAGTACACTGTCAGGAGCCCTCTCCATTCAGACAGTAATAATATAGTAATAACTTCATTTGTAAAGCACTTTTTGGGCTGAACGGGATACTAATAAAACAGAAGCATATACATACACCTACACCAACATATCCACTTACACACATATATACCTGTATGCATGCAGACATGTAATCATGGCTGCACACATACACACACTCCCACACACACACAATAAGTCTATCAACTGTCAGGAAAGGCCGTCCTGTAGGAGTAAGTTTTCAGACGAGATTTAGAGACGTGAACAGAGTCAGCTGATCTGATGCTCAGTGGGAGGCTGTTCCTAAGCCAAGGAGCAAGAACTGAGACGGCTCGACCACCTTTTGTCTTTAACCTGGACTCTGGATAGTTAGATGAGCAGACCTGAGGGGCCTGTTTGGACAGTACGGTGTGAGAAGCTCAGTTATATACTCTGGTGCTAGATCATCGAGAGCCCTTTGTGTTATTTAAAACACTTTAAAATGAATTCTGAAAGAGACTGGGAGCCAACGCAGGGAGGCCAAAATAGGTGTGATGTGTGAGGATCATTAGCTGCTGAATTTTGGAGCTGATGTTTGGTGTGATTGTTTCGGCAGGTGAACGAGGCGTTACAGTGATCAAGGCGGGAGGATATAAGAGCATGTATGATTTCCTCTGTGTTACTGAAGGACAGAAGTGACCTACATTTGGAGATATTCCTCAGCTGGTAAAAACAGGACTGGACTATATTCTCTACATGTTGCTCCAGGGTCAGAATTACAGTCCAGAGTCACACCCAGACCTGAATTTATGTTCAGAGAGAGGGGGGTGAATTTGTTTGTAGGAATAGAAAGGGACAACATGAGATGAAGGTGAATCAGACATTAATCCAAGGCTCCAGGTGCCATGTGTTATACACCTGATTTAGCAACTACTTCTGAGCCAATCAAAATGTTTCTAACACACAGTTGCAGAGTTACCGAGGAGCACCTGAAGGCAGCACAAAGCATGACGAAGAAGAATATTTACCATCCACTCACTCCTCCTATGGCTAGCTGAGTGGCCACCGAGTATTTCTCTGCTACAGGGCCCGAGTTCTTCCCAAAGAGCCGGTTCCACCATCGCTGCCGTTTGGCATATTCTGTCAGGTCCACGACCTTGTCGTAAATCTCCTCTTCCAGCTCTAAATGAAAAGCACACATTAGCAACATAGTCATGATGCTATGAAGCACGTTTAAAAGCAGCACTGCCACATTAAATTAATCTATTGTTATAAACTTAACATTTTAAACACTATACAGCCACAACTAAGTAATAAACAGCTCGTGTTTAAGTCCCAGGGGTTTGAAGACGACAGCTGCAGTTAGCATTAGCTCCTCTGTTAGCTCCATCCACAACTTAGTAAAGTTCTGAGGCCTGAACAAGAAGTTAGCATCACACAACTAAAGCTAAGCGACAGTTGGAAAGTTCGCTGTAAACGCTGCTCTCTGGACATGTCGGGAGGGAGGACGGATGTTTACAGATTCAGAAATGTAAGATAAAACTGTCAAGACATGTCTCCTGTTTGTTTCATGCTGAGAATAGCTGTAGTCCCGCTTCACACAGAGATGTAATTAGTTTATAGGCTCGCTGCTTACCCTTGTCGCGGTTCGCCATTTTGGAGTGCTGCTCTGTCCTCAGCTGCCTTCACGTCCGGCGTCATTTGCATAAATTTGACGGTCTCGCTAAAAGAGACACCGAGATACAGACCATAATAATCCTCAACATAATCACTGTAATTGTAATAATAATAATAATAATAATAACAATGATGATTTGAACAGAGAGAATAGTCATTATGATTTTATGTCTGTAAATACTGCTGTTTATACTGTTCTAAGCAGCTTGTTAAATTAATAACTCCATACTCGACTTGTTTATCCTGGCTGTCTTTGCTTTTATGTTTATTTTATTTTATTTTATTTAGAAAGGAACGGTGCACATTAATTAACATGATCACTTAAGTCACATAATGTGCCAGATTTATTTTGCCATACAGGCTCATTTTCATCTGCAGTCACTGACAGGTTGATGGTATATTTGTATTTAAGAAAAAGACATTAGCATAACATACAAAAGCACAGAAGCACAGATAAAAAGGAATTGATAGACAGGCATATAAGCACAGAGCAGGCATATAGGCAAAAGCACATCACAAGGCACATAAGCAAAAACAATAAAACAATGTCAGGTAACACTTTACTTGAAGGTATCTACATAAGGGTGACATGACACTGTCATAACTATGACATGACACTGTCATGAACTCATAAACATTATGTTTATGTCATAAACGTTTTTGACTGCTGTCATTAAGTGTCATTTGGTTTTTGTAATGACAAGTTGACATTGTTTGGGTTGTCTTGATTATGACAACTTGACATTAATCAAAGCGACATTACCAGAAGTTGTCTTTGTCATGACAAGTTGACGTTAAATTTGTTTTGGATGTCCTTATTATGACAACTTGACATTAACCAGGACGACATTACCAGAGGATGTCTTTGTCATGACAACTTGACATTAACAAGAAATACATATTTTTGTGTTTATGACAAGTTGACATAATGATTATTATTATGATAAACACATCTTCTGGTCATGTCATCCTGGTTAATGTCAACTTGTCATTATAAGGACATCCCAAACAAATTTAATGTCAAGTTGTCATGACAAAGACAACTTCTGGTAATGTCACTTTAATTAATGTCAAGTTGTCATAATCAAGACAACCCAAACAATATCAACTTGTCATTACAAAAACCGAATGACACTTAATGACAGCAGTCATAAATGTTTATGACATAAACATAATGTTTATAAGTTCATGACAGTGTCATGTCATAGTTATGACAGTGTCATGTCACCCTTATGTAGATACCTTCAAGTAAAGTGTTACCCAATGTCATAACCGTATAACCAAAAAACATTAAGAACGTACTATACAAAAGTACAACATAAAACACAACATAGACCAAAACACACAGCCACAAACAAACACACATAAGCACAAAAGCACAAAGCACATAAGCAAGGACAACAACACACAAGCACAATTAGCAAGACAGTGACATCACTATAAAACCAAAGCACATTAAGGAAAAAGTACTGTACAAAAGCACATAGGTCCTAACATACAGTAAGAAAACCAGGACATAACCTCTGATTCAGATCACGACAACATGTTTGATTGTCCAGTAACCACCGTTTTATTGATTTGGAGAATAACTTCAGAGACGTGATGTTCCTGAGGTCTGTGTGTACAGTGTTTCAGGTGTGTCCTGTCCGACTGGAAAAGGCTGACTTTCCAAAGCTGCTCTTTCTGTGTGGTATTTAAAATCCCCCCTGGAGGCAGATCTGGTAGATGGGTTCCGATTATGTTTAATGAATGAAGAAGTTTATATATATAAGTAAAACATCTGTAACTTGATCATATTTTCCCAATTTAAAAAAAAAATCATATTTTGTTAAAATTTTGCAATGATGATATGAATTTGGCTTTTTATCCTATGTTTTTAACACTTGTTTGTACAGTTTTGTCACTGGTGTTGGTTGAGCTTTGCCTGTCTGAGTCAAGCTGGGCAGACAGTGGTTCATGTGTGAGAATATCATTGTGGTGAAGTGCAACTTTGTTTATAGCTCTTAGCTCTACTTCTGTGTAAGTGCATTGACAGTAACAAAAACTGGAGTCAAATTCCTTGAATGCATGCACACTTTCTCTGCTAATAAAACTGATTTTGATGCAGATTTATTAAAAGATATTAAAATAAAAACAAGCAAAACTGTACATCTAGGAATACTACTAACAACTGTAATCAATTAATAATACATCTAACATTCTTCTGAGACATTACTGGATGTTATACGTAACTCTGCTTAACTCAGACCTGTTGTCCTCGTCTGTGGACACTTTCTGTGCCATCTAGTGTAGTAAGACCACAATACACTAATCCATGTAAAAACAAGATGGCAGCCATCTTTGCCAAGTCAGTCTGCAGCAGATCCTGACATAAAAGTAGACAAGATCCAAAACCTGAACACATTTTATGATTGAAACTTGTTTATTTATGATTAATGATGTTTGCAGTTTGGTGTGACATAAAATTTGACTGATTTTAGCAACAGTAACAAGATGCTGTTAGTTAAGAAGGGCTCATTTGAAGACATCAGGACTTTATTATCATCTATTATCATCATTATCATTATACTTATCAGGTCCTACTGATCCCAGATAGTTGGGGAAAATATAAAATGCATACCAAACAAAAGTTCAGGTGTCAGGAGGTTAAAAAAATATCTAAACTAGAGCACTCGGAGAGCGCAGACCTCCACCAAGCACCAAGGATTTCCCACCATTTTCTTATTTTATCCACTTTGCTTCAACCGATCACCACCAAAATTTTATCATTTGTTCCCCTTATCAACCTGAAAATTTCATCAAAATCCATTCAGAACTTTTCGAGTTATTTTGCAGACAAACTGACCAATGCCGCCGAAAACATAACCTCCTTGGCGGAGGTAATAAATGTCAAGGCTGGGGCTTAGGGAGGATGATATCTGTTAGAGATACAACAAAGAAAGGAGCAAGAAGAAGAATGTGCATGACCTTTTCTTTTTTCCTAATTATCATCATTATTATTATAATTATTTCTTTTAATCTTGAATGTTGTTTCTACATTTGTAATGTCATGTTTGTTCAATTGCTGAAAAAGCAATAAAAAGTTTAATCATAAAAATACTGAAATAAAACTTAGATCTAGATCAACCTGCAGAATTATTTTAAACCTATTCTAAATGGGAAAATGTTTCATAACCATGATACACTAAATAAAAAAACAACCTCCTTGGCGGAGGTAACAACAGATGAGTAGCCTAGCACATTTAGGCTACAGCGTTTGTCTGTTCTAACAGATAAACTCTCCCTGACAGAAATATCTGCTTTTATAAAAAACATATTTGTTCAAGTGATTGTGGGTTTAGGAAAAGGAATTATGGGATGGTTGAAAAAAACTGCTATATTAAAAGCAAATTAACATTGCTTGTTTACAAAAGACTTACCTTATATTTTGTGGTCCATCTTGCTTCCTTTCCAACATATATTTTGGTGATGTGCTATGGATATCTGTGGTAGGTTAATATTGTTCAGAGGTGTATTTTTATATGGTTGCTGATAACTGAAACAAATCAATCATAGAACGTAATGTGGAGACATTTTCAGAGGATCAACAGTGGAGTTTGACTGTTGATTATCTTCAAATGCTCCAGTAATTAAAGTTCAGATATAGAGGTTTGTCACAGATATTGGGAAAATTGTACCAATACTGTGTTTTAAACATCTATTTTAAAGGGATAGTTCAGATTTTTTGAAGTAGGATTGTATAGGAGTACTTATCCACAGACAGTAGATGTCAGTCAGCACGTCCCTGATCAGCAACAAAACGTCTTCAAGCCACCTAAAAAAGTTCCACCTGGAAAAATCAATATTAGTTTAAGTGTGTGTTATATTCAGAGTATTTTCACTGCTTTACCTTAATGTCAGACAGTGATTTAGTGCTGGAAAATTAGGCTGTCTTATTGCTCTCTTCCAATCCAGACTCCATTGAGAAAGATAATGGTTTAACGTTGCTGAACACAGGAGCTGCTGGTCTACCACTGCCTCGATCAGTCATTTTGTTTGTGTTATTATGGGATTTTGATATTTAAAAGAGTTAGTTCAGATTCACCAAAGTCACACAGTAACACAAACTAACTAACTGATCGTAGTAGTGGTCGACCAGCAGCTCCTGTGGTCAGTGAGCTAAAATGACTGTTTTGTCTGGTGGCTTTGACAAGAGCATAGAGGCAGAACTGATGTCATTAATGGCTTTCCCATTGGAACAGGCTGTCTGATGGAGAGGTAAAGCAGTGAAAATACTCACAATATATTGTACACTTAAACAAATATTCTATATGTCTTTATGGTACACTATCCATAGTCCTACACTCCAATACATCCAGACCTCTTCTGCTCCCATGATCACATCACCCCTGTCCCCCAGAACCTCCACTGGCTTCCCCTCTCACCAACCTGCTCCACCGCCACACTCCTTCCCACAGTCTCCGCTCCTCTGATGCCAACCTCCTGACTCCACCACTCAGGACCAAGCACCAAACCTGAGGTGACAGAGCCTTCTCCATAGCCGCCCCTCCCTCTGGAACTCTCTCACCAAACACATTTGAGACTGCACCGACCTCTGCCAGTTCAAATCACTCAGCAACACTCATCTTTTCAAAAAGGCTTTTAATGTGTGAATGAAGTTGTGTGTATTTTATGATTGTTTTTAACAAATGTAAAGCGTCTTTGAGTACCATGAAAAGTGCTCTACAGATAAAATGTATTATTAGTATTGCTTTTTTTAGGTGGCTAAAATACATTTTGTTGCTGACCCCCATTCACAGCGGTATATTGCTCATCTTCTGTGTCAGACTCCAGCCTGCTTGTCTGAACTGGGGATGCGCTGACTAAGGCTATAAGGACTATGGATAAGGACCGCATACAACCCCACTTTAAAAATCTGAACCACCCCTTAAAGTAAATGTCACAAGTACAATGTTTTCTTCTCAGCTGTATTAAGAAATATGGCCAAGCAGTCTTCACCATCAGATGTGCCCATGAAGAAGAGACCTCCCTGAAATAAGGGTTAACCATAGTAAACCTTAGTAACTTATTTTGTTGAATACAATGCCATTAAATTCTAATTACAACAGATTAATTATGACATAATTGCATTACCTCCCATGTGTACTAATATGTAATGGTTAGTGTGCAGAACTTGTTTGATAATATGATAATGCTTATTCAGCAAGTTACAGTTTTGTCTGCAGTGGGAGGTTAAGCCAAACAAAACCTGGCTTAAACCCATAAACTGTCATGGACACAAAACCTGCAGATGAGATGACAACAAATGCACATTGGACACTATTATGAACAAGTCTAAATGTTAGTGTGTGGTCTAGCTGATTGGTTTGCATTTATTTATGTCTTATATTTTACTTTGTTTCGTACTTAGGGACTGTTCTTAACTTATCAGAGGAGCAGTGTGGCTGGAATGTGACTTTGTTTTTTCATTTGTTTAATTTTGACCCTTAAGGCTTTTAAATGAGACACAGAATAATGTCATTTTGATGGAATATCATTATTTTAAGCTCAGATTTAATTATGTTTTGCACATGATGTGTTCAAAAATAATAATTTATGTTTTCACAGCCTCTACAAAATAAATACAAAATACACAGATTTAATTCTGTGTGCCCCTCCAGCATTCCTACAGTTGGAAAAGTCATGGAATATCACACTAGAATTTTCCAGTCCTGGAAGAGTCATGGAATTAGAATTAGAAAATCACTTAAAGTTTTGAAAAAGTTTGAGTTTCTTTGTGTATGATGAAATTGTGAAAATGATCCTCCATGGATAACCTATCACGTTATGTAACATAAGAAAAAATTTGTTCAAGCTCATCTCTCCCTGTCTGTATCAGTATTGTTAAAGTTTGCAATATCTACACTTCTTTCGGTCAATAACATAAAATCAGCCATTCAGTCTGTCTCTTCATTATATTCTGCTTCTTTTTGTTGCCTCCTTATTACACTGCTTTGTGTTTTTATAGTCGGCTTATTATACTACGCTTTGCTTTTGTACAGTGTACTTATTTTATGTGCTTAGATATTGCTTTGTATTTTATTTTTCTGATGCTTCTTGTTTGCACTGTCCCTTTGCTACTGTAATGCTGCAGATTTCCCTGCTGTGGGATAAATAAAGGATATCTTATCTTCAGTATTTTTGTAATTCTTTATATCTTGCTGTAAGACAAATATTATTGGTAATTAATTTAATATATTAGAACATGAGAATTAAGTATTCTACAGCTTTATACTGATGGGGAGCTACATAATTGGTTATTATTAATATATGGAGAAGGGGTGTAAATAAATAAGTTTGTATTTCCTCCCACTCCTTTTTGGCCATGTAAATCAAATCATTATATGTTGTTTTCAGTTTCCATGCTTCCTTTAGCAACCTGGGTTTTTTTTGTCTTACAATTTGTTTATTTACTACTTACATGTTTGAAATAAATCGCTACTAAACTATGCCAGTTAGCTGACATTATGTTTGAAAAGAGCTTGAATCAGATATGTTTGAAAAACGAGAGACAAGTGGGGCAAGAAAAATAAAATTCTTTATATTGTGTCCATGAAAAGTCATGAAAAAGTTTAGAAATTTTATCCATGAAAATGTGTGGGAACCCTGCCCCTCTTGAGAAAATAAAAATAAAAAAGCATGTCTCTTCTCGGTGCTTAAAAAAATATTTAAAATACCTCCCCCTTTTTGCACCACTCCCTCCCCCCTTACAAGTAAAGTACAGTCCCTTGCCTGATTGAGTGTCCCTTAATAATAATAATAATAATATAATAATTTATTTATGTGATTTGGCCTTTGGTTTGATGAATAAAAAAATCTCATATAAATATTATATCACATATAAAAAAAAATCTATCTATCTATCTATCTATCTATCTATCTATGTGCAACGTTGCAACAAACATCCTTGACAGCCCCCCCACAGACAAACATGACAGCTGTCCTGACCAATGGGCTGCTCTGAAATACAGTTACGTAATCATAATATAACGCGAGAAACCAATCGCAGGCCTCGGGGGCGGGCCTTGGAGCGCCCGTTCGATGTGTGCGCGCGCGTGTTCGTCCGCGTGTTCGCAACACATCAACTGGAGACGGCCACGTGACCGCACACGCCGGCTGCTGATTGGCCGGGGCGGACGGAGGGCGTGCCGACGGTGGCGGCGTGCGTTTGCCTATGTGACACAATTACAACAACTTTGAGCCGATGGTTGGGGAAGTTTGCGATATTACCAAGTAACACTCCCTCCTAACACCCAACGTGACATCAACTTCATGCACAAACTGGCACTGGAATACACGCTGTGTTGTGATGTACAATGAGGAGTGTGGAAGGTAACTTGAAGGGATCATTTCCTTGAGGATTTGGCAAGAATTACGCTACGCCCCATTTTAGTCCTGGATAGGCGTGCAACTCTTTCGTTGTTATTGCATTTTGCCCGGAGTTACTCGGTCCCGTCGATCGTCCCGTGTCTTTCCCATGAAATCGTGCGGAGTGTCGCTCACCGCCGCTGCCTCTGCTGCTGCCCGGAGTCTCGGCGTTGCTGGTAATGACGAGGAGAAAATGGCGTCGAGAACAGCGACTGATATCGAAGAGGACTTTCCGAAGCTAACAGCGCAAGAAAAAGAGAGCCTGGTGGGAACTGACAGGTTAGCGCATCTGCTGTGTGAACCGCCTCACCCGCTTCTTTTCTGCTATATGTACCTTTGTTCGCGCAGTTTGAACACAACAAATACCGATTAGCCCCCCCAAGTAATACGGAACCGCCTGTGTGTTGTCTGTCCTCTACTTGCAGTTCACTGTTTGGATTTCATAGGCTTCAAGAAGATGGCGCCAGAACGAAGGCCTTGCTGTTAAAGGTATGCCTCTCTCGGTTATCTCCTCTCATTAGTGCAGAACCCACCTGAAATAAGTGGTACAGACCTCCCAGCGCTGCTCCTGCTACACGGCTAGCGGCGACACACACAAGCCTCCATTTCCCCAACTTTAACCTGAACCACACTGACTGTAACGGCAGCTTTCATTTATGCACCTTTACACTAAGCCACACTTGCACTGCTGAGCTCAGACACATCAACTCCAGGACATTTAAATCAAAATTAAACGGGCCTAGAGAGTCAAACTGCAGGACTGTGCGTGTCCATGTATCCACACCCTGATAAAATCAGTTGTGTCATCGGTTGTTGAAGGAATAGGTAGCATGCTAGGTGAAAGCTTTGTATGTAAACGTGTTTGCTATAACATACATATCACTATGAACACAATGGTCCATAAGGGGAGGCAGGCATGTGTGAAGAAGACACCATAATGTTTTAACTTGGTCACATTTGCTGTGTGGTGGAGCCAAACTAAAGGGCTCCTAAGGTGAGGTGCACAAATGTAACACCTTGCTATCTTACTGTTACATGTAGCTCGCAGGTAAATTATTATAAGCTTTAATGGAAGCTAAATACACACTTCCGTAACGTTAAGTTGACAGAGCCGCTTGTATCCCACTGAACCACCGTCCCATCCTCTATAACGGCAGTTACTTTGGCTGGTGCGTCAGCTCACTCTGTTAGCATATAGCGGCTAACTGCCCCAGCGGTTTTCTCCCCCCTTTCTTTACTCGCACACACAACCGCTACGACGCCACTTAGCTGACATTATCGAGATGGAAACAAACACACACTCGTTACCACTTTAGGGTTGCATAAAATAATGGCTGCTTGACTTGGCCCAAGATGGCGGGGATGGGAAGAAAATACCCACAAGCAAACGTTTGCTTGCTAACTAGCATTGGTGGCTAGGCTAATCAGCATTCGCATAAAACCATATCACGACGGAGGCGTTCAGTGTGTGTGTGACAAAGGTGGTTGGTTATAAAGCGGAAGCCCACTTTTCTGAGTGTACAGTGCTGCACATAGCCGTGTCCACGCAGTCCGTGTGAGCACCGTTACGTCGCCTGTGTTTGATGTGTGTCTTCAACATGTGGCTCCTGGTTTCTGCTTGATTACATTGTTTTGTTAGGGTGGACTTTCAGATCAGGATCAGCCATGCGCTCCGGTATTGCCGTCCTTCATACTCTGCTGACCGTACCTGACCAGCACATGCAGGCCTGCACACACCATAAACGTATAGGATCTGATCGTGGGACCTTTCCTCGTGATAACACCAAATACATAAGGCTGTGTGACATTAAATACATGTGTATCTCTGGTGGAATAAATCAACCTAAGTTCCCTTTACATCCTCTCTCTGGACTCTACCATTTTAAAACAGGGGGGACGGGAGTGTATTAGTTCAGCCACTGTTAAAACTGATCCACTTATCATTGAGAACAATAAGAAAACATTATTTTAGTAGTATCCCAATGTAGTTTGTAAAACTGTAGGATGCATGTGTAAGTGTATTGTTTGCTGAATCACACTGTCCCTGCAGGGTGCTCTGCTGGGCCTCAGCTAACCCCTGTTGCACAATTTCATAAGTAGAACGGCTTGGCATTGAGCCAGCACTTCCAAAATGTGTGTGGTAATGTGTGTGGTAATGCATGGTTTTAATATGCTGCATAATGGAAGTGTAAGGAAATGCATATTTGTGAGTGTTTTTTTTTTTCTGTAAATGTGAGAATTGGTGCGTTTTTTCTTACAAGGAGCTTGAGATAAGGTGGTGGGGTTGAAGTGGTGGTGATTCCTCCAGCAAAGACTCAATTTGATTCTATAAATATTATATCAAGGTACTAGTACATTTGTTTCAATAAAATAAACTAATGCAATATTAATTTTATACATGAATGTTTAGATCCCATCTTTTCAAATCAATGTAGTGGCTTTCCGGTGATAAATGATGCAAGCATGATTTATTACAACCCCAACTGAGGTCCATCTTCCTTACAAACATATCATACTGTAGTGTAGACTGAATCACTGTGACGTCACGCAAACACCCCAACAGTCACTTCCTGGGAAACATCTGGCAGTTGATTTTAGTTGCTTGAATATGTCAAATTGGCAAACTTGTTTGTTTTATTTTGTTACCATGACTGTACCATTCAGAAGTATATGGTTAAACACAGTTGTGCGACCTATGTGACGTTTCTGCTGTGCTTATTTTATGTACTATGCTGCTTTTCTGTCATCTTTAACACACCAAATCTACTGGCAGGGAAGCTAAGCAACGTTCTGTTGTGGACAGGGCTGCAGCAAAACATATTTTAGCCACCTAGAAAAATCAATATCGGTGTAAATTTACACTATATTTGGATATTTTCTGCTTTACCTCACACAAAAACCAATCAAGGCTGGGGTAGATCAGCAACTCCAGTGTTCTGCTATGTAAAATTACTGTTTTTGTCAATGGAGTCTGGTGGCTTTGATATAGCGGCTTCAATTCCCTGTTGGAAAAGACTGTCTGACAGTAAGGTTTTTTTTTTTGGTGGCTAAAAACTAACCAAACTGAAGCAGCATTTGCTCAGTGCTGTTCAATTTTATGTACGTGACGTAAGGGTTTTCTACCCGGAAGTTGTTTATTTACAACAATTTCATGGTGATTGAGTCTATACAGAATCTTTTATTACATGCATATTTATATACATATAAATGACTGTAAATTATGTCACATCATTTATGAAGATTTACAAAATGTTTTTTTCTATTGCATGATGAGGGTGACGGTCATTAGGTTAGCAAATAAAATGACCAATATTCATCTATTGGACTGTCCAGTGCGGGATGCAACCTACTAGTTTTTCTGATATATGAGTCGGACAGTTTGGTATCAGAATTCACCCTTTAGTGTGCTTTCTGAATAAATGTTTTAGTAATTTCTCTAGTGTTGTCATAATAAGTGAAGAGCCAGTTCTGCTGCGAACAGATATTGCTGTTAATGTTGGTCTGCTCAATTATGACAAAAATTATAATTGTGATTTGTTTTGGTCAGTATTGATATGACAGTAATTTATGATTACTAATTGACTTTGGAAACATCATGCATTTATTGAACTTTAAAAAAAAGTCTAATAAATGATATACAGATACAAAGACGGCACAAGAGAAGAGGCTGGGATGTAGCACTGTTGGCAAAAGAGCCGTTGACTGCATTTACTTTGAGCAGCATGCACTGCAATGAATTACAACATAATACATTTCTGACTTTTCCCTTATGGTCTGAATAAGTCACTAGATTTGTCGCTAGTAGCTTTTAGAAATAAGTTAGCAACGCTTAATGCATTAGTTTTCTAAAGGCCCTGACACACCAAGACGGTCAGCCATCGGTCAGTATCTGGCTGTTAGTGAGCTTCTGTCACACTAGTTTTTGCAGTGTGTCCTGCACTGTTGACCCTTACTGGTCCTTGATAGCGTTTTCTCTGCCGATTCAGCATGTTGAATAGGCGTTGGAGCTCGTAATCCCTCTGTCCGGCAGTTCAGCTCAGTGCATGAGAAATAAAAAAACAGAAGTGAGCAACACAAACAAACAAACAGCTAATGTCATGAGCGGTGAGATCAACACAAACTTTTTAGATGATGTAAAATTATTTGTTAGTCATTGAGCTCTTTCGCAGAAATGTTTCATAATTGATTGTTATTGATTGCTAACACACTGTAAATATAATCTATTCTTTCAGTATCAGGTTGTGTTGTTAATGTGCTAACTGGCTGACCAGCGTCTTGAATCCATTCTGTCAGTCTTCGGTTTCCCTTTAATGTGACTACTGCCACCTGCTGGTATGGAGAGCTAGTTCATCTCAGCAGATGCAGAATGTACGTGCTAGTTGGCGGTTGGCCGTAGTCTTTGCAGTATGTTTGAGTGCGACCTTTTGGCCTGGACACAGTCGACGTGAGGCGACGCAGCATTGCTGTGAAACAGAATGAGGCACAACAATTGTTTCATCTCAATTATCTTGTTTTCATAATCAAAATTAAAGATAAAAGATGATCGACCACCCAGCCCTGACTTTAAGTACAGCTCAGTCAGGTTCACGTCTAAGATGTGGAGTCACTGGCGATCTTGCCTGTACACTTGTGTGTGACTGTTATATTTTATTTTCTGTACATCACTGTTTTATTGTGTATTGTTGTTATCTTTTTTTTTTTTAAAGTGTGTATGTTGTTTGTCTTGCTCTGTGCTATGGACCTCTCCTTGAGATGTGTCTTTAATAAAGTATGAATTGAATTGAATTGAATTTAAGTACACTAAAGTTTGTGTTGGTTTCACAGACTGCGTAGAGCTGATCATATGAAACTTAATTTGTTAGTCTACTTTCAGCTTTGTGCTGCAAAGAAACTGCTCAACAGTATGTTCACTGTGTGATCAGAATGATCAGATGTGATTTGCAAGTTTGTCTAAAGAAGAAGCAAATATAAGACATATTATATATGGCCGGCTCCGGTAGTAATTCTTGCATGAGCATTGCCGATCTTGATCTTGATTGCATCACTAACCACAAGACAAACACAAACAATATATTCTGAATGGTACATACAGATGAAAACATCTGGGTGACTTCAGAACAAACTGTGCAATAACATAATGTTAAAAAGGTACAGAAGTAAACTAGAATCAGTGTGTCACAGTAAACTGATTTCATTTCACCCAGTCTTGTGCTTTAGGCTTTCAGTCTTATGACAAACACATCACTGAATCATTTGTAATTGGGGTCCTTTTGATTTAAGTGATGGCAAAGCTCAACAAGATGAGCACACACTGAAGGTGACGCTCTGTTCAACATAAAATTACTCAATTTTATTCTTCTGTTTTTTTTTCATGGCTTATTGCATTCAACATAATAGTTATGCTGACTATATCTCACACACAGATGCGTGCACACACACTGGTACTAAATTGGAACCCGTTCCTGACTCGTCAGTTCAGAAATAATAATTATCAAAAAACCCGGCATGGTAAAGCACCTGGATGGTAAAGCACCATCATCTCTGATATGAGTGAATACAGCATCTGCTGTCACAGCAGTCACTGTGATGTAAGATAACAGGAATGTCTGTAGTAATATCTGACATATTTGGGTGTATTTTATGAACCTTGAAATACAAGGTTATTGTCTACCAGCAGTCCCTGTGGCCTTCTGTGCTGTCCCACAGTCTTTACAAGGAAACGGTGGTGCTGAGAGCCTCAGAGAGCCGGGGATGAGAACAGGCGGGCGGACAGGTGTCAGATCTGTGCAGAGCACCAGAACAAAACACTGACACATCACGGACAGTATGATAATAACATCTAAAACACAAGCTTCACTCTCAGTGTTTATTTGTGACATAAAAAAACTTTCAAAACTAGTGAAGACACCCAACAACACTGTTTCAACACAGTATGTTGCGTGTGAATGTGTGACTTTGATATACAGTTTATCACAGTTCAATCAGTCTTTTGCAATACCTTTAGGCTATCTTGCACATGTTAATATCACGATGCAAAAGAATTTCCAATATGTTGTTCAGCCCTACACTCATCATTAAAGCAGTTGGCTGACTATGTCGTATATGCCATAATGCTACTAAAGTTAAATATGTCTGGAACGCTGCATGCGACAGACTTATTATTTAATTTATTTTTGCCCAGAAGCTAACGCTAACTGTTGTGCTGTTTCAGTGAAGGCT
Source organism: Epinephelus lanceolatus (assembly GCF_041903045.1). Lineage (NCBI taxonomy): Eukaryota > Metazoa > Chordata > Actinopteri > Perciformes > Serranidae > Epinephelus > Epinephelus lanceolatus. The sequence goes on from NC_135747.1 coordinate 40,945,306, forward strand.
CCTGTGTGGTCGTATCCCTTTGTAATCCAGCCTTGAACTGCAATGTCTTTTTGGACAGTTTGTAAAACAATCAATTTTTAATGGATCAATATTTTTTTTCCGCGTTGAAACCGCATACTTAGTGTGTGCCAGTGAAGAATAACACAAACCATCAGGAAGCGTTTCTGCTAAGGAGCTCAGAGGCTTAAGAAAAATAATCTTACCTAATATAACAAGTTTGTTTAGTCTCCCTTCCTCTTGACTTAAGCTCTTTGTTTACTGTCTTACCCCTGTGTCTCTTCACTGCCAATCGGTGATTTCATTCACTGATGGGGTCTACCATTGTCGACACAGAAAAAATAGCAGACGGGGGCTGACGAGGAGAACACACTACTGATGAGGGCGACAGACGCTTGCTGACAGCCAATCGTCGGCTTGATGTGTCATAGCCTTAAAAATCTGAAAGGATGCAGTAAACTTACCACTGATGTGTCCTGGGGACATGCCCTATTATTTTCCCTCATACAGCTACACTGCAAACAACAAAACCATGTTGAAGTCAATTGGCGTTGCGTGATGTCACTAGTTTTTGAAGTATTTCTCATGTCGAAGAAACCACTGAGAGGCAGTCCTGTGTTTTAGATATTAAACTGTCAGTTATGTGTCAGCGTTTTTGTTGTGGTGCTCTGTATACATTGGAGACCTAACTGCGGTCATCCTCGGCTCTCTGGAGCTCAATGCGCCATGGCTGCAGTGTTGGCGGCACGGCACGGAGGGCCCCAAGGACTGCAGGTAGACAGTAACCTTATATTTTTAGGTTCATACAAGGAACCCAAATCCTCCACTATGAAGGCTATGACTACAGACATTCCTGTAATATATAAATCTTGTCAAAACTTTGGCTTCCCGCAATTCCACATATATGATCGACTGCATTTTGACTTTGCTGCATATCAAATAAGGTGTCTTCTAAACTGTCAAATAGCCTCCGTTTTGGAGGATCCGTTGTTTGGAATAACGTCACTAACTGTACGTTCAAACCAACAGCGACCAGAGCTTACAAAATGGCGGAAGTCATTCATTTTCAGTGAGAGCCCGGCGACATGGGCGACCTGGTTGTTAGCCGCGCGTCTTGGGCAACTAACGAGACCGGAACGGGTCTGGAGGGGAGTTAAAACTTGTTTAACTTTATGGTAATGAGCCCTGGCGCGTTTTGGCGACAACCAATCGGAATGCTGACGTGCTTCGATGAAGCGGGTCCCAGAGAACAAGCCATGTAACTTTGGTTCGTACAGCACACTTGTTCCGACAATGGATATCGAGAAGTTTATTGCTTGCGTTCGTGCCCACTCAGTCCTTTATAATGTGTCGCTGTTCGGTTACAGAGACCAAAATAAAAAGAATGAGGCTTGGGACCATGTTGTGAACGTGGTCTGGTGAGTTTTAAAGTGTGTAATGTTAGTAATAGAGGAGAGAATTGCAGGCTAATGTTGCGACTTAGCATGCAAGTTGCTTGGTTTGAATGCGACGACATACGTTTTCTGTTTTCATTGACCAAACATAACTTTCTGTTGGCCAACTATAAACTTTTTGACTGGACAACAGCAAGTAGCAACTATGCTGCTTTCAAGCCAGTAGTCTGCTTTGCGTCTCCTTTAAATTGACAAGCACGATCGAACGTTCAATGATTCACGTGATGAGCAACTAGAGCGACCAAAGCTGCCACAAATATTTTTGACAGTCGTGCTTCTTGGGTGTCATCGAGAGACTTTGCCTCTTTGGAAGTTTTTTTTTTGGTTAAAGATAGATATATATATATATATATATATATATATATATATATATATATATATATATATATATATATTTTTTTTTTTTTTTTTTTTTTTTTTTTTTTTTTTTTTTTGCCATTTTTGCCTTTAATGGACAGGACAGGAAAGTGTGAAGGGGGAGAGAGAGAGATGGGGGATGACATGCAGCAAAGGGCCACAGGCTGGATTCGAACCCGGGCCGCTGTGGCAACAGCCTTGTACATGGGGCGCCTGCTCTACCCACGAAGCCACCGACGCCCCGCCTCTTTGGAAGTTTCCGGTTTGAACGTACAGTAACGTTACTTTGCATCACCACACTGAATCCCCGTCCTTGTCCAGCGTCAGCTCACACACCCATAACACTATTGCTCTACAGAGCATCACCGTATCCATCCAGCCCCTAAAGACAGACTGAGGTAACCAATAAAATTGCATTTGGTCCGAGTTGCGTGTCCAATTCACAGTGCTTCCTTTTGGTTGCATTCTGTGATGACATATTCGTTTTAAGTTAGTTCGTTTTATTTATATTTTGCTTCTATGAGATGCTCTGAATTCAGGCGAAGAAGAAAGAGAAAGCCTGTTGATTTGGCACAATTTTATTTATGTTTTGTCTGTAGGAGATTCACTGTGAATCAGCAGCTTACGCAACTGTTTAATCTTTTTATGTCATGTCTTAATTTATTTTGCACCAAATTACAGAGAGTAGTATGAATAAGAGTATCAGTAAGGTGTTGGTATTAATAAGCAGTACTGAAATCAGCATCAATAAAATGCTAACGATACCCGTCCCCACTCTCTCATCATTCCTCCTCAGTAGCTGCAGTATGGGCCAGCAGGAGTCATTTGTTTAGCCAATGTTTAAACCCTAACTGACACAGTCCATATTTGGGCATTCAGCTCTTGCTATGCAAAACAGTCCTGGAAGGCTTGGAATCACACTCTTTGGTAGTTTATCAGTCAGCTGTGTCTGATAATCACCTCTGAGCTGTTGGCCAAAGCATTAAGGTAAAGCAGCAGGCTGGAGTCAAAATTTGCTTGCTGTATCGACCGTTTATCGTTGTTGTGTGATATGCACGGTATTGATCAACCGTTTATCTCTGTGTTCTTCACTACAGCTGTAGCACCTCTTTAACTTTTCACTGCTGTTGTTCTTTCATTCAGGCTGTTAGCTGCTACGATGCCCTCATCCTGAAAGCAGAAGGGAAAGTGGACCCTGACATTTTCTGTCAGCTCGGCCACTTCAACCTCCTGCTGGAGGACTATCCAAAAGGTAAGAGTCTCTATGTGTAAAGCCTCCTGCGTCTTGTTTATTTTGTACCTCTCTAACATTAAAATCTAAAGTCCCATTTTACACAGAGATCACGCTATAGAGCCGCTGTGAAGTCCCTTCTTCATGCCACCTTTTTACATACAACCAAATGACGGCTGCATCATTCTGCCTCCGTGTGTAATTTTTAAATAGTGTCCCAGCATTGTGACACGTAGGGCTGCCCCTGACTAAGAGTATTCCAAGTCGACTGATAGTCGTCATTTAGGGCCATTAGTCGAGAAGTCATCTGCATGTTTCTGATATGAATGTAATGATATATTTTGGTGGTTTGAGTTGAAGGTGTGAGAAAGAATAGTATCAGTAACATTGTTAACACTGTGCTACATTACAGAGAAATACAAAACCGTACTAATGAACCTTCATTAATATAGGCCTATATTTTATCTCCAAGTGCACGTCACACACTGAGCGAGCCGCCTGTTAATGACGCTGTGGGCTAATGGGCATGTAGCTACTTCCATGTTTCAGATGATACGTCATGTTTGTAGTCAACCAATGAAGATGAGTTTACATATCACCTTGGGTTCGTCCTTCACCTTGTCAAAATGATCCCACACTTTGGATTTCCTGCCCGACATGTTATTAACTAGCCTGTGGAATAACCGCAGGTACCATATATTGATAAGGTATATCTCCTAATAGAGTTTCACCTTTTTTCTTTTCTATTTTTTTTTTTTGGTGACCAAGCGACCAATGAAATCTTGCCGACTAATGACCTTTCTGTTTGACTAACGTTTGGTTCAACATCAATGTTGTTTCTGTCCTGCCTATTCAGCGATTGTACCTTTTCTACAGAACATCGAGGTGGAATAACGACGTGGAATTCCCGCCTTGAATAGGCAGTGTAAAAGGGGCTTCCCTGATTGTTTTCTTATAATTGTAGTGGATTGTTTTGCCTTTTCTTGTTTTTTTGATTCTGTGTGATTTTAAATTGTTTGTTTTTACCTGGACCTCTTGAAGACTAGCGGCCACTTACTTGACGCCAATTTTAATCCAACAAAAGGATAGAATAATCAATTGATAGCTATTTTTTTCACAAGTAGTCGTTCGATGTGAGCTGTTGTTGCTTTGATATTCTACGCTCATTATTTTGGTTCACACTGCTAAAGCCTGTTGACAAAGGGTCACTCTCATCAGATATTTAGTTTTTTGTCTTGAAATTCTTCTCACTGGGAAGTGTTGAAAGTGCAGCTGAGTCGAATATCTTGAACATTTTCACTAACTGTTGATTATCTCCTTCTGTGTTTCCCCCTCTGTCTGTATCACCTCCTTCTATTCGTCTCATTATTCTCAGCATTATCTGCATACCAGAGGTACTTCAGTTTACAGACGGACTACTGGAAGGTGAGTTTGCACAACATGTTGGTAAAATAGCACCTTTTATATTTTGTGCCACTATTCTTTCTGACCTTAACTGTTGGTGTGGTTTGCTCTTTGGTCCACATGGTGCCCAATAGAAACCATTGCAGTGCACACTCAACTGCATTGCCCTAAAACTGGGTCACTTTTTATGCAGTGTTCACCCAGTGTGAATGTGAACATCCTTAGGTATTCGTAAAGGTGTAACTTGGCACTGTTATATCAACATGAAATCCAGTGTGCTGATATACAGAGACAAACAATGAAAACATATCACTGTCCTAATGCTTAGTGAGTAGACTCTACTGTGTTGAAATGTGTCGAGCGATGATGGAAAGATTGCTGTGCACACAAGAAGACTGGGCTGGTTGTCAGCCTGTTGTGTATGTGCTTGATTCTTCGAGGACATGTGGAGGTAATATACTGCTGAGTGCATTTAAGGACACTGAGGGAGTGGGTACAGTCTGTGCCAGAGACACACTGTAAGAACTGAGGGCGGTGGAAGGCCCCACATGCTCAAGTGGCCTGCAGTCAAGTCAGTGTGACTGAGCCGGTACATGTGGCACATTAGTAACAGTGAGCACACAAAGAATTATGCAAATGTTGAGGTTAACCGTTAGTAAAGAAGAGCCTCAGTGTCCTGCTGTGACTGATGCACATTCAAGGGATAGTACAGATTTTTTGAAGTGGGGTTATATGAGGTACTTATGTCAGTCGGCATGCCTCCAGTCTGGACAAACAGGCTGGAGTCCGACTGCAATGTACTGCTCTGGAGGAATATGAGAAATGGCTGCTGAAATGTGAGTCTTTCTTCGCTCTGTATGGCCGCTCCAGGCACCTGTACCGCAACAGCATGAATGAATGTGCATCAGAATCAGGCAGTGGGCTTGACGGCAGCCTTTTATGGTGCTGCTGTTGTGCTGCTCTGTGTCGCCTGTCCGTGCGCTGTTGGTTCCCTCTCTTCGTGCTGCGCTGTTATCAGTTATAAAGAGAATGGGTGTAGGAGCGTGTGAAAAGAGTTGATTGCGTGATTCTTACGGTCAGCGTGTGAGAGTTGACAACCCTGAGCAGCCTCATGCACAGCTCAAATTTTAGATGCGCTACTGTGCGTATGCAGGTGGTATTTGGAGCCCTGCCTCTGATACAAAAAGAGGCTGAGCTGTGTTATGATTCAGTATTAATTATAATGTAGTAGACTGCTGCTGGTTGTAACCACAGCATGAATGAACTCAGATAGAGCTGGCAGAGCTGGTGAACGTAGCGCTCCCACCCTCTGCTGCACAGGCAGTCGCTGTGATTATGACTATCGCCATGGCTGTGCTTCGAGTGTTTTGTTGAAACTGCTGAACTCCTCTGTGGTGTGTTGGTTACGCTCCTGTCGTATTTGATAGAGGCACAGCAGTTTCAGATCCAGTGTGGCTTCACAATGCTTTCTTGGTTAATGTTAAAAGGAGCAGTAAAGAGAAGTCACAGTACAGCCACCGTAGCCATAGACAACCACAACTGCAGCCGTAGTCCGAGCAGTAACCGCATCCACAGTCACAGCTTCAACCAGCTGCAGCTGAGCTCAGAGCCAGTGGCTAGATTCTGTCTGTGTCCTTTGAAAGAATTAATGAGCAATAAATGCACCAGATAAAGTGTCACATTATCTCTCTATGCTGTAGTATGTGCAGAGTGTTTGTTATAACTGGAGTGGAGCAACACACTTTTCGTTCCTGGGGATCGGAGGAACGCAAAACTCAAAGTCTGGGTAAAGTCTGTGATTTAAAAAATGTATTATTAAGCACCCAGCCAAATTGATTAAAAAAACAAGTATATAAAATTAGGTTTCAAAATCATGAAAAATGGGCAGTATTCTTTGCTCTGAGACGCTGGGGTCGTGTCCGCTGAGGGAGCTAAAATGAAGGCCAAGCCAATGCCAAATGACGGACACCCTTCAGGAGCTAACCCAGTATCACAGACACACAGACACACACACACACACACACACACACACACACACACACCTGAACCAAAGAAATGCTGCTCCACAGCAACAGACGCGATAGCAGCTAACCCATTAGCACACACAGTCAATGGTTATACAGCACACACCCTCTGAACCACGGAACAAGAGCTGCTGCACGGTGATAGCCTCGTTTAGCTGCAACAGCAACCAATGTACGCACAAAGCACACACCCACACCCACACCCACAGCAGTTTGCTGATGGGACAGGTAGCCAGTTCAGCCAGAAATACTTACAGATACATTAGTGACAGCTGTTTAGCTTGGGTTTATATGATTGTGACATTTAACAAAGATGTTTATACATGTATTTATTAGACTGAAAGAGCTCAGAGAGCTTGTGGGACGTAGCGAAGTTGCCCCTCACGCACAGAGCTTGGACGAAACGACACTGATGCTATGTGCTGCGCTCCAAGTTAAAGTTTGTCGTAATGTAATATTTATATAGTAGGGGAGGGGTTATGATGAGGATGGTCCCAGTGCGTCATCGACCAGGCATGGAGAAAAATTTTCTACCATGTATTACGTGTTTAAAAAGAAATAGTAGATTTTGCTTTACCTGGACTTAAAGGTGAGGGAACAGAGAAGAAGTTCAGAAAAACCATCAGGGGTTTTCTGTTGTGTTATATTGCCGAAACTATTTTTTAACTGAACCGGTCGATCAATGAAAAAATGGCCTTGTTTAGCTCTATTTATTCAGTTTGGATCACGACATCTCTTCTGCTCAATTTAGCTAATCAAGTGACATTTATCATCCAAAGAGCGTAGCTGCAGGGACTTTCACGAAGATGTGATACAGTGGATGCAACATTTTAGTATTATTTGCAGAAACACTTGCCTCCGTTCAGATTGCCCACAGTTCCTGCTCATGGCCTGGAGATAAATTGTCCAATCCGCTGTGATATGATGGCGTCCAGCCTGTCCTCTCCGTGCTCTCTGTGTGGATTAATAGGCCCGTTTGGTCTAATGTCGCACTGTTTGGAATGCCCATTAGACAGAGGTGCTGAGAGCTGGATTGTGATCAGACCTGACAGCTCTGGGCTCCTCGGGATTACAGATCACCACGGTGAAGTGAGGGTGTGAGGTCCTACCCTCTGCTAGATAATGGCGTGGGGCAGACTTCTCTTGGTGGCCGTGTAGAATAGCTGCAGTTTGAAGCCCCAAGTGCTGGGCTGTTATTGGCCAGGAGTAGACTGGTGTGACTGACCAAATATAACTAGTCCTTAGTGGGAAGTGGCGAAAAGATGCATCAACATAATTATGTTTATGTAGAAATTTCATTGATTTATGCTCAGTGTGTTGTAGTGCTGCACGATTAATCTAATCGCAATCGCGATGTCAGGCTGTGCGATTACATAACCGCATAAAAGGCTGCGATTTGCGATTTATTGTAGGGTAAATAAATGTTAACGTGTGTGCCTGTGAACGTGACCGCCTCTCCTGTAGTGCGTGGAGTTTGTTGACATCACACCCACAAGCTATCCTGGTGCGTGCAGCCAGCGTGCAGCAGTGACCAACACAGATGCTGAAGAAGAGCATGAGCTCGACCAAGAACAGGCTGAATTGGTGGCGAATAAAACGTCTGTTACATGGCGATACTTTGGATTCAGGTACGGCGACGTTGAACAGAAAGACGTGCTGTGTAAGTGTAAAAGTTAAAGTCTCCACGTCCCGCGGCAACACGAGCAATCTATATCAGCACTTGAGACGGGACGTAGCGACTTAAATTTTTACACAGCATGTCTTTCTGTCCAACGTCGCCGTACCTGAAAGACGTGTTGTGTAAAAGTTTCAAAGTTAATGTCACCACGTCCCGCGGCAACATGACCAATCTATATCAACACTTGAGACAGCACAGAGAAAAGTAGGAAGAGTGCATGTGAGAGCAAGCCGAGCCGTGTAATGTTAAAGACAAAGAGACAACTGAAAGCCACCAGAGCCTCATAAAACAACATCCAAGCACAGTTAAGCATTAAACATTTGTAAGTATCACAGGGAAATCATGGACTCCATAACAAATGAAAAATTGAGCAATTTTGCTCGAGTTCGGCCCACATGACACGCTGCTGAGTTGTGCTATGGCGTGCTGGAATTTGTCATTTACGTGACAACACCTGAACGCAACATATGCTCGCTCCGCTGTGTGTGTACAGTGCCAGGCTGCGCTGCTGTGTGAGCAGCATGTTTGACTGTGCTCAGTCTGTTGATGGTCATTGACACACTGTCTGTCCATAACAATAACTGTCAGGTCAGTGCCCCCCTAATAAAAGCAAAATAATAAATAATAATAATAATAAAGCAAAAAGACTCATGATACCATTTATTTATTACATTTTATTGTAATTATATTGTAATCGCAATCGCAAATCGCGATATTGTCCACCATAATCGCAATCGCACATTTTTACCAAATCGTGCAGCACTAATGTGTTGGTGTGACTCATTGGCCAGATCTTATTGCAGCTTTACAACTCTACTCACTTTTTTCTTCATGTAATGTATAATTTACGTTATATGGTTTAACACTTAATAAAATAAAATTGTTTCACGCTATGGTGTGTCTCATCACTTGACAGGAAAGACCAGCAAATGGAAGATGTAAACTCACTTGATCAGTTGATATTGTGAGACCTAATTTACAAAAGTCTTGTTTTTGTTCTCTTCTGAATTTGTTCATAAAAATGGTCAGAAAGAAAAAGGCAACAGTCATTTTTGTATTGTCTGAGATGTCATCTCAGGTACTTGTTGATTTTCAGCAGGACATAATTTAATTCTGCTGCATGCCCATCAATTGGTCTCATATGTCTTTTTAGTTATTTTATCATCAATAAGTGGTACATATGTTGGTCATACTGCTCAGTCTGCTTGATTAGATCATTAACATTTGCTTACACCCTGAGGGAAACCAATGCCTCTATAAATACTCAATATTAGTTCACTGACATAGCGGGAAAACTAAACTGGTACTATACTGGAAAACAGTATCTTGTATTAATGTAAATTAGCGAACATAAAAAGAGAAATGAAAAAATGGTAAAATACCTCTTAAATGTTCTTAAAGGTTCAGTGTGTAAGATTTAGGGGGATTTAGTGGTGTGTAACAACCAGCTGAAACTTCTTCTGGTTAGAATTCCTTCAGTGTTTATTGTTCAGAAGGTTTTTATCAGGAGCTGAATTATCCACAGAGGTCTCTTCCTCTCTAAAACAAACGGATCAAGTGATTTAAACCAGTAACAACACAGAATAAAACAGTTACACGCGACAAATCAGTTTTTCTTCAACGCGATTTGGCACGTTGAAGATGGGCTGCCAACCTAGGACCTGCTAATTTGTGCTCAATAACTCAGGAGGTTTTTACTGCAAGCCGATATATCCACAGAGCACTCTTGCTTTCCAACAAAAAGGACCAGAATGAAAACACTTAATAAAGCAGTTTCATGTTTCCGATGCTGCTCATCTCGGAGGTACTTCTAACTATGGTGGCAGACACAAAAACACGAACGGTCCTATCTAGAGTCAGTGTTTGGTTTGTCCGGTCTGGGCTACTGTAGAAACACAATCGCCATAAATGAGGACCTGCTCCCTATGTAGATATAAACGGCTCATTCTAAGGTGACAAAAACACGATTGTTATTCTCAGTTGATTAAACACTAATGAAAACATACTTATTATATTGCATTTCTACCTTAAACTCGTATAGAGACGTGCCGTTTCAAGTAATGAACACACTGTATGTAAAAGTCCCCTCCCACCATCAAGGGTGAAACTGCTTGCTTTTAGAGTCAGATTTTGAACTGTAATCATTTCAATGTGATAAAGAAGTTTTATGCCTCTGTTTGTAACAATTTTCTGACCCTTTCTTTTTCAGAATGCTGCCTTTTTATACGGCCTTGGCATGGTTTACTTCCATTACAACGCATTTCAGTGGTAAGTGCTTCAAAAATATGTGTTTCATTGCATGCATGATGATTATATTTCTTGTCTGATTGAAAACATGGTGTATAATCAAAGCTGTAGTCCAACTGTAACCAACACTCAGACATATTGGCATATCTATGTTTGCTGTCTTGCCTTGAGTAAGGTGAGAACACTGATCATTTGACCTGTGTGTTCAGTAAAGAGTTGGCTCCAGACTGTGTTTGTGCGTATTAAACATGTGTGCACATATAGAAGGAAATATTGTGGCTTAACAAACAGTTGAAGTGTCTGAGCTGTAGAGTTGGGTTTGTTTCTGATTTGTCTTGTCCGATGTACAAGCTTAAACAGGTTTGATTATTTTTTTTGGCAAACCAGCTGAACTGGCAGTTGTCATTATGACACATTCGGGCAAATGAAAATGTTGCAACCTGTGCCGACAGCATCACAGTGCTGAATCCAACTTGTATTGCATCAGTAATAAGCAGTATGACAAGTTTCCTCTTCCTGTTTGGCTCACATGGCAAAACACCATCACATCTTAAATAGAGGCAGTTATATTATGTGCTTCCTGCTGCTTCAGGATTCATATATTTGTGGTGGTCTGACATGCAGTGCAATGGGAGTATTGATGTGCGAAGACGTGAGAAGCTTTGCATGAGAACTGGTTGCAAAACAACAGCAGGGAGGTGCATTATGTGTGACTGTGGTCTTCATGTTTTAATGAGGACACATCTTATTGCAGGCAGTGCACTCACTGACGTGTCCTCAAGTGAACCTAATAGCCAAAGTAGTGGAGACAGAAGAGACAGCTTACCAATATGTCAAACTGTAGCAGCTGGCCTGGCATTATCTGTCTTCTACGGCAAACTGCATGCCTGTTGAGCATGATTTTTCTGCTTTAGTAAGTTATCACAACAGAGCATTTCTTTGGTCTTAGTCAGAGCTGAGGCTTTTGAAGATTTAAAACCATGGCAATCATTTTATTATCCGTCCAAATAGACAACCTGGGTTCTGCTTCTAAGCTGCAAGGAACCTCCCAGTCGATGTGCCCATTAGCACTGGATCCCTGTAAGTGGTGTGCATTTTGCTATGTTTTATGGGTTAGTCCACAAAAGAAGGAATGTCTGAAGTGACATCCAGTATTTTTATCGTTAGGTGTCCTGTGATGTTGTCAAAGCCACATCATCCTCCTCAATAGAGGCTCAGGTGGGCTCAGTACCCATGTGGCTCAGTTTCTCGAGGGGATTGTGCTGTCAAATGACTGCTTTTAATCATCCAGATTTAGAGGCCATTTTGGGACTCCCTTCATGTGCAGTGAGCCCCATCTCTCTGTCCCATCGGGAGCAGAGCATTATTGCTTCTGACGGATCCACTAACGGCTTCTTTCTTGCTCCACTAAAAGCTACGATGGGCTTGATAATCTTCACCAGTTTCTCCCAGTTGCATCAGGCTTGTAGAGAGTAAGGTGTCAACATTCAGTCCCCTACCACAACACAGTCGGTGCTAAAAAATGTATGCTTGAAATCCTGTCGAATTGTCATGCCAGGGCTATGACTTTGATTACTACTTAAAGGCACAGTTAGGATTTTTAAAATGGGGTTGTATGGGGCACTTATCAATAGTCGGTGTAGGATGTGCAGTAGAAGTCAGTCAGCACGCCCCCAGTTTGGAGAAGCGGTCCACTCTAGGCGGTTCAAGTCTGCATGTCGAAGTATCCTTGAGCAAGATACTGAACCCCAGATTGCTCAAGATGGCTGTTCCATTGGTGTGTGAGTGAGTTAAAAAACGTAGCAGGTGGCACCTTGTATGATAGGCTCGGCTACTAGTGAATGAATGTGTGTGTGAATGGGTGAACATGACTCATAGTGTTAAAAGTGCTTTGAGTGGCAGGATGACTATAAAGGCTATATAAGTGCAGCCCATTTGCCTTACCATTTACCATTTTCACAGTGGAAACAGAAAAAATGTGTACTGAACTGAACTGTACCGTACTGGACTGCTCGGTGGAATCGGGGCTTAAAACACTGACTATAGATAAGTATCCATACGGCCCCAAAAAATCTGAACTATCCCTTTTAACTGACAGTTGCACTTACTCTTACTCAGCTTTGGATTGGGTGCAGTCTGTCCATTTACAGGCAACACTGATCCGTTTATTTCACTGACCATTTCAGTTCTCAGTGAAATCATTTGCTCGCACAGCAGCAGGTGTAACAAGCTAGCAGTTCACACTGTACTGGTTCTGATACCTCCTTCCCCTCTGCTGGTTTGCGATGACCTTTCTCCCCTGCTCTGCCGGCTGCCGCCCCTCCACCTCCTCCATGACCTTGAAGGCCTCCGGTGTAGTTGCCCTGCCAAGTTTTGTGCGTCCCTGTGTCTGAGGCCTGGCGAATGTGTTAGTGGGGGAAGGGAGGGTGACATGTTGGGTTCGTGAGGAGGGGTTACGTCACCCTGAAGGCCAAGGCCCAGAGGAATGCTGAGCTGTCAAATGGTGACTGTTACTTCACAGGGCTGAAGTGGTGCCCAGCCGGAGAGACGCTGGCCCAACCATGTCCAGCCTGTCCATGTGAATGATAGCCTGGTATTAAATTTGAATATTTGTTTGATCCATTGTTAAAATCCATCCAAAACAAGCTCTGCCCCAGCAAAATATTGACTTGGAAATATCAGTGTGGAACATTAATGCCATTAAACCTCAAGTAGTAAACTAACTAGCGTCCATACAATGGAGCCAGATTGTGATGTGTATTTGGCCTATTTGGACAAATGTGCAGTTGTTGTGCTGTCAGATGCCCTTTTCTAAAGGAGGGAGTCATCCTTTGGCTGGAGTCTGCCTTACGCTGTGTGTCACAACCTATTCTGTAGAGGAGCTGCGCTCTCCAAGCATTCGCTTTGGATTCCGCCAGTGAGGAGGGAGGAGCGGCCGAGCGCCGAGCGCTGAGCACGGAGCGAAGGGGAGGGTGAGGGGGAGGGACCAGATAAATGAGGAGGAGGCGCAGGGAGACGGGGAGGAGGGAATGGGGGCAATGAGTTCAGTGTGTGTGTGTGTGTGTGTGTGTGTGTGTGTGTGAGGGGAGGAGGGGGTGTCACCCAGTCAGCAGTGAGCTCAGAGCTCTGCCGCTTCATACAGGAGAAAGGCCTCATGCTGACATGCAGTTGCCATTGTTGTGATGGCTACACAGTGAGTGAGTTCAGTGGAGAGTGATGTGTGTTTTAATATGCCCTTTTCTCTGTGGACTAGTTTATTTCAGTTTTGTTAAGAGAGGAGGAGAAACTCTATTGCTGACACGACAGCAGCTCAGTCAGCTCTGGTCTGCTATACGCTACAGCTGTGAATGCAGCCCTGCAGTCACTGACCAGATCAACTCTGCACTGGACTCTGGATCATTAATTTCATCCAATGAATGACAAATTCCATCTTTTGCTTAAATGTCAGTGTGAAGCATTTCATCACCAAATGGGATAAATGTCACTGGGTCACCAGTCTGGCTCGCAACATGCAGCCTGTCATTGGCTGCAACTCTAAGATCATAACAAACCTTCATTTTGAAAACCCGTCACAGTAGCCCTTTTTTACACAGAGATCATGCTACAGATCTACTACGAAGTCCTTTCTTCATGCCTCTTTTGGATTTTTACACAGAACCAAATAATGGCGGCATCATGCTGCTCCAATGTTTGATTTTAAAACATCATGTGGTCAGCCTGGAAGCAAAAGAGGCATCACCGGCGTGACGTTAACACGGCGTCAGCTTCTAGTGTGATGTATAGCATACGTGTTGGCAGCACTTTATAAACACCACTGGCATAACATGGCAGTAACAATCCTTTACCCTCCCTATGTGACGGCTGATCTCTCCTCTGCTCGGAGGGTAAGAAGCTCCTAAACCACATTGTTTTACAGATTTACAGACATTTTCTTTTGTTGTTCTTCTTTGATTTGGCTGCTGGCTGTCTCTTTTACACAGACCTTAATTGGGTGCTGTTACTACCCTCACTGCCAGCTTAAAGGCGAGACAGCTCTGTCCCCCCATTTCTTGATTGTACCTATTATAAAGAACAGATAGGTGGAATATCAGTGCGAAATCCCCACCTTGAACAGGCGGTGTAAAAGAGGCTTATATGTATAAAGACTGTCTTTGGCTGCCCATCTCAGACGGTAACATGCTTCCTCTGTGTTATTGTTTTCAGAATCTCTGTCGCAATGTGAAACTACTCTTAAATAGCCATTCCTATCTCCACACTTCTTTTTAGTGCTCTACATGAAGCAAAAAATTCTGAGCTAGTAATCCACATGCTAAAACGTCTTATGTTTCATGTGGCGTTTTCTTGTGTGCGGATTCAGCCATTTTAATGTCAGCGCACGCCTCTCTGCCAAAACCAGTTTCCTCCTAACGCTCTTAGCAGAAGCACTCTCACTGCATCTTTGGCTTGGTGCCGACCAAGCTATTTTTGATTGGTTCAAAGAAATACAAACAACCCAGAGTGTTCATACTGCCTGTGAGCGCAGCGTGTGACCACCACCTCGCTGAACTGCTGCGGTGTGCACATGTGTAGTGTTCAATATGTCATGCTTTGATGGGGACAAAAAGTGAACAGAACGGTGCCATCTTGCGGCCGCTTTGATAAGGTCCTCCGGGATGTTTTCTGTGTGTAGCAGTTGTACACTTGACACAAGCCATTTTAGCTGCAGCTCTTTCTGCAGAGGATTCCATGCTTTGACGGGGTGAAGCCGGCTGCAGCTTACTGATGCACGTTTTGCAAATTGGTGTATTTTTGTAATCGATGATGTCAAATATATCGATGAATAGCCCCAGCGCTACCAAATATACGCTGCAGACAGCTGGTGCGCTTTGCAACCAGCTGTCTGTCTCTCAGCTCTGGGTGGTGCACATTGCAGTAACCTGAAGAGCAGCAACATTAGCTTACGGTCCAACAGGCTTAGATGGTCCAAAGTATTCTCAGCGGTTAACCAGTTAACGGTTGAATGTTGACATCCCTTGTTCGGCCAGATCGTTCCCCAATGCCGACACAGTGTGAGATAGATTTGGCTATGCGAGACAATAGGGTCATTATAACAGACATTATGTTTCCTCTCTGTTTTGATGTCTAAAAAAGTGTACTGCATCCTTTTTGTCTGTTAAGCAATACAGACAGTGAGTCAGTTTGTAAGTAACTAGACAGTAATTGTAGATGAGTAGTTAACGTCCATGTCTTCAGTTGCAATGACTGACAGCTGGTCATTGAGGAACAGGATGTCAAATCTTACAGTTAAACTTTTAAGCACCTCATAGCGGTGTTACTAAAGGCTTAGCATTTGAAAAGCCCTGAATCAAGACCTCAGGGATTTGAGGCTGTGAAGTCATTGTTCATTTAGACTGGGAAGCTAACATTAACTCAGGCAGCGAAAGTGCAGAGTCAGTCTATTAGAGATAAAGTTTGTTGTAAGTCCAGGCTTGGACTTTTTTTTTTTTTTTTTTTTTTTTTTACAAATGTGTGTGGATCAACTTGACACATTTCAACTGAGCAGTGGACAAAGTATGGTTAACTGCGGCAGACAAAAAATGAAGAAGGTTCCACCTGTTAGATTCTATGTCAGTGTAATTATGACATCCAGTGTTTGAACCATCTGTTACAGTTATACACATCCATGTTATATGTGCAGTTACATTTACACGTCACTGCAGACAGACCCAGTGAGGCCCATACAGCAGCACCAGTTCCCTTTACCTGAGGCAGTGGTTGTTGCCACATCAGATAGCTCCACCAACCAGCTTTGCATATTAAAATGTACCTGCAGTGAAAGGAATATTAAAATATCAGCACCACTCTAACGTCAGGTGTGAAGGTGACGGCCCATGATCATGTCATTATCCAAATAAGGTGTCCAGATGCACATCTCATGTTGAGAGCAGCTGTAAATGGGGTGAAAGGCTTCACAGTGCAAATGATTATATTTCCCAATGAACAGTGTGTGGCATTAGTGTTCGATATTAACTGGCACCAGAATGGAGGGGGAATAACAAGACTTTTTGTTCCTCCACTTTCTGTGCTCATAAGAAGACACCACAGGGTCTATTATCATGACCCGCCAGACCACAGTCAGGTGCACCCTGCAGAGTGCGGGAGTGTGCCAGACACACTCAGTAATTTGTGGCCAGGTTCCCTTGGCGCACCTGTCACACACTTGGACACTGGGTGGGATCAGAAAGAGCGCAGGATTAGGTGGTTAAATTAAAAGCGGTGACAGTCATGGCTCATTACATCCACTACTTTCAACCTGTTCAATCAGAGAGCTCTCCCCGTCATTACACACTGACAGTCTGGTGATGACCCTGGTTAACCGGTATTTTGGAAGGATTCACCAGGTGAAAGTTTGACAGAGACAGATAGTCCTGAGAGAGGGGAAAGCAGAGAGAGAAGTTTTAAGAGATTCACTTTTTTTCATGTAACTAAAAACTTCTTTTAATGTGTTCCGTCTCCAGTGTGCCCATCAATGTGCAAAAGAGCCTGTGTAGAATAATTAATCAAAATGCACGTGTGATGCGCACATAAACACGAGGTAACATCACTTCAGTTCAAAGCCCTTTTTACACAGAGATGGCGCTATAGAGCCGCTTTGAAGTCCCTTCTCAATGCCTCCTCTGCCTCTTTACACAGAACCAAACAATGGCGGCAACATGCTGCATCAGTGTGTGATTTTACATGCATACTGGCAACGAGAAATCCAAAGAGGCATAATGGACGTGACATGTGACTAGGATTGTCATGAGAACCGATACTTCGGTACCAAGTTGATGCCAACATGCAAAAAATACATCGGTACCTGTTTGTTTTTTGTTTTTTTTTTAAGTACCGGCTACAACTTTGCCCTCAGCGGACCGGTGCGGGGGCAGTATACGCACGTCAGTCTGTGCCGAGGACGAGCGCAGAAGAAGAACACCTGTTCTCCATCGTCTTTGCTAGAGTTTTTTTTAAAAATTTGATTTAATTTTTATTTTATATACTTTATTAATCTCCCTGAGGGGAAATTCAATGGCTTCTACAAGTGCTAGAGCTTAGATAGGACCTAAAAAATCCAGCTTGATCCCACCTGAGCCTGTGCATGTTCTGTCCGAGCCCGTCCCGTCCCTTTAACTGTAATTACGAGCCCGAGCCCAGTTTAAACCCGACATTTTTTTAAGGATACGAATGTGGACATTGAAGGCTGACTCTCGTCTTTCTTTCCATGGCAAGCCTTCGTCTTAAATGTCAAATGAGTATCGAGAATCGTGGAAATTCACTGGTATTGGTATCGACTACTGAAATTCTGGTATCGTGACAAGCCTACGTGTGACACAACGGCGTCAGCCTCTAGTGTGACATATAATGTGTCGGCAGCGCTTTCGAAACAATGACAATGGCATTAACGTTGTCAAAATGTCACACCTGTGCCACCTGTGGTCCCATCCTGCTGGCTGCCCCATTTATACAGACATCGTTTTCGCACTGTTACTACCTCCGCTCTCAGCTCAGAGGTGAGACAACTCTGTCCCCCCAGTCCATGAAGGTACCTTTTATACACAATGGCGAGGCGGCTTAAAGGCGAGGTATTTTGGCCCTGAACAGAAAGTGTAAAAGGGGCTAGAGACGGCAGGCGGAGCAGATACCTGCTGCCTTCAGATGGCTGTAAGGAGAGTGATTAGTGTAAAGGAAAGGCGTCGGTATACTACAAGTGTACAAGTGTTTATATGATGAAAGGAACGTCTCCCAGCACCTGCAAGCTATTGCTGCAATAACTACAAATACAGGCCAAACTCTGTCTCCTCATGACATGATGTCATCAGACGTTACCCAAACATTAGGGTTGCACAATATATTATTATTTCTTTAATTGTCATTGTGATGTCAGTTGGTGTGATAAATACATTACGGAAGACGGCGATATTGCTAGTTAGTTAAAAGACAGTATCAGAGGGACACTGCATTTTAAGTATACTTTGTTATTGGTATCTTTTCAGTTCAGTGTGCCATTTGCTTTACTTTTTTTAATTCAACAAGCGATTTGTTGGTTTTTAGAAGTTTACCGATAGCAGCAGAAAGGAACTGCGTTCACCATGTCAACATCTGGCTGGAATACATCTCAAACCACCTCCAGGGATGGTTCCAAAAATAGGATTTCACCCCGTCCCCAGTGCCCTTTGGTTGCATTTTGTAGTTGGTTAGCCGGTCACATTCATACCTAAATTATCACCATATTATCAGTGTTGAAGTATTGAGTCATACTGTGATGTTTGAGTGTGTCCATATTGCACAGCTCTGGTGAATGTTTGTGAAACGACAGCTGATTAAAAGCAGCTAATCTGGTTGTACAAGAATGAGGCAAGACTGTAACAAGATGGAGTGTTTCCAGATTCACCATGAGTGTTGGCCTGAATATTAATATACATTTCTGTTTTTAATAAACGTACTCTGTTGTTGTGTCTGTTTCCAGGGCAATCAAGGCGTTCCAGGAGGTGCTTTACATCGACCCCAGCTTCTCAAGAGCTAAAGAGATTCATCTGAGACTGGGACTCATGTTTAAAGTCAACACAGACTACGAGTCAAGTTTAAAGGTAAATCTGCACGGTTGGAAAAAGTCTAATGGTGTGATAGGCCGAGTGAGATGGAGTCATGGTGTTTATTTTGGTTCAGGTCACGGTCGGGTCAAGCAGGGTCTGGCAGTAAGCTTTAGAAGCAGATATCAGCCTGACATCCAGACATGAGTTTCATCACCACATCATGTTTCCTTTCAAGGTCATATCATTCTGTGGTGTAAATTACAAAGGTAGGGGTGCATTTAGTCTTTTTGGTAACAAACTGACTGTGAATTAAGCTCAAAATAATCATTTAATAATCTTACTATCTATTGAATTATGCAGACATTGAACCTGCCGACATGAAACTTTGAAGTGACTGATACCAACATGAACACACTGGAATCATTTTCCGTCCATGCCGGTGTGTATTGTACACCTGACGTGTAGTCATAGAGGCCTCCTTCCTGCCTAAACAGACTTGACCTCACTAGTCGTCAGATTTACAAAGGCTGCCGGATCATCTGTCCCGTCTGTCTGAGCTAAACCCCGTCTACTGTCTCCTGACACCTGTGAGCCATAGATGTGCAGGCGGTAACGAAGAGCTCTCTGAATGGAGCCTATGGATCCATTGTTGTCTGAGAGTCCTGGTCCCCTTTAGGGACCGACTGCTATCTGATCTGGGGCTTTGTCCCGCTCCAGACATTCGGTCACAGGAGGGTTTTTGAATGCATTTCAATGCAGAAGGATGCTATTAAGCCTTTAAGAGAATTTTTGCATCTCAACTTAAAGGCTTTATGTTAAATGGAATATTTCCTGTTTCTCTGATTATGTTGCTGATTTGGAGAAACATTTGCACGATTATGCATGAATTCACGAGATCTCGTCGGTCCTCGTGACTCCCGCTGTCTGACGGAGCTGCACCGCTCCGCACAGCAAACGCAGCCGGTGGGTGTTGACGGACAGCGGAGCACGCAGCGGATAACCAGTGTAGCCGTTCCGCGACAGACACGCATCCAGTTGAATTCCGGCGTGACTCATGTGTAAAGGGGATATGATGCAACTGACAGGCGACGGTAACCAAATGGCACAGACCATGCCATTGATTAAAAGTACAGATCTCTCTGGGTTCAACTATTGTTTAGGAACATGTAAACACACAGCTCAACAAAATATTTAACATTGGCTAGTCCTTTAAAGGTCCAGTGTGTAGGATTTAGGGGATGTATTGGCAAAAGTGGAGTAAAATCTCATCAGTAGGTTTTCTTTAGTGTATAATCACCTGACAGTAAGAATCGTAGTGTTTTTGTTACCTTAGAATGAGACATTTATATCTATATAAGGACCAGGTCCTCGTCTGTGTAAATCGGCATGTTCCACCGCCATGTTTCTACAGTAGCCCAGAGCAGACAAACCAAACACTGGCTCTAGATAGGGCCATTCGCTTTTTTGTGTCGACCATCGTAGTTAAAAGGTCTGATTTGTAACATGAAACCGTTTTATTCAGAGTTTTTACGGGTTTAAATTACCTGTTTTGCTTGTTTCTGAGACGAAGAGACGTCTGTGGATAATTCAGCTCCTGGTAAAAACCTGAATTGTTTTGTCAAAAAGATCAGAAAATAGTGAAACGTGCCCTGCATCATTTCCACGAGCTCAAGGTAAAATCTTAAAATGTGTGTTTTATCCGACCAATCCAAAGCTCTTCAGTGTATTATCGTGTATGACAAAGAAGTGAAATCAGCTAATGTTTGGCTTTTTTTTTAATAGAATAGTTCCTGAAAGAATAATTGATGCTCAAAATGGTTGCCAATTAATTTTCTGTTCAAGTGATTAATTGACTAATTGTTGCAGCTCTGAACTGAATATTTTATTCTATTATTGTTGATTTCAGTTGTTCATGATAGTCTGTCTACCCTGTTAAAATTAAAATGAAGGCTGTGTGTGTCGGAGATGACGCACTATGTGTGTGAATCTGTGTGTGTGTGTGTGTGTGTGTGTGTGTGTGTGTGTGTTGATCCTTGTGGTGGTTCAGCATTGAGCTAAGTGGGCTGCACGTGCTGCACGTCCTCACTCTGTGTTGGATGCACCCCTCCCTCTTGGTCCTGGCTCTTTTCCAGCAACACACACACACACACACACACACACACGACTGCCCCAGTTATCTACAGGAAAGGGTGAGTGCACGTTCAGAGGAGCAGAGATTGAATAAAGGTAGGAGAGGGAGAAATGAGAGAGAGGAAATGGAAAGAGGGGAAAACAGGAAATTGTTGGAAAAGACAGTTTGCTGCAGATGATGAGTGCCGGGAGGAAGGGAAGAAAGGATGCATGTTTCATGGTGCTTCCTCTTCATTCATCCCTCTTTCCCTTTGAGCACGCTGGATGGAGGAAGAGATTGAGGCGTGTGATGGAGAGACACTGCAGGTTCTTAGAATACATTTTAACCTAATTAGGAGCCAGCGACTGCGTCTTGTGTTGCACTTCATCCCTCCAGTCGCTGCTAATTTAGCCAATGAGAGACTTGCAAGAGTGTGTTAGTGCGCTGTGTATTTGCAAGGTGATGAGTTGGCTGTGTGTGTGTGTGTGTGTGTGTGTGTGTGTAGAGAGGAGCTTTGAGCTGAGGAAGGAGGTGAGATAGAGGGGAGGAGGGAGACGGGGAGAGGTGGTGTGCGCTGCCGGTTCCAGCTTTGAGGTATTGTGTGTCATCTCTCTGCACTCTCCACTGCAGCCGTCTGCTGAATAGTAATCAGTGACACCAGGATAGAAGAGGGGGAGGAGGGAGAGGGAGAGAGAAAGAAAGATAGCGGAGAGAGGAGTGAGAGAGGGAGGAAGGCGAGACATGGGGAGGGAGGTGGAATGCCAAGCTGACAATCCTGCTGCATTATCTGCCTGGTGGCAGAGCAAGTGTGAAAGAGAAGGAAGGGAAGGAGAGGAGAGACAGAGGGAGAGATCTACAGGAGGATGCAGTGGGGTTTCAGGAGGAGTGTGATGTGCCAGCGATCTAGGTAACGCAATTGTGTGTGTGTGTGTGTGAGTGTGTATGTGTGTGTGCGTTCTCTGACATTTAGGCATCTGGCTGTGATGAGTGTGTCTGATGTTTTGTGGCTCATAGCTCTGCTTAAATGGAGTTTATTCTAAGTCCTGTGTCTGTGTGCACGTGTAGCCTAGATGGCAGATTTTGCCTTTAAGGTTCCAGCATTTTTTTTGCTTTCTCTCCAAGACATCCACCACAGTTGACCGGTGGAGTAGGGCAGCAGCAGCAGTACAGTCTGTTCTCTAACTGTGTGCTAGAGCCTTGTGTTGGAGGTATTAATGTTTAGGAGCTGTGAGTTTTAACTGACCCAGATAAGAGACACTGCCGGTGCCTTTTTAAAAGCACGGAGCTGTGTGAGACTGTGGTGCAGCTTTTGGTGACTGCAATAGAGCCTGTCACCTTGAAGCCACCCATGGGCGCCACACTGCTCCCTTTACAGATTAACAGGAGCAGACACCTCTCTTTGAATTCAGCTCAGGTGCCTTTCAGCTGCTGGTATGCTAATCTGCTCTGCACATTTCTGATGCACTACAGTGAAGTATAAGGTCAGAGTAAACGTGGCTTAGCAACATGTCAGCATGTGGAGAAAGTAAGAGTTGTATGGCAGCCCGAGGGGGTCAGGAAAAGAAAACCCAGAGAGTTGTCTCTGATGTGTGTAATGTACTCACAGGCTAATCTGTTCAATGACCCTGGACGGAGATATTGGCTAGTAGCGTGCCACGCCTTGGCAGCCAGGCTAAGCCTCTGCAGACATCTGTCTTACCCGGCAACGCTGTCTTCAGCTCACATGGTGGGAGAGGACGCCGGAGTCTCATTTTGAGGAGTGTGTCGTCCAGTTTGACGCGAGGAAGGAGGGAAGATTGGAGCAAGATGAGTGAACCAGGGACAAGAATATCTAAGGTTCAGCCCCTCCGGCGATCAGTGTCCTCTCATGTTACGGTCACCAGGGTTCATTCATGGTTTAGTGTGGATCTGGCGGGGCTTTTAGTGAAGCAGATGAAGAGGAGATCAAGAATTTCTCCCTGGTTCCTCTGCAGGCATCAAGTCTTGCACTTTATGTTCTGAGAGCAGCTGTAATTAGGTGATATTTGCATAATGCAGATTGTGTAAAAGTTTATATATTTCCGTCCGTAATAAAATTCCTCTTATTTTCTTCTCTGCAGCATTTTCAGCTGGCTTTGATCGACTCCAATCTCTGCACTTTGTCCAAAGCTGAAAGTAAGTACTGTTGCTGCAATCACCAGAGGCCACACACAAACCAGCCACGTGCTGCTGTTGTAATGCAATATCAGATGTGATGTACCAGCCTGTCAGCGGCAGGGAGCACATATTGAAAGGGCGCAGGAATATTTCTACAGAGCAATTTTTCCTCTCTGCTGCCGTTTCCCTGCTGACTCTGCCCAAGACTGGGGTTGCCTAGGAGACAGCACATGGAGAGAGAACTGGAAGTGCTTGCAAGCACATTGCACATACACACTGTGATTTCAGATTACATGTACACTCTGGGGAAACTGTCCCACTCCCCCTCCCATCTGTGCTCCATACTGTTTGCAATCTGTACCCACTGAGGTCTGCAGAGTGACTGTGTAATATCCATGATTTTTTGACAAGTTAAACCCTCACCCTTCTTTTTTTTCTCCACAGTTCAGTTCCACATCGCTCATTTGTATGAGATCCAGGTAAGCATCAATTACTATTTCTGTTTTTAAAATGTAGGACACTTTAAACACACCCTTCTTTCCATTTTCACTCAAATTCCAGGAATGTATCAGGTATGAAAAGTAGATACTGCCCGAGCCCAGTCACTAGCTTATTGACTCTTGCGTGCTTCTGATATCAAAGTGTGTGTGCGACGTTAATACTTCAGCCCACCTGCTGAAGCGGTAGTTCTAGGGAGGATGCCACATCAGCATTCCTGAGAGCAGGCACTCTGCTCTTGAGCTCACCGGTCTGAAGTACACAGTGTAAAAAAACAGAATTATGAATGAAAGTCAACCAGAGGAAGTAAGGTGATGAATCATATGGTTGTAAATCCTCCACTAACAAAGGTGGACAGATTCTAACAGGTTTGTAGGAGTCCATTAAGAGTGTGTATCAGTGCACCTGTAACACAGTCGTAATAAATGTTTAACTGCAGTTATGAGTCAGGTGGGTGAAGCTGCAGGCAACCATAGCAACAAAGCTGTGGCAAGCTTTGAGTTCATTACTGACAATTTCTCCATGTTTTTACCAACCTACAGTAAAACTTCAGTTGAACGCCTTGTCCCCCACATTTAATGACAAATAAACACCTGTCTCAGTTAGAAATCTGGGCTGGTTCCCAAGCAGTTCATTCTTTTTAAATAGAAGTTCTTTTAAATGTATAAAACCAAGTTGTTGGCTACCTCAAATTATGTGTCCATTCCTCCATTACCCTGTAAGGTATTCATATTCCTTCAGTCTGTAAGGGTCCTCAGATCAAATAATCAAAAGGGTTTTTCATAAAAATGAATCCAAGTTGTGAGGATTGTTTTAACAGGATAAAGTAGTGTTGTGTCAGTATGTCGGGTGCCGTAATCGTTGAATGCCATGACGCTCTCTCTCTCTTGAGCTTCTGTCTGAGTTAGATCAAACGAATGATTCAGAATTGACATATTATTTGAAGCCTAATTTTTAAACAAGTAATATTCATGCTGGTTTAAATAAACAATTTGGTTGTATTTCCTGATCTTTGCTGAGCAACAGTTTTGTGTGAAAGGAGTTAAAGGCCTGTCCTCTCTCCTGAGGGCCTGTGTCCACATAACACCAGCATCTTTTTTTAGTTGTTCCAAATGAAGAGAATGCGACCAGCGAGGTAAAAAAGCTTTTCAGAAAGGCACTGGTGATGTCATGCTCTCCTCTAGCTAGGCTGCTGTCACAACAGAGACAGAAAAGCCCATTTTTTCGGATCAGATCGGCCAGCAGACACTGGATGTTGTGCTCTAACCACCGAACCATTGTGAGGTTGTTGTGAACTGTGTAGTCGACCCTCTGTTAATGTAGTGTTGCATTAGCTACCTAGCTGTCGTTAATGTCAAGATATTGTTGCCATAGACACAAAACCCACGCCCGGCGCTCCCCAGTGCCCTGCCACCACTTTTCTTCTGGAGAAAATGACGTGGACGTAGGCCCTTACACATTGTTTCTTTTATAACAGTCTCACTCGACTCAGTTTCGGTAACACTAGCCCTTTTTAGACAGGAATTGTGCAAATTTGCAGGAAAGCCCAATCAGTCTTTTTTCAGCATTGGCAGTATAGAAACAAAATCGGGGAGTGCAGCAAAATGCCGCCTACCTACTTTTGTTTATACAGAATGTGCCTTTTTCGGGGCAGTGGGGGGCGTGAGCAAGTAACAAAACGTGTAGCTCAGCGTGTGACGTAAACCGTGACGTAGGATGGAAGCTGCGGATAGTCAGGCAGCGATGGTCAGGCGGCAAGTCTCCCATAAATCGGCCCGTTCTTCACCGTCCCCGTCATCTGACGGTCAATGGCCTCTTCGTTTGCGAGGACAAGGACGACGCAATTCCTTGTCTCCCCAGTTGCTCATCTTTACAGTGTCTGTCAGGTTTGCGTTTCCCTCTTGCTACTAGCTGCTCGCTAATTCCTGCTATCAGCTGTTTCCTGTTTATCCATAGCCAGTGGGTCGCACGTGCGGCGTCATCAACAGCTCCTCCCACAAGTCTTAAACAGCCCCTCCCGTTGTCTGTTTAAACTAAAAGGGTTCCGCCAATATGTCTACCCTACGTGGCGGAAAATTGGGTGCCTCGGATCAACTCGCCAATCTGCCTCTGTGTGTATAAATGCTAGCAGCTAGCTGGCAAAACAGCCCAACATTCGCGGAAAATCTGGCAGTCTAAAAGGGGCTACTAAGTCTGAGGGACCTACGACACCTACGACAGTTCATGCTATGTTGTGCTTGTCACTTGTGTTTTGTTCATTTAACTACATAAGGAAGCGTCATTTAAGACCTCATCTTTTTTTTTTGTCAATCTCGTCCTCTGCTCAGAGGGTACTGAGGTCCTTGACCTTATTGGCTCTCCAGTTTACAAACATTTTAAACTGCTGTTCTTCTTTGAGTTAGCTGCTAACTGCTGTTAGCTGTTTTTTTTAAAATCTCCCAGTGGTGGGTCGCGCATGTAGAAAGCTGTCAAAGTGTCCCACCTGTCCCACCCTGCTTGCTCAAACTTTTCACACAGGCATTGATTTGGCTCTGTCACTATCTCTGCTGCTGGCTTAAAGGTGGAACAACTCGGCACCCCGTTCCATGGTCGTATCTGTGCACAGAACGGCGAGGCAGAATTACAGCACATTTCCGCCTTGAACAGGCAGTGTGAAAGGTGCTACTGATAAGAGTCCTGCAGCTTCTGCAGTTGTGCTGCTGACATGCAGTTATTTACTGCACAGCTGCTGCAGATGAGGCGTTCAACTGACTGTAAAGGAACTTACAAAATAAACCTTATAAAGACCTATGTCAGTCGCAATGCATTGGTCCTTTGAAATTCTTATTAATATGTAAAGTAAAGGCATTTTAATTCTGTAAAAACTCTACAGTGTGCCTTGGATTATTTTTGAAGGAGACTTGTGATTTATATTTTTTATTGAGAACATATTTCAGCTGTGAAATGAGCCCTTGGATGGATTAAAAAATGAAAGAATATGAAAAAATATTGAACACAGCAGGTGCTCGTTGCTTCAGGCATGTCTGT
This sequence comes from Epinephelus lanceolatus, assembly GCF_041903045.1. Taxonomy (NCBI): domain Eukaryota; kingdom Metazoa; phylum Chordata; class Actinopteri; order Perciformes; family Serranidae; genus Epinephelus; species Epinephelus lanceolatus. The sequence goes on from NC_135747.1 coordinate 40,972,021, forward strand.
TATTTCCTTTTATTGAAACAACTTGATGCTGTTTTTTTTCTGGACTCATTGGAAAGTGATGTCCAGGAAAGTTTCAGTCTGCAGCAGCAGCACTCAAAACTGTACATAAAACTGAACAGATGATTTTCTGTATTAGTTATATTTTAGCTCTTTATTTCAGCGAATCTTAAATTGAGTTTAGAGCTGCAACGATTGGTAGACAAAGAGATTAAAAGCTTTTTTTGGACAACAGAAAAACAATAGCTAAGTATTAGGATAAATGAATTATTGTTAAAGCAATTTTTCCTGCAAAAATGGTGGAAAATGCTGTTTTCATCCTCTTAAATGTGGATATTTTCTGCTATTGTCTGTTTTATATCACATTAAACTGCATATCTTTTGGGTTGGAAAGACATCTAAAGACATCATCTTGGACTTTAACAAACTTCAATGGACTTCTGTGCAGTTTTATGACACTTTATTGACCAAACTATTAATCAGGTAATCTAGAAAATCTTTGGCAGTTTAATCAATAAGGAAAATGATCGTTATTTGCAGCCCTAGTTGTGTTGAGTGCTTTGGATTGATCACGGGAGCCAAACAGCTATTCAAATATTGTGTCCTATCAGTGTGTGTTGCCTGGCCCAGGCCTGGCTCGAGAACAATCATTAGTCGAAGCAGGAAGGAACCACTAAGAGCCTCTCTCATTTATGTGCCCCGAGTGTCAGTGTTTACCCCGAGGTGTCTTTATTGTGTGCAGACAGGAAGAGTCCGGGACCAGACTGTGTGTGTGTGTGTGTGGGTGTGTGTGTGTGTGCGCGCATTTAAAGCTGCAGAGTCTTGGTGATGGGGGCAGGTTGCTTTTAAGGAGACTGTCCGAACTGATAAGAGAACATTCAGCCGACACACACACACACACACACACGCACACACACACACCTCAACGTATGAGTTCAGACTCAAGGTCAATAAGGTCGCCAAGTTAAAACAAACAGTGGGCTCACCTCAGACCGGCCAGCTCAGGTTTCCCCAAAACACAAAGCGTGCACTGGAGTGGACACACACCTCGACGCAGACACACACTTAAACCTGCCAGACGTGTTGAGTCTGGCCTGTCCTCTTCCACACTGACCCTCCCCCGTGTGTGTGTGTGTGTGTGTGTGTGTGTGTCTTTCTCTGGTCATTACAAGTGTGAGGAGGTCTTAAGACTCTTTGTGTCTGTCCAGATAGAACCATAAAACACACTGACCCTCCTGTCTGGCTTAAACAACCCCTCTGTCTCTCTCCGTCCTCTCGTGTCCTCCCCCTCTCATTCTGCCTGCAGAAGAAATACAGAGCGGCAAAGGAAGCTTATGAGAGTCTGCTGCAGACGGAAAATCTTCCTGCACAGGTGAAGGCGACTACACTGCAACAGCTTGGTGAGTGTCCCTCGATTATATCAACCCATACTCTCCTCTTCTCATGTGGAGTCTGACAGATACACAGGCTGAAATTTGCATCAGTGTTTTGTGTCTGTTTCTGTGTCATGAACTAGTTTGTGTGGCAGTGAAGTGATCGTGCATGATACTTTGGTGCTGTTAGGGCGTCTTTGTGTTTTTTGTTGGCATCATGTTGTTCAATGAGATTTCTTTCCACATCACACAAACTTCTTTCCTGCTACTTTCTACCTGTTTTCCAAAGTGTTTATTTGAGCGTTTGTGTTGCAAGAGAGCATTGTTTCTCTTGCTCCCTTCCCCCACACAGGGTGCAGACATGCACGTGCACTCACATGCAAAATTATGGTTAAAGTGAGAAGCAGAGGTGATTCAGGAAACTATTCTGCTGATAAATATGCGACAGAAAGAAAATCACTCTGAAATTCTCTCCAGTGATTCCAGTGTGACCTCAGAGTTTGAATTTCCATTACACACCCTTCAACATTCACTGCAATGTTAATTTAAATGCGTCCCCACTGCAAATGTGAAATAATGTGTCGATGAATGCATGATGAATATGGCTGTGTGCAACTCAGAGACAGTAGGAATCTGATGAGAAGAGGAGAAGACAGGAAAGATGAATTAAATCATAGAATCAGTTTTGTCCATCTTATCTGTCTGTGATGGAATTTAAATTAAATAATTAAACTAAATCACTCTGCAGCAGCTCCATTAGTTTTGTGGAAGCGTCGGACTGAATGGTTTTGCTTTGCTTTGTTAGATCTGGGTGCACAAAGTCACCAGAGAGCTACCAGGCTGTGAGGTTAGCTCAGGTTTTTTTCCAGAGGCAGCATGCAACACAAGAAGGCACTAATTACAGTGTTGCACAGTGACAAGTGACACCACATGAAGCATAGGAATGTTTGGAGCTAATGTAAATGTGCTATGACACATCGTCACGACAACTCAGATTAACCAACCTCTTTAATTCAGTTCTTAGAAATTCTACATTATTATTCGTTTATGATTTTAAATGCACAGATTACAACCTCATGTTGGTGAAATATTCTCACTGAAAGGTAACGGTCGAGCTGCACATTTGCAGATGGATACATACATTTAGGTTTGCGGACAAACCTTAAGACTACAGCCTTTTTTATCGGGCTGCTACAAAGTCCCCTCTTTACTTCGCACCATGATGCCCCCGTGTGTGATTTCAGACCGCATGCCAGCATCATAGAAGCAAAAAAAAGGGAGCGGGTATGACATAACATAACATACACGTTGGCAGTGCTCTCTAAACAGTAACAATGGAATAACATAGTAACAATCATTTCCATTTCATACATATTTATGTTAAAACATTTTCATAGTGTCCTATTTATTGTTTTATTTTATTTTTTCTATTCTGTATTTTTCTTCCAGACTGCAGTACTTTGCCTTCAGTTTTATTTCCTCTGAATGTGTTTATTGTATGCACCTAACACTAGAGATGCACCGAATATTTGGTAACCGAATATATTCGGCCAAATATTGCAAAAAAAACACACATTCAGTATTCGGTGGAATAAGTGAAAAGCAAGGCTGAATAATAGCGGCGTGTTTTGATGACGCAATCAAACAGCGTTCGGTGACAGACGGAGTAAAATATCACCACACTGCCAACATTGTACTCCGTCCGTCACCGCACTCGCATTTGCGACTAAAAATAGTTTTGTGTGGGCAAAATAAATCATTCAGCACGCTGTGTGAGTTCAGATTTCAACCAGCAGCAGAAACGAAATGGCGAATCCCGCCGGTTGTGGGTTGAACGGGGGTCACAGACATGGACAGGAATACGTATTCCTGTCAAATACGGTGGCGCATGATAACGGCTTACCGGCGACGGAGAAGTCTGGGGCCAGGTGAATAACTTGTTGTCATGACTGCCCAAAAGTACCTGAACAGCCGAGCCATGGCGGCACACAGTATGTGGCGTATTGGAGGAGAAACGAGCCGTTCACTTTTCTCTCTTGGTCCACAAACCTCAGCGCTCTTTAGGGACTGTTCTTTACTTATGAAGGGACTGTCAGGGGAGGAGGGTGGCTGGTTGATTCTTATTTTATTTATTTATTTTATTTTGATCCCCCCTATGTTAATCACTGATTGATGCTGTTTTTGAAGTGTGAATAAGTCAGTAAGTAATTTATTCCATTGAAAAATCTTTGATGTATTATAGAAAAGTGATTTATCTTTTCATAAATGACAAAAGGCACATCTGCCTCATTTTTGCTGTGGTATCCTGATACTACTCAGAACCATGATATTTTCATTGGTATTGTACTGTGGGTCCCAATTTTGGTACTGTGACAACACTAATCTGGAGGGGGTTCATCTGCAAAAACTAAAAAACGACATTCAGTATTCAGTACTTGGTATTCGGCCAAGCGTTTAATATTATTCGGCTTCGGCCACAAATTTTTATTTCGGTGCATCCCTACCTAACACCAAGGCAAATTCCTTGTTCGTGAAAACCCACTTGGTAATAATCCTTATTCTGACTTAACTGCTGCAACCATGCGGCACGTATTTTGAGCTTAGTCTGTTAGCTTGATGCTAACACGTAATGAGAATTGCAATTAATATGCTATTGCAAATTAGCATTGAGATGATATTGTTTTAACAAACCATCCATTTTCCTTCATATGCAACATAAAATGAAATGTGTGCTCATACTTACAGGCAAATATTTTTACTATGATCTGGAAACAAACTTACAGCTGCTGACTTCGCACTGCTAGCTTAATATCGTTATCATGATGCCTGTCCCGCTGAAGAGGGAAGCCAGATGTTGGCGAGTGTCAGTGGGTGACTTTGTTGTCTTGGTAATGAAAAGACTTGATATTTCTTGGTATCCTTCGACCTTTGGACAGGACACGTTCTGCTGCTTTGATTTTGATGCATATCAGAGTCCTGCACTGGTCCATTTTTTTTTTTTTAAACCCAGTACCAGAACCGACCCGTTACCTGTCATTATGTCTAAGTCAAAGCCGCACCCATTAATAAAGGTCCTGCGACCCTCCTGCACCCACACACAGTCTCCAGTCCCTCACATTAAGCTGGTTCTCCGTTCTTGAATTCCAAATCCAGCGTAGGAGAGGTCTCTTTGACTGGATGGTGAAAACATTCAATCACTGCCAGGTTAGGAAACATTTTAGCATGCTCCTTCCACCACCATCAAACCTCCAAGGGATCCTCCTTGGGTGTCTTGAACTCCATGTAGGCTGCCACCTCATCCTCGGGCCGCAAAGTTTCATGGCTGGAATCCTCCACGTCAGTGACCAATGTGACCATGGGGTCAAAGGTTACACTTGTGTCACTGACTTAAAAAAAAATTAAAGGAATTGAGGCTTGATAATGATTTAGATGTCGAAATATTACACATATACTGCACATTTGCGTTTTATTCTTAAAAATAAAGAATATATTTTTGCTCTTAACTCACTGCCCACCCACGTGTAGTTTATTTTTACTGATGTCTGTACCCGTGAATTTATATATACATATTTTTTTTACCTGTGACACAGCTTTTTGCAGGTTACCCACCGGGTACCTAACCCGGTGCAGGATTCTGTCGCATATTTAAACCAACAGTCCAGTGCTCTTGGGTGACTAAAAGTGTAGCGTTCCGTATTGACATAAAACAGAAATGGAACGGTGTAGATCTCGTTCTTGATCTTGTTGTTTATTGTATTGTGTCGAACCATAAGAGACGATTGATTGCCAAGAAAATGTAATTTGCTTATGATGTTTTCAGATCTGGTGAAAAAAGCAGATCGTTTGTAGCCTTGAGATTAAAATACACCAGCACTTGGTGGTTTATCAGATCATAATGTGATGCAATGGTTGTTCTCAAAGTGTAGTCAGCTTTTGTATTGAAACTGTGCTTTAAGAGAGAAAAGGAAACCGTTGCTTTCATGACATTTTATGAATTAAAGCTTTAAGATCACCGTCAGGGTCATAGCTGTGAAAGTGCAGCAGCAGCTGGAATGTTACATTAACACTATTTCACACATTTCTCAGTGCAAACGCAGAGACATTTCCATTCCCTGCCCCTCCACTGTGTAGACACCACCCCCACTAGTCACCCAGTTGTAAAAACCATTCCCAGTCTAGCCTGCTGAGGTTGTCATGGTGACCTGTGGAGCTTGCCACAGGTGTACAGGAGAGGAACTGGGGAGTCTGTGATTGCTTGCGTCTGTCTTCCCGAGAGATTTTTCATTTGCTGTGAATTGCACATCACTGCACAGTCTGAGTGTCTGGAGTGTGTGTGTGTGTGTGTGTGTGTGTGTGGTTGTAGAGCAGGGAGGAGTTGTTTGTAAAGGTTGGTCCATATGAGAGCATTTGAAGTGTGTGTGTGTGTGCGCGCCCCCTCCCCCTCTTTGTCTGCCTCTGTCCTCGCTTCCTTTTTGGTTGGAGAGCTTTGGAAGGACGAGCCATTTGTGTTGTTTATGAGTGTGATCCATTTGCACATCAGACAGCGGTCTTATCTTTTTCGTTGCACGTTGTGTCTCTGGCCTCAGGTGCTTGACTTTACCTGTTTTTATGTGATCTAATTCCACACGTTTTAGTTTCTACTCGGCACATGGTAACTAAGGAACAAGAGCAAAGTCAACTCTTGTGTTTGAGCTGATTCTTTAAGACTCCCCTCTGATCTTTCTCTGTTCCTCCAGGCTGGATGCATCACACGGTGGAGCAGCTGGGGGACAAAGGCACCAAGGACAGCTATGCCATCCAGTGTCTGCAGAAGTCTTTAGAAGCAGACCCGAACTCTGGCCAGTCCTGGTACTTTCTCGGCAGGTAAGGCAAACAAGGGTGTGAGTGTTTGTGTATTTTGCAGGGCTCGCCTCAAACCTGTCAGAGCCCGAGTCCAGATTAGACTGTTTGTTTTACCTAGAAGCCATCTGCCAGTGTGCAGCGATAATAATCTTGGCTACACGAGCTTTTTGTTGGTTGAATATAGTCAATCAGTGCCCCATCGGCCCGACGAGGACACGTGCTTCAAATTCGCCTGTTCCTGTGTTGTTGACGTGGGTTTCTCTGGGGGCAAAAAAAACAGGCTGAATGCACGCAGGCGTTGGAGCGACTAAGTAAACGACCCCCCTCGAGGTCTGTGCTGTGCCTTTAGGTGTTGACTAGGCTCAGCTACATCCTGGATATTAAAAAGTTGTCTGTTGTTTGTCATCCTCTTTTTACATTCAGCAGTCTGCACATAAGACCCTCAACATGCTGACATACAAGACTTAACATTTCACCTGCATAGACGCCCCACCTTTCTTATCATTTCTTACCGTTACTTCCTTCACTGAAGGATGTAGTTCATAAGTCTTGAACCTCTATCTGTAAATCAGCTGAATCCCTGCACAACTGCGGAAGAGAGAAATGTTCACCCATGCCACACAGCGTGAGCTGGCTTGGCTACTGTGTGGATATTTAAACACATATACATATATGCAGACACGTGATGTATGTTGCATGTAAATCAGTCCGTGCAGTGATTGAAATTTCCACAGCAGCACCTGTGCGATACAGCTTTGTGCTACTTGTGTGTGAGACAGCTGCTTGTTTGTCTGAGGTCAGGGTTTGCGTGCTTGTTTATGTGTGAAGTAAATCAGTAACGTATCTGAATTCTACCCGGCAGCTGTAGTCTTTCATGTGACGTGAGATGACGCCTGGATGGAGGCGACTGATGTGTGTATAAAACTGCAGCACAGTGATGATACAGACATTTCAGACAAGAGACTTTAATCACTCTTTGCTATGTGCACAGGCCTAAGTAATGATTATCAATGAATATATTTAAAATGATGTTTTCAGTGCTGTGTCCAACAAATGACTTTTTAAACTCTCCCAAATGGATTTACTTGATACTTTTATACTCCTGCTACAATTTCAGCCTGTACTACAAACCTTTTAACCTCTGCAGCGTCAGTGCAGTGTGCAAAACAATAAAAAAGAAGTTGACATGCAGCCCTGTTTGTGAACTTCAACACAACATTTCATTGCCGTCATGCAAGTGCTGTTTGAGATGCATGCTATTGTGCAGTGGGACTGCAACTTTTGCTTTTGTTTTCTTATTTGTCAAAGCTCTCTGAGCCAAATTGCCAGTATTCAGGTTGCATTATCCGGCAATGTGAGACAGCGGTTTTTTGTGTGTGATTGGAGAGGTGGAAATTCTCTTAAACTTTTACTCATGTAGCTGTCACAGCCCAGTGTACTGAGGATGCGTGTTTTATCTAAGTAGCTTGACATAAGGTACTTCTATGTTTTGTTCAGTAAGATAATCTTCACAATTGAACATGCTTTTATGATTTTTGAGTCATAAACTCAATTGCCACGAATGAAAAGCTAGCATGAGGCTACAAAGGAACTACAACTACAACTTTGCCACTACAACTACAACTTTGCCACTACAACGAAGCTGTAAAGTAAATGGACGACTGAAATTCTGAGCAAATTAAGGAAACGATATCATTGCAACAAGCTTATTTGCTGCACTTAAACAGCACTGCATTTCCTGTGAGCAGATGTCTTTCTATGCTACAATGTTTACGCTGCCCTCTTCACCAGATGAGACTTTTATCTGGTTATATACATGCTCCTCTCATATCTCATGCCTTTTTCCTCTGTCCATCTTCTCTCCTCCAGGTGCTACTCCAGTATTGGGAAGGTGCAGGATGCCTTCATCTCTTACCGCCAGTCCATTGATAAGTCGGAGGCCAGTGCTGACACCTGGTGCTCCATAGGGTAAGAACAGAACTTCTGTATGCTAATGTCTGTGAGTTTGAGGGAGGGAGAATTAGCCGTTTTATAAAAGTTCATCTGTTCAAGGGTGGTTATAGCTCAGGGCGCCAGTGGCTCTGAAAATACCTCGGGGAGATAAAGCAGCTGCAGTGCAACAGAGGACGTAGGGAGCAGGTGGAGAACAGAGCAGCAGGAGATTGAGCCAGGATCTATAGATAGATGTATGGAGGGTGGGAGGGTGGGGTGTGTCCTCTGAGAGTTGGGATGGCTCAGAAAGATAAAGACCTAAATCCTAAAAGATGGCACGAGAATCATCTCACTCCCGTTGCCTCTGCCTCCAGGGTGCTCTACCAGCAGCAGAACCAGCCTATGGATGCACTGCAGGCCTACATCTGCGCCGTTCAACTGGACCACAGCCACGCGGCCGCCTGGATGGACCTGGGCACCCTCTACGAATCCTGCGGGCAGCCGCACGACGCTATCAAGTGCTACATCAATGCTACACGCAGCAAGGCCTGCCTCAACACTGCTGCACTCACACAACGCATCAAGCTGCTGCAGGTACGGCTACTGTTTCGACTGGTACCACCATCACCCAGCCCTGTCTGTTAGATGTTGTGCAGTATTCTGGTGTGTGTGTGTCTCAAAGTGCTGTGTTTATTGCCAAGCATTGCCAAAGCAGTTGGCTTTTTAAAATGCAGATTGTGCTTTTGTCATTTTGATTTCTGACCACTGAGATATGAATAATGATTCATATTGGTGTGTTTAAACACATTTTTCTCACGTGTAATTGTAAAGCATACCTTCATGGCATTGAACATTTCTGTTATATTCTGTATACGGTTTCCTAAAACACCACCTACAGTAAGCAGTAGTATTTGTAGCGCCTTTTTTTTTTTTTTTTTTTGTTAAACCCAAGTTCAGCACTAAAGTTTGTGTCTTACACAATTTCTCCTAGGCTCAGTTGTGTAACCTACAGCCAGGTAGTCTGCAGAATAAGAGTAAAATGCTTCCTAGTATTGAGGAGGCGTGGAGCCTACCCATTCCTGCTGAGCTCACGTCCAGGCAGGGGGCCTTGAACACTGCACAGGCACAGCAGGTGAGATCCAGTTTATACAAAAGACTACAGCCTCTTTGGAAATTACTCAAACAATAAATTTATGAGGACTATTAAAGCTGAGGCCTCGCTCCAAGTCTTTCAGACGTTTTATCCACATCAAACAATTTCTTAAATCCTGATTTGCGTCCGTGGCCAATGTGGACATCTGTGCTGAAAGATAAACGAGGATACAGTCTGAAGGAACTGGAGCGAGGCCCATATTATAATAATCTAATTACCAGAGTGTAGTTGACCTTCATAGTGCCTCTCCGTGTCACATGACAAGTGTTGAAATTATCGAGCAAAGCTACAAGGAGCTCGTTATGTCCCGCAGCTCTTATCCTTAATGCCAAGATGTACAAATCTTGTGCAGTCATAACTACGATACTTGGCAAATGTAAGGCTGAAAATGCATGCTTAATGGATACAGTGTATAAGAAGGGTAACTTTGATATTTTTAAGCCTATTCCCCTAAGAGTTTATGACTAAGTGACTAATGGTGACAAGGATTTTTACAAAATTGGTTCAGTATTGGGAGACCACAACGATCAGCAGCTGCTTAACAGGCTGTAAAGGAACCACTTGGGACATTTGTGCACCGTCAATTTAAGTCAACTACAAGAGCGTGTTGTGTCTGACAACATTATGGAAAGGATCCCTACAGAGATAAACATTTTTTGCCCCGTTTCCACCAAACACTTTCGGTACAGTACCTTTGGAACCAACAGTAACCCTTTACACATGGTACCTAGACCCTAGGTCCGTCTAGCACTTCCACCACAGACAGTCCTCTTAAATGTGGGCGGGGTTGTTGTCACTCACCGCTCCATCCAGCACTTCCTGTATTTCCTCATCAGCGGTGACACAGAGTTAAGTCCTTCTTAAGGCCCATTTATGCTCAACGTTAAATACGGATCCGGATACAGACGAATGGGCCTTAAGGCAAGCTCAGGGGTGTAGTGCTGCCATAGCCCACAGGAATGATGCACTGCCATGCTTTTTTCTTTTTTTGAGAGTGGGATTAGAATATATGCAGTACCAAAAATGGGAACAGTATGGAACGGTTCTATTGGTACTATAAAAAGTGCACTGAACTGAACTGCTCGGTGGAAACGGGGCTTTTGTTAAAGAGATAGCTCCTTTTTGTTTAACCAGAAACCGCGAACTGCCAAACCCACCTAATATAGGCCTATATTTTGTCTACAAGTGCACGTCACACACTGAGCGAGCCGCCTGTTAATGACGCTGTGGGCTAATGGGCATGTAGCTACTTCCATGTTTCAGATGATACGTCATGTTTGTAGTCGACCAATGAAGATGAGTTTACATATCACCTTGGGTTCGTCCTTCACCTTCTCAAAATGATCCCACACTTTGGATTTCCTGCCCGACATGTTATTAACTAGCCTGTGGAATAACCGCAGGTACCAGCCCTGGACATTAACCTGACTCCTGTCTGACTACTGAGCGTGGACACTTCCTGTGTCTGTCCTTTCACATTAAAGTCCCACATGGTGCAGTCATATAGGTTTGGATTTATTTTGACAAGGTGCAGCTCCTGATTCACTTTTTTTTTTCTCTGCGACTAAGCGTCCAATGAAATCGACTAATGACCTTTCTGGTCGACTAATGTTTGGTCGATTATTAGGGGGCAGCCATATTTCTGTCATCTTTGAATGAAGTGTGTTTAACGATGATAACGTTACTGTTTATTGGTGATAGCAATTTTGACGTTTCTGGTTTGGAAAAAAAAAAAAAGGTTTATCACTGTAGGAATCTGTTCCATGAGGTTGTCAGACATTCCACAATCTCAGTGGCAAAAACAAGCACTTTTAGTGGGTGTAGATTGATGGTGCATAATTGTTTCATGGCTGCAGCGGTGTCGCTCAATACTGGACCAGTTTAAAAAATTCTTGTTCCCGTTTTTTGCCTAGACACAAAACCATGAGAAAAAAGGTAGCAATATACCAAAGTTACCCTTCAGTAGTATGTATGTATGCATTTTTGTGTCATGCATTTGACACTCTAATTTTGCCTTCAAATATTGGTTGAAACTGGCAGAAATATTTTTTATTTCTTTGAAAATGAGGCAAATGTTAGTATTGCTCATTAGATGTGAAGGCTGGCCCCGACCATCGACATCTCAGTTTTATTTAGTCCTCTTATTTTTCACGTCTGATCTGTTTTCTTATAGTTTTGTCTATTCTAATCCTTAACATTGACATCATCCTCTTTTGGCTACGAATGAAATCATTTCCATCATTAGCACTTGCTTGATCTGCACTGTCACAAAACACAGAGAAACAGAAATTTTAATAAGGCATTTAAGGTCATTTTTACTTGTTTCAGTATTGAAGTTTGCAGTGTAATTGATTAAATGTAGATAAATGTTATCTGTGAGCCTTACTGATGTTACAGACTTTTGAGAATGTGTAAACAACCAATGAGAGACCAGAACATGTGGTCTGCATGTCCAAACAACCCTTCACTAATGCAACTACTGTTGCATTATCCCACCTCTGAACCACAGCATGAATACTCTGATTGTGACCTTAATCAACCTGTGTCAGCTGGATTAAGGTGAAACCATATTTTAATCGGAGTATTTCGTCATACATGCGATATTTTAATGCGCAGATTGTTGTGCATGTAATCGTAGTATCAAGTGTATCCTCCAGTGTCACTTTGGATTTATGGCTGTTTGTTGAAACACAACCTTAGGGCTCAGTTTGAACTGTAGGTTGCTTATTGTTGGTCCAGTGTATCCTCACAAGCTGTGTCTCTGCTGGCTTTCCAGGCCTGTAAGGGGGAGGGAGGCCAGTCCGCCAGCAATCACACAGACCCACAGGCCAGTCCTGCCAAGAGGAAACGCACTGCCAGCCCTGCGAAGGTACAGCTAAGAGATATTAAAGGGGACCTAATGTGCTTTTCCTATGTTCTGCCACATATATATATATATATATAATGTCACTGTGTCAGATATTCATATGAAAGAAGAAAACATTTCAGATAACTCATGATGAATTGATGAGATTTTGGTGATCAAAGGTCAAGGTTACTGTGACCTTGCATCTGTCTGATCTCTGCAATGCTAATTTCTTCAAATTCGGCACAAACATCCACTTGAGCCTCTTCCTCACTGCACAAAACCCCTTTTGTATGTAATGGGAAATGTTACAGTCGGCATCCACACCTGGGTCAAACGACTCTGCAGTAGTCACAGTGTTACATCTCTCAGTGGCAGCTTACCGGCTCCGAACTGTAGTTGGGAACACGCTGGCTAATTAACAAATAAAGTGTTTTCTGTCCTGCGGGACATTTTAGAAGGTGAGCCACGGTCCTCATTGTTTTATCTCACTTACAGGGAGTTGCAGACTCTTGGGTGAACAGTCCCAATCAACAGCAGATCCCCAGCTGGTACCTAACGCCACAGAAGCTTCAGGTAACAAGTCTAACAAGTGCATATTTTTCTGTAATATTAATGGTATTTTGAAAAACTCAGTATATACCATAAATTAGATCCATGTATGTATTTACAGTTAATGCCCCTTAAGCTGTAAAATAGGCAGCAGATCAGGCTAACACATTTACAGGGCACAGCACATCACTTAAGCTAACACACAAGGTGCATTAATTAATCATTACATACGGAAATCTAGCTCAGCTTTCATTAGTTCTGCATCTAGGAATGTTATATTATTGATGCAAACTTGAAGCAGTTACAAGTCTGTAACATTTGAAGCTGGCTTTATACACATGCATATATGTTATGGAGTTGACACATGTAAACTCTGCAGCCAAACTGTAATGTGAACCCCCTTAAAAATATATCTAAATAATGAGAATATAACAGGGCTCCAGACTGAGCCTAATTGGTCGCATTTTGCGACCTTTTTTGGAGGCCGTGCGACATAGTTTTTTAACTAGGAGCACCAGCGCGACTTACAAATCCACCCCCTCCTCCTTTTTCTTTCTTTTTTATATATATATATATATATATATATATATATATATATATATATTTTTTTTTTTTGTATTTTTATGCGTGTCATGTGTGTCTGTATGTGCACTGCGAGGCGGGGGGGCGCCAGTAACCATAGCAATGTGCAGCAGTTTCAGTACGTGTGCACTGTGCGCGGGGTTAGACAGAGAGGGGTCACAGAGCCGGTGTCGAGTAGAAAGTGCTGTGTCGTTTGAAATGAACTATAGATTCGTTTTTCACAAGAAAAAATAATCCAGAAACTCCTGTCGGTCCTGTGCCAGTTTCCCAAACTTCCGACAACGATAGTTCAGAGGACGAGTCAGCAGGTGATGTCGCAGCACCGAAAAAGCCAAAGCCTTATCATTTCCGACAAAAATGGCTCACTGAATTTACGTGGTTGAGATATTGTAAAGAAAAGAAAGTGATGTCCTGCATGTACTGCTCTCAGTGCGGTCTGAAATTTGCGGGGAAAACTAAATTCGCTGACTCCACTACACACTTCAACCATGAAACGCTGGTTAAGCACAACAACAGCATCAGGCATAAATTATGCAGGGACAGATGCAATGATGGAGCAAAAGCGCCGCTGCACACATCATTTAAGAGGCAGGGTTGTCTGTGTTTATTGCTAAATTATCAGTAATGCAGTTAATATAGACAAAATTATGAATATGTTGTGTCGATATAGATAGTGCTCCTAAATTTTGTGCTGGTGCTCCTAAAATTTTCAGTAAGGAGCAATGGTGCTCCTAGTGGAAAAAGTTAGTCTGGAGCCCTGTATAAAATGTGAGCAGAGAAAGTCTCTGGAGCTGATACTGGATTACTTCAAGGCCTTTCTCTCTGATGTCAGGAAGCCAGTTTGATAGTAAAAATACATGAAGCAGGGCTCACTGTACGATCAGGGGTTCAAGGATTTGAAGCAGTTTATGCTGTTACAAAGTTGAGCCATGAACAAAGGAGAAAGAGATGCTTGCTGGACTGGAACTGATGATGTTGCAGTTAATGGTCGGCATCTTCTTAACCCCTTCATGTCAAGATCATTTATAAATACAGGGTTTAACCTTTTTTAAGCTGCATCGCAAATCATAATTGTTGTTACATCATATCACATTTAACCACTGACATTTTTAGATGGAAACAACCAGCTCCTTGTGCAAAAACCTTTTTCAAAACAAAGTTTAGGTAAGGTTAAACTTTATGTCCCCAAGGGGCAATTTGGGATACAGACCGTAGTCATAAGTACATTCAGATTCAAGTGAAACACATCACACTGTCTTGTTTTTTGACTATAGTTTTTTCCATGACGTCATTTTAATAAATTCTCAGAATCAGAATTTGCTCGGCTTTTTTTTTCTCGTGTTACACTCAACTCACTCCGCAGCGACCTCTCCCATCCTTTTGTCCTAGCCTAGACATCATTTTCTTGTGCTACTGTCAGATAGCTCTGTGACATTCAGAGTTGTTGCTATATTTTTTTTGAAGATTTTATAGTAATACCTATAAAGATTGAGGTGTAACTGATAAATAACGTCAGTGAGTGTCATCAGTAGGGCTTCACTCAAAAGAGATACACTGATCACATAATTTATTAATTAATAATTTATTTCCTTTAAATTAAGTCATTGAAAATGGACAAAATGGTGCTTGTAAAAGCACTTGAAAGTCCTTGAGTTTAATTTTGTAATGTCTATGAACCCTGTAAATGTGCAGCACCTGGATCACTTGCGGACCAACAGAGCAAACCTCAAGCCCCCCCAGGTGCAGATGCTGGAGCAGCTGGAGAACCAATTCTCTCTCATGCAGCAACATCAGCTGCAGGTAATTATACAGTTAAACATGACTGCAGTGATATAGAGCTTTGCATCTGTGACGTAAAGCTGTACGTTTGTGTTTGTCCAAGTGTTAATGTAGCCGCACAGCATCACTGAGTCATCTCTGCTTCTCTCCTGTGCGTCAGATGAGGCAGCAGGCAGCAGCGAGTGGCCAGCCGCGGCCCAGCCTTCCCAACGGTCCTTTGGCTGAGCCCTCTCACCACCACGCAGGCCTCTCCCGCGCCTCTCCCCTTAATCACACAGCCATCCGGCCCCCGTGTGTCACCCAGCCCACAGCCAATGGATCCTGTTCTTCGAGTCCTTCAGCGGGGCTGCTGGGACACCTGGACAAAAATCACACCCTGGGACTGGGAGGTGGCGGCGCGAGCAACGGAAACGTGCCTTACCCGCAGCAGAACTCTCTACCTCACAACTGCACAGCCGCCAGTCACCCCAGCACCAGCAGCACTACCAGTAGTCCCAGTCATGCAGACGAGACATGGAGGAGCCAACAACGCAACACTACCACTCAGGTATCTCACTGGTGTTTCCAGAGTTTTATCTGTTGCTCAAACGGCCTCATCTGTGCCATGTATTTATTTATTTATTGTTTGGTAAAGAGCCGATCCATCTGCGTTCTTCTATTGGGTTTTTTAAAATAGAAATGCCAAGGTTAGAGCAGCATGCGCTGATAATAATATTGCATGCGTTTTATTTTCAGTTAAAGTCACTGTGTTTTGAATTCGAAATGTAAAGTAGATCTGTTTTTATTATTTTAATGGTGTGTTTTTTTGGTCTTCCTCTCCGTCCAGGGGCTTCAAAAAGGTCCAGGTTCACATTCGGCAGGTCCCAATGGAGAACCCCCTTTCTCTTCCTCCTCCTCCCCTCAGACCTCGTTCTCTTCCTCTGGCATTCTGAATCAGGTTGGACATTCCTCTGGGCCCTGCACTGCCTCCTCCTCAGCCTCCTCTTTATCCCCCACCTCCCCCCAGACCACACCCAACCACTTGTCCTCGCCCCCCCACGCCGCTACTACCTCAGGGGTCCACACCAAAGACACCACGCCTTCAGGGGGCAACAACGGCAGCAACGGCGCTGCCGCCACTTTGCCATCAGGTCCGGAGGCCGCCGTCAGGCATTCCGCAGGGACGCCCTTAAGTCCCAGCAGCACCCCCGCGCAGGGACTGACTAATCACGTCCAGCCGCGGGTGACGGACGGCTCCGCCAGCCCGTCTCAGCCTGCCTCTCCTGCCCCCGGCGTGCTCAGTTCAGACAATCCTCAGCTCTCAGCCTTGCTAAAGGGAAAAGCCAATACTACCAGTAATGACGATAACAATAACTACAGTAACCATGGAGGCCCTTCCTCAGAGAAAATCAACAACGTCCACCCGGGTCTCCACGGCGCCGCCAAGCCAACGTCGGAGCAGTCGGCGGCATCCTCGCCACTTTTAGCCACAGCTTCGCCCTCTCCACGCTCAGCAGACCCTCACACCACCAACAGCCTCTCCTGCCTTAACAGCCCGTCCACCACCAACAGCCAGGCGCCCACAGTCAACGGGAAGGGGCTGGAGGACTCCCAGAGCCCCAAGAAGGTGGAGCCATCTGCAGGAGCTCAGAGACACACTGTCCCTGCTGGTCTGGCACCCTGGTCCTCGGTCTCCATCTACCCCAGCTCCAGTGAGGTGCTCAAAGCGTGCAGGTAAGACTCCTGTTATCTGTAGTTAACCTTTATGTGTAGGTGGGTCTGAGAGATTAAGAATCAGTGATGTTTTTGATCCTGTATTTATATTTTTTTGCCTCCGCCCGGGTGATGGCCGTGACCGGAGGCGTTATGTTTTTGGTTTGTCCATCACCCCATTCTCATGACCGCAATATCTCAAGAACACCTTGAGCGTATTTCCTCAAATTTGGCACAAATGTCCACTTGGACTCAAGAATAAACTGATAAGATTTTTTTGTGGTCAAAGGTCAAGGTCACTGTGACCTTGTCTGTCTCATTCTTGTGAATGCAATATGTCAGGAACGCCTTGAGGACATTTGGCACAAACGTCCACTTGAACTCAATGATGAACTGATTAGAATTTGTTGGTCAGCGGTCACTGTGACCTCATCTGTCGCATTCCTGTGAATGTAGGTCACCTTAAGAGAATTTCGTTAAATTTGACACAAACATTTACTTGGATTCAACAATGAACTGATTTGATTTTGTTGGTCAAAGTTCAAGGTCACAGTGACCTTGCATCCATATCATTGTTGTGAACAAGGTATCTCATAGCACTCAAGAGAATTTCCTCAAATTGGGCACAAATGCTCACTCGTACCCAAGGATGAACTGATTAGAATTTGGTGGTCAAAGGTCAAGATCAGTGTGACCTTTCATCTACCTCATTGTTGTGAATGATACATTTTGAGAAGGCCATAAGGGGATTTCCTCAAATTTGGCGCGAACGTCCACTTGAACTCAATGATAAACTGATTTGATTTCGGTGGATAAAAGTTCAAGGTCACGGTGACCTTGCATCCATCTAATTATCTTGACCACAACATCTCAAGAACACCTTGAAATTTCCCTCAAATTGGGCACAAACATTCACTTGGACTCAAGAATAAACTGATTAGAACTTGGTGGTTTAAGGTCAAGGTCACTATGACCTCAAAAACACCAATTTGGCTATAACTCAAGAATTGATACACCAAGTATGACAAAATTTCACATGCATGTCGCATAGAATAAAATGATGTGATGCCATCATATATCCAAAAGGTCAAAGGTCATCTTCCCTGTGACATCATAATGTTCTCTGGCCATTATTCCAGGTCATATCTCAGTAGCAGAAGGGGAGACACTTGGTCAGATACTGAATTGGTGACTCTAGTCTTCAAACTGTGCTGATTGGACAGATCCTCTGTGTGAGAAGCATCCATGTTTTAGACACTGCAACATATTTGCAGTATTATCCACTGTCATGGTTTCATGTGAGTCTGCACAGACATGGATGTAAACTATAACTGCAGCTTGACTGATTGATGAATGCATACAACCATGAGGTGATAATTTTAGGTTTGGTCATTTATGACTTCCTGGAAATAATTTATTCTGGTTCTCAGACTGTCTGCAGCATTTTTGACAATTTATAAAACCAACAGAATAATCACTGGTCATTGAATGTCTTAGTTTGTATTAACATTTTAAATGTTTTTTTTTTTTTTTAATCACTGGCTGCTGTTGTTCAGATCACAGCCAATAATTTGAGACCATTAACCAATCAGAAGCTGTGTTATTGAGTGTTATCGAACCAGGTATGTGTGGGCATCCCGCTGCTCACACCGACCCATTGTTAACTGAAAAAGACAACATGGCGTGATGCTGAATGTCTGTGGCAGTTCCGCAGCAGCAGATGCATTCAGATGTGAAATCATGTGCAGACGTGAGTAATGTGTTGATTCTCCGCTGCGTTTGGGAAATGTCATGACATTTTGACCCCACGCTGAGTGCTGGTTGGACTCATCATCGTGTTTGGATAAAATCTGCCACTTTGTGTCTTTGAGGCAGAAGTGCAGAAATACTTTGAGCTGATGTCACACACAGATCGGAGTACAGCTCTCGGTGTGTGTGCGGGTGCGGCTGCTTGGAGTTTGAGTCCAGTAGGGAGTGGACGTGATGCTGTTGTCATGAGCTTCACTTTCTCTGTAGTCCTCGTGCAGCGCCCTCTCGTCTGCCACGCTCACATCACACATCTCCCACTGGACATAAAGAACTACAGTGTTGACAGACTGCTGCAGAAATATGAAGGAAGAAGAAATATAAAAATGATGATGATGTGATTTCGCTGGGGCCTGTACCAAACTAGCATGTACCTCTTTCTGGAATATAACTCGTAGACTGGGGCATCCTTGTAGCACCACAATGCTTCATTTATGATGACATGATGCGACACATTCACTAGTGAGGACCGTGCCACAAGTATGTTGTTTACATGTTTAGTCGGAATTCAGGAGGTGTTAGTTGTTGTTGAGGGCTGGTGAATGGATGTAAGTGGGGGAAGAGGGATGTCTTCTGACTGGTTGATCTGGGAGAATGTGCTGAAGATCAGGCAGAGGGAAACTCAGTGTGGAAGTTTAGTCTTAGGAGTTTTTCCATCTGAGCTGTTCACAGGCCTCCCAGACGGTACCTACAATGAGACATGGGAGAGTTATGCACCAGACTGAAGGAGAAGGGAAGAGAGGATGAAGGGAGGGTATGTCAAGAAATTTGAGACAAACAGAGCAGGATGGGTCGACCAGGTGTAAGTAGGCTTGGCAGGTAATTAGAGGTGTGGTTGAGGCGAGGCCCTGCTCCTTACCTAAGCTTTTGTTGCTGCCTTGCAATGCAACTAGTCTCTGTGGGTTCATGAGATTTTGTTGGTGAGGAAACTTATGTTAAAATATAGCCGACAGCAGAGTGTAAATCAACGGTGCTCCCATTGCAAAGAATTAACAAATGCTTTTCTTTCCATTGAGTCGAGGCGGAGCTGTCACGGCAGTTGCACGTTTCGCCATCTTTCATGTGTTGTTCTTTCTCTTCTTCCTTTGGCATTTAACAGCAGATATAACACTTGCATCCTGAGTTTTTATGATACTGGAGAAAAATGAGTCATGTTTTCAAAATTTTGACATCGATTGGCACCAAAGTATCTGTTCCCATGACATCCGTTATCTTAGTGCAGTGGCAGACCTCATAATCCAGGAGGATCATGCAGTTTTGTACATGTTACACACGTGTCAAAGACACCAGCGAGCCCTGGTCGAAGGGGTCACAGCCATGATTACGAAAATGTTGTCTTCTACCCTCCTGGCGTACTCAGAGTTCAGCATTTACCGATGAACATTAGACTTAAGTGGATTGAGTGTCATGTAGCTGCACGGGTTACTTTACAAAAGCTTGAATCAGCTCTGAACAAACTGTACATTTCACAGATGGTGCTTGGTGAACAGGTTTTGTCTGGAGAGGCTAACCTCTGCATGTCCTGATTTTTCTAATTAAAACGTATTCCCAAATGTCCAAAAGTTGCTCAGTAATGTAATTGATTGTTGTAAATGTTTTGTTGTTAGGTGTGTTAAAGCTCAGTGAAATGACGCAACAGACTTCAGTGTTTTGTGGAAGTGGTGAGGTTACACGGGGCAAACAGCCTGTTCTACAGACCACACTGTGTTGCACACTTGTTTATCGTCAGCGACGTCTTGCTTTAACCTGAACTGATGAACTGACTGATCTCTCTCCAGGAACCTGGGGAAGAACGGCCTGTCGACGAGCAGCATCCTCCTGGACAAGTGTCCCCCTCCTCGACCCCCTCGCGCGCCCTCTCCTCCACTGCCAAAGGACAAACTCAACCCCCCAACGCCCAGTATTTATGTGAGTGCAGCCGCTCCGTAGAAGGAGAAGTATTCATGATGTTGTTGTGTGCAATGTTGGAGTAACGGTATCTTGGCTACAGCACCAAATACAAACACTCCTTAGTTAGCTCTTCTTTAATGTGTTGATTCTCCCAATAAGTCTGGAGTGCGTCCACGTCCCCTGACAACTCTGTGTCTCCTCTCTGACATACAGCTAGAAAACAAGAGGGACGCCTTCTTCCCGCCCCTCCATCAGTTCTGCACCAACCCTGCCAACCCGGTCACCGTCATCAGAGGACTGGCTGGAGCGCTCAAACTAGGTACCTGACGCAAAATAAAAACACGCACTCCACTTTGCTGCATCACAGACTGCGTTTGTGTGTTTCAAGCATCTGAGTGTCTTTGACTTGTCTGTCTTACATGTGATAGTGACAGCAGCTGTGAGCATGTGCAGCTGGATGTTTTCTGTCTCGTCCAGTCTCACGTGGCTCTGTGGGTGTGTCTCTGTAATCATGGCAGGCAGAGTGTGTGTGGATGGATTTGACATGTATGACAACAGCACCACCTGCAAGTGGAAAATGTTACTGCACATGTTTGTCGTGGAGAAAACTGGTCAGCTTTGCCAAGAATTTACAAACATCTGCTCTTCTATTACAATGACATGCTGCCCTGTTATGTAAGACTCTGGCAGATTGTTCCTGTTTGTGTGTCCAGGAGTTCTGTAGTCTAAGATACAATAAGACAAAATTAATAAAGAAACACAGCTTCCTCTGACCATGCTGCACCACTGATGTGAGACAGACATCCTTAGTATGTCACCTTGTTCTCCCTCAGCCAGACAGGATCAGTATCAGAATTATATAACTGGATATGAAAGGAAGAAATTAAAAATAAATCCTATAGAATTTTGAATTTAAAAAATCTTGAAAAATAACTTAACTTCCCTCTCCGCTCTTCTTCCTCGGCTCCTGTCTTTCCTCCCTCCGTCCACACTCAGATCTGGGCCTCTTCTCCACTAAGACCTTGGTGGAGGCCAACCCCGACCATCTGGTGGAGGTGCGCACCCAATTGGCTCAGCCCACCGATGAGAACTGGGACCCCACTGGCAGCAGGAAGATGTGGCGCTGCGAGAGCAGCCGCTCCCACACCACCGTCATCAAATACGCCCAGTACCAGGCCTCGTCTTTCCAGGAGTCTCTGCGGGTCAGTGGGAGTGGGACACACACACACACACACTGCAGACACAGGAAAACTGATCGGTGCAACAGATGAACCAGAGTTGAACCAGTGTGTCACCAAACCTGTACATGACATGTTATATCCATGATGTGATGACACATACTGGTTATCAGAGATAGATTGTATCACTAGTGACCTGAAACCAGTTTACTTTGATCAGTTTATCTAATGCTAAGGTTTTTCTCCAGAGGTTTCCAGCACCAGTATGTTCAAAGTTTTTTCTCTCTGACAGGAGGAGAATGAGAAGAAGAAGGAGATGGAAGCAGAAGCAGGTTCCTCAGACAGGTGAGTTTCCTTCCTTGTTTCTCACATTTTTAATTTTCCAAAGGTTTTTGTTTACTCACCAACTGTATCAAACTTCTCATGCTCTTCTAGTGCGATGCGGCGAAGGAAAGGCCCTTTCAAACACATAAAGTTTGGCACCAACATCGACCTCTCTGATGAAAAGAAGTGAGTGAGCTGTTTTAACTCCACACAGAACATCTGGTTGCATAAACCATCACACATCACCTCCTTTACATGAGGTTGTCTTTAGAGGGGAAAAGGTAGTAAAGCCCGTTTTACACTGCCTGTTTAAGGTGAGAGTGTTGCGCCGCATTGTCGCCTCACTGCTCTATATGAAAGGTATGATGATGGAATGGTTGTTAAGGACCAGCGTGTAGGATTTAGGGGGATTTATTTGCAGAAATTGAATGTGTTATAACATAAGTATGTTTTCTTAAGTGTAGAATCATCTGAAAATCAGAGTTGTTGTGTTTTTGTTACCTTAGAAAGAGCTGTTAATGTCTGCATAGGGAGCAGGGACGAGGACCCACCATGTTTCTGCAGTAGTAACAAACAAACCAAACACTGGCTCTAAATTGGACCATTCACATTTTCATGTCCGCCACTGAAATTAACAGCCCCTTCATGATGAGCAGCATCGGAAAAACCCTTATCGTTTTTACATGAAACTGTCCCGTAGGTGTGAATGTGAGTGTGAATGGTTGTCTGTCTCTATGTGTCAGCCCTGTGATAGTCTGGTGACCTGTCCAGGGTGAACCCTGCCTCTCACCCAGTGTCAGCTGGGATAGGCTCCACCCCCCCACGACCCCCAACATGATAAGTGGTTACAGAAAATGAATAAATGAATGCTTTTTACTGGTTTCAATCAGTGGTTCCCAACTGGTCCAGCATCAGGGTCCAGATTTCTCCTTAGTCATTAGTTCAGGGTCCACATAGTTTAATACATTCAGCATCATACTTGCATTTGGCCATGTCGTGGAAAAGTGCCAGAAAGTTACTGTACATAAAAATAAAGTGTTTTTGCAAACTCGAGACATTTGTGAGTCACGTGCAGTCCATTCAGAATGGACCAGTGACCCACCAGCTGGGAGCCACTGGTCTTAATCACCTGGTCTGTTTGTTTCAGAGAGGAAGAAATGTCTTTGGATAATTTAACTTCTGGTAAAAACCTCCTGAACGGCTTGATCTGAAGTTATCAGAGAGAAAATAGTGAGCGTACATCAGCAGGATACGGATAGATAGTCTAAATCCCCCTAACTCTTACACACTGTTCATATGAGATGACAGCAAAGGTAGAAACAGCACTAAATCAACATCTGTGTAAGAAGTGTGAGCCGACAGGACGGGCCAAGTGTGACGCTTTGACTACTCGTTATGTGTGCGACTTGCCACCAGGAGATTTAAAAAGCAGCTAGCAGCTAATTTGAAGAAGAACAGCAACAGAAAACGTCCACAGTTTGGGAGACAATTAGGTCCTGGAGCTACTTACCGTCCAGGCAGAGGACGGGATCAAACACCATATAACGGGGATGTTAAATGAGGTTCAGAAAGCGCTGCCCACTGAGTGTATATGTCACATTCGATGGCGACACTATCACACCACTTTTGTTTCTGCAATGCCGACATACTGTATAAAATCACACACATGTGGGAGGCATCATGCCAGTGTCCTTTGGTTCTGTATAAAAAAAGAAAAGGCGGTGTAGTGAAGGGATTTGTTGAAGCAGTGTTGTTGGACCTCTGTGTAAAAAGGGCCTAACTCTCAACCTGTAACCTTTTGTCCTCTCCAGGTGGAAGCAGCAGCTTCAGGAGTTGTCTAAACTGCCAGCGTTTGCTCGGGTCGTGTCAGCCGGTAACCTGCTCAGCCACGTCGGACACACCATCCTGGGCATGAACACCGTCCAGCTCTACATGAAGGTGCCGGGGAGCAGGACGCCAGGTACACACAGGCAGAACAAACACCACTGCTGTCTGTGTCGTTCTCACTCTGTTAGTAACCAGCTCCTGTTCTGTCACAGGTCACCAAGAGAACAACAACTTCTGCTCAGTCAACATCAACATCGGTCCGGGGGACTGTGAGTGGTTCGCTGTGCCTGAGACGTACTGGGGCGTCATCACCGACTTCTGTGAAAAGTACGTCACCAGAAATGACTCCCTGAGAGTTTAGCTGATCTACAGAGTCGACACTGATGTCATGTTTCACCTCCTCTCACAGGAACAACATCAACTTCCTGATGGGCTCCTGGTGGCCCAACCTGGAGGACCTGTACGAGAGCAACGTGCCTGTTTACCGGTTCATCCAGCGTCCTGGAGACTTGGTGTGGCTCAACACGGGCACCATCCACTGGGTTCAGGCCATCGGCTGGTGCAACAACATCGCGTGGAATGTCGGACCCCTCACAGGTGAGCAAAGGGAATTAATTAGACATGAGCGTGTTCATGGCCCGCTGAGATACAGCAGAGCCTGTCCAGACTCTGAGCGCAGTGTCCAGGTGCAGGCAGGTACAGCTGTAATGTGAAAGTGCTTGTGACAAAGAGCTTGCGGGCTTTGTAACCCTCAGCTGGATAAACACAGATGTACAGATTAAATGAAGAGCGCCTCTCGGTTTTTGTCCTCAGCACATCAGTACAAGCTGGCAGTGGAGCGTTACGAGTGGAACAAGCTGCAGAGTGTCAAATCCATTGTTCCCATGATCCACCTCTCCTGGAACATGGCCAGGAACATCAAAGTGTCGGACCACAGGCTCTTTGAGATGATCAAGTGAGAGCTCCCTCTTAAAACGTAATTCCTGATACGACCGTGTTTTTCTGTGTGACCCTGGTCTCACCCAGCGTGTGTGTTTGTGTGTTTCAGGTATTGTTTGTTACGGACTCTGAAGCAGTGTCAGATGCAGCGTGAACTGCTGCTTGCTGCCGGGAAAGAACTGGTGTGGCACGGGAGGACCCACAGCGAGCCGGCTCATTATTGCAGCATCTGTGAGGTGAGCACACGTGTCCTAAGCCACGCCTACATCATATCAGCTGTGTCTGCGCTGTGTGAATGAACCCTTCCTCTTTACCCTCGTCCAGGTGGAGGTGTTCGACCTGCTGTTTGTCACCACAGAGAGCAACAGCAGGAAGACGTACGTGGTGCACTGCCAGGACTGTGCCCGGAGGGCGAGTGCTAACCTGGACAACTTTGTGGTGCTAGAGCAGTACAAGATCGAGGACCTCATGCAGGTTTATGACCAGTTCACCCTCGTAAGTATCACAAAACCACCTCATCTCAGACCAGAAGATCAGTTTAAAGAGATAGTGTGGGGTTGTTTGAGGTACTCATCCGTAGTCAGTGTGTTAAGTACAGTACACGTCAGTCCTCACTTTGGAGAAGCAGGCAGGAGTACAGCCACGGAAGATGAGCAATGTACTTCTGTGAACAGGGGGCAGCAGTAACACGAATTTTAGCTACGTCAAAATAAATCAATTTCAGTTTAAATGTGCGCTATATTTAGATTATTTGCACTGTTTTACCTCGCAGTGAGACAGCCATTTTTGACGGGGCACTGAAGCCGTTATATCACTCTTGTCAAAGCCAGACTTCATTGGCAAAAACAGTAATTTTACCTCGCAGAACACACGATGGTCTGTCGCTGCCTTGATCAGTTTGTTTGTGTAATCTAACCGTCTTTACCGCCAAAGTCACACAAAATACAAAAAATAACTGAATGAGGCAGTGGTAGACCAGCAGCTCCTGTGTGCAGCGATGTTAAATTACTGTTTTTGTCTGTGGAGTCTGGTGGAGCAGTACAGGGCTGTACAAATGCCACATCTTTAACCGCCTGGAAAACACAAGGTCAGGCGCTGGGTGCTACTTTTGTGCCCTTTATTGAGCCAACCTTCTAGAGCGTGGCGGCAGGTTGCGTCTGAGGTTACTAAGCAACTTTAACAAACATCGTATAGCCTGTTAACCTGAAATCCTGAGTGCAGAGCTGATCTTCTTCCAGGAGCTGTCTAGAAGTGAGTAGGCCTATCGTCTGTGGGAGATGTAAAGCTCTGGGCAGCCCTGCACTAACATGATCAACTTTTCCGTGTTTATCAGACTGAATATTTACAGATGAAGGAAAAGATATCTGTCGGCTGTGATTGGTTGTTCCTCGTCACGTGACATGCGATGTGCACTGATGCGTTCCAAAAGTCAGCTACATTGAAAACAATTAATTTGAGGTTGCAAAACACGCAACATGTGTTCGGCCCCTAAAACGGCTTCAGTTTCCTGTCAGTAAGGGCCATCTGACAGCAACACAAAGCTGTGAAAATATTCTAACTATAGCGTACACTTAAAATGACCCGTATCTGTGGTGCTGTTATCAGTCTGGATTGTTTTGGTGTATTTTTTGGCGCTTTGAGCACCACAAGCTGAGTGACAACTCTACGGCCAATATCTCCAACACTCTGCAACTCACACCAAAATTATTGAGACTGATGAGCAGCACAACAGGTAAGAGGAGGTTAAATTTGGGGTAAACTGTGGCTTTAAATGGATTTTTTCTTTTGGGTGGCTAAAATATGTTTTGCTGCTGCATTTGTACACAGCGGTACAATTGCTTAGCTTCCCTGGTGGTACTCCAGCCTGCTTCTCCAAACTGGGAGAGTGCCGACCATCATTTACTGTAGGTAACACACTATGGATAAATACCTCCTACAGCCCCACTTTGAAATATCTGAACGATCCCTTTAAACACAAAGGAGACCTCTAATGATACCACTTTCATGCCAGAGTCAGATCTCAGTGTGTTCCTCCTCTTCCTCTGTCTTCAGGCGAGTCCCCTGCCTTCCTCCTCTTGATGGTAACACTGTTGTTCTGAGGACCGTTAGAACCACAATGGACTTAAATCGGAAACTCTCCGGAAACCTCTTCTTTTTCTGATATTCAGGAAGTAAGCCGGCAGTCCTCAAACGGCGCTCTGTAGCTCTCCCATAAGGCAGCTGCGTGAAAGCTGTGTGTCTATGCAACCTGCCCAGAGTGGTGTGCCTCCCCCCAGTGGACTGGAGGGGGGTGGCAGCTCCTCCTGTTATCATGACCAGACTGTTCTACTGCTGGCCCAGCTGGACTTCACCAGAAAACACACACACAAAATCCCACATAAAAAATGATGAATTAAGGTTTTGTACATATTATGTTTTAACTGGCAACATCGTCACACAAAGACTACTGACTGGATGGTTTTCTTTTTCCATTTTTGTATTTTGTTTGTGGGTTGACACACACACGAGCTTTGTTCCCTCCCCTCCATGAGATGAGTCATTAGCATAGCTGGTCTTTTGTATGTTAGATAGACACCTCCTCCTCGGTCAGGAAAAAACAGATAAAAAAACTGTTTTGTAATGTGAAAAGTTGAGTGACACATTCTTTGCAACATTTCCCCCATTTTTAAAAAATCATTTAATTTTGCTGGAACTATGATGAGTCTGATTTCGTCGGGGAGAGGAAATCGTTTGTAGACAAACAGCCAAGTCACAGAGAAAAAGGGTTGCACATAGACAAAAGAGTGAACTTTAATTTGTGTTTTTCTTTTTTATTTTGATGTAAATTTACACTATTTATAAATGCATATTTATTGCTTGAAAATATTTGTTGATGGAATGCTGTAATTTTTTTTTTCCAGAGTACCTGCCATTAAATTTGAAGGAGCCTTGTGATTTTAAGCACGGCCCCTCGTACGTTTTCTATATAAATAAAACTGCTTAGTAAGCATTGTACAGAGACCTTACCTTGAAATGGGTTTATTGTTTGAAGGATGTTTTATGAGTCAATAAACAAGAACTGTCTTTATTTACATCTGCAGCTCTGTTGTACTTATTATTTTGTTACAAAAGCGAGGTCAGTGCCGATGGTGTGAGCTGGAGAACTTCAACAACCTGGAGCTCCTTAAATTTGGAGAATATTATGCACAAAAGTGAACGAGCTGTTCAGGGTTTTAATCAGCGCACTTATCCGTCCTATTCATTAGTCTCGCTTTGTGAGACAAATCACCGTTCATCTGTTGGAAACCTCAAGTAAGGAAATTATACCTTAGATACAACCCTCTTTATAGACCAGTAGTAAGTGGAAACATCAGTTACACAGAATGATAAAAGTTTAAACAATCTTTAATGTGTGGTTAACTTTAGGCAAATAAACTACTTGGTTACGGTTTGGCAAATACAATGTTTTAGCTTAAAGTACCAAGATTTAGGAGCACAATCTCTGCTAAAAATGCAGCGACAAAAAAACAAAACAGGGTCGCTACAAAACATCAGCATATGGAGCCTAACGAGCCGCTGGAAAAACAGTCATGGGTCACTACCAAACTTCCACGCTTGGAGCCTAAAAAGCTGCTGGAATTACAGTGATTGGCTGCTGTAAAACACCTATGTTTAGAGCCTAAAAAGACGCTAGAAACACAGTGACTGGTTACTACAAAACTTTCACATCTGAAGCATAAAAAGCTGGAAACACAGTGACAGGTTGCTACAAAACTTCCACGTTTGGAGCCTAAAAAGGCGCTAAAAACAGTGACTGGTTAGTATAAAACTTCCACGTCTGAAGCCTAAAAAGCTGCTGGAAACACAGTGACAGGTTGCTACAAAACTTCCACGTTTGGAGCCTAAAAAGACGCTAGAAACACAGTGACAGGTTGCTACAAAACTTCCATGTCTGAAGCCTAAAAAGCTACTGGAAAGCAGTGACAGGTTGCTACAAAACTTTCATGTTTGGAGCCTAAAAAGCTGCTAGAAACACAGTGACTGCTTACTACAAAAGTTCTATGTTTGGAGCCTAAAAAGACGCTAGAAATACAGTGACAGGTTGCTACAAAACTTCCATGTCTGAAGCCTAAAAAGCTGCTGGAAAGCAGTGACAGGTTGCTACAAAACTTCGATGTTTGGAGCCCAAAAAGATGCTAGAAACACAGTGACTGGTTGCTACAAAAGTTCTATGTTTGGAGCCTAAAAAGACGCTAGAAACACAGTGACAGGTTGCTACAAAACTTCCATGTTAGGAACCTAAAAAGATGCTAGAAACAGTGACTGGTTAGTACAAAACTTCCACGTCTGAAGCCTAAAAAGCTGCTGGAAAGCAGTGACAGGTTGCTACAAAATTTTCACGTTTGGAGCCTAAAAAGACGCTAGAAACACAGTGACTGCTTACTACAAAAGTTCTATGTTTAGAGCCTAAAAAGATGCTAGAAACACAGTGACAGGTTGCTACAAAACTTTCATGTCTGAAGCCTAAAAAGCTGCTGGAAAGCAGTGACAGGTTGCTACAAAACTTCAATGTTTGGAGCCTAAAAAGATGCTAGAAACACAGTGACTGGTTGCTACAAAAGATCTATGTTTGGAGCCTAAAAATACGCTAGAAACACAGTGACAGGTTGCTACAAAACTTCCATGTTAGGAGCCTAAAAAGATGCTAGAAACACAGTGACTGGTTACTACAAATCTTCTATGTTTGGAGCCTAAAAAGACGCTAGAAACACAGTGACAGGTTGCTACAAAGCTTCCACGTTTGGAGCCTAAAAAGCTGCTGGAAACACAGTGACAGGTTGCTACAAAACTTCCACGTTTGGAGCCTAAACTGCTGGAAACACAGTGATTGGTTAGTACAAAACTTCCACGTTTGGAGCCTAAAAAGCCACTTGAAACACAGTGACTGGTTGCTACAAAACTTCCATGTTTGGAGCCTAAAAAACTGCTAGAAACACAGTGACAGGTTGCAACAAAACTTCCACATCTGAAGCCTAAAAAGCTGCTAAAAACACAGTGACTGGTTGCTACAAAACTTCCACATCTGAAGCCTAAAAAGCTGCTAGAAACACAGTGACTGGTTGCTACAAAACTTCCATGTTTGGAGCCTAAAAAACTGCTAGAAACACAGTGACAGGTTGCAACAAAACTTCCACATCTGAAGCCTAAAAAGCTGCTAGAAACACAGTGACTGGTTGCTACAAAACTTCCATGTTTGGAGCCTAAAAAACTGCTAGAAACACAGTGACAGGTTGCAACAAAACTTCCACATCTGAAGCCTAAAAAACTGCTAGAAACACAGTGACAGGTTGCAACAAAACTTCCACATCTGGAGCCTAAAAAACTGCTAGAAACACAGTGACAGGTTGCAACAAAACTTCCACATCTGAAGCCTAAAAAGCTGCTAAAAACACAGTGACTGGTTGCTACAAAACTTCCATGTTAGGAGCCTAAAAAACTGCTAGAAACACAGTGACAGGTTGCAACAAAACTTCCACATCTGAAGCCTAAAAAGCTGCTAGAAACACAGTGACTGGTTGCTACAAAACTTCCATGTTTGGAGCCTAAAAAACTGCTAGAAACACAGTGACAGGTTGCAACAAAACTTCCACATCTGAAGCCTAAAAAACTGCTAGAAACACAGTGACAGGTTGCAACAAAACTTCCACCTTTGGAGCCTAAAAAGCTGCTTGAAACACAGTGACTGGTTGCTACAAAACATCCACATCTGAAACCTAAAAAGCTGCTGGAAAGCAGTGACAGGTTGCTACAAAACTTCCATGTTAGGAGCCTAAAAAGACGCTAGAATTACAGTGACTGGTTAGTATAAAACTTCAATGTTTTGAGCCTAAAAACACGCAAGAAAAACAGTGACTGGTTACTACAAAACTTCCATGTCTGAAGCCTAAAAAGCTGCTGGAAACACAGTGACAGGTTGGAACAAATTGGTAATGTATGATAATATATAGACAGTAACATTAGTGAAAATAATTTTCTGTCCACATGTTGGGATGTATATAGTGGCCTAACAGTCGTTTGCTGTCTACATCGCTGCCTCCATTTAAAGGTACATTATAACAACCTCTGCACCATCATGTCAAACATTTGACTCCGCCATCTACTGGCTGTATCTATGTCAACATAAAGGGCGCATGGAAGTATGAGTGCAGGGATGTTTACAAAGTTCGAAGCAGACGTATGTATTTTCGTACATAAAGGGAGAATAAATGAGCCCAAGGCCTGTGCGCAGTTTCACAGAAATGCACGGCCGTGTTAACCAGAGTCCCAGCAGCACCCCTGACATGCGCCAAGGTGTGAGGGCCCGCTCATCACTGTTTAGTGCTTTAATTTTATTTATGTTTTTTAATCAATATACTAGGGGATGTGTCTCCACAATATTTATTATAATTACAACCCAGGAGGGAACAACCATAATTCATTGTCAGACTCTGAGGAGAACTGAAAGCGATTTGTCTTTGTGACACTTTAAGGTGTCAAAATATTGAATGGATTGTCATTGAATATTTACAGGTATTCATGTTTCCAGGAGAATGGATCGGATAACTTCACACAACTGGACCAAATACAAACTTCTGACTTAGCCGACTTACAACTGCGTTGTCTTTAATATCATTACAACATGAACAACTGTCCTGCCTGTGTGAAGAACACAGAGAGACACTGGCACCGCTCACGGCTGCCATTTGTCCGTCTCAGTTGGTCTTCTCGTCCTCAGGCTGCCAGGAAGACTCAAACTTTGCCAAACGGATCACCAGGAGGGCCATTAAAACTGCTTCTCACATAGAGTGCTTCACGTGGCTGTGGAAATATCTTGGCAACATATCGGTCAGAGTATAGCTTTTAAATGTACAAGTAGAATCCAGGAACACACTGAAATCCCAAACTATGTGAGTCTGTTTCAGAATGAGGCCAAACATGTAGAGAAATCAAAGTAGAGCTGCTGGATCTGAACCAAACACAAATGTTAGAACAGTTCTGGGCTTCTGAGCAAGTGAGAACAATACAGATGGCAGATCGTAGATGAAAGATCCAAGCGGTTTTACATGTCTAAGCCACTTGAGATTTAAAAGATTGTGCACGCTGTTGGTGTATTAAGGAGTTAATAATAGCAGCGAGGCAGTGATGTGTTGAAATTAGGAGACAGAACAGTTTCACTTTCAGAGCAACAATTTAATTTCTTGTCTTTTTCATAGGAGTTTTTTCCACACAGCTGAAGTCCAGTCTGGTGCTCGCTGGTTTTGTCCACGGCGTTCTGGGGAGCCCGTTATCCCTGCAAATTGCGTCCTGAATTTGCACCATATACAGTCCACTGCAAACAGGCCACAGTCAGATCCCTGCACCGTAACAAAGACATAAAGCCTCATTAGATGCCCACATGGTGCATCCAGTTGACTGTGTTCGGCGGGGAACTATTTTTATCTGAATGAAGTCTACAAGCAAAGAAGGGAGGAAAAAAATCTTTGGGAGAAAATAATGAATCAGAACAAAGTGTCTGAGAAATCAAAAGCTTTTCTCATGTGTCTGTCTGTAATCAATTCAAGGCTTTCTGTATACAGTCTCTCTTTTTTTAAGGTTGAGTGTGCAGCTCGGTTTTTGGATCTGCTGCACATGATTTACTTTACAGCCTCCTAAAAAAGACCTGATGATGACACGGTTTACGGGAGACGAAAAGAGGAACTTGACGATGGTCGGTTTGTAAAAGAGGAACAGAAAACATTTTCTTCCTCTGTGAAGGAGTCGAGAAAAAAAAATGCAACAGATCTAATTAATAATGAAGAACTAAATGATTTTTTTCTGATTTTATCTGATCAGATTGTTTGAGTGTTGTGTGGACAGTGTGTTACAGTCCTCTGCCATGCTTCAGTCAGTCCGACTCTTCACCGTGGTTAGATGTAAAAACTGGAGGGAACACATGAATTCAGTCACCACTCATGTCACAGAAAGCTTTTTGTACTCATACTAACGGCAGTCTGTCAACCACTTTGGTCCAGACTCAAATATCTCAACAGATACTGGATGGACTGCCATTAAATTTTGGAAAAACATTTACACTCCAAGAGTCCTGAAAAGTGACTTGATCTACTGGGATTTTCAGCACAACCATCTCTATGGTTTACAGAGGATGGTCCCAAAAAGAGAAAAGATCCAGTGAGCCAAAATGCCTTGTTGATGCCAGAGGTCAGAGGAGAATGGCCAGACTGGTTCAAGATGATAGAAAGGCAACAGGAAGTCAAATAAGCACTGGTTCCAACCAAGGTGTGCAGAAGAGCATCTCTGAAGCAACAACACCTTGTCCAACCTTGAAGCAGATGGGCTACAGCAGCAGAAGACCACACCAGGTGCCACTCCTGTCAGCTAACAACAGGAAACTGAGGCTACAATTCACACGGGTTTTCTCACCAAAACTGGACAATAGAAGATTGGAAAAACCACATTCAGATGGAAGCATGGATCCATCCTGCCTTGTATCAACGCTTCAGGCTGCTGCTGGTGGTGTAATGGTGTGGGGGAGATTTTCTTAGTACCAACTGAGCATGGTTTAAACACCACAGCCTACCTGAGTATTGTTGCTGAGCGTGTCCATCCCTTTATGACCACAGTGTACCCATCTTCTGATGGCTACTTCCAGCAGGATAACGCACCATGTCACAAAGCTCACATCATCTCAAACATGACAATGACTTCACTGTACTCCAATGGCCTCCACAGTCACCAGATCTCAGTCCAATAGAGCACCTTTGGGATGTGCTGGAACGGGAGATTCTCATCATGGATGTGCAGCTGACAAATCTGCAGCAACTGTGTGAAAACCTACTTGGCAATACCCCGAATTCTGATTCTGAAAGCCATTTCTGGCAGAGAGTTTAATTTCATGACCTTTTCAACCTAAAACAAGCCGTGGCACGTCCCTATTAACCCATATCTGTGACTTACACCAATTGATAACGTCCATTTAATGGCCTAATAACCAGCAAATCAGCCGGTATTTAGCTCAAAGCATCACTGTTAACCCGAGTACAACCTCACAGAGACGTACAAACAGCTGCTTGATGCTTTTTTATTGCCATAATGCGTAGATTCCGTTAGATTAGTTAGTACACTTATTTTTATTTTGGCTTTATTTATGGCATTTATCTTTCTGAAGTGTCAAATTCATCTTAATCAGAGGGATTACTGAGAGGTCAGGAATGATTCAGTTTCAGTCTGTATTCTCAGTAAACCTCTTCATGTCTTTTATTTCAAAGAGCAGACTGTTTTTCTCTTTAAACGATCCCACCACGACCCTGAAGTTCCTCACATTCCACCTCCCTTTATGCTCCTAATGCAGCGCTGTAATGATGATGACTAACTGTGCTGATTGGTCTCTAATTACTGCAAACAGGCTGCTGCTGAACGCTGTCCTGATATAACCCACTCTATGCAACAGTAAAACTCATCAAATCAGAAACGTAACCAGAAAGTACTCATTAAGTGGACATAACCGGAAAAAAGAATCAAACTACAGTTAACTAATTATGATTAAGATAAATATTAACGCTTTTCTGTTTTTAAAACATCTAGTTACGGTGCCATAGTCGGATAGTTTCTTTCTTACTTCAGATTTCAGCTTTTCTGTAACTGTGTTTCCTTCGAGGTTCAGTGTGTCAGATTTAGGGGGATGTGGTGGCATCTAGTGGTGAGGACTGAGAATGCAACCAGCTGAAACTTCTGGTTTTTACTGGGAGCTGAATGATCCGCAGAGGTCTCTTCCTCTCCAAAGCAAACAGACCAGCTGATTAAAACTGGTAAAACACTGAATAAAGAAGTTTCACATTAACAAAAAATCTGTGTTTTTCTGACACTTTTTTCATGGAGGTGCTCCCCCACCCCGGCGTTTGAACCAGGAGCCCTCCTGCTGTGGGGCGACAGTGCTAACCACTGCATCACCGTGCCCTGAAAGAGTTCACTCCCTGTAAAACAGATTCACCAACACAAGAAACCTCTCCTCACCAGATAAAAGGAAAAGCCCCAGGATTCAGGAAATTACCCTCCAATACAGAGTCCTGAATAATTCCCACATAGGGCATTTATAACAGAGTGGGAAATGGATGGGGAGGAGCCTATTGTTATTTTACTATGTTTTTTATATTTATTTATTTTTACATAGTTATTGGGGATCTTGGGGTCAATCCAGTAGAGGGCAGTAGTGCAACTTTTTGGATTCAAACCGCCATTAAAACCAAAGAAGGAGAAGAAGAAAAACTTTATGCACCTGTAGTTGTGAACAGAACAAAGATGCAACGCAGTAAATGATGATGTCATCACTGGTATTGATGAGCATTATTACACCTGGACACAGGTAGAAGAGGTCACATCCACCTTAATTAATTACTGTTTGTAGGCTCCACCCACCGGCGAGCGCGCCAAGTGACGCAAATCAAACACACCGGGACAACCTGCAGGTGCGCTGTGGCTAACATGCTAACCATGATGCTAACATGCTGTCGGTGTTTCCTGTCTCCACTGAGGAACTGTTACCTTCAGTCAGGTGTGTGAGAATATCCCGGATGTGACTGCAGAGCCAACGTGTAATGGACTGGTTATACTGGGATCATGGAGGCTGAGTGGACTGCGCACAGGAAACTGTACCTGCAGACTTCACGGTGCATGAGACTGCCGGGGTGACGGTCAGACAGGTGAGTGCAACAACACACTCATTGTGCTGCTTCTCCAGAGGTAGATGTCCATGTTGCTAGGCAACACAGCGTTGTGTGTGTGTGTGTGTGTGTGTGTGTGTGTGTGTGTGTGTGTGCTTACAAGTTGTGCACAGACCGTGCAGGTGTGTGTCTGTTGCTGCAGGCAGCTGCTGAGGAGTTGATGTTGTTTACACATCCCTGTGTTGTTGCCATGGTGACGCTTCATCCCGCTTCAGGTTATTAATTTATGTGGCTTAATAAGACTTGTGCACGCGCCGTGATGTCATCAGAGTTCGTGTTTAGTGTCAGTTTGGTTTGTGTGTCTGAGTTTTGTCTGAGGAAGATGTGATTGGTGTTTTGGACATCAGAGCTCTGAGACCTTATTGATCATCGGTATTGTTTATATGGCTTTACAGTAGGCCTAATTGCACTGTATATACCCTCACCAGCCACTTCATTAGGTACACTAGGACACCAAAGTCACAGCGGAGCAAACACTTTTAACATGGGTGTTGTCACTCAGTCAGCAGGATACCTGCATGTCAAGTGTTTGTTCATGTGTTTAATCTTTCCTCTCTGAGGGCGTTAAATCTGCCCACAGTTCATTCTGTCAGGTGTATGCAGCATTTCTGACAGGTGTTATGACCATGTTGGTCAGTCAGTCTGCTCTGTGTCACATATAGCTGCATTAAAAACGATTGACGTCAGATGAACACACTGAAAACTTTATCTTAGGAGATAAAACTGATGATTACAATATATTTTATTGCAATAATATCATATCGTGGGTCCTCTGCTGATTCTCACCCCTCTCTAAAACTTAACACAATTTTTTAATGGTGATCCAACCACAAGAACTCAACATACATGCAGGTCATTTTACTGAAAAGTACATCCGTATACAGGAGAGTAAAACAAAAGATGAATCTCATTCTCAGTTTCCCCTCTTTCACACAACAAAGTCTCTCCTCCTCTGAAGTGGCATTAAACCTGCCTCTCTCTGAGGCTAATGGTGATGTTCATGAGTGCAGCTGTGCACGTAGGGATCTTTGTCTCTTGTATAAATTACACTTCGCATAAGGTTCACCACTGTAACTGTTCTTTATGAGACAGTTCAGTATTAAAACTGCTGCACCACTGTTTCAGAATCTTCTCCCAACATGTGAAACGACGACGCATAAACGACTCAGAACAATACCACAGTGATTACTGTGTGCACAGCTCGTCTTGTTTTCACCAACCAACCGACACACGCTGCATTTGTAGAGAGTGCTCAACCTTTAAATGGAGCCTACAAGTATCCACTCAATAAAATGATGTTTTTGTCTCTGTGCTGCTGAGACAACAAACAAAGTGATGCCAACCTGACGCCCGATCCAGCTCCTCTCTCAGCGCCGCGCAACAACAGCCACTTGTACCATTTCACATGTGGAATATGGACGCCACAATATTTTCTCTTCTCTGCTGAGCAACAGGCTGCGGTTTGTTTTCCTCACATCACTGAACGAATCAGCTGCACACACACACTGAACTCTCATTGAGCGAGCTTGGTTGTGTATGATGTTTATGTGCTGTTCTGAATGGATGGATTATTTATTGATTGATTAATATTTCCCTATGATTCAAAATTGTGTAATCATGGTGTGTCATTTGATTTAAATCCGTCCTTTGCTGCGTGACTGAGTTTTGTGATGCAACCACATTGTCTTAGAGCTACCACACTGCCAGAGAAGTCGTCCCATCCATACAGCCTTCACTGGTTTCCTGTAGTGGATGTAGCAGATGCACAATTTGCATTGTCTTTAGATATTTACTCCCTATATGCATTTGCATTTATTTACAGTACAGGCCAAAAGTTTGGACACACCTTCTCATCCAATGCATTTTCTTTATTTTCATGACTATTTACATTGTAGATTCTCACTGAAGGCATCAAAACTATGAATGAACACATGTGGAGTTATGTACTTAACAAAAAAAGGTGAAATAACTGAAAACATGTTTTATATTCTAGTTTCTTCAAAATAGCCACCCTTTGCTCTGATTACTGCTTTGCACACTCTTGGCATTCTCTCCATGAGCTTCAAGAGGTAGTCACCTGAAATGGTTTCCACTTCACAGGTGTGCCTTATCAGGGTTCATTAGTGGAATTTCTTGCTTTATCAATGGGGTTGGGACCATCAGTTGTGTTGTGCAGAAGTCAGGTTAATACACAGCCGACAGCCCTATTGGACAACTGTTAAAATTCATATTATGGCAAGAACCAATCAGCTAACTAAAGAAAAACGAGTGGCCATCATTACTTTAAGAAATGAAGGTCAGTCAGTCCGGAAAATTGCAAAAACTTTAAATATGTCCCCAAGTGGAGTCGCAAAAACCATCAAGCGCTACAACGAAACTGGCACACATGAGGACCGACCCAGGAAAGGAAGACCAAGAGTCACCTCTGCTTCTGAGGATAAGTTCATCCGAGTCACCAGCCTCAGAAATCGCAAGTTAACAGCAGCTCAGATCAGAGACCAGATGAATGCCACACAGAGTTCTAGCAGCAGACCCATCTCTAGAACAACTGTTAAGAGGAGACTGCGTGAATCAGGCCTTCATGGTCAAATAGCTGCTAGGAAACCACTGCTAAGGAGAGGCAACAAGCAGAAGAGATTTGTTTGGGCCAAGAAACACAAGGAATGGACATTAGACCAGTGGAAATCTGTGCTTTGGTCTGATGAGTCCAAATTTGAGATCTTTGGTTCCAACCGCCGTGTCTTTGTGAGACGCAGAAAAGGTGAACGGATGGATTCCACATGCCTGGTTCCCACTGTGAAGCATGGAGGAGGAGGTGTGATGGTGTGGGGGTGTTTTGCTGGTGACACTGTTGGGGATTTATTCAAAATTGAAGGCACACTGAACCAGCATGGCTACCACAGCATCCTGCAGCGACATGCCATCCCATCCGGTTTGCGTTTAGTTGGACGATCATTTATTTTTCAACAGGACAATGACCCCAAACACACCTCCAGGCTGTGTAAGGGCTATTTGACCAAGAAGGAGAGTGATGGAGTGCTGCGGCAGATGACCTGGCCTCCACAGTCACCGGACCTGAACCCAATCGAGATGGTTTGGGGTGAGCTGGACCGCAGAGTGAAGGCAAAGGGGCCAACAAGTGCTAAACACCTCTGGGAACTCCTTCAAGACTGTTGGAAAACCATTTCAGGTGACTACCTCTTGAAGCTCATGGAGAGAATGCCAAGAGTGTGCAAAGCAGTAATCAGAGCAAAGGGTGGCTATTTTGAAGAAACTAGAATATAAAACATGTTTTCAGTTATTTCACCTTTTTTTTGTTAAGTACATAACTCCACATGTGTTCATTCATAGTTTTGATGCCTTCAGTGAGAATCTACAATGTAAATAATCATGAAAATAAAGAAAATGCATTGAATGAGAAGGTGTGTCCAAACTTTTGGCCTGTACTGTAGATATTCACCATCTGTTAGCATTTCGCCTTTGACCTTCTGTGCATTTTATATTTTCCAGCATTCACTACTCCCTATTTAACACAGGTTTTAGTTAAAAAAAAAAAAAAGATTTAAGACTTTAACAATACACAAACTTGGACATAAGACATGCTGCACAAAAGGAGAAAAAGAAAAGAAAAAAAGACAAAGACGACAGAAACAAAAACAAAAATAAATAAATAATAATGATAATGATGATAAGAGGTAAAACAGCACTATTATACACCAGTTGGTACTGTGTCCACAGGAAGGTCGAGGCAGAGAGATGGCATCCATGGGGTAAAGACCATGAGTGGTCAGGGAAGGTCCAGTGGAGACCTAGTGTCCTGGCAGATCGAAGCACAGTGTGCAGTCCAATGCAAGGAAGGAGTCCAATGTGGTTATTCAGCTTGACTCCTCATCCTTTTGATGTGTTTAATAAAGGGTCCCCAGTTTTTTTAGAAAACTTAATGCGGGAGTTAGACAGAGTGTACCGGATGTCTTCAGGATGTAGACAAGAAACCATTTTGTAAAGCAAGAAGAAGAGGCAGCACAAAAAAAACAATAATCTGTATTTGCATTGGCCTCTGTACATATATTCATCTTCAGTTGCATGTATATTATCCCTAGTAGAGTTGTACCAATACCAGTTTCGGAAATGCCTCCAATACTGCCTAAAATGCGGTATCGGGTATCGGCGAGTACAGCCTATGACCAATCTGATGCCACGTAATGCCTCACGTCATTATGCATACGCACGCTACAGGCAAACGAAACAGAAACAGAGCAGAGTTTAGAAAGCATTCTACTGTAGCCTTTAAAGGGCCAGTGTGTAATATTTGGCATGTTTTATTGTCAAATCTGAATCTGAATCTGAATGTTCTACCCATTAATATGTTTATATAAGTGTATAATCGCTATAAAATAAAATTCGTTTGGTTTTCGTAGCCTCATAATTATGCTTTTATATATATATATATATATATATATATATATATATAGCAAGGGCCTTGCTTTAGAGAGGTCGCCATCTTGCGCCGCCATGTATGTACGGCAGCCCGAGCGGACAATCCAGCCAGCCAGAGAACGTGTTTCACGTGTATAAATGAACCAACGAAGACAGTGGAAGGAAGGAAGGAGGAGGAAGAAACAGCAGAGAGTGTTAGTAGTTCGTCGATAGAGAGTAATGAAAAGTTTTTTTAGTTATAAAGTTTGCGAATGGACCACACTTACCACGCAACAGGAGAGAATGAACCCGAACCGTCATCTGCGAGGAAAAGAAGACGCAGCTTTACTCCTTGTGATGCACTCTCTGCGGCGCTTTTCCTCCTGATGATATATCTCCCCAACGATGGCAGCAGTAGCACCGAATCCCATTCTGTGCATTCAGCCTCTCTTCTCGCCCGCTCAGCATCAAACACATGGAGTTCCTCATCTGTGTGCTCCGGCTCAAACAGGTATAGCTCTGGGTCTGTGTCCGCTACAAGAAACTCTTTAAAATCACGTTCAAAGTCGTCCATTGCAGCTACTATAGTCCGGAGATATTGCTAGGCTAAATAAACAGCTGAGCTCTGTTTACAGGCTACGCTGTCAGTCAGTGTGCGGGCTGGAGATTGGCGGAGCAGAGGGGGGGGGGGCTGCCCCGCTGGGTACTGTGAGTGAGTATGTGTGTATGAAGTGTGTGTGTTAGAGTTTGAGACGG
The DNA here is from genome assembly GCF_041903045.1 of Epinephelus lanceolatus. NCBI lineage: Eukaryota > Metazoa > Chordata > Actinopteri > Perciformes > Serranidae > Epinephelus > Epinephelus lanceolatus. The sequence goes on from NC_135747.1 coordinate 41,012,640, forward strand.
AGTCTTTTACCCCCTGGAGTGTTACCAGAGTTTTTGGAGTGCTCAAATAAACTGGCCTTTTTCCCGAACGCTCCTCTGGTCTCCTGCTCGTGAGGGATTCATTACAATATCGTAACATGGTTTAGATTTCTAAATAAATATTCACCTCGTCGCTAGATAGACCTACTCCTGAAAAACTCGTGTCTGCCACTGTGCAAGGCTTTTTGTCCCTACGAGAGGGGTGAGCGAGTGAGCCCTGCAATCTAGAATTTGACCACTGATGTCACTGTTTTCAACCCATTTTACACACTGGCCCTTTAAAATGTCTTTTACCAAATTGTGTGGCTGCACTTTAACCTGTGTCTTGATCTGTGTCAACACTGGATAATAATAATTAAAAAAAAGGCATTCATTCTACTATTATGTATTTATTTCTTAATATTTTACATAGAGTTTTAGGAGTTGGGACATACAACAATTCATATCCCATCCATTTTTATTTTACGCGTTGGTATCGGATCGATACTCAGTATCGGCAGATACCTAAGGTTCAGGGATCGGAATCGGTATCGGGAAGGAAAAAGTGGTATCGGACATCTCTAATCCGTAGCAAAGTATTTATTACTCCTGCTCTGCTCTTAGGGGGTGATCATACAGAAATGAGATGCTAGAAACGCGGATGCTTCAAAGATGCTTGAAACGCTGGAAGCGCTTATTCAATGTGCGCTAGCTACTGGCGTCTGACGCTCAAAAAGTTGAAAATATTTTAACTTTTCAGCGTCTACGCGCGTCTAAAAACGTGTGTCTGAAAAGAAGCGTCTACAAAAACGCACGTGTAAAAAGACGCTTGAACACCGGTCAGACAGGCCGTATCATAGGAAAACAATGGTTTTACTGGCGTCGTGTTTCTAGCGTTTCATCTCAGTGTGATCGCTCCCTTACACTTCAATTTAATCACCTTACATTGCAATACTTGAACTGTCAACCACCTAAACTTGAACTACAATCATGAGCATATTTACTGTAGTAACAGCTCTCTGTTGTAGTCCTGGGACGAGACCATCATTTCACAGCTGTGTTTTTGGTGGGATACAACCACACCACAACATAGTATAACGATATTTTACGTGGCGATATTGTATTGATACATGGACGCCAAGTATCGATCTTTTATTTTGTACTTTATTAATTTTTGCAAGTACACATTTACTAGAATCATAAAACCACAGGTCCCTAAAAAGCACCCACATCTAGGGGCTGAAAATCCAGAGGAAAAACAGCAATCAGTCCCTAAAAACACCGACATTTAGTGCCTAAAAAGCCGCTGGCACAAGAGCCACGGGTCCCTTAAAAACACTCAGGTTTAGGGGCTCAATAGGGACAGAAAAAACAGTAAGGGGTTGCTTAAAAAAGATCCACGTTAAGGGGCTGAAAAGCTTCTGGAAAAAAGAGTGATCGGTCCTTATATGCACCTGTGTTTGGTGCCTAAAAAGCAGCTGGAAAAAGAGTGATGGGTCCTTAAATACACTTGCGTTCAGTGCCTATAAAGCTGTTGGAGAAAGAGCCACAGGTCCCACCGACATGTAGGGGCTGAATAGGCGCAGGAAAGAAAGTGAGGAGATGCTAAAAACAACCAGTTTTTTAGTTTGTTGGTCACAAAACAGTGATCTGCATCTTGGCAGGCATGTTACCAAGGTGACACGCCAGCCACCATCCTCTCCACCTCCAGATGATAAAGTCAGCTCATATACTACATCACTTTAGAAGCGTTGAAATGTGCAAATGTAACATATTGGTGGTGTGCAGAAACATACAATATCAACATTTTCTTGTGTTATCTGGACTGAACCTTCTCTGGTTCTTAGAGGCCTTTGATACTTTGCCAGTTTTACTTGTAAAGCTCTTTGTAACTTTGTTGTTGAACGGTGCTGTAACAGGCTGAGCTCAGAGCAACATATTTAAATGATTATTATTTATCTCTACATGTGTGAGCACTGCTTTCCATTAAAGCTATTAATGCATCACGACCATCACTCAGCCCAGCAGGAGGAAAGTGTTCAGTCCCAAATTGCCGGTTCACGTCAGAACAGCTGACGGCAGGATTTTGTTTTTCCTGTTCGGTTGTCAGTGTGTCTCTGAATTCAAATGAAGCAGAACACTCTGTAAACTTTTAGCTTGTTTGGTAATTAGCTGTTAGTTTAAATGATGTATTCATTCAGCTGTGTTTGACCAAACCAACAATGAAATAATCTGGCTGATATAGAGCCTGTTCCTTTATATTTAAATCACATACGTTTGTACGTCTCATACGTATCATATTAGCGTTTCTTAAGTGATGAAATAGATGAGCTGACTTTGTCTCTCGGAGGTGGAGGGGATGGTGGATGGCGTGACACCAGAGCACTGTTTGAGACCTATAAGTGGCAAAGCCGGCTGTTTTTTAGTGAGTCTTGTTGGGTTTCCAGCGGCTTTTTAGCTACGAAACGTGGGTGTTTTAACGACTCTTTTACCAGGACATCGCTGTTTCCAGTTGGAATAGTGCCACAAAAAGCAGGTGATTTTAACTGAGATAACATGCGTTTCCTGCCAGGACAGTGCAGCAAACAGAGGCTGTATTTTCGGATAAAGCTCTCTCCAAGAATGCGACCAGGTCCCAGCTTCACAGCCCTCAGGAATGCAGACAAAGGGCAGATTATAACATCTGCTCCGGGCTTCCATATCATCCACCCTTTCACTGAGAGCCTCCAGCTCGGGTTTAGTAGGATGGGTTAGCTCTTAGCTGGTTTTCAGCGTCCTCTAAAAGCTCAGTCTCCCTTCTACCTCAAGTGTTGGCAGTTTCTCCTCCATCGATGATGTAGCTTTGTGTATTTCTTCCAGACTCTGTAGCTCACCTGATATTTGTTGCAGGACTGTGAATATGTTTGCAATATCTCCTGCAACATTTCCTGTCAGGCTTTCACCGTCCCCTCTCCGGTGTGTTGGCGAGTTAGCCCCTTTGCTAGCGCATGCACAGCTCTCGGCAGTGTCCGGTATGTGCCTTTCTGCTTGCCCAACATAGCTCCACAATGGTTTTGCCTGCAGCCTGAAAAATGTTAGGTTAAAGATGGCGACTTCGAGTGAGGCTGACGGATAAAAGTGAAAGATATCACTGTGCGAGACTCAGCTAGGCAGCCATTTTCCTCACCGCGTCACATGACTCCAAGTGGCTGTTTTTACCGAGACTTTGCCACGTTTCCTGCCGGGATAATGTCACAAAAAGTGGTTGTTTTTTACAGAGACATCGCTGCTTTTCCTGCCAGGATAGAACTACAGAAAGCTGTTGTTTTTTGCAAAGACATCACTGCATTTCATGCTGGGATGGTTGTTTTTTACCAAGACATTGCTTAATTTTCCTGCCAGGATAGTGCTCCAAAAAGCCGTTGTTTTTTCCCGAGACTTTGATGTGTTTCTTGCCCTGATAATATCATAGGAAGTCATTGTTTTCTACTGAGAAATTGCTGCGTTTCCTGCTGCGGTAGCGCCATGAAAAGCATTTTTTTACCAAGACATTGCTGCATTTCACGCCGCGACAGTGTCAGAAAAAATGGTCATTTTTTTCAGAGACATTGCTGCGTTTCCTGCCGAGGTTGTGCCACCAAAAGCAGGGATTTTAAGCCAAAACATGATCTTTTCCTAACAATAACCAAGTGGTTACTGTACCCAAACCGAACCACACATTAACCACAGTGTTGCCGAAATGTAAAGTTTCAACGTATCTGCAACATAAGATCGTACAAACGTTACATATTTGGATTTGCAGGAACGTACAAAGCCAGCATTGAATTTGCCGATTGGGTTTTCTGATGAACATGATTGATACACCATCCTGCTGCCATAAATTCTCACTAGAACACTAAATGTGTATTCATCCACAGGTGAAAACAGTCCCCAACAAATTCTCTGTTTCCTCCCATTTTATTGAAATTCTGTAACAACCACAGTGCCCAGCTGTTTTAGAAAGTTAGTTTGCTTTTTTAGTAATAGGCTGTTTTTTATGATGCATTTTTATAGATTTCCATCTTGGGCCACTTTGCTAGCCTTCTCCTTTTATAATGAAATTAAACCTGAGCACTCAGATCCTGGTACTTTCAGAGTTCTTGTGTCTTTATTTTGAGTCTTTCTTTCACAGTCCGAAGTCTGACAGGTCTAATGGAGACCGTTTCCCAGAGGTATCTCTCTCATCCCGTTGCAGCCCCTTTATGGGAAGCAAAAGACAGGCAAAGTTTCAGCATCCTGTGTGTTTCAGCTCACTTGCATGTTGACAAAGAGATGAGGAGTTTTGGGAATAAGAGGACGGACAGCAACATGGATTCTAACACATGTCAGATTCCCGACAAAATATTTCTCACCCAACATGACAACCTGTCCTGCAGATACCAGCAAACAAACAAACCAAAGCAAATGGAAACATAAAGCCAGTTTTCGTTTTACTGCTGACAGTCTAAGCTGCAGAAGTACCAAAAAATCTGGCAAATGCAAGTGTGGATTGAGTTGGTGTGAAAACCTTTTCCATGAACACTTGGTCAGCGGGTGTGAAGTGCATGAATAATCAGCTTATAATAACACTGAAATGAGACTTTCTGGTCATGTATGGTGCCAGAATCACTGAACAATGATATCCCTCACCTGAACCTTTTCTCCAAACTTTAGAAAGTATATGATGGAGGATTTCATTGTGCTCGCTCGATGACATTCATTGTGCAGAATGAGTCACAAGTGTGGGATCATTCATCTGTAGCAGGGCCTGTAGGCTTTGTGCTTGACAGTTATTTCATTATCACAACCGCAGGTGGCTGCGTTGGTCCCATGGACTGACAGCCACTTCTACCAATACGCCTTTAATTTATTCATGATCCCTTTTGAATATTCAGCTTTTTAAAAAACTCTTGGCAGGCTGTATTTTTTTCCCCCACTTACCTTCAAAAGTGAGAAGGGGGAGGAGGTTGACATTTAAGAAAATATCAAATCTGGGAGCAGTGGCGCAGCCTCTCAGGGGTTCATGTGAGACACAGTCTGTGTTTCCTAAATGTAGGACGCAGCTGGGCTCACCTGTTCTTGTTCTTTGCCTTTTGAACATGGAAGCATTCATGAAGTTCAGTCTGCAACAAAAAATGTGTCGATGTACTTTAGTGTTTTTTTTGCATCTGCACCTGAAGCATATGGACATCGTTTGTGACCAGCCAGTGAACGTCTCAGAGATGTGACAGACGTGTGATAGGGTAGGGAACAAAGACTGTAAAAAATAATGGACATAACCACTGTGACATCACCCGCTGGTTTGTGGGCTCCTGTCGAAGGCATTTTGTCCATTGCCATCTTGTTTATTGGAGCCAGAAGTGACCATATTTGGATGAGAGGGTGGAGCTGTGGGTTCAGAGGTGGATCTGACTCACAGACTGTGGCGGTGTTTTGCAGACAGTTTGTCCCTGCCCTTAAATATGTGTAACTTTAAGCCTCAATAAAATTTAAACAGCTGAGTTATAGAAGCCAAAACCATTTTTGTACCAGGCTGTAAACATTTTTATTCTGCTGTGGACATTTTAACATGGAGGAATATGGGGACTGACTCGTTGTTGGAGTCAACCTCAAGTGGTCGTTCAAAGGACTGCAGGTTTTGGCACTTCTGTGTTGGCTGCGTTTTCTTTTGTCCCTGGAGGTTGCTGCTTGGTGGGGAAGTGAGGTGTCTCAGAAACACTAATCCTCCCCTCATGACATCCTAACAGGAAGTCTAGCATGTTTGATTTTCTTTTTTGTCTTCCACGACTTCTACTGTATTTCCTGTAGGGACGTTAGCACACAGAGTAAAAAGGAAACAGCAGAGGCACTTTATCAACCCACTGAGTACTGCCATTAGCATCAAGCTAGCAAACAATGTTCTTTCCTCATAATCGAGGATATAAAGGAATAAAATGTAATAAATATTGTCTCGGCCTTTACTCAGCACAACTGCAGAGGCTACCAGCTTCATCAGAAACAGGACTTTATTTCTGATTCCCTCTGTACTTTATTTTTATTTTTAATCCGCTCCTGTTTGTCCTGTTAAAGTTAATGCATCACGGCATCATTTCAAACTCAACACTTCCTGTGTCTGTTTCAAATTAAAAGCCCCTTATCATTTCAGCTGAGAGAATCCCTTCATTTTCTAAGAAGGCTTTTATTGTGAAACATTTGCAGGAACTTGCTGTGGAGGATTCAGTGACTTACATAGTTTGCATGCGGGGCTTCAAATATAGCTCCCGACATCTGATGGAACTTTTTACATTACTACAATAACAGTTCGGCTGGCACATGAACAGACACAGTGACTGAAATATTAGTACACTATAAAAACATAAAAACACATGCTGCACATAACGCTAGCAAACAACAGAGCACCATAAGCATCAAGTGACATTATTTAAAATCTTAATTTAGGTTTGCACAAACAAGTTTTGTGAAGAATAATCCGATGACATCACACACGTCGTGAAAGACGACCACGTATGTTTGGTTATGGACCGACGTGTAGTCTTTTCTACTTCCATGTTTCAGATGATACGTCGTGTTTGTCGTCGATCAATGAAGATGAGTTTACATATCACCTCGGGTTCGTCCTTCACCTTCTCCCTTGGGCAGTGACTTGTGGCGTCAAAAAAAAACAACAACAACTTTAACATTGGCATGATATATGGGTGGTTGCGGTTATAGTTTAACATGGCTGGACAAGGATGAGAGTTAAGGTGGTGAAAGTCCGACTGGGGCAGGAGGGAGGGGGGTGGATGGGTCCAAAAAACACTGCCTTTCACCAGGGAGAGCAGTTTTCATGTCATGTGTGTTTGTTGTTGAAGGGAAAAAAAAAGTCAATTTGTGGTGTATCGGTGTAGTGCTTTTATTTTGAAAGAGACTGTATGTAATCAGTAAATTTCCTGTGAAAACAGAAGTGTATTTTGAAAGAAGACAATACATGTAACAGCTAGAACTTGACACGGCATCCCAGTCAACAACCAACACACCCAGGGTACCTTGGACGTCGTCTGCGGACGTGGAAAGTCCATGACTACATGTTGATATGTGACGAGGTTGGAATGAGGATGTGTTGACCTGTGGAATAACCGCAGGTACCAGCCCTGGAAATTAACCTGACTCCTGTCTGACTGCTGAGCGTGGACACTTCCTGTGTCTGTCCTTTCAAAGTAAAGTCACACATGGTCCAGTCATATAGGTTTGGATTTATTTTGACAAGGCGCAGCTCCTGATAGAGTTTCACGTTTGTTTGGTTCTTTTTTTCTGAGACTAAGCGACCAATGAAATCTTGCCGACCATTGACCTTTCTGGTCGACTGGTGTTTGGTTGACTATCAGGGGGCAGCCTAACAAGTGACAAGAGGGAGAATACATTAGACATGTTTTTACCAAAATACACTGAATAAAATCACTTCATCTCTACATCTAACAATAAGAAAGACACATTTTTTTTATGAAGTGGGACGTAAAAGTTGTCATACTTTACTTGCCGAGCTGCAACAGTTTATTATCTGCATGTAAATCAGAGAACGTCTGATTCAAACTATTTGAGGCGGCGCCCATTGACCCACTCACCCTCGAGCCAGGCGCAGCCAGAGTTTCATATTATGTTCAGTTCCAAATATCTGATGCATGATTACACAGTGAACTTCCTCCATCTGGTCCTCACACAGATAGGAAGCTCTGAAATCTGACAAGAGCAACACGAGCCAGTGTAACCTGGAGCCAGCAGATGTCACTGTAGTTATGAAGGAGATGGATGCTAACTTTTGTCTGTAACACACACGCACACGCTGACACACACACTATTAAAGAGGATCAAAGCTGTTCCTAAATCCTGAAGGTGTATTCCAGATGTCTTAGTCACTCATGTGAGTCAGCTTGTATTTGTTCCGTCCGTGTTTGTTTTTACTCTTAAACCAAGTGACTCACACTTTAGTTGACAGAGAAAACATATGCAAGTATTTTAGAACAGGAAATGGATGTACAGAAGGGCAAAAATTATATTTCTTGGACTGTGCGGATCAAGTGCTTTCAGCAGCCAAGAGGAAATCATAGTCATTTGTGGAAGTGCTGGGTTTGGGAGGAATGTGTCTGAGAGGAGCGCAGACTACCGTTAATGCAGGGAGCCAAATATGTGAAGTCTGACGAGCCAATGACAGACTGGTTAAGATGGTTTCTGACAGCGAGTGCCACCAACAGTCTGAAACTCTCTCCTGTTCACAGTCGCCTGTGTTTATTGTTCCTTGTTATTCAATTAAACCGGGAAAAGTTCCAGTTTGTGTTCAGCTGCTTGAGTTTGAATCGACTCACAGTCCTACCATAAATCTATCATATTGGAATATTTGGCCCTAGAAGTTGAATTAGAATATCACAATGAGCTTGGAAACTAATTATGGGTCAAAGTAAATCAGTCAAAGTCATGTCACAACTTTTATCAATTAAAGGGGAATTAACTGAAAAACTCTTGTGCAAAGAAAGTTGCTGAGCATCCTTTAATACATTTTGGAAAATGGTACAGATATTTCAGAAAAAACAACATGAGAAGGGGAGAGCAGGTATGCATTGAAGGATTACTGAAGGGGCCTACAGGGCACAGGCCCAGGGGCCCAAAGTGTAAGGGAGGCCCCCTGGCCGTCATCTGCAAAATGTCACTCCAATTAACATGTACTGACTGGAAAGAGATTCAAAATGACCACAAAGAGACACAAAGGAACTGCTACGCTTGGGCAGAAGCCTTTTGCATCGCGTCTTGAGAAGAAGGGGTCGGTGGTTCAGTTTGGGCAACAAAACGTATGGTTATGGTTAGGAAACAATTGCAGATGTCACTGAAAAACAACCGTCTTTGAGTGGCACAAACGCAGCAGCCAGTGTTGCTGTGTGTTGGTGTTGAACACTGCTCTCCTGATACTGCCTAAAATGCGGTATCGAGTATCGACAAGTACAGCCTATGACCAATCTGATACCACATAATGCCTCATGTCATTACGCATACGCACGCTGCAGGCAAACGAAATGGAAACGGAGTGGAGTTTAGAAAGCATTCTACTGTAGCCTTTGAAATGTCTTTTTACCAAATTGTGTGGCTGCACTTTAACCTGTGTCTTGATCTGTGTCAACACTGGATAATAATAATAATAAAAAAAAGTTTTATGGCATTCATTCTACTATTATGTATTTATTTCTTAATATTTTACATAGAGTTTTAGGAGTTGAGACATACAACAATTCATATCCCGTCCATTTTTTTTTTTACGTGCTGGTATCGGATTGGTACTCGGTATCAGCAGTAGGGCTCTCAGAATTGCTCAAAAATGACGTTCAAATATTCCTTCTAAAAATAACTCATAGAACCATTCAAATTTCTTTTTTTTTCTCATTATACAAGGAAACATAACTACTTGTAGGTATTTTTATTTCATCATAAAGGTCTTTGAAAACATTTACATACCTACACATTAAAACACATAAAACAATTATCTATAACATTACGTTATAAACGACCGCAGACCTCTCGCTCGCCCCCCCTCTCTGACCCGTCATGCAGTGCGTTCAGTGCAGCGGCCCAGGCCAACGCCCACTCACAAAGAGGACAGCTGTGGTGGTGCTTTTTTTCTCCACAATCGAATATCAGTTTTCACATTCGAAGGTCCATTTTTTTTTTCAAATTCGAATTTAAATTCGAATTTGAAAAAAGGTTCAGGGATCAGAATCGGTATCGGGAAGGAAAAGTGGTATCGGCACATCTGTAGTTATTAAACTGTGTTTGTTGCTCTGAGCGTTTAATAATGATGCAGATTAGTTTACGGCGGAGTTTGTGGAGAGCCTGTTCTGTCTAACACAGTCACTAGAGGGTGCTCTAGCCACATTATAGTGACACCAGTAGCACTGCCTAAGCGGCGTATTTTGATGCCTTGGGAGTGAGACCAGGGTGCAAACAAACTATTGTTCTTTTAGTAAAACTGCAAAGAAACATAAAGTAACTTCAAAAAAAGGGCAACACAACCAGAAAGAGATACGAAATGACTGAAATGACACTAGATTACCTCAGAGAGCAACAAAATAACTACCAAGAGACACAAAGGAACTTCAGAAAGAAGCAAAACAACCACTAAGAGATTAAAAAATGACCAAAAAAGACAATAAATTACCTCAAAGAGACACAAAATCACCTTTAAAAGACACAAAATGACTACAAAGAGACACAATCAGACTTCAAAAGGGGGCAAAACAACCACTAAGAGATTAAAAATGGCCAACAAAAACCCCAAAATGACCTTTTCTACAAACGTCAGGAACTTCCATGGATGTCCGCAGGAGGTACACCGCACTGTGTCCACAGCTGAGTTTCAGCCTGATCTGATCAGTTCTGATCAGGTCATGTTTATTTGTTGAATACTGGAAATGTATGTCATCTGTCCTGACCTCTCTGAAGGCTACGAATCAGTGAAGGTTGACTGTTAGAACTCCGACGGCGATGATTATGAAACAGAAAACAACAGCTATATCTATTGTTATTTAAATGGGTTAGTCATACGACTCATTGTCCAAAAGCTACGCTCCTCACAGTGCTGTTAATGCTGACTAATTCAAGATACAACCACCACAGCAGGGTCAATAAACGCTTCTTCAGATGAAAACCAAAGTTCCAACTCACCTATGAAGCATTACCATAATCCACAGATCCATATTATCCAGAATGAATCGCACTTTACACAGCTCCCATCTCATTCGTCACACACTGAGTCGTCCAGATCTGATCTAAAGCCAGTGAAATATTTAGACCTAACACATGATTATATCCATAGATATCCATGAACTGCAGTTACATAATATCAAACGTTCATATTTCTCCACATATGATCCATAATTTCTCCTGTTCTGCATGTAAACAAACTGACTGGTGGCTGCCATGACGGAGGTGAACTCCTACGAACATTTGAGACCTCACTGAGCCAATAGGAGCTTCTAATGCTGTTGCTGTGGCACTGATAGCCAACTACGGCCTGAGCTGAAGGGACGTACGTCACTGAGACTTCCTGTAGTTTCAAGCTTGTTAAAGCCCCAGTGATTGGCTGAGGCTTATTGCTCTTGTAGTCAGCAGTTTGAACGTCCCTCCAGGCCTCACAACTGTTAAATAAATGTACAGAAATGATAACCTGTTGGCTCCTGCGTCGTTTCATGGTTGGTCCCTTGGATAGGCTTTTTAGATGAATGTAGGTGGACTTTGGTGCTCGGAAGGGTAAAGTTGATGGAGACAGGGGAGGGAAAAGTAACATGGTGTTGCTGCTTGGTTTTCTTTTACTGTTAATGTTGCTGTTAATGAAAAAAGAGAGGAATGTCTATGATTTGGAGATCTGAGTGGATGTGAAGGGTGAAGACTTGTGATGGTTTAGACCAGTGGTTCGCACCTGGTTCAGCCACAGGGTCCAGATTTCTCCTCAGTCATTACTTCAAGGTCCACACAGTTTAATATATTCAGTGTCATACTTGTGTTTGGATGTGTTGTCCAGCTAGGTTGCTGTCTTTGTTAAATAGCTGTCTGTTGGGGCGTCGGTGGCTCAGTGGATAGAGCAGGCGCCCCATGTACAAGGCTGTTGCCACAGTGGCCTGGGTTTGACTCCAGCCTGTGGCGCTTTGCTGCATGTCATTCCTTCTCGCTCTCCCCCCTTCACGCTGAGCTGTCCTGTCGATTAAAGGCAAAAACGCCCCAAAAAATATCTTTAAAAAAAAAAAAAAATAGCTGTCTGTTACTCATTCACGTTACAGCAGGAAACTGCACTTCAAAATAAAAGCTCTGTGCCAGATATTCACTGTACGTCAAAACAAAGTGATTTTTTACAAACTTGACAAATTCCCAAGTCTCTTGCGGCCCATTCAGAATGGACCCACGACCCACTTTAGGACCGTGACCACCAGTGGGGAAGCAGAACATGGTGATTATACACTAAAAGTAGTTTGATGCATTGGACCATTTTCATAAAATTGCGACATCAATCATGATAAACTGATTTGAGAGTAAGTAAAACATTAATGAGCTTTAAATGCCAGAAACTTTTACTTGCTGGTGGTCGATTTATTCAGCCTGTGCCTGTTTCTTTCGTCCTGACAGAGAGGGGCAAAAGTAATAATGCACAATGTCAATTCCCTGCCTGACTTCCTCTGACTCTTTATCCAAAAGAGGATGTGTGTATGTTGTTCACAATAAGAAATGGTTTCTGTAAATAAACACATCTCAGTGCAAACAGGGAAAAAGTTTAGTCTCTGCCCGACACTAATGTGTATTTAGAGAGCAGTCTCTTGGGTAAAATGTGATTCATCTTTGCTCATTTCAAACCATCATGCTGCTACGGCGAGCTGAACAACAGCTGACAGAGCAGGGGCGGGGCGGTGGTAGCATTTTAAAATAGTGTTTCAGATCAGAGGAGGTGAGACAGAGCAGTCAAGACGAGGAAATTACAACAATAAAATAGTTTTTAAAAAAAAACATTAAAAAAGTCTATAGTTACATGAAATAAAATAAACAGCAAGGATAAAACCAATGATTAAAACCTAAAATTAAGACTGTGATGTGACTCCAAATTAAAAGCTACATAAAAAAATAGATCTTTAACCCTTTGAAATCTTGATTTCTTTCAAAAATATGGGAAGAAAGCAGGAACCACATTCAGAAGAAATGACCCCAATAAATGAAAAAATAAATAAATAAAAAATAAGTAAACAAATAAATAAAAATAGATGAAAAAATATTCAGAAATTATAAATGAAAAAAGAAAAAAAAAATCAGGAAATGACTTTAAAAGTTGCTAAAAAATATAATTATTCTGTAACATAGTTCTGGACAATTATAAATATAGTTTTTTGGACATTTTTCCCTCTAACTTATTTTAAATCATTTTCCAAGTCTACTAATTTCTTGCAATTTGCAGGACTGTTTTTGTCAAGTTGCTCATTGCCTTTTTCACATATTTCAAAATCAATCAAACCAACTTGTTCAGCATTGAAGGTTAAAACAGACCTGTGACAGGCTTCTGAACGCATCACAAAATGATCAGGGTTTTAAATGGTTAATTCAAGTGTTTGTATTTGACAGCTGCAAAATCTAAATCATACACAAGTATGTGATATTACAGTCTTTAAATTAAGACTGTAATACTGCTTCAGATTAAAAGCCAGATTAAAATGAGAGGTCTTTAACCCTTTGAAACCTGAGAAAATTGATTTCTTTCAGAAAGATGGGAAGAAAGTAAAAAGCACATTAAGAAGACATGATCCTGAATTAGCAAGAAATTAGTAAAAAGTGCAAGAAAATTACCAGAAGATTAGCAAAAATAATAAATAAATAGATAAATAAGTAAATAAATAGATAAATTAAAAGTGACTTCAAAAATTATAATTATTTTTGGTACATGATTTATAAATATAGCTTTGTGGATGTTTTTCCCGAGCTTATTTTAAATCATTTTCCAAGTCTTCCAATTTCTTGCAGTTTTGTTATTTTTTTTGTTGCTCTCTGACTTTTTTTTTTTTTTTTTTTTTTTTTTTTTTTTTTAAAGATGGGAAGTAAGCAAGAAGCACATTAAGAAGAAATGACCCAAAAATTAGGAAGAGATTAGTAAAAAGTACAAGAAAATTAGCCAGTAAAATGAAATTTAAAAAAAAGGGGGGGAAGAGGGCAAAAATAATTCTGTAACATAATTTTAAATATTTAATTAGGATAATCCTGTATATAGTTTTCTGGACATTATTCCCTGACTTATTTTAAATAATTAAAAAAATCTACTGCTGTCCTGCCAAGGTGTTCATCGCCCTTGTCCCCCATGTTTTTAAAATAAATCCTCAGCATTCAAAGGGTTAAACAGACTTGTGAAAGGCATCTGAAGCAGCACAAGAAAAGGGATGTCAGTCAGGTTTCAAAGGGTTAATTCATCTGTTAATATTTGGCAGCTGCAGTCTGAAGTAACGTCGCACAAAAACATATTAACTCATAAACTCAAGGCTCATAAAATATGATGAATTCTTATATATTCACAGTTATAGTATATAAAATATGAACACCACCTGCAGAGTCACATTTAAATCTTTCATACTGATACGCAATAATTTAACATTTCCAAAAGTTACTCACCCACAGTCTGCCTCTGATTTAGTCTGACTGTAATGATTTATTATATAAATAATGAATGTTTCTTTTACCTTCATAAGGGATTTCTTGGAGTGTCAGACTCATTACAGTCCCTGTTCAGGTCAGATATTAAGAACTGGGTGGATGCTGATGGAGCTCAGTGAGGCTGAGCAGCATCCTCAGCTCTGCTCCGCTCCTTATATACGGCCCAGGAATAGACAGCTCAGCAGCGGAGCAGCCCGACCCGGTGCCGCAGCCCGGTGAGCTCTGGTGCGCTCCGGTGACTCAGCCCGGACTCAGCGCCGCCGCGGTGGGTCGCGTGCGTCTGGCGGGGCGTTTATTGTCGGCATGAATAAGAGACCACAAAACGTCTCAACTCGGGACGACCTCCTGAAACGGAAACTGTGCTGTGAATGTAAACAGTGAAAAAATCAGTTAAATAGCGATAAACAGACGAGAGAGGATTATTTGCATTTGAGGCTCCATTCATGAAATTATTAAGTGTGAAAAAAGTCCCGACATGAGTAAATAGTGAGTCACTTCCTGTGGAAGTTATGACTTATTTATGTAGTCTGTGTGATGCATGTGGCGGTGCAAGGGTTAAATCCTTCAAGTGTAAACCATGGAAAAATACTGCATCAGGCAAAGGCGTCAAAATGTCCCTTTTCTTTCTCACTTAATGTACATTTAACATTTAAGGCTTCTAATCACAGAGCAGACAACTGAGATCTTCTACTGCAGAAAAAATACTATAGTGTAAAAAATACTCTGATACAAGTGAAAGTACAAAAGTATCAAAATATATTTAAGATACTGAACGTAAAAGTAGTGGATTATAATTACTGTTGCATTCATATGTGCATTATTTTAATGTTGTGGGGCTGATTTTAATTACTTTATATGCTGCTGGGTAGCCTCATCTATGATGTCATGTATCATAATTTATTAGTTTATTTATATTTTTGCATTTAAAACCCAAATTGCCCGAGCTGTCAGACAAATATAGTGCAGTAACAAGTACAATATTTCCTTGGAGCAGAAGTACAAAGTAGCATAACATGGAAATTCTTGATTACAATACTGTTATCTTGAAATTGCACTTAGGTAAATGTTCTCAGTTACTCGGAGCCACTGTGGTAAAATCCCCCTGAGGTGGAGACATGATGTGTCATCCTGACAGGCAACAAAACCTGGATGCTTGTGCTTTGACATCAGCTGAACAGGTTTAGAAAAATCTCCACAACTCTTTCGATGATGTCAAAAAAGAGAGGAAAAAACTGGACATTTTAAAGATCCAAAAACAGCCATATCGAGTAGCAAACTAAATCTCAAATGTCGCCTTCCAAATCAAAATCCTAAAGTAAAGAATCATTGCTTTACTGCTTGAGTAAATGTACTAATGCAATTTTCATAGATTTCAATTTCTAGCTACAGTGCTGGACCTAGAAAATTTGACACCAGGGCAAGTTTCACCTGTTTCCCCCGGCGCTAAAGTTATAAGCTCAACGTGAGCCCAGTGGGGCCGGCATGAGTTGGTTCAATTCAGGCTGTAATTTTTTTGGCCTGTTGAGAACTCTTCTCACCCATAAATGCTGTAGCATGTTCTGACTGTTAACTCACGGAGGAACACATTAACTGCATTGCCAGGACTGGAGGTGCTATCATCAACTACAGACAGGGCGGCTGTGGCTCAGGGGGAGAGCGGGTCGTCCACCAATAGGAAGATCGGCAATCCTTCGCTCCTCCCGTCCGCATGCTGAACCATCCTTGGCCAAGATACTGCATCCCAAATTGCTCCTGATGGCTGTTCCATTGGTGTGTGAGAGCGTGTGAATGGTTACTGAGTAGCAGGTGGCACCATGTACGGTAGCCTCGGCCACCAGCGAATAGATGATTGTAACATGTAGTGTAAAAGCGCTTTGAGGGGTCGGAAGACTGAAGTTGAAGTGAAGTTAATGCTAGCTATAAACTCCTGTGTACTTTAATTTAATGGCTGTAGTGAGCAAAAGTAAAATACTGACCTCTTACAGTACATGTAGACGAGTAAAATACAAAGTACAGAAACTTTAAAATTAAGCGCAGTACTTGAGTAACTCCATACTTTCCACCACTGCTGCTGATTAAATGCAAGAGCTAAAAGTCAGATCTGAAGGCACACATGGCCTGCAGGCTTTGAGACATCCACCTTCACAAACAGGTGTAGCAGATGCACATCACACACCAGGCTCCACCTGTACCACAGGAGGTGACGGAGGAGGCTGAGCTGGAGTGTTCTCCCCATCATGTCTCCAGAAAGCATCCGTCCTCTCTGTGCCAAGGCTGCAACAAGGTCGCCATGTGGTAGAAGTCCCCTGAATTCCTCTCGGATGAGTCCCACAGTTTTGGAGCCGTGACTCACAGGAAGCATCGGGTTAAGTTCATGAGCGTGTCGTGATTTTGCACACACACTCACTGAGGTGTGTGTCTGGAGTTATAAAGTGTTCATTATAGAGACTCACCTCCTCCTCAGAGTGCGGGGCCGGGTGGTACAGAGGTACAGACACAGAGGTAGTTTGATGTTCAACATTGCATCACTGTGGATGTTTGTCGCAGCTGTCATACAGGATAATGGAGGTGGATCATGTAGTGTTCACAGAGTTTGTTCTGATGTTGGTAAATACTGCATTTTTGCCTGATGCGTCCTGGACAGGAAGTAATTTACAAGATTAGATTGTTGCCTTCATATCAGGTGTCAAACACCACATACAAAACAAGAAGGTTGAACCCTCCAGGCGTCTCTCTTTCTTCATTGTGCTGTATGTTGTACATGAATCATGCCTGAACTCCTCCACGCTGCAAATATGTTCGTGTCTTCCTTACAAAGGGGATGGTGTACCTCAGGAGACTTTTTGGGTTGAACAAAGGTCAAATTAATAAAAAAATTGGGTGGAATTTGTCACTATACATTACAGAGAAATACAAAACCGTACTAATGAACCTTCATTAATATAGGCCTATATTTTATCTCCAAGTGCACGTCACACACTGAGCGAGCCGCCTGTTAATGACGCTGTGGGCTAATGGGCATGTAGCTACTTCCATGTTTCAGATGATACGTCATGTTTGTAGTCGACCAATGAAGATGAGTTTACATATCACCTTGGGTTTGTCCTTCACCTGTGTCTGTCCTTTCAAATTAAATCACTTACACTTCCCAGCTAACCACTGTGCAAACCATAGGTACCAGTGCTGTTCATGAACGAGCCCTTTCAGCATGCTCGTGCACTGGTACCCATCTAAGGATGCATAATAATATCTGCATGTTATCCATATCGGCCGATATCAGCTTTAAAATGAAGTATTAGAAAAGGCCAACATGCTTTTTCTTATTTTGCACAATGAATGAATGTCACATACATTGAAAAGTATTGTATTTCATGTCTCCATCTGCTGGTGGGCCGTCATGATAGGAGTATGTATGTGTAATATGTTAATTCCATTACAGAAGAGACTTGATGATCACTAAGATTAGGTGGGGAAAAAAGTGGATACATCAATATCAGCACCAGTTATCGGCCAAATAAGTTTTTATATATTGGCATAACAGATATCAGCAAAAAAATCCAGTATCTAGCACCTATAGTTTGCAGATTATGAACTTGAACATGAGCATCATTCACTCTAGCGACACTTAGCAACACTTTATTGGCACCCGGCATGCCGACATGGCACAACACCAGCAGACATGATAGGCTCTGTGTCGACATAGAGCCTACCAGCGTAGGCGACGTGCACCTCCCCAGAGATGTAACTACACGTCCAGGTGACGCAGACCTCCTGTCTGTTTTTGTAAGCTGAAACCATTTCCCTCAGTGGAAACAAAGTGTGACTGGCTGGCTTAGTATGAGTACAGGAAATGTCCGCTAGCCGTTAAGCTAATTTATACAATGTAAAATGCCATAGGGATGTGCTAATAACGTTAGTATGTTGTATTTGTGGGGGAAATGTGTCCAGATAAAGACAAGTGTTTGTCTGTGAATGCTGCGAGTTATAGTGAAGCTGATTGTGTACTTGTGTTTGGAATTGTCTCTATTAAGCCATGTTTAATGTGTGTTTAATGTGTGTTTTGAATCAACTAAACTTTATAGCACTTCACAGAAACCCCGCCGCCTACCAGTGTTTTGGAGGTGTAACTGCAGAGTGACACAGACACACCACCGCACAAGTATAAATGCTCACAACAGCGTAGGCTACGGCATAGACTCATCTTTTTATTTTTGTACTGCACCCAAGGTGGCGTTTGCTTTTAAATTTTCTCTTACTGAGATGCTTGCCACATACACTTAACTCCACCTCCTGTGTTGGAGGGCGTGGGTAGTTTTGGCGCCCCCCTGGACGGCGCCCTAGGCGTCACTCGTAGTTCCTCTTGTGCTGGGAGAGTACCTACTCTGAAATAAAAGCTGAAAAAAAGCCCCTCAAAAAACATCTTATTAAGAAATATGATTGTTCCTCATTCTTGTGGTGCAGACACAATAAAAATGGGAGTTCTTAGAAATATGAAAAAGTACCTCCGTTCTGAAATCGTCTATTGTTTTTATAAAAATATAAGCTGCTTTAGAGCAAGTGTCAAGAGCCTGCTAATTGATTTTATACCATGCTGAAATGAAATGGCTGCCTTGAATCTAAACATGCAGAGCATTTAAAATGGTCAACATGAAAACACAGTGCGGCTCATTAACAGTGAGGGGCGACTGCTCTGCTAATCACTTTCAGAGCGAGCGATGTGATGAGATGATTATCTGCTGAAAGATCATGAAAGGATTCCAGTAGAAACATGAATTCACCCCGTCTCTACTTTCAACATTGTCTGACTGCGTGCAGCCTGCAGGCGTTCAGACGGTGTGATCACAATGTTAACCCAATCCTGTCCTTTCACCGATCACCACACAAGATATTTTTTCTCGGATGAAAGCGTTGATTTATTTCACAGGAAATGAAGAGGATTTGTCACTCTGGCATGTGGCAGACATGACAGTACCATTGTCCCCCATCACGCTGCTGGAAAATGTTTTTTCCTGCTCTAAATGAACTATTACAACATGAGGTTGAATTAGTGGGTGTTGAGCTGGGCGCTGAATCATACTTTAAAAATGTACAGGGGGAAATTATTTAGCTGCTCATTCTGTTGTGGTCGTGGCTGCTTGTGGTTTTCCCAGTCAGAAGGCTTCTGTTAATACCACATATTAATTATACTCTCTTAATATGAACATAATTAGCACAAGATGATTTTACTCTCTCAGAGCTGAAATGGAGAGCAGAAAAATATCGAATAATAATTTAGCAATTAGACTGAAGATTGATGCCAAGAAATGTTTGACGAGATTATTTTGATGCATGAAGTGAAAAAGCTGATTAGTGTTCACAGCGATTTGACTCAGTGTCGTTCTCTGCTCCTAAACACTTTTCATAAATAAATGAACATCCATCTCCATGAATTAATTAAGTTCCCTCATCGGCAGTCTGACCATAGGAAAAGGGATTAGCAGGAGATGTACAGTCCCTGTCCTCCATCACAGCTCTGCACTGTGATATATTTAATACAAATCATTGTGTGTGTGTGCACTTATTATTGAAACTGAATGACAAAGCTGCACAGTGCCTCTGATGTCGTGTTTCAGTTTAACATATGGAGATTTTTTTATTTGCTTGTTTTTACACAATCCCAAAAACATCATTACTCTATCTTTTTTATTTTGAACACTGTTTTGTCATCACACACACCTTATCAGCATAGATAAATTACTGAACAGACCTACTGGGCACAGGCCCAGGGGCCCAAAGTGTCAGGGTTCACCTTGGCCTTCACCTGCAAAATGTCACTCAAATGAACACAAACTGACCAGAAGGAGACACAAAAAGACCACAAAGAGGCGCAAAGGAACTGCAAAGAGAAACAGAGCATGCCAAACAACCAAAGACGACATTAAATTACCTTAACGAGAAAGAAAACAATGACAAGGAGAAACAAAATAACCACACAGAGACCACAAAGACATGCAAGGGAACTGCAAGGAGACAAAAAAATAATTACAGAATCAGGAAAAACAACCACCAAGAGACACAAAATGACTACACAGCAAAACGAAATGACCAAAAAAGACCCAAATTTACTTTAAAGAGACAGAAAACAATGACAAAGAGACACAAAAAGACCACAAGGAGACATTAGATTACCCCAAAGAGACAGAAAACAATGACAAGGAGATTCAGAGAGAAACAAAACTACAACAACGGGCTAAAAAAAACACAGAGACACAAAATTACAACAAAACAAAATGACCAAAAAGAAGCACAAAATTATCTCAAAGAGACAGAAATCAATAACTAGGAGACACAGAATGACCACAAAGAGATTCAAAGGAACTGCAAGGAGTCACAAAATAATTACAAAATGGGCCAAACAACCACAAAGAGACGACTAAGACATGCAGAGGAACTTGAAGGAGACAACAAATAATTACAAAAACAAGAAAAACAACCACAAAGAGACACAAAATTACAACAAAGCAGAACAAAACGACCAAAAAGAGACACGACATTATCCCACAGAGACAGAAAACAATGACAAGGAGACACATTAAGACCACAAACACACAGAAAGACCTCAAACATGAGCTAAACAACCACAGAGACGCAAAATGACAACAATAAAATGAGTAAAACAAACACAAAGAGATGCAAAACTACCAAAAAGTCTGTGTGTCTTCCTCCTGTGTCGGAGAGGTTGTGGGGCCCTTTGCATGTCTGTGCCCAGGGGCCCTTTGTCTCATAATCCAAACGTGTATCAGAAGCATTTTCTCAGCTGCTGATATTTAATTTTTCATCTTTGTCCTTTGCTGACGGTGAAATGCAGAAACACCGTCCTCCTCTCTCTGTGAGTTACAGTGAAGCTCTCAGGTTGGAGGGGAGCCACATGGTGGCAGTGTCCACAAATACTGTCAGCTCGTTTTTTTAGACACAAAAACCAGCCCTCCTCTCGAAGGTAACAGCCCTCCAGCTGATGTCTCTCTGAGAGCTGTGAGATTATTCTCATATAGATCGAACATGAACGCAGCCCTCTGCAAAATGCAGATGGCAACCCAACTGGCACTCTGGGCACCAGTCCAAGATCTCTGTCGAATTCTTTCCCGTGTTATGCTTGAGTCACCATGACTCTTCCGGCAATCATCAATCAGCAGCGAGGTCAATCTAACAGCCATTTGATGGTTCACGTTGCTAATTTGAAACAGTGGTCGAATCAGCCCGCAGCGGCGCCGTTTAGTCATATTTTTTGTCACATTTTGGTGCCATGAATATATGGAACGTCACACTACATAAACCAGGGGAAAGGTCAGCGCTGTGATGATGAGTGATAAAGATGAGTAATGATGACTTGATGAGGAACACACTCAAAAATAAATATTATTTTTTCAACGGGTGTGAAGAGAAATCAGGTGGATTTAAAGTTGTGTTTGTTTAAGTCATAAAGCAACGTTCTTCCTGACAGGTGCTGCGCTACCTGGGCAGCGAGGGAAACTCCACCGCTCCAACGGATGTGAATGAAAGAGCTCTTTTTGTGGCGTCTGTTGACACAACGTAATCTCATCACATCATTTCACCTGTCCAAGACCCAGACGTGTAGCTGGGACACTGAACCACGATGCTCCCGTTTTCTCCCCGTGCTCCAGGGCAGCGTTTCTGGGTGACTCACAGCCGACCTGGCCTCGTCCTCCAACAGGAGACCCAAAGTTAACACAGAGATTGTTTTCACATCGACTGGACAGGATTGTGTCTTTCTAAGTGTGCGTGCAGGAGTGTAATGAGCAGATACAGGAAAGCCAGCTGAATTTGGGGTTGTGTTACATCCTTTTACAAACATACCACAATATTTGGTCATCTGAAGTGCCTCCAACAGTCATCAGATTATCTGGCTATGCTGGACAGTACGGTGCTTTCCACCTACTGATGCAGTATAAGTCACTGGCCCTTGACTAACCAGCAGCAGCAGCACTACAGCGCTGCCTCTGTGCTGACTGCAGGCTCCATATGACAGATGTTGTTTAGAGGTTGACCAGCCGGCTCCCAGCTTCGACCTGCTGTTGTCCCGGTGCAGAGTGACGCAGGTATTGCACAACATTTTCCTTGGTTATGACGGTGTGACATCATCAGCTCCTCTTAGTGCTCGCTGTTTCCCAGTTCCCCTGACGCGCGGTACGCTCTCTAACGATCGCACTGTTATGTGTAAACACCGCAAACAACTCAGAGGGCGCATGCATACACACACAAACGCACCTCCGCCGCCTCAGGTCCTGCTGTATCCACGGAGGCACCTGTCACACGTGACGTCATGTGTGAGTCAGGTGAATGCATGCGTGTGGGTGTGTGTGCGGGCTCCTGCTGGCTGTGGGATGTTTGCATAATCAGCACAGCAGCACACCTTGGTCACAAGGTAAACTTTCCACTGTGCTCAGAGAAAAAGACCTCCGCTTCACACTTGAGTAGTCAGAGAATGGCCTACTTTTACAGATGGAGGTGAAAGGTGGCGGAGAGGTGGAGGTGTCAGGGTCATACTGTACATGCTCTCTGCATACAGAGTGGGGAACACATGCAGAAAGAGGCTCTTCACTGCTAGTCAGTACTGGTTTTCAGCTTGCTTTATAAGGCAGACAAATTTTGTTTTGCGTGTACTTTTTTTCAGTAAATCCTAAAATAAGTAAATCTTTCTTTACATGAGAAGATTTTTCTTTAAAGGAACATTATTTTCTTGTTGAGAGATAGATGAGAAGATTAGTGATGTGTCAGTGGCAAATGAATCAGCTCCTTTAAAGCGTTTCCTCCGAGCAGTCTTTCTTCCACTATGTGGTACCAATAGAAGCGTTCCTTAGCGTCCCCATGTTTGGTCCCCCCTCTGTTGGGGTACCTAGCACACAGATCTGGTACTAAAAGGTGGAGCTGTGAACACTGCAGTCTGATTGGTCAGTAGAGGACAGTCACTCTGCTCAGGGCTGAGTTGTGTCTGGTTTTGAGGCTCATGTAACCACTGTTCATACTGTGGAGAGTTTTATTAGTAAAGTGTAACTATAAAATGAAAGGATGTTTTGCTGCCTCTCACAGCAGCTGGAGTCTGAGAAAAAATAACTTCATTCACTGGGCCGACTGCCGGCGACTTTTAAGGTGGAACGTTAACTTGTAATGTTACTCAATGCATGAGTTGATGACGTGAATCCATCAGCACACCTTAAATTTCACTGTGACAACTTTGACCATCACTTTAGTTTTTATATGACACACACTTTTAGTAATGACTTTAAAAATATAGATTAATTTGGAGCGGATTATGTGAAGGTCATATATTCTAATCCTCACTTCCTGTGGGCTACAGCAACACTAAACCCCTGAGCTTGCCTGAGAAGGACTAAATGCACAAAGCTGCTATTTTTAAATATCCCATGGAGAGAGACTCTCACTGCAGCCTGTTCTATTTTGTTGTGAAAATGTGGGCGTGCAGCCTCGTTCTGTGGACGATAAACCAGGTGCAGACTTCCATCTGTGTCACCGCTGATGAGGAAATACAGCGAGTGCTGGACGGAGCAGTGAGTGACAACAACCCCGCCCACATTTAAGAGGACTGACTGTCTGTGGTGGAAACACTATGGCCCTGTTTAGACGACAACGGTTTCTCTAAAAATGGAAAAGTCTGTCCTTTGCGTTTTAAAAAACTTCTACGTTTATATGACAACGTTATTGAAACGATCCCCGTTCACACAGAGCCGCAAAATCTACTGGAAACACTGTAGCTGCACCACGGCATGACAGCTGAAGGCTGAAGCGCCTTCCTATACAACGTGGTGATTACAAACCAAAACAAAGAAGACACAATGGCGAAAGCATGCACAGACAACTTTGTCTGGATGGACGAGGAGGTGGCGTTGCTACAGTAACAGATCTACACTTCACTTCAAATCAACAGGGTGAGCAGCACAAACAGAGCTCGGAATTGTTGTTGTGATGGTCGACTTTCTCGCGCATGCCTAGTGACTGGAACCGCAATGCGCATGTGCGAAAAGTCTCCGTTTTCAGAGGAACTGCATATTGCAAGTTTACATGACAACGGAGACGCTGCCGTTTCCAAAAAATTGCACTCTGGAACCCGTTTTCAAAACGTTGCGTTTTCAGGCACCCAAAACGCCGCTGTCGTGTAAACGATCGGCCAAAACGCAACTAAAGTTTACCGTTTTCAGTTGAAATCGTTGTCGTATAAACGGGACTTAAACAGACCAAGGGTCTGGGTAACATGTCTGAAGGGTTACTATTGGCT
This sequence comes from Epinephelus lanceolatus, assembly GCF_041903045.1. Taxonomy (NCBI): domain Eukaryota; kingdom Metazoa; phylum Chordata; class Actinopteri; order Perciformes; family Serranidae; genus Epinephelus; species Epinephelus lanceolatus. The sequence continues at coordinate 41,037,121 of NC_135747.1, forward strand.
CCAAAGGTACTATACTGAAATTGTTTGGTAGAAACGGGGCTATGGAGTTCACTCAGTGCCCAGAATATGTTCTGCTACCCGGAGAGTGTGATGCTTTGAATAACCAAACGATAGTCGAACAGCGCTCTGAATTTACAATCGGTCCAGTTTGTGCCAGAGTGCATTTCAGCACTTGGAGTGAGTATTTCTGAACGCACCCATAGAGAGTGGTGTTGAACTTGTCATCTAAATATCTGCAAGAAACCAAAACACGCATTTCCCAACACGTAGATGTATGACTCTAAGTCTTGTGTCCAACTAATTTTACGGAGGAAAGAATCACAGAGTTGAGCGTATTCATACTGTTATGGCCTGTTCATGTTATTCCCCACAAAACTGTTTGAAAACTCTTCTCCAGTGAAAAGATGACAGCAGCTTTGCAGAACTTCAGTGAATAGAGGAGGGATGGTTTGGTTTCTGTCAGGATGTTCTGACCTCCACTTTTGTAATATTGAAATCAAGTAAAGTTGAGGGGAGCAGCAGAGTGCTCCGTAAACTGAATGCACTGAGGCGTTTTCTTTATAAAGATCTCTGAGTCACACTGATGCTGTTATTTAACCTTTATATTCAGTTTTATGTTTTAATGTTTATTCATTGTTTGTGTTCTGCGTCACTTCGCTTTCTGTTTGAGCTTTAAGTTGATATCTAACACTATAAAAAAGAGGAATTGATAAGCAGACTTAGAAAATTATTTCTGACTATTAAAGCAACAGTTGATTTGTACGTTGCAAACTGAAGTTAAAGTTTAAAGGGGAACCTGGTTTGCCAAAATGCTAATTTTTTTGAATGAAGATATAAAATCTTTTGGTTGCCAATTTTCTGTTCCATCGCACAGTGCTGTTGCTCCGTGTGGCGCTCCGGGGTCTCATTCTAGCAAAACTCTGCAAATTGCTCATCCTCACTGGCTCTGACCTGAATGTGTTAAAATAAAATTCTCCAGACGCGACTGATGTCTGACATCTCTAAGTTTTAAGTCAAGTCTTAATGAGAGTAAATGAGAGCTCCTGTTACGCCCAGAGGCAGAAAACATTCCTGGAAATGAAAGAGTCAGTTCACAGACATTACACTGGGTCTGCAGATAGTTTTGCTGATTTGAGGAAGTTTTGAGAAGTTTATCTCTGAGATCTTTGCTGATGCCTTGAACATAATGGAGGTGAATTGAAAAAGTGACTTTTAAAAGATTTGTGTCCTTCAAAAAACATCCAACAATATCCAGGATGAACCGATCTCAGTGTGAAGGATTTTACACTTTTGACAGCAGACAGCGTCTCTATAAAAACAGTCGTGGACACAGTTTTTAGAAAGTTGCCAAAGAATTTTCAAAGGCAAAGTGTGTGAGGTTCAAGACTCATTTATACCCTCATACTTCCTTGCAACCTTTATGTTGGCATTGATACAGCCAATAGTGGTCACTAGTGGGCGGAGTCAAAAGTTTCACACAACAACAAACGAGGCGACGGTGGAGGAAGTCGTTAATAATGTACCTTTAAACAGAGGCAGCGATGTAGAAGGCAGGGGACGCCATTATATGCATCCTGACATTATATGCATCCTGACATATGCATCCTGACATGTGGATGGAAAATTCTTCTCACTATGTTACCGATTCGTTCTGTTCCGCCATTATATAGATTTCTTCATTGTCTCCTATGGTCATATGTCACTTGAATTACACCACACTGCCTCCACAATTTCTGGTGCTACTGCTTCGTTTCGGCGATATCCGTAAGCTATCAGAGAACGTGCACAAATACGGATGAAATGAGTGCATAGTACAGACAGAAGGCTCCGTCCATGTCTGTGTTGGTTTCTAATGTTGAGCACAAATGAGCTCACAGCTCCTTCCTCGCCAGAGTATTATTTTTAAGTTGCCAGCCACCGCCAGCATTTTTTTTTTTTATCATACTCACTAATCTTTCCAGACCCACAGAATAATTTGTTCTATGAATATGTTAACAGCTTGTATATGAAACTAAAGAACAGACCTTCTGTTTTTAAACACAAAAAACATTTTATTCTGTTTTATTCCATTTATTTTTTATCAACACTTGAATTTGTGAATTTTCATAAAAATACATGTCGGACAAAAGCTGAAAAAAATGTATTTTTGTCAAAGACGGTTATTTTCAAGTATAAAATCAATTTCACATTTACATTTGTTGTTTTTTCTCATTTCCTGTCGTCAGTTTGAATTGTATACATGAAAAAAATAATAATAATAATAATAATGAGGGAAATTATGTTCTGTTTGGGGTACAGCGGAACACGTTACCACGTTCAGTTATAGTTCAGTGTTCTGTTGTCTCTGTCTGCTCTGTGGTTGTCTTGTTCATGTGTCACTGTCACCATCATGGAGATGGGAGCGTATCTATGTTTCCTGGGTTCTATGTTCCCCACTTAACCCTGCAAAAAAGGTTCTATGTTCCCCACTTAACCCTGCAAAAAAGGTTCTATGTTCCCCACTCAACCATAAAAGGTTCTGTGTTTCCTGGGTTCTGTGTTCCCCACTTAACCCTGCAAAAAAGGTTCTATGTTCTCCGCTCAACCAAAAAAGGTTCTGTGTTTCCCGGGTTCTATGTTCCCCACTTAACTCTGCAAAAAAGGTTCTATGTTCCCCACTTAACCCTGCAAAAAAGGTTCTATGTTCCCCGCTCAACCATAAAAGGTTCTGTGTTTCCTGGGTTCTGTGTTCCCCACTTAACCCTGCAAAAAAGGTTCTATGTTCTCCGCTCAACCAAAAAAGGTTCTGTGTTTCCCGGGTTCTATGTTCCCCACTTAACTCTGCAAAAAAGGTTCTATGTTCCCCACTTAACCCTGCAAAAAAGGTTCTATGTTCCCCGCTCAACCATAAAAGGTTCTGTGTTTCCTGGGTTCTGTGTTCCCCACTTAACCCTGCAAAAAAGGTTCTATGTTCTCCGCTCAACCAAAAAAGGTTCTGTGTTTCCCGGGTTCTATGTTCCCCACTTAACTCTGCAAAAAAGGTTCTATGTTCCCCACTTAACCCTGCAAAAAAGGTTCTATGTTCCCCGCTCAACCATAAAAGGTTCTGTGTTTCCTGGGTTCTGTGTTCCCCACTTAACCCTGCAAAAAAGGTTCTATGTTCTCCGCTCAACCAAAAAAGGTTCTGTGTTTCCCGGGTTCTATGTTCCCCACTTAACTCTGCAAAAAAGGTTCTATGTTCCCTGCTTCCCGCTCAACCAAGCGGGAAACATAGAACCCGGGAAACATAGAACCTTTTTGGATGGTAAGCGGGGAACATAGAACCCGGGAAACATAGAACCCAGGAAACATAGAGATGACCCCATGGAGATCCCGTTTCGTCCCACCAGACTTGTTTGCTTCTTCGTCCAAAACAGAATCAGAATGTTCATCAAAAAACTAAAACTCTTTCCAGTATCAAAAACACGTCCCCAAACCTCCGGTCTGAAACACCTCGCTCCAGGAAATACACCCCACCAAAGGTGAGCCCTCTGTAGCTGTACCCTGCACTGGCTAAACAACCAAAACTGGATTTTAATCGTGAACAGCTGCAGCTACAAAGAAGTGATGAAGCTTGTGTCTGGATATGTTGTGGATGAAATGTTGCTCCACGAGTTACTCTCCATCTTTCGGGTATATTTTGGGGACAATACTGGTCACAGGCAACAGAAACCTCCCCGGTAAAAATCAAGCTATCTCGCTTTAGCTACACTTTATGGCGATTCCCCTGACATTCACACAGAGGCACACATCTGAATTTTGGGGAGATATGCAATTAACACTTTTATAGGGTGTAACAGAAAACTAATAAAGCGAGTAGTGTAACGAATTAATGTTTGCATGCAGTAATAAGTAAAGTAATAAAAGCACTTTTGAAAAGAGTAACGAGTAATTTATTACATTTTCAGAGTAACGAGCCCAGCACTGGTTAACATACGAGTTTTATAGAACGCGTAACAGGAACAGTTCTGTCCAACAAAGTGGGGAAATTGTCTTGGGCAATAAAAATACAACATAGTACGTAAGCAAATCAACATTATACACCAAATGTAAGAATAAATAAATAAGTAACATCATGCACTAAAAATACCTGTACACGTATCATGGAGGGGCTAACTACGGCGGCGGCGCACAAATGCAAATGTCCCTGTCTAGAGCAATGTTTGATTTGTCCATTCTGGGCTACTGTAGAGACATAGCAGTACAAAATAGCGATCTCCATAGAGGAGGACCGGCTCCTTATGTAGATGTGAACGGCTCATTTTAAGGTAACGAAAACACAGTGATTCTTATTTTCAGGTGATTATACACTAAAGAAAACATAAAATTTCTGCCCATATATCCCAGTAAACTACACACTGGACCTTTGATTTTTCACCACTGTGAGGACCACAAATAAAATTATTTACCATTTTGTTAAAGTGTTAGAAATCGCAGTCAGATGTCTCAAAACTTTGACACATAAGATAAAAGAATATCTTAAATGTGCAATATAATCAAAAGCATTAAATTGTTTTATAATTCATTCAATCTGTGGCTGATAATCCTGCACACTTTACTGTGCTTTCACTTCACTGTTGTAATAAGAGTTCAGCTGCAGTTCACCTGCCCAGGAGACGTTAGCTGCGGACCTGTTGTTGCTCTAGCGATGCAACAGAGACCCATCTGTTCTGCTCCAATGAATGATCATAAGGCCAGACCGAAGCATCTAAATATAGACGGGACAAATTAAATTCAAATGACTCAGATGCTTGATGACTGAGACGAGTGACTTATCCCTCCTCAGTGCCCGGCTTCGCTCGGTCAATGTTCTGCCTCTCAGCAAACATACATGCACGCCGACTGAGCCGGGAGTCACTTATTCCACTCCGGGTCGCCTCTCAAACCCTGAACTGTTAGAGGAAGGAGGTTGGGTGGTTGGGGGTGGCGGCGGCGGCGGTGGTGGTGGGAGTGAAAGGAAGATGGGTGGAGGGAGGGAGGAGAGAGAGGCTAAATCAGTTGACGGAGGAGAGGAAGCTCTGTAATATCCAGGAGGAAGTGTGAGTCAGTCCTCGTACATTCTTGGAGGCTGATTCAGCGTTACACAGGAAGTGGGAAACGCTTACTGCTGAGCTTTAACACCGGGAGGGAAAGAACCTTGTCTGGAGCGGTGTAACCGTAAAAAGAGTCCGCCGGCAAGGGAGCAGAAGCGCAACATGCGTTGTTACAGGTGTAATCTGTTGCATGAAATCAACTCTTACAGCTGCTCAGCCCCCAAAAAGACTCAAGTCAGAGAAAACGGAAAAGAGAAGAATTCCGGCTGAGAGGCAGCGAGCTGTCAGAGAGGAGGAGGGCAAAGGGTAGCGCTCTGGGTCTTCCTCTTTTTCTTTGGTCCCCAGAAATCTACCCTTCCTTCTGCCTCTCCCGGCCGTCACTTCTCAGATTTCACAGTTCCAGCTATGGCAACTTAACCCATTCCTCTCCAGTGCACGAAACAGCCTCCAGTTTGAGCTGCATGTGAGAGCAGTAGGAGGAAGTAGTTACAGCGAGGTCAGGCCCAAAAATAAGTTGAAAGACTTTGCATCAGTTTGTCCCAATCAAGTTTTAATGTGGGTGACACTGGGGGAGGTTTTCCAGGTTGTGACCTACATTTGAGCTAAAAGCCAGGGTTGGTGACATCATGGTGGCCATGTGGGTGGTGGTGGTGGCGGTGGGTGTTTAGAGGATGTTCTCCCCCGTTTATACACCCACGGACAGCGTGTCCCACCCAGACTCTCATGGTCACTGCCTCTGTCCTCGTGATAAAACACCAGCTTATCACCAGTTTCCATTCAGCTTCTTAGCGCTTATGTAACGTCAACCCAGGGAGGAAGTGCTGTCCGCTGTGAATGAAGAATGTATCTGTGTGTGTTTGTGTGTGTGTGTGTGTTGGAGGAAGACAACGCGTGGAGTGGAACAGGTTTCCACATGAGAGTAAACCCACCAAACATGTACGACAGTGGAAAAAGTGTGCTCAGCTGATTAATGCATGGGCACACACACACACACACACGCACACACACACACAGATCACCCCGTTCCCAAAGCCTCTCACACTTCTTACACACACATCACTCTCACACTGTGTCTCTGTCTCACACAAAACCATGTTGTATTGTACGGGTTGTTGCTAGGAGACAAACTAATTCCAAACCTCTTGAAACAGAGGGACTTACTCCTCATTTCTAAGCCAGTACGTCGGGAGAGAAAAGGGAGAGTGTAGGAGAGGGGAGAGGAGGGACGGGGGTGAGGAAAGGGGGCTCCGAGAGACAAGAGAGCAACTCTCCCACGCAGAAAAGCTTTCACTCTCAGCAGGAACAAGTCCACAGACTCATCAGTCTCCTGGTTCGACGTCAACTCCGCTCCTGAAAAAGCATTAGGGTGGATGAAGATAACACATCAAACTGTTCAGACGGCAAAAAAATGGCTGTTCAGTGCTCCTCTTCCTCTTCCTCGTGCAGCCATTTCAAACCAGGAATATGAGAGTGACAGCTGTGGCCAAAAAGACTTTTAGGATTCATATAGGAAAATTTAATTGTGATCTATTATATTTTGGAAGCGATGCCTTATAGAATCATTGTGTGTGCTCCAACTCAAACCTAAAGGGTTGCATTAAATGTGAATATCCTGTTGTGGAGCTTTTATAGGGTTTACATGCTGTGGTGGAGAAGACGGAGCTGAGTCTTAAAAATAGCATCAAAGGCAAAAAAACTGGCATCAAGTTTTTTATCCAACAATTATTTAAATATTTTCTAGCTGACAACGTAAAGAGCTCTATTGTCTTACACTTGGCGCAAAGCGGGGAAGGTGTGTAGGTCTTGAAATGAGGTGTGGTCAGGTGCATTGTTGGCGTACAGTGTTTCCCAAAGAATTAGAATCTAAAGCCACGCCTTGCTGGTACCGGGTTGGACCCCCTTTTTAATTCTTGGTGCCACAGATTCAACAAGGTGCTGGAAACATTCCTCAGAGATGTTGGTCCATATTGACATGATGACATCACACAGTTGATCCATGATGAGAATCTCCCGTTCCAGCACATCCCAAAGGTGCTCTATTGGACTGAGATCTGGTGACTGTGGAGACCATTGGAGTACAGTGAAGTCATTGTCATGTTTGAGATGATGTGAGCTTTGTGACATGGTGCGTTATCCTGCTGGAAGTAGCCATCAGAAGATGGGTACACTGTGGTCATAAAGGGATGGACACGCTCAGCAACAATACTCAGGTAGGCTGTGGTGTTTAAACCATGCTCAGTTGGTACTAAGAAAATCTCCCCCACACCATTACACCACCAGCAGCAGCCTGAAGCGTTGATACAAGGCAGGATGGATCCATGCTTCCATCTGAATGTGGTTTTTCCAATCTTCTATTGTCCAGTTTTGGTGAATTGTAGCCTCAGTTTCCTGTTGTTAGCTGACAGGAGTGGCACCTGGTGTGGTCTTCTGCTGCTGTAGCCCATCTGCTTCAAGGTTGGACAAGGTGTTGTTGCTTCAGAGATGCTCTTCTGCACACCTTGGTTGGAACCAGTGCTTATTTGACTTCCTGTTGCCTTTCTATCATCTTGAACCAGTCTGGCCATTCTCCTCTGACCTCTGGCATCAACAAGGCATTTTGGCTCACTGGATATTTTCTCTTTTTGGGACCATCCTCTGTAAACCCTAGAGATGGTTGTGCTGAAAATCCCAGTAAATACTCAGAACAACAACCATGCCACGTTCAAAGTCACTTAAATCACCTTTCTTGCCAATTCTGATGCTCTGACCAGCAGGATAAATCTGTGTAAGGAAATTTAGTCGTAGTATTTATGAGTCGTCCCTCTTTTGTAACCACAGCTGAGGTGCTCTTCAGCAAGGCACTTCATCTGGCAGCCGTTCTCAGTGAGTTTACCCTGTTGGTCACATGCAGACGTGAAGTTGCTTTGTTTGTTTGAATGGGTCAGAAAGATTGAAGATCACTGTTGTGAAAAACACTTAATCGCCCTCTGAGACCCCCCTCCCCCTCTCTAGACTAAAGTCTGCCACTATGTGTCAATCATGGTGGCAGTCAGGTGCTTATAATGTCATTACCAAGGTAAATGGGGCCTCGACATTCTTCAGCACACACACACACACACACACACACACACACAGAACAAATGGAGCAGAGAGACACTTCCAACCTCCTGTCATGTGCTCTTCATTTCCATCATGCCATCTCTGCTATTCTCTGCTGCTTCACTCACTCCCCCTTCAGTCCCTGCGTCTCCTCTCTCCGTCCCCCACATTGTAAAATACTGGTGCTCACAGTGCCATCCCCCCTGACGGGATCTATCCCTGACACAGCCCATCATGTCACATGCTGTGGTGGCGTGAGGTCAGCTGCCTGTCTGTCCATCTGTCTGACACGACAGGGAACGTGCTGTGTTTTTTGCATCGTCAGGGTTTCCTGCTACAGCGGGATGGCATCCAACCAAAATGCCGATCTCACGCCCGGCTCGGTGTTTCTCACAGACGTCTCTGACTCTGTGCATGTCGAGCTAAAGTTAGGGGCTGACGTGAGAGCAGATGTAAAGACTTGTCGCAGAGTGCCGGTGGCTGACACTTCACCTCCGACCTGTTGTCGCGACAGAAATACTCCGGGGTCACCTGGTGCAGCCGTATGTCTCCATGTGTGTCACCTGCATGATGAAGGCCGATGAAGAGGCTACTATTTTTAGGACGGTATCAGTGAACCAAGGTTGACGCAGTCATCAGCACGCATGACTGACTTATTCCATTCAGGCTGTATGGTGGCAGAGGCTGTGTGTGGGGGGGGGTTGTCCCAAAGCATACAGTGTTCAGAGCCTAAATTTGAAACATCTCCTGCACAAATGGAAAAATCAACTGAAAGATAACCTCAAGAATCTGTCGATTCAGATTTACTGAAGCAGATTGTACAAGGTTTACATTTTCAAGGATTGTACTTACATATATAGTTACATACACACTGTAAACTTTAACATGCTTTAGCAACACTGATTCTAAATCGGAGCACCCAGACCGAAAGAGGTGCAAAACGTGAAAAACATGCGAAAGACATGTAGCATTTCCTTCAGTGACATTCTGCAGGTGAACCAGAACCCTCAGGTGCTGCTGTTGGTTCAAAAACTGCAGCTGAAACTCACTACGTTCATATGACATCAGAGAAAATCCATTTACTGTGTCAGTTTGACTTAAACCGAACTTTTAAAATCCATGTAAACATGTTAGTCTGACTGAAATTTTGAAGTCGGACTAACACACCCAGATAATGCGACTGGGAGTCAAATTCCTCCTGCATGTATACAGTCAATTGGACCCAAACTGGCCGAGACGTTCTGAGCATGCGCCACAGTTTCCGCCCCAAAGTCCAATAGCATTAAACGCGTAAGAGAAGAAGAAGCCGGTAACAACATGGAGAAATCTACATCCAGAGCCGTGACTTTTTGGACGGACCAAATGTACAGAGCTGTAAAGTTGTCCACCATGGTACCAGTTAGCTGCTAGCTAACCGTAGCTAACTTGTTTGTCCATTGTTTGGTCTGTGACGTAATAGGTCAACAGGAAAAAGGTCCAATACTAACAAGCTGAAAGGGGGCATATCTCCACCTGTCGTAGAGGAGTCGCACATACTTGGCTCAATAAATGGATTCCCCTCCCATGCTTGTGTACTGGGACAAGGACAGTAGGCCAGTTAAATGGGGACGCAGGGGACATGTTCCCCTCAACATTTAGAACATGTAAGTACGACTCATCAGGAGCATGTCCAGACGTTGGTGGGAGTGTGTACAGACACTTGAGGGCTGTACTCACTACTGAGTCACATTATGAGTTGCCGTGATAAAATTCACATGTTGGCTCAGCCTGTGATTTCAAATTTTTAACATGATTTTCGGTGTGATTTTGAATCCAGCCCCCAGTGGGTTGATGATTTTGGTCTCCACTGACCGTTGTTACATAATTTTGTACTCAACAAATTATGCAATGTACATCAGTTAAAATTTTCAACTTGAATAATTCTTTCGAGCAGCTGAACACCAGGCACAGTGGAGGTGAAACATAACTGTTCATTAATTTATATAGAAGTAGAGCTCTCTTTTTCCTGGACCAACAGCGCTCTTATATTAGTGTTGTCCATCACTTTTCCAACCTCCTTCAGATGAAAAAGGCTTCATTCCCCATAGAAACCGTGCACCTCACAGTCCAGAGCTGGGTCTACAAGTTTGCTACTGCTCGCCTCTGCAGCAGCTGCACCTCTAATCCTGCAATCTCTAATCTTACCTGATCAGCTCTGATGGATCCAACCACAAACCACCCCGCGACTCAAACACAACTCTCTGCTGCTGAGGGAAAAAAGTTCCACTTGTGCTGCATTCACTGACCTTCAGAAACCTCAGAATTCAGAGACAGAACACAAAATAATCACAAAGGGACACACCTACACAAAACCCATACAGTTTGCTGATTCGGCTGGCGCCATTACTCCACTATATCCTTACAAAGCTAACAGTGGTTTGCTGCTACATTAATTTTCTGAATGTCATAAAAGAACTTTTAAATATATGAAAATGTCAATGATGTTTTGAATGAGGTTTTCTGACTTTGAAGAGGAGTTTTGGTTTCACCTCGGCTCTTTATGAGCAATCGTGGCAGCTGTTTAGTTTGGGCTGAAGAGTGTTGTCCACTTTGCCTCCCAGTCAGGTTGGGTCAGGCCGCTGGGACGCCTTCACACCACACTCTGTGGTAGGTTCCTCCTCTGCCTGGTGAGTCACCGGCTTTGGTATGAGATAATGGAATGGTGAACGTGCTGTGATTTGCCTCGCTCACCAACAGTTTGAATTCTGGTGAAGTGTGGTCACACCAAAGTATGTTAAGCCTACATTGCGCTGGAGTAATTACTGGCCTCTCCAGTTCACCAGCCAGGATATCATCTTCCAAGAGATGTTTAGTCATCGCTGTCTTACTTCAGGTTTTACGAAACTATCATGATTCAGCGTGCGTCATCAAGTATCGAATACATTCTGGTCCAGCACTTGGAGCGGCCCTCCATGTGAACGTAAGATGGGTATTTAGACGCGGATGTGGTCAACCATGTTTGTTTACCTCCAAGTCTTTTTTTTCTGCTGCGTCGTCGTCTGTGAACTTTGTGTGGAGCAAAGACAGAGAGGGAATACATTGATCAGCTCAGAGATGTTGGCTTAAAATAAAATGAAACCTTGATTGCAATTTATTTGCATATTTACAAGCTTCTATTTCTCACAGCCCTTCACCTCTATGCCACCATGTTTCCTTTCCTTCCTCGTGTTTCCTTGTCACCTTTGTCACTGTGTTTGTGAGGTTCATCGTGATATCAGCATATGGATGCTGGACACCCACTCACTGGTTGTAAAGGGTTGGAACATTTCCAAGGGAAGTTAAGCTCTGGAATTTGGGGAATTTTTGCCCAATTTCAATATAAAAACTACTTTTTAATAGTGAACTTAAATACACATAAAATAGCAATATCAGGTCTAATGCCATGTTTTGGTTAAAAGTATGCCCATTTAATTAAATTGTAACCATGCACCACATTCAGTGGCACAATCTTCCATCACATGTGCATATTTTCTGCCAACATCCCATTAAATAGGAATTCAGTAAAATTTATACAGCCCTCTGCATATGTGGTTCATTCTGCCGTCACATGTACAGCCAACAGTCCTGCTAACACTACTGCACACATAGAGCCAAAGGGCAACATGCTCCCATGTAAGATTTGATTATATTACTCCAGTGAAAATATATTTGGTATTTTCATGATATTTCAGTTAACCAGCAGACAGCAGCCTGAAACAAAGAACACAGTTTATTTTACTTATTTAACCAAAAAAAAACCCTCTGAGATTAAAAATCTATTTTTAATAATAACTAATAATAATAATACATTTTATTTCTGGGCGCCTTTCATGACACTCACGGTCGCCTTACAGAGTAAAATACAATAAAATACAAAGATAATTCAACATTTTACAACAAACAAATATCAGTTTAAAAAGCAAACAAAACAAACATAAACAAAACATCTGTTGAGGCTTACCCACTCAAAGAGAGTAGGAAAGCCTCAACAGGCGAGTTTTCAGCCTGGATTTAAAGTGTGGGAGTGAATGAATCAAATTTTTGAAGAGCGTCCTGGCCGACACGGGCAGCAACATAAAGATATAAAATAGAAATATACATTTTGTAAGACAGAGATTTGGTAATTCATAAAACTTTAAGGTTTATCTATATAAGGAAGCTATATTTCATTTCACTCGATGATTCATACTTCCTCCCAATACTTATCGGATGTGCAAATCAAAGTAACTAGACACCGACAATTGCTTTTTCAGTATTTGTAAATATTATTTATGCCTGCTTGTTTGTATGTTTGTCTTTTTTTACATGTTCTAAATTAATATCCGATATCAAATATATCAAATATCAGCTCTAAAACAAGCAATATAAAACACAAAATGAGATTACTACAAAGAAAAGCCAAAAAGTATGTAAATATTTGCTATAAGTGAACCATTAAAATGCACACAAAAAAAACAAAATAACCCAAACAGACCTCTCTACCTCCCCATGAATTATTTCATCTTCTTCTTTTTTATTGCTCTTGTTGTTCTCTGTTAAGTGTCCTGAAAAGTGCTATATAAATCCAATGTATTGTTATTATTATTATTCACCACAAGATGAAACCGTTTTAGAACGTTGCAGAGAAAAGTGTCAGCGGTGTGAACTGGCCGGTCTGACTCAAGCCGGCTGATGATGTCACCCGACACTCAGCTGGTCAAATGGCCGGCGGCTGGTTTTAAAGCACAGCCAATCAGCTTGTAGTGAAGTCCGCTGGTCAAGTCAAAATGTGTTCACTTGCTGCAGCAGGTGCTCTGGTTGATCATTTTTCTAAACTTAACCAAGTAGTTTTGCTGCCTAAAGATAAACATGTTTATCACGTGTTTCAGCTGTACGTCACATAATAATGCTGATGATAATGAATAATTTTTAAGGGTGCCCTGTGTGTCAAACTGTTGGTATTTGACGACCTGCGAATGAGAACGAGTTGGCGACTCATAGTTGACACATCAGCTCCTTGGCTGTACATTTTGTTTAGTCTTTGAGAAGTGTGAAATTTGCTGGCAGACAAAAATAGTTTACACAGACAGTTAAACATAAATGAGGGGCAAAGTTTCATGTACATGTTAAGTATTGATACAGTAAGGGAATTAACAAATCTATGAGCATACCTGAATCTCAACCCCTCCTTTAGCCTCGTAGGTGTGGTCTCTACCTGGACCATGAAACTGGCTGGATACTCACTTGGAGCTTTAAAAGGAGGCTTCAGCCAAGACTGTAACATTTAGAGAAATGAAGCATTTCAGCTCAGGTTTTATCACGAGACTGTGAAACGTGAAAGCCAAACTGCGTTTTTTAATCCTTTAACCTTGCTTATAATTCTATTATAGCAGAGCAGCAGAGAGAGCCTGAATGAGCCTCTGTGGCATTGGAAAGTACTTAGCTGGAATGAGAAGACATTTAAAGAAAACTGACCTCTAAACTATCAGCGCACAATGAGAAATGTTTCTGGAGCTCCTCCTGCTTCCACCTCTACACAGCTCTCTGTTCAACATGACTCACAGACCTTGAGGGATGTGACACAAACTTGGTGCAAGGACTGTGCTTTTACATGTGATGTGTAAAGGGTTGTGAGTTCATACCTCAAGCTGGGTCCACCTGAGAAAAATCTACTTAATGACGATTTGTTCTCAAGCTCAGTCTGCTTCTTTTCCTCCTCACCTCGCCGTCATAAAGCAGAACTCTGGATCACGGCCATCTGTCTCGATGACGCAGAGCAAACTGAACTTTTAAATCTCTGATGCAACATTTCCAGCAGCTGGAAGTGTCGAATACCCAAAGTCCGTTTTCCAAACACATTATCAGAAGGTGTTTAATTTGTTTTATTGTGTCTTTTATTTCTTTTTCTAACCTTTCTTTAACCAGGAAGTCTCCTGAGATAAATTATCTCTTTTACAAGAGAGACCTGGCCAAAATGGCAGCGTAGCGTAGTAACATAACATTACACAACACTAATTTATGATGATCACATGTAGCACAACAAAACAGGAGCTGAGAGACATGAGAGATAAAAGACGAAGCTGCATTACTGCGACCGTTAGACTGCGAGCAATCCAAAGATGGTGTTTGGTATAAGTTGCTTCCAATTCATTATTTCCTGTGAGTTTTTGAAAACAGTCTGTGCACACCTGAATGTGTGACAGGTGCGTCGGAGGAGGTGAAATCTTGAAAACAAAGAGGAGAACTCCCACACACTGTCTCACTCACGGCTAAAGTATTTATTTGATTAAGGTAACAAAGTTTTGGTATGTCTGACCTTCATCCGGTATATTTATTTTCTGAGCCAGACAGTGTGCAGGAGTTCAGTTTCAAGATCATTTCCCATTAGAAAATCAACTCTTTCGAGTATTTCACAGCTACAAGTCTTTTAGACTGAGCAGAAACAATGTGTATTTTGTCCATGTCCTCTGGAAGGCACATTTAACGGTGCTCTCAGCCCTAGAGTCGTCTCCTTTGGTCTGAATCAGGGACTCCTGTTGTTCCAAAGTTGTATAATTGCCTAGAGTTGGTTCATGTTCTCACGGCAGCATTTACAAGAGGACCAGATCAAATGCCTTGTGTGAGAAAGCTGCTCTTGATTGGTCAGAATTTCCATGTGGGAAAAATCCAGGAAGTAAAGCAAACGTTGAAGAAGAGTACACTTGCAAGATAAATGTGACACTTTCTAATGTCACAATGGAGGGACAACTACGCAGGTTGATTTTAGCGCTGCTCATCGTGGACTATATTGCTGTCATTGTTCATTTTAGTCAAAGCATACAGTTTGAAAACGAGGCGCGGCTCCAACTAGAAAACAATGTTTTGATGCATTGGATGTGCTGAATGTGCATATTAAGGCAGTACAGGAGGAGGTGCACATTAATAATCCTCCAGCACTGTAACATGCTCATGTTTAATCCAAACAATGTGTCATGTGACTGCAGTCACCAGAGTTCCTTTGGAACCGGACTGAGACCACCTCTTCAAGAAGGTCCCTGTCCGGTTGTTTTGGTGCACACCTGAGTGTGATTGCTGTGTTCACACCTGCCCAAACGAACCGCGCTGAGGGGCAAATGAACTTGAGTTTGATTGAACCGAACCAAACAGGACAGGTGTGAAAGCACCCGAAGAGTTTTCTGATCTGAGACCCTGAATGCAAGCTGAATGCTTCTAGATATTTTTGTAGCTTCCACACTACTGTACATCATATGACCATCTCCACTGTGTAAAACAAGTTAACTCTGCCGAGCATCCCACATAACTCTCACCAGCAACATTCATCTCCCTGGTGATCTCCCTTCAGCCAGATTCAAACTCATTTAGGTCTTTGCAGTGAAATAAGGTTGTATCCTGTAGGTAACTCCTCATTTAAACCTCCTAAATCTGCCGTTCCTTGTCCATTGCAGTGCTTTCAGCACTAGTGACAGGATTTAGAGTAGAAATGGGGCGTCCGACAAAAGTTCATTTCACAAGCATTGCATTGCGCTGCGACGCTCGGGGGTAGTTAGGACAGTCCAATAGAAAGCAGTGTAATCAAAGTCATTTAGTCGCTAAAGCTCGTTCCCATCACAACCACTTAGGACACGTTTTTATCCACAGGATGACGTTGGAAAATCTATACTAGCTATGCCAGGATAAACCAGTCTGCATTCAAAGGGCAGGACTTAGCGAAGGGTCAATTGCACACCGTCAATTTACGTCCACTAGAAGTGTTTGTTTTTGAGAGGGACCACCCCTCCTACCCGCCATACTCGGACATTCCTTGCCTTAACTTTGATTCTTGTCCCGTCATGTTTCCCCCTGATGCTGCAGAGCGCTGTTAAGCTATAACGGTGACCGACCATGTATCATGCTGACATTAAAGATGGCTTTGTAGTGTGACTGGATTGACTAAGCCTTTCAGTGGCAAAAAACATCACGCCTGTTTCGCAGCTGCTGGCTGCAGCACTTTTGCTCAAAACTTTGTTTCCATCAGTAAGTTAAACACAGAAAGATGGGAGAATATAAACCAGGTTGAAAAATATAGAACTCTCCCTTTAAGGTTCGGCAAACATTGTGGTTTGGGTTAAAATTACTTTGTTAACGTTAAGGGGCCTTTGTTGTCATGGTTACTGTAATTACAGCTTGGCTAAGGTCAGGTAATGGTAGTGTTGTTGTTCAAAGAGACCAACACTGACTGACGGGAGAAGACGGGAATGTGAACAGCGGTCTCTCCTCTCAGGGTCCCACATTTAGTGAACTTTGTGGCTCTGCAACACTCTGCTGTCACAACTCAGACGACTAATAGAGAGCTCAATAACTTGAAGAATAAAACTGTTGTTTGGAGGCATTAGCTGGAGGACAGTCTCCTCATGAAGCCACAAACAGAGACAGTCTGAAATAAAAAACATGTTTAAGGGGCTGAGATAACAAAAACTTTGTGGTTACAGAGAAAAGTTTGTTCCAAGGTCGAAGTGTAAACTGTCTCCTCGTGACCTCTGTAAACCAACAGCCCGGGGAACAGTCCTACTGTAGAGGTCATTATGTGACACTGAGATAACTTGTTACAGCAGTGACGCAGACGACACAGGCACCGTGTGTTTGTAGCAACAGGGTGAAACGGTCCACCGGCTGATGACATCACTGACGCCACCTTCAAATGACAGCACCTTCACCTTCTCCCCTGTTCTCCTTGAAAGCGTTTATGCGTGTGCGATAGAGGAAGACAGATGGCCCCAGCTCTTTTTTCACAGATTTCTTTCGCCCTATCATCATCATCATCATCATCATCATCACTCTTTTTCTCAGTACTCTGTTGTTTTTGCACTCTGACTGTGCTCGCAGTCCTCACACCACGCACGTCATCAACAGTTTATCAAAGCAACAATAAACCGCCCACACACCCCTCCCATTACGGGCCATTAGCAACCACTCGCATTGTTGGGATTCTCATAGTGGGTCCCGATGGATTCGCTCAGCTCCTGTAATATTGTCACAAAAACAGCGTCTGTGTGGATGAACTTCAGCGCTCCAGTATCGAGACACAGACAAGACCTGTATTGATGATGGAGATGATTCAGTGCGAGAGATATAGAGCGAATTCATAATAAATGCAAATCCATTATAATGACACCCTGAGGTGCTGCAGGCCGTGTTTTTATCCTTTAAAGCCACATTTATGAGGTCGTACCTGCTGTAACTACAGCGCTATACACGGTAGGTGTCTCTTTGTGTAATATATACAAAGGTGTCATTTAAAGCAGGGACGCCGGGAACATGTCCTTATTACTTTTTTAAATAGCCGATTATGTCCCAGTCATTATTTATTATTAAAGCATAATTTGTTAATCCTCTGAAAACGGACCTCCCACGGGCAGCTGCAGGGGGCGGCTGTTTTCATGATCCTGTATAAAATAGTTCTCAAATAAAAAACTGTAAGAGCTACAGCATTCGTTCTTTCTGCAGCAGAAAGCTCAGACTTCGGTCCTTCGCACCATCACGTTGTGTGTGTGGAGTGACATTATTACATTATGCTTTAAGCGGCCATAAAGATGGTGAAAACACACTGTGATGCCAAATTTATTTAACCTTTATTTAACCAAGAAGTCCCATTGAGGCTGAAAATCTCTTTCACAGGAGAGACCTGGCCGAGGCAGCAGCCAATCAGAGCACATTTATAATGCAACAAATACAACATATAATACAAACAACTATTCAAACACAGTGACCTCTCAAGGAAAACATCTTTATGATGCCTTTAAATTTATCATTGGCCCTGTCAAGGTCTCAGGAGATTGTTGTTCACATGATTCTGTTTAAAACGGATCCAAACAAACAAAAAACAGCCAGAACCTTCCATTTTTGCAGCAGAAAGCCTAGGTTTCTGTCCTTTACAGCATCAAATTGTCGGCTGCGATGACATTACGACTACGGTTTGCTACAAGTGGTCCAAAAGACAGTGAATTACCAGTTACGGCACAGCTTTGTTTCGTCTTGGCCGCGGGAAATCATTGTTCACGTGATCCTTTTTAAATGTATCTAAAATGAAAACTATAATAGCTTGAGCGTTTATTTTTCATGCAAGACTTCTGTCTTTTATGCCATCACATTGTCCGCTTGTGATGATGTCAATACTTTATACTATGTACGGTCCAAAAGATGGGAAAACGCGCAGTGACACCACACATTTGTCTCATCATGGCCACAGGAGATAATCCTGTTTAAAATCAATCTGAAATAAAACCTATCAGAGCTAGAGCATTTATTTTTGTGCAGCAGAAAGCTACAGCTTTTGTCTTTCGCACCATCATATAATCCTCTCTCAATGACGTCATTATGTTATATTATAAGCTGTCCAAACGACAGTGAAAACACGTTGTGATGCCACCGTTCTGTCCTGTGATGGCTGCAGGAGATCTTTACTATAATAGCTAGAGCATTTTTTTTTAATGGCAGAGAGTTCAAACAAGACTTCTGTCTTTTGCTCCATCATGTTGTCCACTTGTGATGACGTCATTATGTTTTGCTGCAATTTCAAATTCAGTGAAAAAACATGTCAGATTTTTTTTTAAATTTATGACATAATTCAGTACTTTTTTTTAAAATTATTATGATTTATTTTCTTAGATTAACTATAAGCTTCAGTTGCACAGATGTGACGCATTTGAAAATACTCCAAGAAATGACATCACGAGATGCAAAAATACCAGCATATTCATTCGCGGACTGTTTCAAAGGGGTTAAAACGTTTATATATAGCTTGCACAAAGAAATGTTAAATAACAATAAGAAAACCGACAATGCAATGTAAATATAGATGTATAAACGTACAATGTTCCCCAAAAAGTCAGATCAACAGCTTTAACAAATTCTTGACACACTTTCTTTTTGTCCAAGTTCTCCACTCGGGCAGAGTCACTTCAATTTTCAATTTCATTTATTTATACAGTTCCAAATCTTAACACGAGTTATCTCAGGACACTTTTCACATTGACCATACTCTCAGTAAATCATGCCTCGGTGTGTGTTGACTCAGCAGGGATAATATTTAATGAGAGAAGTTGATCTGCAGGAGAATAGATATCTGAAGGCGACACAAAGTGCCTGAGAGCCTGACTGTGTTATATTCCATTATATTTGATAAATTAAAATACCATATACAAATGTGCACACAAAACTTTAATTCATCGGGATGTTGCCATTAGGGCTGACCTGAATGCTTTGAATCTTCAATTGTTGCCATGGTGATCGACATCTATTTCAGTACTGAAATTCTTTGTGTCTTTCAGTTTAACTGTTGGAGGACACGGAACGGTAAAGTGTCAGACGAGGCCAGTGTCCTCAGCGCAGTCGCTGAACCCCACTGTAGGCAGTTGAATTAGGCGTCTGATGAGCAGCCACATACAGAATCTGCGCCGGCAGAACTCTGCAGACTTTCCACAGATTTTTCAGAATATAGATAAAATTAAAAGCATTCATGTATGTGTGAGCATTTGTGCAGCTTGTGTCTTGTTTTCTTTCAATGGCCATTACTGCTGAAAACCTCTCACCTAAAGGACAAGGTTGCATTTATCTTGTCTCTCTGAACACACACATATCTGTTCTGCATGTACATTGAAAGAACAGTCGGTGGCTGTAATTGTTCCTCTTGTCCATATAGTCCAATCATGTGTCTATAAAATGTTCTCTTTGTGTTTTCCGGTGGTTGTTTTACAAAAGCACTCTGTGAGCATTGCTTCCACATAGATCACAGCTCATATGTTGCAAATGTTGCTGTAACGTTCCCTCAGACAGTCAGTTTGGCTACATTCACATAGTTGGGATTGATTGCATTCCATCTTGAACTGGTCACAATCCTGAACGGACACACATGAGCAAATAAAACACACGCAACACACTGTTGTACAGAAATCTGTTGTGCAGTTAATGTGCAGTGGAAGCTGTGAGCAGGTGATTACAAGGACGAGGAGAAAGCGAAACAAGTTTTTTATTTTGGCCGGAGGTGTGTGTGGAAGCGAGTCAAAGCCTGGAGTCGTTGGATGGTGATGTGATGCGATTGTCCTCACTGAAACAGCTCTCATCCAAAACTTATGGATGTCAAGGGGTACTTCTGACTACATCTGTCCATCGCAGCTGTCCTCCACGTTTGTTTTCACAGAGCGACTCCCGCCAGTGCAGAATTAGGACGAATGTTCTGGATTCAAGATGTTCATTGTCACTCCAGATACAAGTACAATCATGTGAAGTGCTTTTGCTGGGAGGCTCCACTTACGAATAAGGATAAATAGTATGTATAAAAAGTGTCATGTCAGGGGCAATGAATAAAGCGTTATTGCAGAATGTCAGACTTGTATCTGCTCCATGCTCTCTGTCACCTCACTAGGGGATATAACGACTATGTTCGATATACAGTACAGGCCAAAAGTTTGGACACACCTTCTCATTCAATGCGTTTTCTTTATTTTCATGACTATTTACATTGTAGATTCTCACTGAAGGCATCAAAACTATGAATGAACACATGTGGAGTTATGTACTTAACAAAAAAAGGTGAAATAACTGAAAACATGTTTTATATTCTAGTTTCTTCAAAATAGCCACCCTTTGCTCTGATTACTGCTTTGCACACTCTTGGCATTCTCTCCATGAGCTTCAAGAGGTAGTCACCTGAAATGGTTTCCACTTCACAGGTGTGCCTTATCAGGGTTAATTAGTGGAATTTCTTGCTTTATCAATGGGGTTGGGACCATCAGTTGTGTTGTGCAGAAGTCAGGTTAATACACAGCCGACAGCCCTATTGGACAACTGTTAAAATTCATATTATGGCAAGAACCAATCAGCTAACTAAAGAAAAACCAGTGGCCATCATTACTTTAAGAAATGAAGGTCAGTCAGTCCGGAAAATTGCAAAAACTTTAAATGTGTCCCCAAGTGGAGTCGCAAAAACCATCAAGCGCTACAGCGAAACTGGCACACATGAGGACCGACCCAGGAAAGGAAGACCAAGAGTCACCTCTGCTTCTGAGGATAAGTTCATCCGAGTCACCAGCCTCAGAAAACGCAAGTTAACAGCAGCTCAGATCAGAGACCAGATGAATGCCACACAGAGTTCTAGCAGCAGAACCATCTCTAGAACAACTGTTAAGAGGAGACTGCGCGAATCAGGCCTTCATGGTCAAATAGCTGCTAGGAAACCACTGCTAAGGAGAGGCAACAAGCAGAAGAGATTTGTTTGGGCCAAGAAACACAAGGAATGGACATTAGACCAGTGGAAATCTGTGCTTTGGTCTGATGAGTCCAAATTTGAGATCTTTGGTTCCAACCGCCGTGTCTTTGTGAGACGCAGAAAAGGTGAACGGATGGATTCCACATGCCTGGTTCCCATTGTGAAGCATGGAGGAGGAGGTGTGATGGTGTGGGGGTGTTTTGCTGGTGACACTGTTGGGGATTTATTCAAAATTGAAGGCACACTGAACCAGCATGGCTACCACAGCATCCTGCAGCAACATGCCATCCCATCCGGTTTGCGTTTAGTTGGACGATCATTTATTTTTCAACAGGACAATGACCCCAAACACACCTCCAGGCTGTGTAAGGGCTATTTGACCAAGAAGGAGAGTGATGGAGTGCTGCGGCAGATGACCTGGCCTCCACAGTCACCGGACCTGAACCCAATCCAGATGGTTTGGGGTGAGCTGGACCGCAGAGTGAAGGCAAAGGGGCCAACAAGTGCTAAACACCTCTGGGAACTCCTTCAAGACTGTTGGAAAACCATTTCAGGTGACTACCTCTTGAAGCTCATGGAGAGAATGCCAAGAGTGTGCAAAGCAGTAATCAGAGCAAAGGGTGGCTATTTTGAAGAAACTAGAATATAAAACATGTTTTCAGTTATTTCACCTTTTTTTGTTAAGTACATAACTCCACATGTGTTCATTCATAGTTTTGATGCCTTCAGTGAGAATCTACAATGTAAATAGTCATGAAAATAAAGAAAACGCATTGAATGAGAAGGTGTGTCCAAACTTTTGGCCTGTACTGTATATTCATGCAAGATAAAAATTTAGGCAACACCGTCTGTATCGATATAGGGTCAAGTTGTGTTACATGACACATAAGAGAGAGACAGAGCTGCTCCTCTGTTTAATGTCTGTTCATTAGTCTACAGTGAGACATCGGTCTGTGTGTTGCACGTGCTACTTTAATCAGTCTGTGAGGTGAACGAAAACGAGCGCAGCAGCACACGTGCAGCACAGCGCTGCCCTGCTAGTAGGTGTGTGAGGTGGATCATAGCATGTCGCCGTTCTTCTTGGAAGTTGTAGTCTAATGTGTAACACTGAGACAGCGCCTGGATGCAGGCGACAGTTGTGTTTAAAAAAACTGCAGTTTCATATACAAGACGTATATAACGAGGACGAAGTGCAGTTGTAGTATGTAAGGCTGCATGTAAACAGCAGTATTAGTGGAATATTAATTTTCCTTAGCCATGTAAACAGCTAATTAGGAACACTGTCTTCTTGGAATAAGGGCAGAAACCAGAATATTTCATGCATGTAAACGTAGTCAGTGATATAAAACAAAAAAAAAGCAGATAGTTTTTTAACAAATTTTCTGTCAAACCACGAATCATTTCATCACCTAATTGTTCAAGGTTTTACTCATTTTACTTCAAATTGATTTTAAAATGCTTTTTTTGCCGTGACAATGACTGTGGAAATTATCCTGCGTTTCTTCCTCTGAAGTCACATTACAAAAGGATTCACTCTCTGAGCCAGTGTGCAGAGAACAATCACAGTGACCAAGAACTCATTCAGTGTTTGTCTTTGATTTGATAATGAAAGAGAAAAAGCCCTCGGTTATTCAGTAGGCCTGCTGTTATGACGGAGCTTTATACCTCCGTTTCTTTTCTTGTCTGAGCTGTGGAGGCTCATTATATTTTCACCTGTACTGCCAGAGGACTGCTGCGAGGCTGTGACAGGACCTGGACAGCACCACGGACGCCCTCCTGGATACACAGTAATTTCCTTCATCTTTCACTGCGGAGTCATCATGTCCCCTGTTTTCAGTTTCTTGTGCGACTCAGCGTCTTCATGTATGATTACAAAGCCAGTTCACCTGCAGCTGCACGGCTGCTGTTTTATTTATACATATCTGCCTGTTCTCTGCAGTGTGTGTGTGTGTGTGTGTGTATAGAGAAGACTCCCTCAAGTCCAAAATTACCAAAATTATGACTTATCGAGCTAAATATCTCAATACCGATGCTCTCCACCAAGACTTACAGTTAATGCCATTTATGTTTATTATTTTCATGCTCAATAAAATTGTAGTTTATGTACTGTTAGGTTTTTATTTCTTGTTTTTTTTTCTTACATTCAGGTGACAATGAAATCAGTACATTTACAACAATAATTGGATGATTGTTAATAATTAGATCCAGGTCATAGTGTTATTGAAGCTTTTACATGGTGTGCAGTGATCTGATGTCCCCTGTCCTTTAGTTTATGTGATTCTGTGATAGATGGCCTTATATTCCCAACCAGATATCACTTATTAAACAGCGTTTGTGTATAAATTGATGATTTATAACTGGTGTTGTTTATCTGCATATTTGCAGATTTGCAGGGTATGGTCAAGTTAACGTTACAGGTGTAAGCACTGCATTTGCTTATAGAGATGTTTGCCACTTTGGTAAGTTAGCTAAAAAGATAAATCCATGTTAGCCAAACAGTTAGCCTGTCATCTCCCTTATTTGTCTGGTCCAACTCCAGTGGTGAAAAAAGTTTCTTTGTCACACGGGGGTGGCTGTGGCTCAGAAGTTAGAGCATGTCATCCGTTAATCAGATGCAAGTCAAAGTATCCTTGGGCAAGATACTGGACCCCATATTGTGTGAGTGCGTGTGAATTAGGGCTGCAATGATTAGTCGACTAATCAATGACTAATTGACTGTTAAAATAATCTGTGACTATTTTAGTAGTCGACTAATTGGTTTGAGTCATTTTTCATAGAAGAGTACTATAAAAGTACCCCAAAATAGTCTTAGTGCAGCTTCTTATGTTCAGATATTGGCAGCTTTACACACTCTCCCATGACGGTGAACTAAAACCCTTTGGCGTGAGTACATAACAAGACATTAGATGACATAATCTTGGGGTTTGGGAGAGACAGACTGACATTTTTCAACATTTTAACACATTTTTCAATAAAATGATTCGTTGACTAATCAAAGAAATAATCGACAGATTCATTACACAATGAAAATAATCGTTAGTTGCAGCCCTAGTGTGAATGTGAGCTCAGAAGCAGCTTGTATGGCAGCCTCGGCCACCAGTGTGTGGATGTGTGTGAATGGGTGAATGTGACATGTAGTGTGAAAGCGCTTTGAGTGGTTGGAAGACTGGAACGGCGTCACACAAGTGCAATTCCAATTTACAAAGCAAATCGTTTGACTCGGGGCTGAGGGCATGGGCACAATTTATGCTATCTATCACATTCGCTAACCTGTCACTCTTTGTACAGGTCGGCATGTAGGTTGATGAGATGCTTTGACGTTGGATGTCTTAGCTTGCTTGCCGTAACTCTTGGCATAAGTGAAATGATGCATGTACTTTGTCGGCAGGCCGTAGATGGTTGACAGGAGCACGTATATTTGCGGCCATGCCTCTCACACCATGTCTGCAAGTAGTTGACACAGTTACACATTGATGCAACTCAAAGTGAATAAGGCTCTTATTAACCCTGTAAAACCCACTGTTGCAAATTTACAATATCACTTTTAACAATTCTAAAAAAAGGCCTGCAAATGTTTTTTTTTCTTCTCAAGACCACATTTACATAGTTAATGGGTCCTATTGTTTGTCCTGCAGTGTGTCATCTGGCCATGTACTCACTCTACCTGCAAACTTCCCGTTGAGCTCATCTCTTTTTTTGCATAACTGGATTTGTCAGGATTGAAGTAAGTAAAATTCCTTAAATATTTTTTTTGTGTTTATTACAATGTCTAGAACATGTACATATTTAGTTATTTTGGAAAACATTCATCAAATTTGATTTAGAGCTTGTTATGTCTATGTTGTAATTCTACAATGTTGGGTCAGTGTGGTAGTCAAAATAGCCTGCGCTTCCTTACACATTACATAAGGTCACTGCACTTCTCACATGGTCACAAATTGAAAAAAAAAAATGTAGTAGAAATTTAAAGTATTAGATGATTCATTGTAACAAAGCTCTAAATGTGCTTTTCTGTTAATTTTTTACTTAGTTTAGCTTAGACCATAATTAAACACATGAATAAATTGTATGGGGTGTTTGATACTCCAACATCTATAGCAGTATTTGAAACTCCCTGTATCTTTGTAGTTTTTTGTTGTTTTTTTTAACTTCTAAATGATCCTGAGCTATTTTTCTCAGTGTTGCACAAGCAGCAGTTTGTAGCATTAGGAGATAGAAAAACAGGTTTTGAATGTTCTGGATTTGTTGGGGGGATGCCTGTTGCATCGTTCAGGGACAAGTGCGAATGGTCTTGAATGTGAACCTGTAAGTGCTCTGGGGGGATGCATGTGTTCCTTTTAGTATGATAAGTAGAGAGCATAATAGGCCAGCCAGACAGTATTGTTTGAATGTAGTGGAATTTTGATAAGCATTTGTATTGAAATGATAATACTTATGGACATACTAATGGTAATACTTAGATCTCTACCCTCGACACATGGTCTACCACCCTGTCTATTCTTTCTAAAAATGGATACACAAACACACTGTGTAGCAAGTGCAATGTTCGCCTGTGCTTCACAGATGAGAAGAACTGTTTTAGGGACTATCACTGCAAGTGAACACAAACTTCCCTCAAACCACATTGAAAGTCACGGAGGAAAAAGTTTTGTAAATACATTTTTTTTCTCCAATATTTTTATTAATAAATGCTTATTCATAAAACTATGATTGTTGTGTGATTATTACTCATGATATATACTGTTATGGGGCTTAGTAAGCAATCAACCCTGCAAATGAATACTTAAATGTTCAAACATAGTGAGTACAAACACAGAAGTTCTGCTCCCAACTAGGGATGCACCGAATATTCGGTAACCGAATATATTCGGCCAAATATTGCAAAAAAACCACACATTCGGTATTCGGTGGAATAAGTTAAAAGCAAGGCCGAATAATAGCAGCATGTTTTGATAACGCAATCAAACAGTGTGTCGTGACGGGCGGTATAAAATGTCGGCAGTGTGGCAATCCGCCCGTCACCGCACTCGCATTTGTGACTAAAAATAGTTTTGAGCGAGCAAAGTAGGCTTAAATCATTCAGCACTCTGTGCGAGCAGCCAACAGATTTCAACCAGCAGCAGAAACGAAAGGCGAATCCCATCGGTTGTGGGTTGAACGGGGGTCACAGACACAGACAGTAACGTTAATGTATTCCTGTCAAATACGGCGGCCATTGGCTTACCGGCGACAGAGAAGTCAGCTCCAATAAAATCTTCTTCTTGGTGTCATGACTGCCCAGAAGTACCTGAACAGCCGAGCCAGCCGAACACAGGTATGTGACGTGTCAGAGGAGAAACAAGCCGTTCACATTTCTTTCTTTCCGGCAGTAACGGCCCACAAACCTCAGCGCACTTTAGGGACTGTTCTTTACTTGTCAGGGGAGGAGGGTGGCTGGTTGATTCTTATTTTATTTATTTATTTCATTTTGATCCCCCCCTATGTTAATCACTAATTGATGCTGTTTTTGAAGTATGAATAAGTCAGTAAGTAATTTATTCCATTGAAATATCATTGATGTATTATAGAAAAGTGATTTATCTTTTCATAAATGACAAAAGGCACATCTGCCTCATTTTTGCTGTGGTATCGTGATACTACTCAGAACCATGATGTTTTCATTGGTATCGCAAAGTGGTTCCCAATTTTGGTACCGTGACAGCACTAATCTGGAGGGGGTTCATCTGCAAAAACTAATGAAAAACTAAACAATGATATTTGGTATTCGGTACTCGGTATTCGGCCAAGCGTTTAATAATATTCGGCTTCGGCTTCGGCCACAAATTTTCATTTCGGTGCATCCCTACTCCCAACTGTGCCCAACGTTGCAAATTTACAACATTTCCCTAAAAACTTACTAAAATGTAAAAAATTTGAAAACTCTTTAATTTCTACATCAGAGGCCTCCTAAAACAATATCTGAGAGGTCAAAAAAAATTTGCTCATTTTTTTCTATATCTGGGTCTTACAGGGTTAAGACACTGTCGTCCTGGGGTGACCTTTAGCTCACCTGGTATAGTGTGTGCCCCATGTAGGCTGAGTCCTTTGAAACGGCCCTGGTTTGACCTCGACCCGTAGACCTTTGCTGTGTTTCATCCCACCTAAATCTCCCACCTTTTCTGTCTACCCTTCTGGTATCGGAGTACCGTGCGACACTACCCTTTTAGAGATGCTACCATCAGAAATAATCACACCAAATCACAGTTTAATTGTGTGTATTTCAGTAAACATGTGACTCAGAGTTTTCCTCGAATGTGTGGTGAAGTAAAAACAAACTTAAGGATGTAAAAGTTGCTTGTGGGGCCCATGGTCTTAGAGTGAGGTGTCAGAGAGTGTGTGTCTTTCACAGCTGCACGCTGACGTAGGGATGCAGGATGTCTTCTAAAAGCATTGTTGGTTTGTGTGAAGTTTGGGTATAATCCCAGGTGTGTGTGTGTTGGCTGCAGGGAAGACAGTGCCGTCCCACTAATAGGGAGCCAGTCTGACAGCAGTCTGACATCCTCCTGACAGACAACGACCCGGCTTTGTGCTGAGTTACTAGAATATTCCTGGCATCTCTTGCTCGGGGTTAACTCCTGGGACGCAGCAGCAACACTGAATCAATTTAGATTTTGCAGATTCCAGATTTTTTTTTTTCCTCCCTTCAAATGTGATATTCAGTCAGTGACAAATGACAGCACGAGTCACTCAGTGGTATTAATGTGAAATGTTTTCTCTTTATTGAATTGTCAGGGTCAGGCACTTGAGGCACATTGACAGAATAGACGAATACTTACCTTTTTGAGCACCGGAGGGTTATATAACTGCTGCTTATATTGCTAGCCAGAAACCCAGCAGACAATGTAGCTGTAGAATTGAACCACACAGAAATCTACATTGTATGCCAGGTTCAGGACAAAGCAAAGGTACATCTCTTCACCTCAAAGGCTTTTCAAACATGCATCAATTAACCCTCTTCCTTTGGCAAAATCAGCCATTGAAATTTCTGTCATAGAACGTTTAAACTTTTACCAAGGATGTTTCGTACAAAGAGGACCTCACAGAGCTCGGGGGGGGGGGGGGGGGGGGGGCATGAGAGGCAGAAACAGGGAGAATTAAAAGAAGAATGGCGGAAGAGGAAGGAGTGAAAAAAAAAACACAAAAAGCCTTGACAAGGGCCCCTTGTGGAGTTGTGACACAGAGAACATCCTGTCTGTGGGGTCACAGGATGGAGCCCCCCTGACATCGCAGCCAATCAGGGGATTGGAATGTGCCACCAGCCAATGGGAGACGAATGGGCATGCATCGACCGGGAAGTAGGCAGAGCCGTCAGAGACCCAGTAGCCAGATGTAGCTGCTGATTGCTACACAGGATCTACACTGCCTACTGAGCAACTGACAGCAGCCACAGAGCCGTGAACCATGAAGGCCGGCCGGTTCGGTCGAGCCTGGGCGGGGAGACTCCGCACTTCTGCAGCTGAGTCCATCTGAAAGAGAAGGAACAAAAAGCTCCATTATAAACACAAACAGAGGTCAGAGGAGGGAATGGGGAGAAAGGGGGACAAATAAAATGATGAAGAAGAGGAAAGAGAAGGATGATAGAAGAGAAGAGAGAGTTTGGTGGTAGCGAAGCAAAGGCAGATCAAGCAGAAGAAGAAAAGGAGCCTGAGGGAGGGGAAGGATATGGGAGATTATCTGCTGACGAACATCTCCAAGCGTGGCATTATCAGTTGCAGATTCCTGTCATTCTTTCCCATTAGCCCCGAGGCGCGACAGGCAGCGGCCACCGCCATGCGGGCTCCAACACTTAGCCTGACACATAATGGGAGCACTGACCCAGACGTAATAAATCACGACCTACATACAGGTGACTGCGAGAGAGAAGGGAGGAGAGGAGAGAGGAAGGAGGGAGGATAGCATGACCTCTCTTCCTCTGTGGTCTGCATACCTGAAGCCTCATGACCATATTGATCAAACATACTGTGACCAGCTGAGGGTCACTTGACTCCAATTTCTTTTTATTAAGGGAAATGTGTTGGCTTCTCTCTCTCCTCCCTCCTCACATTCCAGCTCTCTGTCGCTGCTCTTTCTGTCTCTTCTTCTTCGTCTTTTTTGTTTCTATGCATCAGTTTTGTACCACGTTGATGACAGAAGTTTGGCGCAGTCATCCCACACAACTCTGAGTTGGATCATTCGTCTTTTTTTTCTCATGGCAGGAATCTGTATGACAGCTTACTGACTGATGCTACCTGCGAAGATCCAAAGATGTGTTATTGTCTCCCTGCTGCAGCTTTATTGTGAGGGATTTGAAGAGGAATAAAGGGATGTCGCCTCAGGCTGTGTTCTTTGCTGGAGGGAATAGAGTTTCTAGAAAGAAGGTGGCGAGGTGGGCGACAGGGGGAAGAGGTGAAGATGTTTGTTGCAGCAAAAAGATATGAATGACTTTCTTACCTCTCAGTGGAATGGCCCTGGGAACACATGGTTGATGGTGTTTCTGGATTGATCTGTGCAGAACCTGAAAAATATAGAAGAGAAATACGTTGAGTCACTGACTTTAGCAGATTTAGAGGAACACAGGATGTCGCTTTGCAGGAAGCACAGATGTATGTTAAAGCTGTCAACGGCACTATAAGGACAAGTGTGATATTAACAGGTCCAGACCGGTGAGCCTGAGTAAGCTCACAGCGCTGGAGATAAGGTGATAAGGTCCTCTATATCTTATCTCTGTCTTTTTTTCCATGCTTTGGTGATGCTGCCACCGCCGCTGGGCAGGGAGGTCAAAACGTACGCAAAGCAATCGTCTTTTTTTCCACTGAAACCGAAGCCTTTGGTTTGTGAGACGGGGCGTGCGAGCAGGACAAGATCAGAGGGTGAGGCAGACGACTGAGGAAGTGAAAGTCTCCCACAACTTAATGCCATAACCAGAGGATTTCAGTGAAGTGATACCAGCTCACAGCAGAGTGATCGGAGCTTTGAGGAACAAAATTCACATGAAAATGAATGAATGGAGCAGAGACCCACAGTTTAATTAAAGATAGTGGTGCTATGACTACAATTAGACGTGTTCATGAGTGGGATCATTTTCTCATCGCTACACTAGAGACCATACTGGGATGGTTAAAGGAGGAGGTTTGCAGGTTAAAGGAGGGATAGCATTAACAAGGGATGTGAGCTTCAGTTCATTTTGCTTTTGAAAGCCTGCCATCCATTTTTAATAAAAAACAAAGACGCAAAATACTGTGAAATACAAAAGCCGCTTTCCTTTTAGTCTGCCACTCCAATGACTCGTGAGCTTTAACGCTGCATTTCAAAGTGCTGTCGATTTAGAAGTGGTGAAATTTGAATGTTTTGTGATGAAACATGGTGCCTACTGACCCCCTCCACCCCCTCCATTCAGTTGGGATATGACTAGTGGTGCCGGTCATTTGGCGATCATCATCCTGATCAGGCCCCTCAAGGAGTGAGCCGAGCTTTGGAGCCAGTTTTCGTAGTGTGGAATTAGTGGTACCACAATTTCTTGGGTCCTTCACGTGATGCTGTTGGACCCAAAAAGACTTTTTCCCATTGACTGAGTGACTTTTTTCATTATCAGGATTTAATTAATTTGGTCTGATAACATTTGGAAAGTCTAGAAGAGGTGCAAGATTCAATTATTTTAACCTTATTCAAGTTAGTGGAGCGCTAAACTGGAAGCCAGAAGGCTCGGCTGGAGAACATGGTGTGTAGGTACAATGATGTGGAAGCAGTGCAGATCATTCAGGTAATTTCATCCCAAGTAAAGATTTTTTGGCTTCATGCACCACTAATCAACTTTCATAGGCATGAGCAGGGCCCTTATCCACAGCTGCAATACAGTATTGCTGCAAGAACATGGCGGCCATCCTCAGGTCTCCCCCGGTCGCCCCTGTGAGTCAGGGGCTAGTTTTGTGCCGCAAAATCCCCTTAGCATTGTAAACTAATGTTAACATATGTTAGCATCACAAGCCATGCTGAGGCTGCTAACAGAGCTACAAATGCTGAAGGGGTTTTGCTGCTCAAAATGAAGTCACTTACTCACTGGGGTGACCTAGGGGAACGAGAGGGTGGGGATGAAGATGGTCTGCCACTATGGGTGGGACCATGGATGAATTAAGAGAACTGGATACAGCATTGGAGGCCTGTTCATTCCTGTGAAAGTTGCTCAGTAGCACAAGGAGCCAAAAAAAGCTTTATTTCCGCAGTATCTTCCACATTAAGGGGCCCAAAGAGCAGGCACACACTTGAGACTTGTGCCAGCCAAATGGCTAACTTCCAGTTTAGTGCTCTGCTAATTTGAAAAGGGATAAAATCATTTAGTCATACAGTTGTTCCAGACTTTCGAAATGTTATCAGACCAAATGGAAATGAGTCATATCATGAGGGTTATCCACTGTCTTACAGGCTTCTCTTGCACAACGTCAGTCTATGGGAAGTCTTTTTGGGCTCTGTGGCATCACCATGGGACCTGTTGGTTTATTTCCACTTTTGGCCATTATGTAAAATTGGCTTCAAAGCCTGGCGCTGTTAATGAGGCTTGGTTGGGACGGTGTTACCAGCATTAATCGTAGAATGAGGAACAAGGTGCTGCCCAGTGCAGAGCAGCTAAGGCTTGCTAAACTGTGTAGCATGAATAGTGTATTAGCTTTGTTCTTAATATGGTTTGCCATAGTGCTAGTGCTACTACTAAACTGTAGAGTGGCCAAAAATAGACTTCAGACTGTCATCTGTAACCGGTCAAAAATATTCTTGGACAGTTGACAGTTGACATCCTTAGTGTGGATGTCCTGCAGCACCAAAAAGAATGAATGAATGACATGGTGTTCTATGAGGAGTTGAAGTGAAGGGTGCAGCAGACTAGAGGTTGAGGAAGGTGGATTTAGGAAGGGGTGAGTGCGAGGAGGCCTGAGGACGGGTGAGGCGGTGTGAGGAGGGATGAGGCCAGGCGTGCCATTCCATTCCTGCCTGCACTGGGCAAGTCTATTCCTAGAGTGTGGTGTATGGCAGTTGATGTGGGTTTCCTCTTAGCTGCCTGGAAGATGACTGGGCCTGACCACATCCACATTCACACACACACACACACACACACACACACAACACATTCACAAAGTGACAACTGTGCACACATATACAGCATCTATGCACACAGTACACGTGCACCCATGTGCATACACACACACACATTCTGAGGGAAGCAAAGAGGAACTGAATCATTACCCTGCCTCAGCCTCAAAGTAGGGGGTGACCACTGTACAAGTATGTGTGTGTGTGTGTGTGTGTGTGTGTACTTGTGCAAAGATAAGTTGCACTTCTGCAGTAAGCGACATTGGTACATTGGTTGTGTGCATGTGCTGTTTGTTGCTCAAGTATGTGTGGGCATGTGTGTGTGGGTGGGTGTGTAGGATGTGTGAGCTGGGTGTGGATGCATTCCCTCTCTGCATGTGTGTGTAAGTGTGTGTGTGTGTGTGTGTGTACAGTGTGGGCCCCACTCCATCTTTAAAGCCCCCGTCTGTTCCTGCTCAGCTCTTATTTTCTACAGTTATTCTTTCGAATGAAATCTCAAAATGTTGCCATGTTTATTTTGAATTACGAAAATTAAAGCAAAAAGCATTCGCTGAGAAAATTGGATTTTAAGAAACACTATTCACAATGTGATCACATTTTCTCTTCACCTTCTCTTACTGAAGGACGCTCTCTGTGCTCATTGCAAGACGACCTTGTCGAGGTCAGTAATGGATGTTAGCCAATTTTTGCAGCAAGAAATACAACTTTTGTACATGTGTGGTCGAGGGCTGCATCTAACCATTATGTTCAGATTAATCTGAAGATTATCTTCTCAAATAATGGAATCGTTCGGTCAATAAACACCAGAGAACAGTGAGAGGAGCCTGTTAAAAAGTCTTGTTTTGTCAAAATAACATTTCCAAACCACAAAATATTGAACTTACAAATAATGTAAGACCAAGTGAAGCAGCAAATCCTGAAATTTGAGAACCTGGAAATATCACAATTTTGGCATTTTTGCTAAAACAGTTATTTAAAGGAGCAGTGTGTAAGATTAATGAGGTTTAGTGGCATGTTCTCCTGGTAAGAATTCATTCAGGAGGTTTTTACCAGGAGCCAAATTATCCGCAGAGGTCATCTGTTCTCCAACACAAACGGACCCAGTGGTTTAAACTGGAAACAATACTAAATAAAGCAGTTATACGCTACAAATCAGTGTTGCTCGGACACTGTTTGGCATGTCAGTGACGGTCCGCTTGCCCAGAACCTGCAAAGGTGTGCTGTCCCATTTTCTCTAAAAGCTTAATCTGTGCTTGTCGTATTTCTGATTCAAATGTTCAGGAGGTTTTAACCAGGAGCCCAATTACATGCAGAGATCTCTTCGTTTCCAAAACACACAGACCAGGTGATTAAAACCGGTAAAATTCTAAGGAGACGAAAACACAATGATTTTTATATACTAAAGAAAACATTACTTACTTTAATATACTCCATTTCTGCCAATGTATTCACCTTAATCGTACTTACTTAACCTTTAACAGATCAGTTGATCGTCAAAATAGTTGCTGATTAATTTTCTCTTAATTGACTAATCGTTGCAGCTCTAGTGTGGACATGAAGTCTGTGTGAAAATCTGCTCAACAAATATGAAATGATAATTTGTCCTCAATACTCATGATAACTGAAGATTTGAGCTTATTTCTCATCAATTCAGTTCCTGAAATCAAAATGGACAATCAGACATTGCACCAATCAGGACGGCCTCACTGACTGCAAGAGATGCCGAGTCTGCAGGACGAGACAAGCCAACAGCTCACCAACAGCTTGCCACCAATTAAGCAGTCGTTCCACACGGCCAGCAGCCAATCAGATATCAGTTCTCAGCTCCCCAGGTTCCATTAGACCCCAGCCTGAGAGTCTGATTGGTTGTGACGGGTGAGTGAAGGCGTCCAACCAAAGAGAAGAAGCCAATAGCTCCGATTCTGTGGAGACAGAGGTTATGGAAGCTCAGTCTTCCCTGCCACCTCTGTTCGCCATCCAAAGTCGTTCCCTGTCCCAGAATATTCTCCCGCTATCCAACCGGCGACCACTGCCAGGCAGACTGCTGAAGTCACTTTCTCCCCCTCCTCTCGGTCTCTCTGCCCCTCTCACTTTCTATCCTTATTATAAACCGAGAAGATGAAACAGGCTTTACGTGTAAAGCGATCCCAAATGGTTCCTTTGGGTGCTGCTAGGTGGCTGTCAGTTGAGGTGAAGACTGGATCCAGGCCTAAAGACCGGAGAGCCAAAGAGCTTCTCCAGAGGGAGCCCCAGCCTCGAAACACACGTACCCCAGCCCCAGGC
Organism: Epinephelus lanceolatus; assembly: GCF_041903045.1. NCBI lineage: Eukaryota > Metazoa > Chordata > Actinopteri > Perciformes > Serranidae > Epinephelus > Epinephelus lanceolatus. The sequence goes on from NC_135747.1 coordinate 41,071,870, forward strand.
TCAGCCCCAGGCCGAGAGAGAGGGGTGTCTGCGGGCTCTTCCAGGGGGCTGGACTGATGGGAAAGAGCTGGCACGATGACCAAGGAAAGCGAACTCCCTCCTCAAGCTGCTTTATGAAGGCCTGGCAAATGTGCCGAGAGCAGAGAAAGGAGGCGGCAGAGGAGGGAAAAAATAGAAATATACTGCAAGAGTGCCCCATCCTCCAAAGTCAGTGTAAGGGCATTCCTGTGTCCCCGTCCTCTCTTGTGGGGTCACTGGGTTTACGCAGGACTGCACCCCGGCAAACACAGCCATAAATCTGCTTCATTAGTCCCAACACAAGGCAATGCAGAGGGTGTAATGTTATAATGTAAGCTCTGTTTGAAAGCGCCACAACCTGGCTACTGATACCTGAAACGCCTCCACCCTAAATACTAACACGCTCATTGATAAATAGCCCGGAGACTTAAAGACGAGAGTTTAAATACATGTCAAAATGGTTTCTGTTTAAACCATCAGACCCGTCTTTTAATCAAGAGCTCGACTCTGGAGTTAATAATCCCACTGATCCACAGGAATCACAGGGATTTTGTTCTAGTTGCTTCAGTGTTGTATCCAGCTTGTATAACAGCGACGTGACCGCAGTTCCTTATTGACGTCCTCCCACTCCAGCAGCAGCCACTTTGAATAATCAGCCAGGCTGAGTCATTGTGTTAACTGATTACCTTTGGAAAACAAAAGGAACACCTTAAAAACGCAGCTCTGCGGGCTTTGCCCATTGATCCTGGTTTTCCATGACGTGCATCCGTCTCTACAGCCTCTTCCTCGCACACACAAACATGCACACACATGCACGCGCACACACGCATACTGCCACTTATTGGAATTTAGAGTGGGGCCCAGGTAGGGGAAGCTTTGCCCATATATGAGCAGAGGAGGAAACGGGCCAGGTGTGTGTGGTTAGTACACCGTTGGAACGAGTGTTCCTGAGAACACACACACACACACAAAAAAAGCGCGTGCACGGTCTTCTTCTTCTTCTGCCCCGCACACAAACCAAGCTGCATTTGTGACGTCAAAGTCACGCCGCTAAGCTCTTAACTGTGCGATCAGCCTGTGAATGACAGACCTGCGAGAGCGACTTGTTGCCGTATAAACAAAGACGAGTCATGCGCAAAAAGGAAAGTAGGGAGAAGAAAAGAAGGAATGAGTCAAGTGATAGTTAAGATTGTTCTCGAGCTGCTTAACCCAGTTTTAGTTACATAACTGCGTCGATGTTGGAATGACTATGGTATGTCACAATGCCTCCTGACACCAGCCTCCGTGTGTGTGTGTGTGTGTGTGTGTGTGTGTGTGTGTGAGAGAGTCAATTACAGTAAAGAATGCGGTTCAAGCTAAACCCTGCCAGCGGTGACTTACGACTTAACTCCCTTCAGCCTTTCCCACCTCACTGAATCATCTGTGTCTGCCACCTTTCATTAAGCCGACCTCCATGTGATGACTCAGGAAGACATGATAGCACTGACACTAACAAGTGACTGCGTCTTGTCCTCCACACAAGTGTTCTCACTGTAGAACCAACTTAAAGGGAAACACTATGTTTGTCAGATCACACCTGTCCAGGTAAGATGCCAGGTGAAAACATCCATAACCTGTCTTCTTTCAAGTGGACAGAAAACGTCCAAAATACACATTTAGGTTTCTTTTAGGTCAGATTTTTGATCTGGAAATAAATACAAAAGCACAAATTTAATTCGATAATGCTTCATTTATATATTCAAACAAACATTCAGAAAACTTGTGATACAAAAAAAAAAATTGTCGATAAATGTTGATATCGGTTAGTGAATATTTTTTACCCTTCTGTCTAAGTTTTGGTCTAAAAATATATGGAATTTAACATTACATATTTTTACTCTGAGCTGAAAATCTCAACTTCAGTAGCACTTACATGCAACAAACTTTACAGTTTTATTTTAGGGACATTGTTGGTTTGCTTATTTAGCACTCTTTTGCAACACTTTGAAAAAAAACAATATGGCAAAAATATATTTTTTTTATGGCTGTTAACAGTATTTTGTGATTTAGGCAATGAGAAAAATAGATGTTAAAAATTCTCTCTGTAAAATTATTTGACTCGTGTCAACGAAATGAAACACGAATTTTGAACCAATGTTCAGATTTTTGTTTTGGAAATGTGTACAAATCAGCTCAAAGATAATAATTAATTTGCATATTTAAACATACTTGTAATAGAAAAATAAAAATAAATAAAATAAGAATAATAAAATAATGATAAAAAAATAGTAAAATAATAAAACATTAATAATAATAAAAATATAATGAATAATTGAAATAATAAATGCTTAATGTGAATAATCAGATGGGGGAAGTTTCATGGTGATATCTGTTAGTGAAGGGTGTCTCCCTTAAACATTCCCAACATTTTTTCACTGCATACCAAAACCAAAACGTTTAAAATAACTTTAAAAACACAGTGTTTTAATCACCTTTACTGTGTTTTGTAGAAAATTAGAGACAGCAGCTTTAATAAACTTTTCTGCAGTTATTCAGTACGGAAATATTAGTAAAATTAAGGTGATATAACTGAACTGTTCTTGCTGACGTTTACTGGTAACTGCCATCTATCCAGTCATTACTTACACCCACCTATTCTCTTGAGGTTGCAGGGGGCGGAGCCTCACATTACGCCAGCTACACCATCAGTGGCAAAAGTCTGACGTATACATAGATCAGCAGACTCATCTGTGTTATATTATTGTCTCACAGGTGTCTTGCAGAACTCCATCGCAATAAAAATTAATTTTACTTGACAAATTCTGTGAAAAAATTACCAATTTTTATAGATGAATACATGTAAACCCACTTTGTTAATGTAATTATAATAATAATGAACCTTTATAATCAATAATAATAATGAAAATGAGAGTTAACTTTTGCACATGTGGTTTATTTGCCCTAGAGAGACCGGAGGAGTGGGACGTCCTGCTCAGCTGCTTTCTGCCAAGTAGGGCAGGGCAGGGTTCATTCCATCGGCGGCGTGATAAGGCAGAGGGCAGATTCCATGCTAATCTCAGCCAGGGAATTTAATCTCCCTCATCAAGATACCTGCGATGCATCTCACCGCCAATCTCCCCGCTATCACACTCTCATGCCGGAAACGCTGCCTCGATAAGCACTGATAGATCCTTGTGCTCCAACGCGACAGTTTACGGCTGACTCCTTATCACCACTCCTCACACTCTCTCTGTATCTCTATCACACACATGCATACACACACACACATTTACACATTTCCTGCTGCCATAGACTACAGAGTAAAGTCGTGCTGGAGTGGAGCAGTAAAGGAGCTGCAGTAATCTTTGGTGGAGCTCAAGGAGTGGCTGTCATTGTGTTGCAGTAAAACAAAGGGAGGGTGTGCACGCATGTGTGGGCTGGTGGCATGGTGATGGTGGGTATGGGCTTTCTATGACCACACACACACACACACACACACACAGACACACACACACACATAGCCCTGCTGTCCCTGTCAGAGGAAGTCAATTTGACGGCCATTTTTGTTTCTTAAGAAAGAGCTGTTTCAAAATCCTAATATCACATCTTTAAAGAGACAGAGTATTTTACATACAGTAGATGTCAGTCAGCACGCCCCCAGTTTGGAGAAGCAGGCTGGAGTCTGACATGGACGCTAAGCAATGTACTGCAACAAAACACATTTTAGCCACCTTAAAAAAGTCCCATCTAAAGATTATCAATGTCAGTTTAAGTGTACGCTGCACTGAAAGTGTTTTCACTTCTTTACCTTAATGTCAGACGGCCTGTTTCGACAGGGAAGCCATTAACAGCTTCAGTTCCCCATCTATGCTCTCGTCAAAGCCACCAGACTCCATTGAGAAAAACAGTAATTTAAGCTCCTTGAACACAGGAGCTGCTGGTCTACTGCTGCTTCGATCGGTTAGTTAGTTTATGTTATTGTGTGACTTTGGTGAATCCGAGCTAACCCTTTAAAACGCCAAAGTCACATGATAACACAGAAAGCATTATTGTTCGAGGCAGTGACAGACCAGCAGCTCCTGTGTTCAGCTGTGTTAAATCATTGTTTTTCTCAGTGGAGTCTGGCTGTGAAGAGAGCGATATAATGGCTTCATTTTCCAGCTGGAAATCACTGTCTGACATTAAGGTAAAACAATGAAAATACTCTCAACATAATGTACACTTAAACTCAACTTAAAAATCCATGTCAGACTCCAGCCTGCTTCTCCAAACTAAGGGTGTGCCACAGACAGCTACTGTTTGTAATATACTGTCTATGGATAATTACCCCATACAACCCCACTTCAAAAAGTCTGACTTGTCCCTTTAAATAACAGCCTTTTTATTATTCAGTTTGAACTACAGAGATCCAAAGTTGTAAACGCAGCCACGCAGGAGAAATCAGTTTCTCAAGTTTATCCAGGTGATTCAACGAGGAGCATTATTACATCTTAACGCTGGAGACCTGCCCTCTTATTACATTACAAGTGAGTAAGAATAATGATAGTTGGAGAGAGCATCGTCTGAGTCACAGAGAGTGGGAGATCATTTAAAGAACAACAGCCGGGCAGAGAGCCATGACTTTTAAAAAGTCCACAGCTTTCACACACACACACACCTTTAACACACACACACACCAGTGTTCAGCTTGTGACTAAGCCCCCTTTAGACAAACACATGTAACCCAGAACCACCGGCACTGATTCACACAACCTCTCACACACTCTCTCTCTGCGTCTGACACACTTTTTCCCCGCACAAACACACACACACACACAGCTTAAAGAGGTGGTAACCAGGAGAGACGGCGGCGACAGCGAAGGGTAGAATGAATCTAAACATCAAGTCCCGGCTCTGCAGTCGTCACTTGCCTTCGCAGCCAATCACATCAGCCGGCTGCCATGTCCATTCATAAAGAAGCCACACTGCGCTGTCCATGCTGTATGATACTGTATCACCCCCCTCCTCACCCGCCCCCCACCCATACGCTCAGTTCATTCATGCCCTCTGCTGCGGAGCAGAAGGAGTGGACTGTGCTATCTGTGTCAAACCAAGGAGAGGAGGGGGGGGCAGAAAGAAACACAGCGTGACTGAAGCTCAGAGAGGAAGTGGTTCCTCTGTATGAAAAAACCTATTAACCACAAAGACCTATTTTTATCACACGGCTGCACCTCACATCGGCGTTAAAGACACTGGCAGGTATATGAACACAGCGCTGACGATAGTACATACCATTCATTGTGCTTAATCCTGGTAGTAGCGCAGTGACTGAGCCAGACACTATGTAACAGTGAATCAGCTCTTCTGTAATGTGATCACATCATGAGGTAACGCTCCCTCCGCCACAAATGACCAACTCAAGACCTGACAAGCTGCGATCATTCACCGGCTTCATGAATAAAGGCGAGTCATGTGACTTCAGGCATTTCCTCTATTTTTCATGCTTTTTAAAAGAAGCATAAGTCTCCGCAGAGATTGCTACAGACCGGCACTGAGAGCTTCTTCCTCTCCGCGCTGTGCTGCTCAGCCTCTTAAGGACCTGGGAGCAGTTTCTCAACCTTAACTTGTAACATATGATATCCATCAACAGCAGCAGCTCCACTTTCTGGGACTAGTCTTTTCTTTTTTCTCTCTTTTTTCACTTACCAGTCTGGGTGAGAGTTTCCTCCCGGCGCTGAGCGTGGAATGAGGGAACCCCCCTGTTCATTCAGTCTCTTTCTCTGTGGTGTCTTTCTTTTCCTCCATGTCTGGGTGTCCTGTTTGCTCTGTCCCTGCTTCACAGAGGGATCCCGAGTTCCCCTTCACTTTAACTTTGCTTGGTCCAGCAGAGAGTGAAAGAGACAGAGAGGGAGAGACGCTATTGGGTAACAACTTCTCACCCACGTCACTGTCCACGGCTGCGAGGACAAGTCACACAAAAGTTGCCGGAGCTCAACTCCTAAAAGATTTCATCCTTACATGCCTCCTCATCTCTCTCTCTTTTTTTTTCCTCCTCCCGTTGCATTCTTCTGAGTGTAATCAGTAACAGGCTTAAAGTGACAGCAGCAGCGCCCTCACACACACACACACACACACATTTTCTCACACACACACACACACACACACACAGACAGTGTGTGAGGCTCCCTCTGGGCTAAAGGTGCTTTCCCAGAGCTCTGGAGACACCACAGCCGTTAAACTCCCTATAAGCCCCGCCAAAGTTGCGCTATCACATGTTTCACAGCAGTCTCCCTCTGTCTTCTCTCACCCTTCACCCACCCTCCTCTCCCTCAGCCCCCTGACTGACACTGTCCGACTCTCACACACACTCAGGAGCGACGCTGCTCTCTCTTATAGCGTTGCTGTTAAAGAGGGGGCCGAGCCTAAGCGGCGGAGGGCAGTGTCCTGTTACACAGCTCTCAATTGAGGTTAGAGAGAGGACATCCATTCAGAAAAAAGAGAGGAGGGAAGAGGGAGGGGGAGAGGGAGGAGGAAAAGAGTAAGGGCAGCCTTTCCCTCGCGCTCTCCTTCTCTCCTTCTCTCCTTCTGTGAGTGTGTGTGTGTGTGTGTGTGTGTGTGTGTGTGCACCCGGGGTCTTCAAAAGCAGGAAACTCCCCTGCTAGAGAGTTGCAGAAAAAGGGACCCGTCTCTAAATAAGGGAAAGGAGGCAGGGACATAAGCAGCACCCCCCCCCCGAAAACACACACAGCGGCCACAGTAGAGGGGTCTTTATGACTTCCAGCCTCACTGGCAGCACTTCACTCTCCACCCATACATAAACAAATACTTTATGTGCATCTTGTCTCAGCTGTAGATTTCAGAGCGACTCTTCATCTCGCGACACTTCAGATTTATTTTTTATTTTTTTTATAGAAGTGTGATGAAAAATTTCTGGTGTCATTTAGTGATGAGAGACAGATGGGACCGCAAAGAGAAAGTACCAGAGTTTACAAGAACGGACAAGCCAATAAACAAGCCCCGCGGTGACCACAGCTACTAAAAAGAAAGTACCTGAGTGTTCAGACATCGGTGGATGACGACAGCGTGGTCACCATCTGCTGACCCCTCACGTGGAGCTCCTCACCCCCGACCCTGACCTGAAACTGCCCTCGCCCTCAGCTCACCGCCCTGTTCTCACCTACATCCTGCTATTTTACCCCACTTCTATTCTCTGCCACGCCATCCCTGCCAACCACACCTATCAACAGTCCGGTCCTACTCCACCCTGCCCTGCCTCTTCCCTCCTCCTCCTCGCCCTCCACCTCCTCCTCCCTCATGGTGTTTGGGGCGAGGGTGGGCTGGGGTTTTTGAATGGGAGTCTCAAACTTCAGGAATAGTTGGTTTGTTACTCACAGGACGCTGTGTGACTCATCAAAAGCCATGCTGCACCCATGCTACGCTCCCGTTACACACATTGTGGTGCGCAAACATGTACTCACACACACATTTTTAGTGGAGCGGGAGAACCGCCTTTGTCAGGCTCCATTCATAACTATTTAAGTAACCTCAATGAGTCACGCAACAAGACGGCTGAAGTAATATTTGACCTATATGCACACACACACATCTCTTGCCTGCATTGTCGCCCCTAAGAACAATCTGTGAGGTCAGAGGTTCACAACCTTTTTGAGCTGTAATATGAAGTGATTTTTTATTTTTAATTTCTTAGTAGTTAGTGCCACAACTAAATTAAAACTGGCTGCATTAATCAGTTTAAAGACTTAATTTTGTGTCAGAAAATAGTGAACCAAAAAAAAAAAGTTTTTAACATAAAAAGTCAGTGTGCGTGTTGCCTTAAATTTTGAAGTTGCCTTAATTTGATAAGACACCTTCAATCATCACAAAATTACCTCAGCCCTTTAAACTGTGCAACACAAATGATCCACCTACATCCGTATTCTTGCTTATTGTAATGTCATTTCTTGGAGAATCTTCAAATATTTCTTGTCCTTAAAATCTGTACAACCTGAGCTCAAAGATTATGTAAATTGATAAACCATAATAATTAATAAAAATATTTAAATTGCTTCTTTAAAAAAAATAAATATAATCTACAAAAATCATCAGATTTTACAAAAATAAAAACATAAAACATGTTGACCCAAAAGATTTTTAAATACAGAAACATAAACAAAATATTTCTTTAAACTCCATAATTTATTTGTTACGTAGTTTTTGGGATGTGCTCATTTTTATGAGAAGATTGCGAAGGTGTTAGATTGATCACTCACTCGCCAACATGCATTTATGCACCACACGTAACATAGCGCAATGACTTCATTATCAGCGTACAATGTGGTGACACAGAAGATGCTCTAGCTATTATGGTTTTTATTTTAGATCAATATAAATACAGGATTATGGAGTCAGCTGTCTCTCCTATTATGAGCATATACTGGCATAATTAGAACGAATTACCACATTAACAGAGCATGTATGTTCAGGTAACAGAAGGTCATGATGTGATGATGGGAAAGCTTTAGCTTCTTGCTGTTAAAAGAATAAACACTTTAGCTATTATGGTTTTTATTTTAGATGGATTTAAACATAATCATGCAAACAACGATCCCCCACCACTGTTAACGGGAGGTCCGTTTATAAAGGCTTAACTCGTCTTCTTAAATCCAGTCAACTTTAAATATTAAGACAGCCTTGAGTGGACGCTAGCCTTTTCTGAGTTTAAACAAATAGTTTCTTTTCTTTTTTTCTTTTTTTTTTTTTTAGATATTTTTTGGGGCATTTTTAAGCCTTTAATCGATAGGACAGACAAGCATGAAAGGGGGGAGAGAGAGAGGGAGTGACATGCAGCAAAGGGCCACAAGAGTGGACGCTCTCTCAGGGTCCCTCTCACTGCTTAATGGTACAAAATGGTTAAGTCCGCCTTGCACTAGAAGTTGTCTCTAAATGCAAACTGCTGATGCTGCTTGAAAACCAACGTACACTGTCATGTCCTTTACAAAGTATTGGAAATTTCAGCCCGTTCTCATTTGAAACGTATCAAATACCACCGCTTTGTCTGTGATCTGGGCGCACAAAGGCACCTTCCGTGGTAGTAGAATACACAGCGGGCGTTTGCAGCATTATTAAACGTACCAGCCAGCGGGATTTTTTCTAACAGGAGCTGGAAAGTCTCTACAGGAAGGACAGTAGGGGTGTTGGAGGGTCCAACAAACCCTGGACTTTCACCCAGGAGCTTGGTGTTCACTTCCCGTGTGAATGTTGAGCCAGTCAATAAAAATCAATAATGGGATTGGTCTAAACTGAACCACGTGCTCTTGTTGCACAGTGAAATTAACGTAAATGCTGTGTTTTACGGAAGTTGTACGTTTATTTTGAAAAAGACCGTATGCATCTAACGAGCAGAAACTGTACGCTTCCTACGAAAAAACACTATGTCCTGGAACATCAACTACAGACGCAGGAGGATACCTAGTGTGTCATATGTTGATGTGAAAGTCCACTGAAAAAGCGGCGATATTTGACAAGTTTGGATGAGAAAGTGTCAGAAATTTGTGCTCAAAAAGAGGAAAGGAAGGAAAGGGAAAGAGCGCAAACTCACTTTGGTAAGACAAACATTTCAAAAGGTGTGTGACAGAGACATGGATGAAAAGATGGAGGGCAGGGGGCCCACAGAGACAGAATCTGGTGCTACGGCCCTGCTTGTGACACATTGGTCTTGTATGTCTATGAGCTGAGAGAAGTCCAAGAAGTGGTTCTCACTTGTTGGAGTTCAGTGGAGGTAAAACTTGTTGTTCACAAGAAAAAAAAAACATTATAAAAAGTCAAGCAGAATTTTCTTGTTTCCAATTTTGGGAGTAATCTATAAACCCTGACACCAACCTCTGGCTCTGTCACCACAGCTGCATCATTATCCAAGACATCAACCTGTACATGTACGGCTCTGTGGTGGGTTTATGTGTGGATAGAGAGTGAGTGGGTGTGGGTGAATCACTGCCTGTCGTGTGTCGGGCCAGTGAATGGCTTTCTGTGTGTTTCTCATTGTGTTCAGTGGGTGCCTCTGAGCCCCGGCAGCAGGCTGGGCTCAAGCCGGGGATGACTCAGGGTCGGAGTGGATAAATGACTCCAGACCTGCTGACAAACCTCAGCGCTAACCTGCAGGAGTCACCGAGAGGCTTTACATAAGAGCACTGTCCTCCTGTCTGACAGTGGGCTCCCTATCACCTCTCAGCTGATGTTCCGAAGTCGCAGATGAAGTCTGTTAATTTCCTTTCAGGCTGCTCTGACAACAAATTAATTCTTGTGTGCAGCTATTTCAATTGAACCGTTTCATTTGGCTGCTGCCTGCCAGGAGCAGCAATCTGACAGATTATTCTTGATCTTTTTATTCGGCTGCTCTGCGAGCCAAGGACAGTGAGTCATAGGGAAGGAAATTTTTAATATTTTTCTTAATAAAAGGGTAATTTCATGTTAGAATGAAAGAGTGCAGCAGTTTGACCTTAACAAGTAAATTGACAGTTTACCTATTTATTTTGTAGAATTGAGAAAATGATTTCTTAGCTATTAAAAGATTGAATGTTAAAATTTGAACACATTTGTATGATTTAATACGATTCCCGATGAATTCGGGGGTAAATCAGGACGATGTAGATCCTGCGCGCGCTGCTGAGATTTCAAAACTGCCATTTTCACATCATGAGCCGCAGCCTGACATTAAAAGCCTCCACTCAAGTTTGTCTTAAAGAGTAAAGTTTCACAGTAACTGAGAGGTTTGCCATTTTAGAATGTGACTCAGTCTATTGTGGGCACAAATGGAGCACCGCCTGCTTGCTTTCTCTGGGTGGATACAAGGGCGGAGATGTGTTTCAACACACATGCACGGACGCAGGCGGGGGCCTTTCCTTCATGTAGTCACATGCGCACACACACACACACACACACACACACACACACACACACAATGGAGATTGCAGTGGAAAGGAAGCTGGGGATTCCTGAGATTCCTGTGGACAAAAAGGTGTGAACTCAGGCAGCCGAGCAGCCTGGGAATTCTGCTGGGTTGGCCTGAGAGGCAGTTTAATGGCTGACCAGAGTCGCCAGTGACACACAGACAGAGATAAAAAAGAGCTGGAGAGATAAAATCAAAGAATTCAAGCAACAAGACGGACAAAATGAGACGGGGGCGGGGCCGCATGCTTAGATATAACTCCTGACTTTAAAATGACAGTCCATCATGTGAGGAGGTATTGATTGGGATGCATGATATATATCAGGCTGATATTATGCAATGACTTACTATTCTGGTAATCAAATTCTAGCCAATAAATAGAGCCAATAATACAAAGCCAAATTTCTCCTTTAACTGTCTTGACGAGCGCGGCATCTCCACCGCTGATAAACACAGAGTAGAAGGAGAAGAGCAAACGCAGCATGCTAACTAGAGAGCCACACATGTTGTTGCCAGTGTGGACATTTTTCTTGACTTAGAAGAAGACATCATGGCTGTGTCAGGGGTCTGATCCTTTCTGTTGCTGCCGCTACACTGGTTAGATGCAGTGCTGAAGGACTGTTCCTGGAGCTGCTGCCCTCCCAGCGACGGTCACTTTTACATTTGCTCATTTAGCTCCAGCTAACACAGCAGCAGTGGTTTTTAGATCCAACACTGAGCTGTTAAACGGTCCTGCAAACCACTCCGACAACTACATGGCTAAACTCTGTCGTTAAACCTATTAATAACCGCTAGACAGGGCTGCAAATTAGCACCAGACAAATACTGGTAAAATACACAAGGCTGCTAGAGTTTTTTTTTTTTTTAATTTACAGCTCAATAAAACAATGATAATCTGTTGAGCAGCTGGAAGATTTGGGGATCTACCAGCCACAGCGATATCAGTTAAATTTAGTTAGGTCAGAGCTATGGAAAATTAAATTAATCACCTTTGCTCAGTACATCTCAGCCTTTCTTACCCTCAGGTGTGCATTATGAACTCCTTTTTAAAATACGAGAATGTGAAATGATCAGTTATTTTATTGGTGTTGGCCATGAGAAGCAGGTAATTATTTGTTATCTGTATTAGCTGGAAAAATCCATCTCTGGTTGTTGAGAATATTTGAAGTATAACACCAAACATCATGAAAAAGGGAGCAGCCTGTGGCACTTTGTCCTCCTTAGAGAGACATAATAAACAACGTCATTTAGCTTTATATGTTTTTAAATTGTCTCAGCAAATGGAAGCAAAACACCCAAAGTGATGATCAGATTATCGTCTCTGCTTTGCATTTTTCCTGTCTGAGTAAACATGGTCGCAGAGATGGTGATAAAGATGGGGAGACAGAAGGACGAGCAGTGACAGTATGTTTCCATGGTGATGTCACTGAGCAGTAAGATGCAGAAACTGCAGATTTTCCACCCGTGAAGTGAATAAATTTTCTTCCTGAATGGGAGCAGAAAATCCAAAAGAAAAATGGGTTGTTTTTTTCTCACATGTGATTAGTACTTGGCAAGCTGCTGCTCCTCAGTGTCAGCCATATTTCACGCATCCAATTCATGCACCAAATAATGGCCATACATCTAAAGCATGTGTGTCACACATGGGCAAAGGTGGTGATACGATATTTTTGGACAGCTGTGGACGGATATGTCCATGGACAATATTTCAGAATGGCAAAATGTTAAGAAACGTGAAAAGCTAGTGTCTAGGCTGCCTTAAAGTTTAAGTAAAAATTAAGTAAAATAAAATAAAATAAAATAAAATTAATTAAGTAAAAGTTAAATTTGCAGTGTATACATTTACACAAGGCAAACATTATTTTTCACAGCTATTTTCAACAAATGCATTGCAATGACGCAACCTTCCGCTGTGTTATAATACACCACTGGTCAGCTAGATGGCACGTGTTGCAGCAGTATGATACACTGCTGGACGGCGTCAGGTTGAAACGCTGATGGTAACGACATAATAAAAGGAGCTGGAAAGTCCCTATTAGGCAGGCAGGAGGGGAGGTGGATGTGTCCAACAAACCCTGGACTTTTACCCGAGAGCTCAGTGTTCACTTCCCAAATTAAAGTATAAATGTAGCGCCAAACCATGATATTATTTCTAAATCTAACCACATGCTTCTGCTGACGTCCCGGCCTTGGCTGTGGCATCCCGAAATGTCAAGAGCAGAAGCAGGAGGATACCTTGAATACATCGTGACAGTGACGACTTGGGAGGACATGTTGGAATTTTAACCCTGCGTCCTCAAAGGAAACTTAAAATTATGAATTAGGTAATGACAGTAATCTCAAGACAGCACACACACACATGCACGCACAGAGGCAGCATGCAGTCATACATGCACCTGTCTCTGCTAAGATTGAAACTCTCAGCCAGTGATGGACAAGAACAGACGAAACAGCGACGTCATTTCATTCACTAAAATGGCTCTCACACAGACACACACACACACACACACACACACACACCTCAGTGTAACACATTCTTACAACCAACCAAGGACAGAAGATGGAAATATGGCGGTCAGACCCCCTTGCCCCAGTATGTGTGTGTGTGTGTGTGTGTGTGTGTGCGCGTGTGGCATGATCTACACTGACTATATTAGGCCAGTCTGTTTCTAGCACAGTGAGCACACAGATACAACTGTGATGTCACAGTCACGCTGGGTAGGCATGACTCTACGTCTTATCTCTCTCCACTGCCCTGCTGTAACGTGTTTGCACCCTCCTGTTTCTGTGTGTGTGTGTGTGTGTGTGTGTGTGCTTATTACCCCGTGATAACCCTGAACTCTGTGTGACTCGCGGGGATACCTCAGCAGCAGCTCTGGTGACAGACAGGCACCTCTGAGTGGAGAGAACCAACCACAGCGGGCTGAGTTGTGATGTGTTTAGGTGATGCTTGAATTTTCCATTACTTCTGCTATAGTGTCTCTAATTACATCACACAGAAATGCTTCTGCTGTGACGCACTGGTGAACTAATAGGTTAAGCTATATAAAGTAATAGCTGTCATAACAGTAGTGTTGGTGCCAGAGGAAGTATTAAAGGATAATTCCTGTTTATTACTGTCTTATTTTCTGATAATTTGACCTGTCAGATTCGTTTTTCTCCTCCACATAAGTTGGGCTCTGAGTTTGCGACCTGTCACGTGTGCTTCCTGTCCTATTGGACTTAATTTTAAAAAAAAATGAGAATATTTTAATAAATCAGAATTATCATAGAATCAAATTTTATAGTAAAACGTTGAAGTGAAAACCATCATTTTTGTTATTCTCATTATGAAGTCGTCAAATACTGCAGTGATTTCAGCGTCAGACTGCGACGCCAAACGCCAGGTGTTTTACCGACATTGTAAGTTTATTTTGAAATAAACAAAAAGTATGCATCTAACGCTCAGAAACTGTTCATTTCCTGTGAAAACGGACGTGTGTTTAAAGAGGACACACTGCATGTAACAGGTGTAAATTGACACGGCGTCCTAGAATGTCAACAACAAATGCAGGAGGGCGTCATATGTGGATGTGGGGAGTTGAGATGAAAACATGCTGGACAAAAAACATAAAAATGCTCCCATGATATGAGTGTGACATCAACAATGTCACGAGCGTGTAAACCTACGTATGTGTTTGTCTGTTTGCTGCATGACAGCATTGTGACTCCTTTAAAGGAACCCACTGGTGTGGCGCTCCACCCTGTCATCCCTGCCCTGTGAGTCCCTCTCCTCTCCACTCCGCCTTTCCTCTCTGTCCTCCCCCTTTCCTCTTCCTCTTCCCTTCGGAGGTGTCAGAGGAAAAACAGCCACAGTATGAGCCTCCCTCTCTCCCTCGCTCCTCCACAACCACACAACGTGGGCTATGTGAAGGCAGTGACTCCGTTGCTGGCTGGCCCACTCACAGGATATAAGAGCCGCGAGCGCTGCCAAGGCGGTGAGGGGTCACACTGTGGAGAATGTGTGTGTGTAATAAGACGCAGTGTGTGAGGACTGTGTCACACATGAGCTCCCCCGCTGGCTGGTGGCTGTCTGAGCAGCAACAGCAACAGCAGACGCCCTCATCCTGACGCTACAGGGCGGAGAGGGCTTCTTGTGAAACATTCCTCTCTCCCCCACCGCTATGACCAGCGTTTCCTGTTCTCACTTCCCTGTCCTTCCCTTCTCCTCGCCTGCCTTCCTTTTCGCCTGTCCCACCTCCGCCTTGCCTCCACACGCCAATGTTGTACCCTCCCTCAGCATTTCCCACCGCCCCATCTACCGCTGCTCCACACCCCTGGCTCCAGCCCCCCCAGCCCCAGACTGGTGGACTCCCTCTGTGTTTCCTGGAGAACCACCTTCTATTATCAGAGTGATGGCCCAGCCCAGGAACACCACTGCTGCTGCTGCTGCTGCTGAGCTGCTGAGCTCTTTTTTATTCACTCCATAAATAAGAAAATATGACCATAAAAAAATCAGTTTCGCAATGTTTTTAGGAATAAAATGTTTAATAAATCAGGCTGTGAATGATACATAAACAAAGCCCTCAGGATATAGATAAAATAAAACTGGAAAGTTTGGAGGACGTAGGTGCTACTGAAGCAGAGATGTGAAGTATGAGGAGAAAAACCTGCTGTCCTGCCTTAATCTGAGCATTTGGTTGTAAAATGGTTCAAAATGTCTGCAACAATTTCCTGAAGTCCAACATGACATCTTCAATTTTCTCGTTTTGTCAGAACAGTCCGAAACTCCAAAAAATATCCAGTTTACTATCAAACACAACAAAGGAGAAACAGCAGATCAACATAATTTATGGATAATGAAAATCACCATTAGTTGCAGCCTCGGTCTAAGTGCCGATTCCACCCTACAAAAGAATCCAATTTCACAGGACATGCCGAATATTTTCCTTGGAGGCATTTGGCACGAAACTGGACAGATTTCAAAACACAGAAAATGTTTGCACCAAATATTTCCTGTCAGGAGCTTCATCACTGATTCCAGCTCAGAAAAACCTGCATCAGTCACATGCTTCCTGTGATCACAGTATCTCACTGTCCAGGGTGAATTATCCAGTAGTGTAATGTAATTAAGTAATAATACTTTGTTACAGTACTTAGGTATCTTTGGGAGTATCTGTACTTTACATGAGTTTTTAAATTTCTGTCAACCATCACTTTTACTCCGAAACATTTCCCTAATCTGTTGATTATTTCTTTGATTAGTCGACTAATCATTTCATCAAAAAATGTGTTAAAATGTTGAAAGATGTCGGTCTGTTTCTCCCAAACCCCAAAATGATGTCATCTAATGTCTTGTTTCATACTCACGCCAAAGGGTTTTAGTTCACCGTCATGGGAGAGTGTGTAAAGCTGCCAATATTTGAACGTAAGAAGCTGCAATAAGAATATTTTGGGTACTTTCATAGTACTTTTCTATGAAAAATGACTCACACCTTTTAGTTGACTACTAAAATAGTCACCGATCATTTTAATAGTCGATTAGTCATCGATTAGTCGACTAATCATTGCAGCCCTAGTTGGGAGCTGGAGGGTAACTGGCTCAAGTCCCTATCTGGATCCAATATAGAGTGTGAATTAGTAGCTGGAGAGGTGCCAGTTCACCTCCTGGGCACTGCCGATGGGCCTCTGTGCAAGGCACCACTCTGACATCCCTCCATTTAATGCATGTACAGGTCCTGTTTGTGCATGTGTGCGTATGAAAACAGAGTGACAAAATTCAATTTCCCCTCAGGGATTAATGAAGAATAACTTCTCCTAGTTACGTACTACAAAATAGGGAAGGAAGGATGAAGGAAGAAGGAATAGATGGATGACTGAAGGAAAGGGGTTACAGAAAATCTGGACTTTGTTTTTAAACCAATGGTTCCCAACTGGTCCAGCCAAAAGGTCCAGACTCCCTTCAGTGATCAGTTCAGGGTCCACATAGTTTAATATATTCAGCATCATATTGCGTTTGGCCATGTCATCAAACGTTCACTGACTCTGTGAAGAAGCTCTCCATTAGTCACTACCTCTACAGTAGTAAATAGCACTTCAGAATAAAAGCTCTGTGTCGCATATTCACTGCTCGACCCACCAGTTGGGAACCACTGCCTTAAATCTAAGCTTTAACTATAGACCTCTTTTTCTTGAAACGTAAAGTACGCTCCATTTTTAATGTTATGTACATGTTACGAAGAAATAACTTAATAATCCTAGCACACTAGCATTTACTTGTACTTTTCCTTTCAATACATAATTACATTTAATATAATCAAATTTCTTTGGATGCTTAAGTACAGTAAATATCAGATACTTTAAGACTTTTACTGAAGTGATATTCCAATAGGTGATTTTAACTTCTACCAAAGTCATTCTCAAGTGTGGCGTTCAGGTGCGTCATCAACCACTGAAATTATCATCCTGCACATACAGTAACAATCATGAATTGTAATAGTGTTTACATACAGATCAGGTCTTCCGATATCCTTTCAATCACCTTTCGACAGCAGCAGCTCCACTGAGCTCGTTTAACTGAGAATCTGAGACATGATTTTGCAGTTATTGGAGTAAACCAACTCTCACACAGACTTGTTGATGAAAGCCACATTTGTGCGAGCGCGAGTCCAGAAACGTGTTTACTAACCCGGCACAATCACCACTGACGAATGCTCCCCATCACTTATGACTAATGGACTATGCATATGCATGTTCATGCACAAGTGTGGAATGCGAGCATGTCATTCACAGCAGATTAAATGGACATGCAGCATGGGGGTTCTGTTTTCTCAGCTCCTTCTTTCAGAGAGCAGACAGAGTGAGAAAGAGCAAGTGGTTCCAGCAGATGGGGCCGGGGCTGATACGGCCATCTGTCTCAGAAGTGCAAGGAAATGAGAAGACGGCTGTGCAGAGCCTTTCTATAGCTATATGGGAAGATTTAAGGGTAAAAAAAATACAGAAGTGATTTGGGAGGTTGCAGAGCTGCTGCAGCAAGTCAATTGTTTTCCGTACAGCGTTTTAAATAATTCAAAACTAGCATCACTGAAATACAAAGAAAGGAAGATGCAAACTACATTCAGGTGTCCTCTGCCATCTAAAAGACTTTGTAACCACGTCTGAAATCTCAGCAGCCATTAAAGTATCGGCGAGTTTTTCTCCAGAATCTTGACACCCTCTGAGGCTCCATCACTGTCTCTGCTATCTGCCATTTCAGCAGTTACATCTTCTCCTCTCACTGATTCTCCGGGACAACTACGCTCCTCATAATAAACTTTCTCCGAATGCTGGCAGGGAGAGACTCTAGCAGTGTGTTTCTTCCCTCAGCGGTCTCTTGTCTGGGGGCTCCGCAACAGGCTGACTCACAGCCCCGGCCCACTCTTCCCTCCCACTCCTCCCTCCCACTCAGCCCCAGCCGTACCCCAGCGTGGGAGGCAGCGCAGCCCAGGACCAGAGCCTCCGGCTGGGCACACACACACAGCCAGCACGGGCCCACGGCTCTGGAGCTTTGGCTTTCATTCCCCGCACCCACACAGAAACAAAAACACACACAACACACACACACGCACACTGCCTACCCACATGCAGTACCCACACTGATTTTTAGAGCACCTCTTTAATGATGTCATGTGCCTTACATCTGAAGGGAGCAGAGGCAGGGGAAACACGTGGGAGTGTGTGGGCCGTACATGCTGTACGTGTGTGTGTGTTTGTGTGTGAATCACGCTGCCAGATTATTCTTTTTTTGGTTTACATTACCAAAATGTTTTATGTGCACATGTGCTGTTGGCTACTGTAAGTAAAGAGCCTCTAACACGGCTGAGCTCAGGAGGTTGCAGTTTATTTTTAAACCGCAGCTTCAGGGGAGGATTTTGATCTAATGAAAGGACACTGATGAGGGTGATGAATGGTTTTTAGATGTAGCAGATGCATTGGGATGTGTAGTGTTTTATGAGAAGAGACTCCAGTAGAATTTTGATCAAAACTCTTTTCACACAGAGCAAAAGTGCATTAACAAAAATCTCAGTTTGTCAAGGACAGTCTGGTTTCCACTGCCTGGGCTAACTTTTCCATTTTGTAAATGAATTCAGGCTATTTCTGCATCAGTTAAAAAGATAAAAAGATAATGTGTGATGCTTACCAGCAGGACAGGAGCCCTCGATCGCCACGGTTTCGCTGATGTGCATCACGAAGAGTTCAGGCTGTGAAAAAAACAGGTGTCAGAGGAGCACGTCACTCACATCGTACTGCAAACATTCTCATCACTGACACCTTTATCCAACTGAAATCTACCACAAAACATTTCTTGCAAGAAATTGATAGACTTGCACAATGTCACACGTTGTAGGATGCCTGTACCGCGAAGAGGAATAATATTCAGAAGGGCCAGATTGCTCATTAGAATATCTCACATTTGTGTGTGGGCGAGCTTTTAGCAGTCCTTCTCCCTCTAGTCCCCAGCGCTGTTCCAGAAACACTGTTCCCTGTCCAATACCAACCGGGATGCTAACCCCAGTCTGTCCACTAAAAAAAAGTGAATCCAAGCACCCACTTCTGTCCAAGTTTCTAGTACAGTATATGACATAACAACTTTTTACACCCAGAACCCCTGAAATGCTCAGTCTGTTTCTTCATCTCCCTCCATGAGTACACAGCGCTCACTCTGCCTGAAGCTGCATCCACATCATGTTATTGATCATATTGGAAATGCACACTATAAACCACAGCGTATAACGCTTTAATTTAACAGGCTGTCTGTTCTGCATATGCAGCACATGAAGGTGAGGGAGCATCATCCCATCATCATCATCATCATCATCAAGCCATGTATCTCCAGATTTTGTTTTTTAAACACTAAATGATTTCAGAAAAATTTCAGTGAATTAACTGAGGGTTTGTTGGATTTAATTTGTAAAACAACAGAAGCAACTGAACCTAAAACTATAGTTAAAATCATCCCACGACTAGAAACCATGGATTACCAGAACCATCTGGAAACATGCACCATTATAAAGCAGCAGCCTACAGTGTTAGAAGAGGCAAAACTACGATGCATGCATGACAGGACTCGTGACAAATAAATATATGAGTGATTGGCTCCAGGGGTGTAGCTCCAAATTCTGCATCATACACATGAGCAAACTCTGTGGGCCCCCTCTCCTGCCCTCTCTTGAACCATGTCTCCTTCACGCACCTTTTGATTTTTCATTTTTTAATTTGCAAAGTCAGTTTGCTTTCTTTGCCTTTCCTTTTTTTTGGAACCCTGATTTCTCTTTCTCTGGTGAAGACATGACAGTGTGAGCAGACACTCGCTCAGCTCGAGCTGTGTTTAGAGACAAATCCTTGTGCAGAGGCGGACTCAACCATGTTGCACCTTCAAGGGGCCTCAGAGAGCCGACTTATTCAACCAATTTTAATTTACTTGTGGCACTAATTTCTAAGAAATTAAACAATTGTTAACAAAACCAAACTTTTCATTGCATGCTTTTTGAGTGGCCCCCTACCCTCAGGGGCCCAGTCCTACTTTCCCCCCTCTCACTACGACGCCCCTGATTGGATCATCTGAGGAATGCAGTGTCACAAAGTGGACATTTTTAAAGGTTTTTCACAAGTATTTTGCAGCCAGTTATCACCAGAGCTGAATGAATTTACAATTCTGTAGACACTATAAATCCAAATGCTATTTGATGTGCTTTTATAATCCATCAATGCAGAGTTTTGCAAAATCAAACAGATAAAAGAACATTCATTTGTAGGAAATTAAATGTAAAATTGGGAGTAGACATTAGTGGCACATTAATAACCACTGAGTTCCAACTACATGTCACCATTGCCCCCTGTTGGATACAGCAACACTGTAAGACTGAGGGCGCATGGTTTTAATTAGAGTCCTCTGGGAGAAATGATTTTTAAAAGAAAACAAAAAATGTTAAAAGTTTATAAGAAAATTGTCACTGCCGCTGAATTAGCAAATTGCATGATACTTGCTTTATAAATCACTGTATCACTGATTGAATTATGTGAGAGGAAGCATCACAATCAGTTTGCCTGCCTGTCTGTCTGTCTGTCTGTCTTCCCTCCGCTCCCCCTGTCTGTCTGTCTGTCTGTCCCGGAGTCACGGGGTCTCCCCCGGGGTAAACGCATTCCAAAACAAGAATTTCCTCCAGCCCAACTCACATACCTCCTCTCCTCCTCTCTGTCTCTCTTTCTCTGTCTCTCGCGCACGGACGCGCACGCACGAGCTTGCGTGCTCACAAACACACGCACGTGAAGAGTGCACAATGGTCTTGCCAGAGCCACAGAAGACCACACACTGTTGCGATGCCATGTTCAACAGTCTCAGCACACTGCTGCTGCTCGATCACACACCGGCGCGCACACAGTCACAATTAATTATAAAATCCAATTATATTTTTTTAAAAAGTGGCATTTATTCTGAAACATAGCAGGAAAAGCTCGTGCGTAAAATCTCATTTTGTTAATCGTTATTTGTGGATTGATTTTAAGAATACTAATATTAATAAAAGCTGAACATTTAAATTTGAAATCTTAAAGACAATATTAAATTGTACCTGTGTCCTGTGGTGTTGCTCGGCGGTCGGAGTTGCAGAAGAAAAACAGCCCGATTTGCAGACACCTTCCTCGAGCGCAGCGCTCCTGGATCTATCCGCTGCACGCACACACACACACACACACACAGAAACACACAAGAAGCTCAAACAAAACATCACCGACGGCTGAGCACAGAAAGTTTCCGTAAATCAAGCAGAGACAGCCGCTGATATATGCGAGAGAAAGGAGGAGGATCGATGCATCACGTAGTAATATTGCGCTCTTACTCATCTGAGTGTGTGTTATCTGTGTCTGCCTCACTGCCTGCCTCACTGCCTGCCTCACTGCCTGCGGGGCTTTCTCACCGGATCGATCGGAAATGCCACTGACTGGCTCAGCTGCCTCGGAGTGGAGGCTGCCTGCCCCAAACGCACATCAGCCGGCCGCTGCTTCGTCCCCGCGATGGCCGAGAGTCGACCTCAGCCCGCAAGAAATCCCCCCACGCCGCCCCCTCGGGCTCCGGGGACCGTCCCGGTGCGCCCTGACGACCGCGGAGACTAATAGCTGAATAGTGATGCCACTGTCGGTGACAACACCGAAAGGTGCACAGGAAGAGTAGAAGTGAAAGAGAAGAGGAAGGAGAAATTTCTATAGTAGAGTCAGTTGCTAATAACAGAAGTAAATCAAATTAAAAATGTTCTTTAACAGCAGATTTCATAAACTATCACGCACCGCAATAATGCACATCCTTACCACACAGTAACGAGCCAAATATTTCATATTATAATTATATTTTTCTTCCAAAAAACCCCAATAAAACTCAGAATGATTTAGGAAATTTATCAGCTCTCCAAAGCAAATACATTTTGAATTTCCTTCCTCTTTTTATCTCATAATAAAGATTTCAAGAACTGAAACAAAAACTCTTTTCCCATTTCTATCCTCACCTCTAAACAGAATCAGATTCATGTTTTTGTCTTTGCATTGTGCAAAGATTTCTCATATAAAAAATGGTGCCCAAAGTGGGGGTCCAGGAGCCTCCAGGGGTCCTTGAGATATTTCCAGGAGGTCCCCAGCAAACTGAGCAAAAGCTTTAATTTCATTCTGCGCCCAACAGGTGAGCGTGGAGCGACGGCTGTCAGAGATTTCACATCATCTGCATCTACAGTAGTCTGGGATTTATGAAATGCTAATTTGCAAGACCCCTGTGTTATCGCACCAGGACCAAATAGCCTCTCTGCAGACGCGTTAATGCTTTTAAGAATGTCACAATTATCATAAAACCTTTTAAAGACCAGCTTCGTCTTTCTCTTGTGCCATTTCCTTTTAACTAACTCGTAATTGCTCACAGAGAACAGGTTGAGAGGTGAGGAGTCGCGCTCGGCACAGTATCTTTACAAATGAACTAAAAAGCACAAAGAAAAATAACAGTGAATTATCTGAGGCTATTCACACTTCTGCTGCAATTAAATTTACAATGAGGCTCCTCTCTTCTTCAAGTCAGTTCTAATCAAACACTAAATGTGAAACATCGAAAAACCATAAGCTGACTGAGAGCTGTCTGTCTCATGCTGCTCTCCCTTTTGGGGAAATACACCTGCAGTGGGATTGTACCTGCTCACCTAAATTTATGCGTCGACATTTGTGTGAATTTCCTGCGAAATGTGCGAGATGATCTGTCATTGCTCACCTGCTCCTTTCCCTCCCCTCTTCGCTTTCACGGGCTGCCTCATCACTCTCAGTCTGAGAGTGTTTTTTTTTTTTGCTACAGCAATCTGGGAAATTAACAAATGTTTTCGCTGCCTGTTGTCTCTCTCCGCTGGCACAGGTTGAGGAGGTATGAGGTCTCTAAACCACACCGACAATATTACCAGCATCATGACTGGAGCTTCATATTGTGAAATTCCCTGAATAAATTACTCTGCCCACTCTTTCTCTTATCTGGTTATGAGTACAGTTATGACCTCAGTTTCTGGTATTTGGGATGGGTATTTCTTCAATGTAAACTTCCCAGAAATATTGCATATTTTAATTTCTGTAAAATTAATTTAACCCTTCACATGACAGCGAAAACACAAGAAGCTATAATTTAGCTTTGGCTGATGATTACTGTGACACAGTGGCAGGTTTTTCATATCTTACAAAGAGCTTTGTGATGAGCGGCGCTTGATTAAATTCACTTGATAAGTCATTTGATGAACTGACACGAATGTTGCTACTGACTCAGATGATTGAATTCACCCTAACACTGCTTGGAAGTTCCTTAAATTCACAATTAAGATGTTGAATTTACTGTTGAGTGTTCAGTCATAATGGGCTCTCATAATTGAAGCTGATAAGCAGGAAATCAGACACGCTTGGATGCTTCTACTGTGTCATCCTGAGCCAAAGAAATCCATATCTACAGTACGCACTTTCCTCATTGTGAATCCAATAAATTTATGGCAAATTGTTTAAAAAAATGAGATTAACTGCACATAAATTGAGATTTAAAAGCAAGAAGATGGCTGTATCTTTTAGAAACACTCAATAACAAACTCATAACTTTTTTTTTCCATGACTCACACACACACACACACATAAACACACACACACCAATTTGCAACAAGCTCAGTGTGACACTGGAGGACCTGTGAAGTAATTTGGGGATAATCCCTCAGTTTCCCCTTCGAGTTTCTCAGCAGAGAGGGGCTGTGTTTTTGATTCTGTATTGATCTGACTGAGTGAGCAATATTGATTCCAGGTCAACACAAACGTCCCCTCATCCCCCCTAACCCCCCCCCCCCCCTCCCCCCACCACACATCATACACACAGCGAGCGTGCAGCGGGACATCAGAGGCACCGGGAAAAGTTTGACCTGTAACGTCCACTGAACTTTTGTGTCTGGACGACAAACACCTGATGAAATTGGAGATACCGGGCTGGCTTTGAAGTCAGAGATAATTTGCAAAGGCGTGTTTCACGTGGGAGCGTTTGATAATGCTTTGCTGAAATGGTGAACCCAGTGTTTCTGGAGGAAAAAGTCAATTTGGTGCAGAAGTTTGAAATCTTTGCATTCTTTCCAGCGCTAATGGATTTCATAAAGTGGCACTTTAGAGCTGAAATGCTTTATCTCAAACGTTCTAACAGCAATCGTCTTTCAAGACTCCGCCAGTTGCTGTTTTACGAGCCCATTTGACAACTCAGCCCTGGTTGATCTTTTACACACGAAGCCTACAAAGGAGCCACGCCGCTCCGTCATTCTTGGAGAATTTGTCACTTGCAGAACTCCCCTCGGTGGTTTTGAAAATTCAAGTCAGTAGCGTACCATCGAAGTCAATGGTTTACCATTGAAGTCACTGGTGCACCACAGTGGTGGTAAGGCTACAGCACCTCCACCAGTGTGTTTCAGCGCTGGTATGTTGGCTCCCAGGCCCATTGTGTATATGAAGGCAGAGGTGTAGTGTGTGTTTTCACTGTCTCCTCCCTGGGAATTCCCCTCTGTTCCAGGCTCTAACAGCCTGTTGGAGCTGCAGCTGTACACATGTGTGTGTGTGTCAGGATGTATACACAGTTATTCGCATTTCAGTGCACGTGTAGGCATGCGTTAATGTAAGCGTGCGTGTGTATGTGTGTGTGTTTCCTCCCTGATTCCCAGGGTTCTGCGGAGTTAAACCCTCTTAAATGTCCCCCTGGCTTTTGTCCTCACGTTTCAGCTGAATTTCCCCGCATTCATCCCACCATTCAGACTCTGTGTGTTCGAGCGCTCAGGAATGCGCTGGGTTTGACAGGCGCCTGAACTGTGTGTGTGTGTATATATGCGTGTGCATGTACACGCGTGTAAATGAGCGTACAACAGAAAGAAAGACGGAGAGGTTTTTTGGAAAGGGGAGTGGATTTTTCTTTTTCTTTTTTTCCTCCTCCACCTCCTTTTGATGCAAAGGTGGACTCGGAAACACACAATCACCTTACCTTTGCGCACACATACTTTTCACCTTTCTGTGCACACACACACACACACACACACACACACACACACACACACACACACACACACACATGCACACTCAACACCCACACACACTTCGAGTCACATGTGCTCTCACTCAAAGAGAGCTCTGCACCCACTCACCCTGACACCCACACAACCACCCACACACTCACGTGCACTGCCAAATAGCTCTCACTCTTTACCCTCCCACCCTATCCCCTCCCCACCCACCAGCACTGAGCACACACACATGTCAACACACTAACACACACACACACACACACACACACGGTTTCACACTAAGTGCCGGGCATGCGCCTGATCTGGTTTCCTCTTTGCTTTGCGAGCGACCCGCAGTGATAAAATAAACACAAATACGTGATAATCACATTCCAGACATTTCTCTCCTGCCGGTGGGAAGTTTCAACTGGTTTTCTGCAAGAGTTGGTTTGACTGTGTGTGTGTGTGTGTGTGTGTGTGTGTGTAACCCCGGAGAGAAAAAAGGAGAAAGAAAATGAGAGAGAGAGGGAACAAAGAGAAATGGGGCGAAGTCTCACACATTCCTCAGTCCTGCTGCCAATATACTACCAGTATACTAGACCATCACAGCTACACACACACACACACACACACACACGTACGGCAAGCAACAGCCAGATCTGAATAAAAGCTCCTCATTTGCACTACATCTGTGGCATCAATCAAACATTTTTTGCAAATCATATCGTGCACAAAGCAAATAAAAACTTCTCCTGACAGTGGCATCATCAAACCTTAAAATAAAATTAAATATAAAAAGCACTGCATGAGATTTAAAAGCTGGAAAGGTGAGATACGAAATGCCAGTGAGTGAAAACACAAAAAATTGCAACTCCTCTGAATGCTAAGCTCCTGAAAAGCAACAAGAAGAAGACAGTCCTACCTTGTGTTATTACTGATTTTTTTTTTTTTCTGTAAGAGCAGCGAGTGTGTGTAAAAGAGGCTTCAGACGTGAGAACAGGAGACTTGTGTTGAAAGAGTAGCCGTAGATGGGACTTACCTGAGCACATGGCCCGCATGGCATGCACACTTCCTCAGTCAACACGCTTTGTTTCTCCTCCTCTCTGCTGCTGCTGCATGCTTCTCCATCTGTCTGTCTCTCTGCGTCTCTCTTCTTGTCTTTCTCCCCCTTCCCCTCTCTATCTCTCTCCTCACTCACTCCCTCCCTCCCTCTCTGTCTCTCCTCCCCTCTCGTGCTCTCCGAGCCCTCTTCTCTCACTCTGCTGCTCTCTTCAAACTTCTTTATTCTGGAAAAAAACAAAAAACTTGTCCCTCATTTTGCACCTTCTTCTCTGCCTCTTGCGCTCAATAAAGTTGTCCCTCTTTATGCAAGTGAGAGTGATCCATGAAGGCAGTCCTAACTACAATGTGTCTCTCCTCCCCCCATGCCGCATGCTGTGTGTGTGGATATATATTTATATATATGTGTGTGTGTGTGTGTTGCTTCCTTGCCAACCATTCACCTCCACACATATGTCTTTAAACATTTTCTCGCTCTCTCTATTAGTCGTCTTTCCTGTCTTTAACTTTTCTCTCTCGCACACACACAAACGTCGCTCACTGTACAGTGTATGTCCATTTGCAGTAGACTCACAATAGACTCGCAATCCAGCCTTGACGATGACTTCCAACCTCTAGGTCCTTACACGTACATATTCTCCTCAAAAGATAACACATGCACGTACACAACATTCAAATGGGCAAATCTCAGTTGTTTATTCTGAGCAGAGATGGAGAATGTAAGAGATGGACAAGTGTAGGACGGAAGGACGGCGATACAAAACTGGCCATAGAGGCTGCGAACGGCCTTGTGTGGAGCTCATGTATCATAGAAAAAAAAATTACTGGTGTGGAAATCTGCGCACTCATGTTGCTAAACACTCAGTGTAGCAATCTGTGTCCTCGATAAAAGAGCAGATTTATTTTGAAGCACGCCATGCACTATATGCATCGACATGAAAGTTCTCAAGAAATATAATAAAATATTTAGCTGTCAAAGCAGCTAAATAAGCACATATAAATAGTGAAAACATTTCTTTATATATTACTAAAAGCTTTTGCAGAATACATCATCATGTGCTGCATGGATCTTGTACACTGGCAGTGTTTTTTTTTTCGAGTGCAGGAAGTGCTACGTCATTATAGCACACAGGATTGGGGACGATAGTTGGCATGCAAAGCGCCAGAGACGAGTTCATGTTCTGCTTCTCACATTCTGAAAGCTTACTAATGCTCTTTAGTTAAAGGGACAGTTCACCCTCAATAAAGAATACATATTTTTCCTCGTACCTGTAGTGCTGTTTATCAGTGTGGATAGTTTTGGTGTGAGTTGCAGAGTGTTGGAGACATCGCCTGTAGAGATGTCTGCCTTCTCTCCACTGCACAGAAGGAAGTGTGCATCTACTCATGGACGAGAGGCTCATGAAGGTGAGAGATGTAAACATTAATGGCGTACTCCTCAGCTGAGATGTAACGTTAGCTAGCTCAGTGGTGCTAGGTGAGCTAGCAGTAGATGCACGCTTCCTTCTGAGCTGTGATTCAGTTGGCAGGCGTAGTTTGGTAGAGAGGAAGTAGTTCCTACATGAAACTGCTCACAACTGTAACTGGGTCACGGTTTCTGGAAAGAGACATTGATGCTGAGTTTTTCAAATGTAGCAAATTAAAGGACTTTGTTAAGGTAAGGGAAGGATGCTGATCTTGAAAAAATCAGCGATGACACAAGACATGAAGTATCTACTTTTTCAGTACTAAGCTACTACAACTATCATCTTTCCACTTACCTGTAGTGCTGTTTATCATAGGGCTGCAACTAACTATTATTTTGTGTTGATTATTTCTTTGATTAGTCGACTAATCATTTTATCGAAAATGAGTTAAAATGTTGAAAAATGTCCGTCTGTCTCTCCCAAACCCCAAGATTATGTCATCTAATGTCTTGTTTCGTACTCACGCCAAAGGGTTTTAGTTCACTGTCATGGGAGAGTGTGTAAAGCTGCCAATATTTGAACGCAAGAAGTTGCAATAAGAGTATTTTGGGTACTTTTATAGTACTTTTCTATGACTCAAACCGATTAGTCGATGACTAAAATAGTCACCGATTATTTTAATAGTCAATTAGTCATCGATTAGTCGACTAATCGTTGGAGCCCTACTTATCAGTGTAGATAGTTTTGGTTTTAGTTGAAGAGTGTTGGAGATATCGATCGCACAGACGTCTGCCTTCTCTCCAGTATAATGGAACTAGATGACACTCAGCTTGTGGAGCTCACGGCACCAAAAACTCAACAGCAATGTCTCTTTCCAGAAATCATGACCTGGTTACTCAAGATTACCAGGCGGGATGTAAGATGTAAATATGAATGGCTTCCTCCCGACTGAGCTACTTACTGTCCCTCACACAAGATTAAAGACGAAAGGTGATAGAGCCTTTAAGGCTGTTGCACCGAAATGGTGGAATGCACTACCTCATGAGCTGAGAGCGCCCTCTTCCGTGGACATTTTTAAAAAGCAGTTAAAAACACATCTGTTTAGGCTTGCGTTCCATTAATTGTATCATCTCTGTATTTCGCTGCACTTTACTTTTTATTTGTTTTTGTGTATTTTGCATTGTTTCTGTTATTGTATTTTTTGTATTTTATCTTGTGAAGCACTTTGTGAGTCCTCTCTGTGAGAAGTGCTGTATAAATAAATTTACTTACTTACTGTAAGGATAGTTAGCTCAGTAGTGCTAGGTGAGCTAGCAGTAGATGCACACTTCCTTCTGTGCAGTGATGTAGTTTGGTTGAAAGAAAATAGTTCCTACATGAAACTGCTCACAACAAGGTCTGTGGATTATCTTGAGTCGCCAGGTCATGATTTCTGGAAAGATACATTTATGTTGAGTTTCTTAAATGTATTTTTTTGGCACTTTGAGCTCCACAAGCTGAGTGACATCTCGTTCCATTATATTAAAGAGAAGGCAGACATCTCTTCGGCCAATATCTCCAACACTCTGCAGCTCACACAAAAACTATCTCGATTGAAAAATAGCTCTACAGATAAGAGGAAAAATATGTATTTGGATTTTGGGGTGAACCGTCTCTTGAAGAAAAGATGATGGTTTTAACTCAGTATTTAAGTAGATACTTCATGTCCTGTGTCATCATTGACTTTTTCAGTATTTAACCAAGATCACAATTCCTCCCTGACCCTCAACAGACTCCTTTGATTTGCCAAAACATAACCACAAAATATCAGTCACGCCTTAACTGCCATGAGCTGATACTGTGAGGAGAACAAATGAAACATGTCAGTGAACATTTTGCAGACATGTTCAGTATGAACAAATGTTTCCTCATCAGCAGATGATTTCCCCATGAACAGCTATAAGCTCATTAATCTTCCAGGGTGTTGAGCCAGGGCAAAAACAACGTAGCAACACGAGCACAGAATGTCTCCAAGAATTAGTTGCTGTGCAAAATAACAAATCTGTGAGTAAACAATGCACTTTGCATTGACAATTATGAGTCACAGGAAGCTTATAAAACATCCACCTGTTACAGATCAGGTGAACCTGAAGCAGCCTCGGTGCAAAACGCACTGTTCACTCACAGATTCATAATTATGAGT
The DNA here is from genome assembly GCF_041903045.1 of Epinephelus lanceolatus. Taxonomy (NCBI): domain Eukaryota; kingdom Metazoa; phylum Chordata; class Actinopteri; order Perciformes; family Serranidae; genus Epinephelus; species Epinephelus lanceolatus. Next base: position 41,101,978 of record NC_135747.1, read on the forward strand.
AGGTACATGAAGGCATCTCTGGTGTGCGCTGGTGTTTCTGTGCTTATCTTATCTCCTCATTATCCTGATTAAGAATTGTAACCTGTCAAAGCGTACAGGCTGTTACAAATTAGTGGTATATGGACATAATTATTATGAGACAGGGTCACAGCACAGTATAGTATAGTATAGTATAACAGACTGAAAATAAGAGAGTCACATCATGTTAGCTGTTGCACTTTACTTTGTTCCGAGTTATCCAGATCATGGATATGTATGTTGATTATTTGACATAGGGTTGGGCGATAAAAAGATAATTATCTCAACATAATTTTCTTCAATAGAGACATAATAAATGTTCTATAAGTCCTCTGGATAATAAAACCACCCATACTGTATGGTTCGACTCATCTAATGCTAATGACTTGCAGCTATTTCATTAGGATAAAATGACATAAGGTGACTGAACGTAACGTGTAGCTTGCTCAGTTCAATCTGGAACTGTCAGAGCAACAAGTCCTAAAGCCCAAACCTGCAAAACAGCAGGCTTATTGACAGTTAGCTGGATCAAACCTGTGCCTTTAAAGGCCTCCTGCTCCCTTAGACAATATAAAATAATGGATGTAGCCACCGTGACATTACCTGTTGGTTTGGCCGCTGCTATCTTTGTTGTTTTGAGCCAGAAGTGCACAACAACACACGTCACAGTAATGCTCTGACAAGTTCACAGACCTTGAGAATTGGGCTGCACTTTTTCATCATATTTCAGTCATATTGTGAGAAATCTTGAATTGTGAGAATTGTTCTCTTAAATGCCAAAATAATGACTTTATAGGCATTGTGAAATATTACATAATTATATTTGCAGATTATTTACACATTTAATTTATCCACAGTTTTCTGCCAGCCTCTGTTGTTGTCAAGACAACCTAAACCAAGTCATGACCGAGACCAGACCAGTGCACGTTCCACACTGCATAACACACATTCGATAAAACCTGGAACGTGTAAACCGTACAGTAGGCGCTGAAAGATCCACATCCCCGTAAAAACACACACAGAAAACAAATGAAGATCCCTTTTAATTAGTCAAATCTTATTACCGAAGATTTGGCTGACATCTGCTCCCAGACAGCTACAGCCTCTGCTCCTGTCTCCCGCGTTCGCTTTCTTGGAGAGCATGTGAAGGGGGGCGTGAAGTGGTGACAGCCATTAACAGTAACAAAAATTTCAAATTAGAAATGAGTCAAGTTATTGGTTTGAAGTTTTACATCCAATTATCATAATGATGTTGACAAATAGATCAAATGATGCACAGGCAATTTAGTGATATCCCTGCTGCTGTGGTGTCGACCACTCTTGCAATAAAATCCAAAGTCCTCTTTGTCTCAGACTGAGACAAGACTGAGTGAATATTTGGTTGATGCAAGACCTTCACAAAGTAGTCTCAATACTGGTCTTTGGATCAGAACAGATCTGCAGCCTTGTTCTTTGAAAGCCTTGGCTGTATTGCTTTGGTTGAATTTAAATGTTGGACCTCCTCCAAGTGTCTATGATGAGCTGCTGCTCTGCTGCAGTGAAGAATTGGCCTTTCTCTTTTGCTATTTTTTCCAGTTTTGTAAGACAGATGATCATGGTTCCTCTCTACTTATATGCCCTTTTGTCAAGATGTATGCGTGCATCAACTAAGGTTTAATCAATCTAGGTTCGTCTAATCAATCCTGAGCAGCCGGATGCAAATGATCAGGATGAATTAAGATGAAACACGTCACTTTGTCTTGGATTGCTTGAGCATTGTACAAAAAACAGGGCCCTGAACTTCATCCTCACGTATAAATTGTGCATTACCAATCAAGTGGGACTTGCACAGTGTCTAATTCAAATTAGCATAATTATTCACAGCTCTGAGTGACTCTATTATCTGCAGCATACTGGACACATTTTTGCATTGTCACTATTTTTTTTTTTTTTGACACTGACTATTAATCTTTGCTTTCATCTAACCGATGCAGCCATTTCATTCTCATGGTCCATATTTCTCAGTTCCCATGAATGCATCTTCAGTGAGCTGCTCCTGCAATTAATTTCTTTCACTTTGCAGTTGATTCATCTGCGCGCACGGATTTCCACATCAATAGTGTTTTCTACCGTTTGACCTCTGGCTGCCTCTGTAGCCTGAAAGCAACCTGGTCAGGGAAGCTTTATTATTGCATGAGTAAAGGTGTGCTGTGTGAGTGACAGTCACACACTCTGAGTTTTCCTGCACTGGATGCAGGGGAAGCTAGAAAACACATACATATGTTGATGTTGCAATCAGAAATTCCAAACGTGGTTGTTAGGGCAGCGGCAACTCAAACAGCTCAGAGGGGCTACGAGAGGGGATGAATGTTGTCCATAATCTGCCGTTGTCTTTTCCATTCCCCCTCCAAATATTATCCCATGTTTCCACCGGCTCCATAATATTATGGAAGGGAAGTGGACGGGATATCTGGGTGCTTTTGCAGTGAAGGCACAGCAGTCACAGTCCACTGAGAACGTGTACCGCTTTCTGGCGAAAGAGCCGAGAATTTGTGTCCTGTCAAACACGCCGTGTTGTTTTTCCCACCTTTCGTCTTTTAACACAAATTATGGCAGATTTGACGTCTCAACAGAGGGAACTTCCTCCAGTGTGCTCGGTGATGTCAGGTAATAACACAGACACACCTGTCTGTCTGCCATCATTCACACATTTTCTCGGCCTAGTCGCAGAAGAAAATGTTGGCATTGCACATTTCTGCAAACCACAAATACATTACACGTTTCGTACGTATCACAACAACATTTCTAAAATGATGTAGTATATGAGCTGACTTTGTCACCTTGAGGTGGAGGGGATGATGGATGCTGGATGGTGTGTCACCCAGGGGAGACACCTGCCAAGCTGAAGACATCTGCTCAAGACCAACAAACAACAAGTCATTGCTGTGTTTCCAGGGGCTTTTTGTAGCAGCTCGTCACTGTTTTACTAGCAACTTTGTTTGCACCAACCTTGGTAGTTTTCCAGCAAAGATAGTGCCACAAAAAGCTCTTGTTTTTTACTGAGACATCACTGTTTTCAGCAAGAATAATGGTTCATATGTGTTTTTTTTTTACTGAGACATTTATTTATTTTTTTTTACCAAAACATCACTGCTTTTCTAGCAGGGATAGCGCCATGAAAGGCAGATGATTTTTACTGAGATATCACAGCTTTTCCAGTGGGAATTGTGCCATTAAAAGCAGAGACATCACTGATTTTCTAGCTGTGATAGTGCCATGAAAGGCCGATGTTTATACTGAGACATCACTGCTTTTCCAGGAGGAATTTTCCCCCCAGAAGCAAGTACTTTAGGTCAAAACATGATCTTTTCCTAACAATAACCAAGTGGTTTATGTGCCTAAACCATAATCCGTTTACCTCATCATTTACCCACTACATAATAACGTTTAGATGTAACATATTCGTGGTTCGCAGAAATGTACAATGCAAACATTTTTCTTGGCGATTTGGCTCCATTTTCTCCATCAGTGATGAGAAATTAATTAGGCGGCGCCGTAGAAGTCAGAGATTGGAATCATCAGTCAGAAACTTCTCAGTCGACTGGGATTGCTTTAAGTTGCATTTCAGTGTGTGAAGAAGTTTGGATTCCCAGATTTACAGTAGCTGCAGAGTGAGCTCCTCGCTTTCATGCTGTGGCTTTCCAGTACAGGCAACTGCAGACACAGAGGCAGCTATCTGAAGGAAAAGAAGCTTTGAATTAATATTATCTTCTGCTTTCCGTTTACAGCTACAGCTCACAGTAAGTCAATGTGACAGTTTCTTGCTTTTGTTTGATAGCAAGTGTCGGCAAAAAATAATGTTGCACATTTCCGATCCATCGTTGCGTGGTTAGCTTGTTTACTATATTACGTCAATGCCACTGTCATCCCGAATGACCCTCCGAACTCTGTTCAAACTCTCAAACTACATGTGGAATAAAAGGAATGAGTACTTGAATAATCATATGGAACAGTCAAATGTGATTCGACTGACGTATTTCTGAGTTGAGCCCCAGAAATTACACATGGAGGGTAGAAACTGAGAAAAAAAAGGCAGGCAGGTTGATTCGTAATGCTTAATTTACCCACGAGGCACGCTGCCTACTGTTGGAGCCCACATCCGCCAACAATCAAGGCACAAGGCAAGTGATTTCATCTTGCGTTCTGCTTTTGTGCGGCAGATTAGAAACTCTTCGGGACCAGCGTTTCCTCTGAATGACCATCCTGCATGCCCACCTCCTCTTCGCATCCGCCCTTCTTCCCCCGGCCAGCTGTGTATCAGTGTGTGTGTGTGTGTGTGTATAAGTATGTGTGTGTATTTGTGTGTGGGAGTGTGAGGGTGAAGGAGGACCACTCTGTGTGGGCTGAACAGTGCCCGGGCTTTCTCTGCTGTGGTGTTAATAGGCCTTTTTCTCCCCTCAGCGGGACACAGAGAGCTGTCATTTACATGGAGGTAATGGAGTGATGTAGAAGTGGATGGAATATGTGTGGGCGAACGATGATGAGGGCCTAGCACCTCTCTTTCTCTCTCTGTCTCCCTCACTCATTTTTTCCTCACTCTTGCATTCTTTCGAGTCTTTCTCTCATTCCCTGTCTCGATGCAAGCCTCATTCTCTCCTGTTCTGACATTACTCATCAAGAGCTTGTTGTGATCGCTGCCAATCAGAATAAACACTGGAAGGTAAACAGTAAAAGTCCTTGACGAAACTCTGGTTTGAACGTTTCTTTTGACTGAAGTCTGATTCTGCACAAGCCAAAGAAAGAAAGGTAACAGTGGTGAGGGCGAGTTAATAGAATTAAATGTCTCTGCATATTAATTGGATATTCTTTCATAACATATTAACAATCGTTTGGTTATCAAAGAATTTTTGTCTTGCTTGGCAATGGCACTGTGTCAGTGGCAGAGCTTGAGCGCCATCCAAACACATGGGAGAATGAATTCGCTCTGTGGGAGAGTAAAATAGCCTGTGTGGAAGGGAAGGCAATCATCCAGCCAAGCTGCTACCATGGATTTAGTTGTTCAGTTAAATGACATGAATTTTCAGTGAAAGGGTCTAATCGTTGTTCTGCCAGTTGTGTTTGCAGTTACTCTGAAATTGAACAATGGTTTGAAAGAAATTGATGAAATATTACACCGTGTTCCCTCAAACTGCTTCATCTGAACCAGTCGTCTTGAGAAATGGAAACTTTTTTTTTTAACAATGAAAATCATAAATATGTAAATGATCAGAAACAGAATCGTTATGAAGGAATGATAAAAAAGAAAGCTCTCTGTCAGAAGCACAGCAGCATATTAAAATATCAATATATATCTTACTGTGAAGTCAAGTTAGTGTCTGTTAGCCTTTAATCATGTCCCACAATCTTCATCGGCAGCGCAGCGTAAGTAATGGAATACAACGGTGTTAATGTGTTTAAAATGCAAAGTATTAGTAACTGTATTCTGTTTAAAGGCATTGTTCAGATTTTTTAAGTGGGGTTGTATCAGGTATTTATCCATAAACATTACACACAGTAGATGTCAGTCAGCACGTCCCCAGTTTGGAGAAGCAGGCTGGAGTCTGACATGGAAGCAAAGCAATGTGCTGCTGTGAAAGAGGCAGCAGCAAAATCTATTTTAGCCACCTAAAAAAATCAATATCAGTTTCAGTGTACGCTAAATTGAGACTATTCTTACCACTTTACCTTAATGTCAGGCACTGATTTCCAGCTGGAAAATGAAGCTGTTATATCACTCTCTTCAAAGCCAGACTCCATTGAGAAAAACAGTGATTTAACATTGTTGAGCACAGGAGCTGCTGGTCGACTGCTGCCTCGAACGGGTGTTTTGTTTGTGTCATTGTGTGACTTTGGCGTTTAAAAGAGTTGGTTCAGATTCACCAAAGTCACACAATAAGACAAACAAACTAACTGATTGAAGCAGCAGTAGACCAGCAGCTCCTGTGTTCAGGGAGCTAAAATTGTTGTTTTTCTCAATGGAGTCTGGTGGCTTTGACGAGAGCATAGATGGGGAACTGAAGCCGTTAATGTCTGTCTGACCAGCCTGTTCTCATTCCAAAGTCGTCAAATGCTGCTGCTTTGTCAGTGATTTCGGCATCAGAAACCAGCGCCATAAGCCAACTTTCTTGGCGGTATGATACACCGCTGGTGGTAACACGACGGTTGCAAGCTTTCACAGTGTTATGATAAGCCACTGGACGGCGTCAGCTTGAAACACTGCTGGTAATGACATAAAATAAGGAGCTGGAAAGTCCAACAAACCCTAGACTTTCACCAGGGGGCCCAGTGTGTGTTTCCTGTATGAATACTGAGCCAAACCTTGAAAGCGGCGATATGGGATGACTTGGGATGAGAACGTTTTGGTCTGACGAAAGGTAAAATGGTGAAAGTAGTCTTGATACAGCGTACACTTAAACTGATATTGATTTTTTTTAGGTGGCTAAAGTATATTTTGTTGCTGACCCCTCCACAGCAGTACATTGCTTAGCTTAGGCGTCAGACTCAAACCTGCTTCTCCAAACTGGGGGCGTGCCGACTATCATCCACTGTATGTAATATACTCTCTATGGATAAGTACCCCAAACAACTGAACTACAAAAAAATCTGTCCGTCTAAAAATTGGTGGTATTAAGAACACAGTTACTGTCAGTAAAAATAGATTACTTTAAGGTATTTCTTTCTTTCTTTATTTTTTATTTGCTTTTACACCGTGTGCTAAACTGAATGTGACGTCAGTGAGCGTTAGTCTGATTGCATCGTTCCCTACTGGAATGTCCCAACTGGCTGCAGGTGACGCAGCTGAATTTTTGTGGTAAGCCCTGTTTGTATTTATTCCTGTTGCTCGCCTTAAAAGCTCCACAGTGGGTGAAGAACAACTGATTCATGACGTCTAAATGAGGAATTATCTAAACGATGCCTCCTCATTTAACTACAAAACCTAAATAAAGGGCAGCTGGCTGGAGGGAGATCGTCAGGGTTTCTGATAAATGACCACGGCTAAAAACAGCCTACTTGCAAGTCACTTCCTGTAAATATCACAATATAAAAATGTGTTATGTGTTTTTAAAAGAACAAACATAGAAGGATCGAAAGTACTCGCCCATCTTTTAAGTGAACACGTCTCCAGTTGAGAGCACAGCTGATAGGTCGGGGAATTTACTGTAACATTAAAACATATTTGGATATGATTTTAGCATAATCAGGATGATGATGCATAAACCAACACCCTGTTAGGAGAAATAAACTTGTTGTTAAAGCACAAAAATGAAAATCTTGTGAAGTAGCGTTTGATTCCCCCCTGCCGAGGGCAAGAAGCCCCAGGGGTGAGTGCTGTTTGCCCCAAGCGTCTAATTTTACATTTTTAATTTAAAGGAGAAACATATGTTTTTCTCTGTTAAAATGTGTTTGATGGGAGATATTCGCACATCTAACTGTCTCAGATTCAGGTGCAATAAATCACTTGGGTCTTTTAAAATGAATTGAAAGACTTTTCCCACAAATGCCCCGTCATCGTTTACAGCAAAACTTAAATTAATAGCCAGCATGAATATTACTTGTTTAGAAATTAGGCTTCACAATTTAGATTAATTTTTATGAAAAACCCTTTTGATTCTTTTGATCTGAGGACCCTTACGGACTGAAGGAATATGAATACAGGGTAATCAAGGAATGCACACATAATTTTAGCCATCCAAAAAACTTCTGTAAAAAAAAATTAACAGCTTGGCAACAGACCAGGCCTTTAATGGAGACAGGCCTTTATCTGTCTAAATGTGGAGCTACACTGGGCCAGTAAAAGGGACTGGGCGTTTAATTGAAGTTTTATGGTGTATATAAAAGCTTCTGTATGTACAACTTAATATAAATACTTAGATCACTGTTGTCCAGTGATACAATATTAAATCAGTTTACTCTAAAATGGTTGTGGTGAAATATAAATCTTAAGAAGCAGCAATCCAGATGAAATGTCAGAATTCACTAAAGCACAGTCATTTAATTCATGTGTTGGAAGCAGGTTTAGAGCCATATATTAGTGAGGAGAGGAATGAAGGGGGTGGGGGCATTTTACCGATCTATGTGGTGTGTTAACATGACGTTACAGAAGTGCATATTAATTGATTCAGTGCAGTTATTTGATTCGATTGCTGTTGGGACACAGTTAAAATTCACTCACTCAAAAAAACAATCCAATGGTTTAACTAAAAAACATATTCATGTAGCAGTTTGCATACATATTTTTAAGTAGATCCAACTCGATCCTACGAGTCTTTTATAATCTGACAAACTAAAAATAGTTCAGTACAACCAGCATGATTTGCTTTGACCATGAAAAATCTGATGAAGTTGACTTAACTTAATATTTATCCAGAAGTTGTTGATATTTAGTGGTCAAACTACTTCATTATTTTTATTCCATTCTAATAAAAAAATGTAAAAACATATTATAGATTTTGACAGACTAAAACACATTAAACTAACAAACATAATTTTTTGATGCCAATAATCATCTTTATTTTAAGAATCCATTGGTTCAACTTTTTAAAAAAAAACAAGGTAACATCTTGCAGGCATCTTTTTAAGTTGTTTCAACTCCTGCATTATTGGTAAATACTACAAGTCTTATATAATCTGATAAACTCAATTAGTTTAGTACAACCAACACATTTTGGTTCAATCTCAAAAAGCTTAATTAAGTTGAGCCAACTTAATATTTAGTTGTCAACTTCCTAAAACACGTTAATGAAACAAACAGAATTTTTTTAAGCTGAAAAACATCTTTATTTTAAATGTTATCCACCGACCCCATTAATCATTTTGCAAGGAGTATGAGGCATTAACCATAAACAGATTTTTTAAAAGTGTGTGCAGTGCACCTCAGAACAATGGCAGAGAAGATACAAAGTCAGGAACTCAGCAAGATGATTTTGAAGTATTTCAAGTTTTTAAAATATTTCATTAAAATATTTTAATTTGAGTGGAATTTGTTACAAATGACATTTTAGGGCATGTTCTCAGTCACCTGCAGTGGAATATAAATTTAACCCTCCCAACACTGATCAGCAAACACATCATCTTATTATCACACAAATTGCAGATATTAAAGTTTCATTATTTCCTGAGCACTTTCTCTGAGAACTTCTCCTGCATGTTGACTCTACCTGTCATGTTTTGTTTTTCTGGGCAATTTCATTGGATATTTATGATGAATCTGAAACAAGTGTTTTTTTTTCTTTTTCTTACTGACGTACAGTACAGGCCAAAAGTTTGGACACACCTTCTCATTCAATGCGTTTTCTTTATTTTCATGACTATTTACATTGTAGATTCTCACTGAAGGCATCAAAACTATGAATGAACACATGTGGAGTTATGTACTTAACAAAAAAAGGTGAAATAACTGAAAACATGTTTTATATTCTACTTTCTTCAAAATAGCCACCCTTTGCTCTGATTACTGCTTTGCACACTCTTGGCATTCTCTCCATGAGCTTCAAGAGGTAGTCACCTGAAATGGTTTTCCAACAGTCTTGAAGGAGTTCCCAGAGGTGTTTAGCACTTGTTGGCCCCTTTGCCTTCACTCTGCGGTCCAGCTCACCCCAAACCATCTCGATTGGGTTCAGGTCCGGTGACTGTGGAGGCCAGGTCATCTGCCGCAGCACTCCATCACTCTCCTTCTTGGTCAAATAGCCCTTACACAGCCTGGAGGTGTGTTTGGGGTCATTGTCCTGTTGAAAAATAAATGATCGTCCAACTAAACGCAAACCGGATGGGATGGCATGTCGCTGCAGGATGCTGTGGTAGCCATGCTGGTTCAGTGTGCCTTCAATTTTGAATAAATCCCCAACAGTGTCACCAGCAAAACACCCCCACACCATCACACCTCCTCCTCCATGCTTCACAGTGGGAACCAGGCATGTGGAATCCATCCGTTCACCTTTTCTGCGTCTCACAAAGACACGGCGGTTGGAACCAATGATCTCAAATTTGGACTCATCAGACCAAAGCACAGATTTCCACTGGTCTAATGTCCATTCCTTGTGTTTCTTGGCCCAAACAAATCTCTTCTGCTTGTTGCCTCTCCTTAGCAGTGGTTTCCTAGCAGCTATTTGACCATGAAGGCCTGATTGGCGCAGTCTCCTCTTAACAGTTGTTCTAGAGATGGGTCTGCTGCTAGAACTCTGTGTGGCATTCATCTGGTCTCTGATCTGAGCTGCTGTTAACTTGCGATTTCTGAGGCTGGTGACTCGGATGAACTTATCCTCAGAAGCAGAGGTGACTCTTGGTCTTCCTTTCCTGTGTCGGTCCTCATGTGTGCCAGTTTCGTTGTAGCGCTTGATGGTTTTTGCGACTCCACTTGGGGACACATTTAAAGTTTTTGCAATTTTCCGGACTGACTGACCTTCATTTCTTAAAGTAATGATGGCCACTCGTTTTTCTTTAGTTAGCTGATTGGTTCTTGCCATAATATGAATTTTAACAGTTGTCCAATAGGGCTGTCGGCTGTGTATTAACCTGACTTCTGCACAACACAACTGATGGTCCCAACCCCATTGATAAAGCAAGAAATTCCACTAATTAACCCTGATAAGGCACACCTGTGAAGTGGAAACCATTTCAGGTGACTACCTCTTGAAGCTCATGGAGAGAATGCCAAGAGTGTGCAAAGCAGTAATCAGAGCAAAGGGTGGCTATTTTGAAGAAAGTAGAATATAAAACATGTTTTCAGTTATTTCACCTTTTTTTGTTAAGTACATAACTCCACATGTGTTCATTCATAGTTTTGATGCCTTCAGTGAGAATCTACAATGTAAATAGTTATGAAAATAAAGAAAACGCATTGAATGAGAAGGTGTGTCCAAACTTTTGGCCTGTACTGTAATTCACGTTTTTGCACAACCAAACCACACAAAAGGATAAAAAGACGAGTCATTTAAAAAGACAAAAATCTGCCTTGTTCAAGGTGAACTGCAGTTTCTCTTCACGTCAGCTGAAACAAAACATTGAATTTGAAGCTAAAGAGCACACAGCCGAGAGGAAGCAAAGTTTTTTCTATTATCAGAGAAATCAGATTTTGTTTGCGCACATCGTGTTCTGAAAGCAGGGTGTTTTTTTTTTTTTTTTTTTTTGCCAAGAGAGGTACTTTTGCTGTGCGTGTTAATGCCGAGGCATCGCACCGCTGAGGTCTTTGATGAAGGGATTGTCCATGGGAAACTCTGGGATGGTTATGGTGACAGTAAATGACACAGTGTGAGTGTGAATGTTTTGCAGCATGCTTTCCCATCCTCATTCTGCTGTTGCTGGATGCAGGAAACAAAAACAGAATTTCACATAAATGAAACATAAAAAGTGACTTTATTAAGTTCTATTTAACATTTTCCGTTAAAACTTCCCCTTCAGCTTCTTGAAATGTTGAAAATCCCTTTTCCTATAGACCCTTTTTTTTAGCTAAGTGATGCTTACACTAAGTTCAGGTCAAAAAAAGTTAACATATTTGGTAAGTTTGGAAACTTTGAGTCAAGAATTTAAAATAAAACTGAGTGGGTTTGAAGAAAGCTTGGCGGTGCAACATGCAGAGACGGAGCCACGACTTCAGATTTTGACAGAATAAATAACTCCTGGAATGAAAGAAATCAACAAAATAAACTGGAGTCTCAATAATAGTCTCATTGTTGCAGAGATAAACAGTCACAGGTAGTGATTCCAAAAGAGAGATATGATTGGCGAGTTCAGTATCAGGAGACGCACATGGAGGATCGGGGGTGGGGGGGGGGGGTTATCCCCTCCTCTTCCGAGAGAAGGGTGGTCCAATCAACTTGTCACTGACAGGAAACTCTCACCGCAAACTAACGTCTTCTCCCACCCAGAGCACACACACACACACACACACACACACACACACACACACACACACACACACACACAACCCATCACCTTATATGCACCATAAGATCGTAAGAGCCGTCACTCTGACACTTATTCATAAACAGTTCATGGCCCATATAGCTGTGACATTGACGGGGAAATACGAATGTGAATAATGTGGACAAAATAACTCTTGTGCACATGTGTACGTGTGTGTGAGTGTGTGTGTGTGTGTGTGATTTCCCTTCACCTTGGACAGGGAATTCCCCTCAGTTTTTTTCTGTGCAGAGGGGACTCTCTGCTTGTGTCCCGGCAGAGTACACACCTCTCACTCTGAGTGCTGGAAACTTCTCTGATCCTCTGCCACCTTTCGAACCTCCTTCACAAACCTCCTTTCATGTTTCATCTCAGTGATGACAGCTTCACCTCGTTCACACATGCTCTTCAGCTCTGTTATATATACATGACATAATGATCATAGTGATGCACAGAAACAGTGAAGTCTCTGTGTGCTCCACATTTTTATAGCCCATATTGTCTGTTTTCAAGAGATTTAAAGGACATGATTCCCATATAATTCTGCAGAGTCTGGTTAGGTGTGAGACTTTTTATACTGCATAGGGACGAACAAAATTGATGCATGAAATGCGAGGAAAATATCCAGAAATCTTGAATTGTACATCATGCATTGGAAAATGGTGAGCAAAACTGTAAAATCCATGTAGAGTAAATGTATAGGCAGTCTTTTTTATATGCACACTGTAAAAATCTGACAAGTTGATCTTACTTAAAATAAAAAATCTAGAAGTGCTTTAAAAAAGGGAATTATAACTATGAGTCTTCAGTTATGTTTTCTTCTACTGATTTAAAGTAAACATAACTTAAGACTAATAGATTTGACAGTGCAGTATTTCCCAAATTGAGCAAAGTGTGACACTGATTCTAAATGTTTTTGGTTAAAAGTTTAATTTATTAAAAGACGTCATATCAAATCAAACTATTTGTTCATCACCAAGTCCAGAGTTTAGAGTTTGTCCTGTAGATCATAATGCCATTGTGACAAATACATATTTAGCTTCTCATTTTTTATAAACTTTTACGTCACAATGACATATTTTTCATATTATTATTATTATTATTATTATGTGCTATATTCTTGTTATTATGACGTGCAAAATTATTCAGTTTTAACCAGAAACTTTTCTTATTAACATCATATAAGTTAATAACGTTATGTCACAAAACTCAGCAGCTATTAAACAAACTCATTATGTATCGCACTAAAAAAGGAGATTTTTCTCATTATAAGTTTTGTACTTTTCCTTTTAGAAAATTTTCGTTTTGTTAATTTTCTCTCTAATCTTTTATTGTTTTTTTTACTGCAAATTGTATTTTTATATATTTAATTTTCATTCATAAAAGTTTTACAAAAGTTTTTTGTGAGATGATGACCATCCCTCTATTTTAATCGTTTTTATTTTTATTTATATATTTATCTATCTATCTTAGATTGATTTTTAATTGTTTTTTTTAATTTATTTTTTCTCCTTCTTCTTCTTCTTCTTCTTCTTCTTCTTCTTCTTCTCGTTATATCTCTTTTTTGGGTTATTTATCTTTCATTGTTGTTTTTTTTCAGTTGTTGTTTGTTACTGTAAATTGTATTCTTATTTTATTTTTAACTAATTAATGTATTTTTTTATAAATTATTTTGTATTTTTCAATTATTTTTGATTGTTTTTACATGTATTTGTTTTAATTACTATTATTATTATTATTATTATTTATAAGTAGTAGTAGTAGTATTGTATTATCACTATCACAATCTTTCTACCTCTTCATGTATTGACGTATTTTTGTTTGTATATTTACTTATCTGGAACTAGGCATTGAAACTTAGATATGAATAATAAATAAACAGTTTCTATATGGCTCACATATGCAAGAAATGCCTTGAAAATTTCTAGAAACAGAGCTGTCAAAAAAATAACATGATAGGCTGTTGTTGTTATCACTCATGGAAAATATTCTATCCTACATTGATAAGCAGAGTGTAGATTGGCTGGTTTACATGGTTTTATTGCAGTATAGTTTTACAGAGCGGCACAGACGTTCAGGAGGATGAACATGTAATAACTTAAGTTAATGAATCCAAAGACTTTCCGAGGGTTTTTATGATTTTTTGGAGGATGCAGGAGGGGAGAGTTGTGTACTGTGTGACAGACACAAGTGTCCTTGTCCCTTCTGACCCATGAGCACGTTATGATGCAGCTAGTTGAACCTCCACCTCTGTGATGGGGAAAGCACTAGAGAAAAGTCAATGAGATGTTGTCCCGTTTCAGGGCAGGACAGAAGAGACAGAGAGGCTTCACAGGGCAGAGTGACATTTGGATTGAGCTTTGGAGGGGCGGCAGAGAACATCAACACTTCTCTGTGCCAAACAAGCTCTTTGGTTTTTGTTTGAACAAAACAAGAAAGAGGTGCACTCCGTACTGTTCTGTCAGAGACCTTTGTTGTGAGGGCGAGAGATGTGGGCTCGGTGCAGGGAGGAAGATGCAGGAAGGAAGGGAGATATTTGGAGCATTAACTGAGCATTTTATCAGCCTCTTTCCATTCCACCCTCAGATGGACGGCGTCACGCGGCTGCTGGTGGCTGCAGACGTGATTTAAAGCACACTGTTGTGTTTTATTTTTCTTGCGCCCCACCAAGCCTTTCCATCCTGTCTGGGGTGAGTCTGGCTCATTAGAGGGGACCCCACCTGCCCCATTACATTACCCATCACAGCCACGTGTGACCGCCTGTTTTCCTTTGTGCATGCATGTGTGTGCAGGTGGACAGGTGTGCGTGTGTGTTACCGTTGTTGGAATTCCCCGACCTGAGTCCTGTCAGCTGTCCATGATATAACTGCTTTCTGCCTGAAGCCAAGCAGCAACTGTGTTCTCAACCACGACACCGTTTACTTCCCTTAATTGGTGATCGCACCTACATGTCAGCCTCTGTAAACCTGAAATGTTACTGCCTGTTGCTCAATGATGAAATTGAATCATCGGAAATATTCTAGATAAACAAATGCATAACAGATTGTGCTTTTTATAACGACAGTGTCTTCAAAATACACAGATCAACTACACAGTTAAAGTCCCTTCATTGAAATGTGTGTCTTCCTTCACTCGGACATTTGATCGTCACTGTTGTATGAAATGATTTTGTGACATCACAGTGCATCTTAAACCCAGTTCAGATCATGGATTTGCGACGAGATGAGTTGAAACCAGCGATACATACAGTGGATGTAAGTCGGCACGTCCACAGTTTGGAGAAGCAGACAGGAGTGCCGACACAGAAGCTAAGCAATGTTCTGCTGTGGAGGGAGGCACATGTTAGCCACCTAAAAAACCTCTGTAAGAGTTTAAGTGCACGCTATATTGACCTTGTTTTCACCGCTTTTACTTACCGCATAAGTACTTACTTACAGCTTGTTTCGACAATGAAGTGATTAACGGCTTTAGTTCCCCATCTCGCACTCGCCAAAGCCACCAGACTCCAATAACTAAAACAGTAAATTTGGTTTGCTGAACATGGGAGCTGCTGGTCTACAGCTGCCTCAACACATCCTCACTTTGACCTCGTCACATATCAACGTTTAGTCGTGGACTTCCCATGTTGAGATATGATGTGAGAGGTACCCTACATTTTTTTTCCTTCAACAACAAACGCACGTGGTTACATTTAGCCAACACATGCACATGTTTGTGTTCTGGACAAAAGATCAGGCTTTGGCTTTACAATCTTACAGGAAGCAAACACCGGCTTCCTGGGTGAAAGTCGGTTGTTGTTGGACCCGTCCATCACCCCTACCGCCTGCCCTACTCAGAGTTCCGCCCCCTTTTATGACAATGGAGTGAAAAAAGTTGAATTAACCTATGTTGTTGTCCTACCGCAATTCCCCCTGACGGTGCTGGGCAACGTTAAACGATAACAGTGACCGGCCACATATCATGCAATCATGAAAGGACGGCTTTTTTTTCTTTATGGTAAAACGTTTAAAACATTTGTCAAAAGTTACAGTCCAGACACTGATGACCAGTTATTCTGTCAGTCAGCTAATTATTTCAGCTTTACTTGTAAAAATGGTTGGATTGTTTAATTTATTAAAAGAAACCATCATATTTTATAAGCTCCTCTTATGTTTTAAATGCAAATATCTAATTTTTTTAAGCTGTCGGATGAAAATAGAAGAACAATAATTTCTTCTGAGATGTAGTGAAGTAGATGTTTATAGACTACTTAGTTACATTCAACCACGAGTAAAATACATCGTGTCCAGCAAAATCATTTGCATGATCGTATATGGTAGATACGTGAACTAAAGAAGCAGAAGAAGATGTAATGTTTTTTTTAACAAAGTAACGGAACATTTCTTCACTAGAGAAACCAAATCAGCGTGTCCCTGAGGTGTGACGTTCATCTGTAAATGTATAAAAAGGTGCATATTTAGTGACAGTTTACCTGCATCTGGCATAATGATTTCTTTCTTTTTTGTTTTGTCTCTTCTCTAACTCGTGTGAAGCAGGAGTAACTGCTCTGATTGAGGGCTAACGTGCAGCGAGTGGGTCATTACCACAGCTCCTCACTAAAGAAGTCATGCTGTGTGTCACTGTGACACAAATTTTTTATTTAAAAAATGATTTTATTGCTTCCGCCAGTCTGTGATCAGAACTGTTTCTATAGTAACAGCGTGTTATTAACAGCAGCGGTGTGCTATTCACAAATAACAGACCTCAGAATGCTGCCGTCGACCAATTTGTACTAAGTATTCAACAAGGCCGTGTAATCACGGACACTATTTATAATATCCAGATACAAAATTAAGGTAAGCTCCACGCTGTGCTTAATGACACCCCTTGTACCTGCCATACGAGATTTTGAAAAGACTTTGAAATAGTTTAAAAGGACTAAAGTCTGACAAACTCTCACATTTAAAGACAATGTGAGTCTTTTGTCACACACTAAAAGATATTTGAAAGACTGAGTATCATTCAGCGTCACTATTCCCAACACTTCAACTAGATTCCTTTTGAGGTTATTTCCGATACTGCTCCTGATGGAAAATATTACACTAAACTCCCTTTAAGAAATGTGACAAATTAACAATCTCTTATGTGTCCGCAAAAACACACACCTTAAGGCCAAAATACACCCGCGCTGAACAGCCGACCCTATTATTTCCAATGTACCACCCTTACCAGTGGGGGCTAGACACACGTTGTGCCCCTGCATGCACCGCCCCACAACACTTAATGCCACTGTCCTATTTCGAGCCTGCTGCCCCCAAATGAAACACATTTTCCCTCACTTGCTCTCTGCTTGTTCATACCAGCTCCTGTAGCAGCTCGACTCCCCTCCTCACCGCAGATGTATAAAGAGAACTCTGTTGCTGTTGCTGTCTCTCTCTCTCTTCTTGTGTCGAAGAAAGGGTGAGGAGAGATTCCTTGTTGAGGTTGAGAAATATCCCGAGCTATACAACCTGCAGTCCCGTCCTCATAGAGACAATGGCAAAAAAGATATAGCCAGGTGAATCATAGCTCTGGAGATGTCTTGTCTCTTAAGGTGAGAACACAAGATTTTAAGCCAATGCAGAGGTGGAAGAGGTCCAGCTCTTTTAGTAAAGGTAGTAATAACTTTGTGTGGTCTTCTGTTGACGCTCTGCAGCACGATGCGTCCTGTTTGTACGAGGGGCGGCACTCGATCCGAGGGATATGGAGCGTTGCGGTGTGGCGGCACTGCTGTATTTTCAGCTTTACACCAAACAATTGAGATCATGAAGTGCGCCACAATTCTGTCCTTTTTTCCTACATTAGAAATTTGTGTTAGACAGTGGAATGGTTTGATAAGTTGTTTGTTGTACGGCCGGCGTAAGCTGTTCAAAAATCACTGTAAACCATGACATCTTGTGGCTTTTTGCTTGAATTGAGTCAGGGCTGCTCCTTAAAAGTCGAGGATTCAAATCAGTCAGTCATGGTCTTTGGTCGACTGAGATTGCATCAAGTCAAGCAATAGCTTTTTGCTTGTTTTTTGTTAGACAGTGAGGTGTGCAGTGTACTTCTGGGGACATTTTGGTCCTGACACTTTGCTGTGGAGTGAGTGCTCTTTACTTTCACGTCCCTCTTTGGTCCAGACAGCTGCGGACATGAATCAGCGGCACAGAGGAGGAGAAACTTTCCACCATAAGGCTTCGAGATAATATTATCTTTTCTCTTCTGCTTGGAAGCGGTGCATTTACAGCTCACAGCAACTTAATACGACACAGTCTCTGGCTTTTGTTTGACATCTGGTGTCAGCAAAAAATGATGTCGCACATTTTAGATCGGTTAGCTTTTTTACTCTGTTACATGAAAGCAGCTGTGACACCTAACGTCCAGCTGAGCCCCGTTCAACCTTTAAGACTTAGTCGAATCGTGGTATATTCGTATTGAATGGATGAATCTAATTCGACTGATATTATGAGTCAGGTACAACCCTAAATTGAGGGCAAATTAACGATTGAGTAATTTCCAAGTTGTAACTTTCCAAAACTTATTGGCAATTACCAGAAACAGCTGATTGCTGATGTGTAATTCCTGAAACCCCTCTGAAATAAATACGATTTTGATTGTTTCTTGGTAAATAAGAGTTTGGCGTAATCACAATAATTTAACCCCTCAACTAAAGTGGTGCATCATCCTGAGTTGTTGCCATGAATGCATCACCACTTCATGATTATTTGCCCTTTCCGTGTCCCTTCGAGTAGAAAGTCCCCTCCTCAGCTCCTGAGTTTTAATTGGGAAATAACCATTACATCATCAGTGACTCAGGTCAGAGACAGAACGTACAGTTATTTACACTAATACTGTCATCTATGTGTCATACCATAATTAGCACAACCACACATTGCTAGCCTTTAAGCTCTTAATTATAAATGTAGTTATTGTTGTCCCCTCTTCCATGGTGTTGACATCTTCCTTCACCAGCTTCCTCTCTATAAGCTGCGCCGCTGCTTTGAAACCGTGAGACAGTAGAAAATATGGCTGTGAATATTAATGAAAATGTGCTCTGAATACAGTGGACTTTCTTTATGGAGGTATTATCGATTTTCAGAGTTCATTTATCGGCCGTGTCATTTATAAACTAAGTGTGAATTCCTTATGAAATGTCAGAGGGCTCTGTATTTCTCCGTCGAGCAGGGCACCTGAGGAGTCCATATGCAGATTCACAGACAGAAGCTAATCATTAGACACGCTCGTCCGTCTCACGCGTCTGACAGAACAGACACTTTGAATCAATGGAGCTGTCTACACCGGCTGCATAAAGCCTCACGTTTCACTCACGCTTTGCACACATTACCGTGATCTTAAATGTCTTTTAGGCTGAGACGTCGACTGATAGGGGACTGCTTTTAACGTTTTATCTCATGGCTGCAGCGAGACATGTCTTATCTCTGAAATCACACCCTGTTTACTATTTATGGTGCACTATTAGACTGATTCTGAGTTTGAGATGTATGCTCTGTGTGGTGTTCATGGCCATCCCAATCACCCAAAACGTATAATATGTGCGTAACATTTGCATGTTATAATATAGCAGGTGTGCTGAAACTTTACCTTTCAGTAATGCTGTGGTTAATGTGCTCATGTTAAGCACAAAAACCACTTGGTTATGGTTTGGAAAAGATCATGTTTTGGTTTAAAATACCCGACTTTGGGGGCACTGTTCCCGCTGGAAAAGCTGCAGCGTCTCTGTAAGAAATACTGCTTTCCAGGGCATGATCCCTGGTGGAAAAACAGCCGCGGGTCACTAGAATCCCTTACGTTCTGGTGCGAAAAGCCGCAGGAATTACAAGAACAAACAAACAAAAAAATACATTTCCACTTGATGCAATCACAGGCAACTGAGGGGTCTCGGACTGATAAGAATATCTGACTTTCAAGGGGCAGCCCCAGAAAATTACCATTGTGTGACTCTCTATTTGTCAGGGGTGGTGGATTGTCACTTCCTGGCCAAAGTGAGTAAGCAAAGGAGGGAGTGATTTGGGTCACAGCTGATGTCAGCTTTACACCAAACAACTCTTTAAGAGATTTTACTGTTGCAGACACTGGCAACGTCTGAATAAAGACTAGATTGGTTTGGTAGAAGGTGGAAATAAAACTCAGGACGCCAAGACAAAAAAAACAGCTCGGACTGACAAAATCAAGCAAGTTTTTAGTCTTGGCTCATAAAAATACTGAAGTTCAGTGATGTGAAGATTGTCAACAACCAATAGGTGCACTCTCTCCAGCACCAAACAGGAAGCAGTACCCCAGGTAGACAGTAAACATGGAGGGGACTCCAGGGAGGAGCAAGAACATGAACAAGTCTCAGTTCTCTTGTGCTGTGTAGAAGGAGGAGAAACTGGTGGAGCTGAGGAGGGAACAAGAGTCTGTCATTAATTTGTCTGTTCCACCAACCAGCACTTATTTTAGTGAGAAATCTGAATTTTGAAATTGTAAGTGCTATATCATAGGCAACAGGGCTTGTTTGAGTTTCTTGAAGACTTTTCGCCTCTCATCCAAGAAGTTTCTTCAGTTCTAAATGACTGGTGCGGAGTCGCAGGCTTTAAACTCTAGCCCCTTTTACACTGCCAGATTTTCTGCGAATGCTGGGCCGTTTTGCCGGCAAGCTGCGAGCGTTTAGACACACAGAGCCGGATTGGCGAGTTGATCCGAGGTGCCCAATTTTCCTCCTCGTAGGGTAGACATATTGGTGGAACAGGAGGAGCTGTTGATGACGCCCCACGTGCGACCCACTGGCGGTGGATAAACAGGAAACAGCTGATAGCAGGAATTAGTGAGCAGCTAGTAGCAAGAGGGAAACACAAACCTGACAGACACTGTAAAGATGAGCAACTGGGGAGACAAGGAATTGCGCGCCCTCCTTGTCCTCGCAAACGAAGAGGCCATTAACCGTCAGATGACGGGGACGGTGAAGAACGGGCCGACTTATGAGAGAATCGCCGAAGGACTGACCAGCCGCGGCTTCCCTCCCACGTCACTGTTTACGTCACACGCTGAGCTACTGCAAGCTGAGTTACTTGCTCACGTTCCCCATTGCCCCGAAAAGGGCACATTCTGTATAAACAAAAGTAGGTAGGCGGCATTTTGCTGCACTCCCTGATTTTGTTTTTATACTGCCAATGCTGAAAAAAGACTGATTGGGCTTTCCTGCAAATTTGCACAATTCTTATGTAAAAAGGGCTTGTGTGTGGGTGTGAACCCTTACAGAGTTGTTGTGGTCACATGTAAGTTGTTGACCCACCTGGCCATCATGTATGTCGATAGGGTTAGATGGGTCCGGGTGAGAATGGGTGTTAAGTCGTCTTGGGAGGGATCTCAAGGCTGCATTGTAGGTGGGTGATAAGTGGTGTCATAGGCCACCTCCTCTGTTTAACAATGGTCGTTCTAGTTTGAGGTAGATGCCTCTTTCAAACCATCTGTCTTCTCTGGCCAAGATATGAACATTGCTGTCCTTGAAAGAATGTCCCTTCTCCTTTAGATGTAAGTGGACAGCCGAGTCTTGACCTCAGGAGCTGTCTCTCCTGTGCTGTACCATGTGCTTGTAGATTACCTGAAGATTGCCATGACCTGGATGACTGAGCGTCTTCAGCAACATCTTCATTTTGAAACCATATACCTCTGATTTCCACGGTGCCACATGCCATGCCAACAGGCCATTGATGAATTGTTTCCACTCTGGTCTGTCTTGTGCCTTTCTCTCCAGCTGTTTCCATGTCAGTCCCTTCCTCTTGAATTCTTGCTCTGTGCTCCTTGTCCAGGTGTTTTTGGGTCTTCCTCTGCCTCGCTTGCCTCGTGGGTTTCAAGTCAGTGCCTATTTGGTTATTGCTGTGTTGTTTCTTCTCAGTGTGTGTCCAGTCCAGCTCCACTTCCTCCTTATCAGCTGTACTTTTACTGTGTCTACTGTGTGGTGCGTTCCCACAGGTTGATGTTGCCGATTTTGTTTGGCCAGAAGATCCCGAGGATGTGTCTTAGGCATTGGTTGATGAAAGTCTGCAGTTCATTGATGATGTTGTTGGTGGTCCTCCAGGTTTCAGATCCATACAGCAGTACGGTCTTGACGTTGGAGTTAAAGATTTTGAGCTTGGTCTTCAGTGAGATGTTTTAGCTTTTCCAGATTTTATTTAAAATATTGAATGTTGCTCTCCCTATTCTTGACTTCACATCCTCCTCTGCTCCCCCCGTCCACAGCAATTACACTTCCCAGGTATGTGAATTTATCGACCTCTTCCAGTGCCTGGCTCCCAATGGTTATGGGATTCATGCTTTTGTTGTTTATCTACATGATTTTGGTTTTTGGTCCATTTACTTTGAGCCCAAGTCCGGCTGCAGTTGTTTCTAGCAGCTGGGACTTCTCTTGCATGTGCTGGTGTGTATGTGAGAGTAGTGCGATATCATCCGCGAAGTCGAGGTCCTCAAGATGTTCTGTCAGACTCCACTGGATGCCAGTCTTTCTATTGTAGGTTGTTTGTTTCATGATCCAGTCGATGCACAGGAGGAAGAGGAAAGGGGAAAGCAGGCAGCCTTGTTTCATCCCAGTGAGCACCTTGAATGTTTGTTTGTTTTGGACACGTAATGAATTGTTAATATGTCACTTTTCTTAAAGGGATTTAGGCATAATGTATTCCACAACGAGCAGGATGGGAAATCATCTCAAAAGGAATCTAGTTGTTGTCTTTTAAGTAGTGACCCTGCAAGATCCCCATCTTTGTAAAATCTTAAAGTGTGTGACAAACAATTAACTTTGTCTTTCGATGTGAGAGGGCATCACACTTTAAACTTTCAAAAGTCTTTTCAACCTTTTTTCAAAGTCTCCTAGTGTCATGTAGGGTAAGGTGTAACTATTCACTGTGTATTTCAGCTCTTGGTTCCCTTTTTTCCGTGGATGTCATGATGTGATTGGACTTGCTGATTGCTTTCACCTGCTGTATGCTAGAAATGCACAATTAGTGCCATGCCATTTAGTAATGATGAGACATTTGTACAGTATGTGCACTTTTGTGCTGCTAAGAAGGAAAAAAATAATTGCAGATTGTGAGTACAGATCCTTCTGTTCTTCTTGAGTGGTGAAACTGATCTGTGCTGCCCTGTAAAGATGTCAACAGTATAATTAATAATGGCTCGGTGTGTATGTAGGTGCGCCAGTTTCAGGGTCCGGGTGTTACGTATTCTGGCATGGCTTCACTGAAACACACTCATCAGTTCATTTATGACACCTGTGCATCAGGTTATGACAAGTCAAATTGTCTATTGTGGAAATGCCCAAACTCAATGCAATAAAAAAAGAAAACAAAAATGAATCATGCAAATTATTATTTTAACTGTCAACTGTGAACTCTATATAGACATTAACCATAACCCTAACTTTAATGAAACCTAATCCTGAGCGTGGCCGTATGCAGGGTTCTAGAAATACTGGGGTCCAAAAACTGAGCTCGTTAGGGGGTTCAGGAGCATGCCCCCTTAAATAACTTAACAAACTGCTAGCTGTTCTATTATTTGCCTTTATCCACATAGGCCCCGATCTGTGTGGGTACATGAGATCCTAAAAAAGAGGCTGGATCATGGGGAGTACCACCAGTTGGTCCAGGAGCCTCTCCTCCATCATGGACGTTTCCAGGTATATTTTAAGATGACTCAGGGGCATTTTGACAACCTGCTGTCTATTGTCAGGTAATAAAGCTCTGGGTATCCAGCAGCAGGTACCACCAGTTTCTCCTCCATTGTTTACCAACTGTAAACTTGTTGTCATGACCACCACAGAAGGCCCGCCTCTCAAATCATCCGACTGGATGATGGGAAAAAAGCAGAGATGTGCAGCGCAGAGTTTTTTCAACTCAAGCGCTCCAGCAAAAACTCCAGGCGCCTGGAGCGCAGAAACGTGAGGCGCATAGCAACGCAAAAACAGCGAGCAAAAAGCTTCATTCTCATTTCATCCACATCACTGATGAATTTTTTTTAAACCAAAAATCCCATTGTGTTAATATTTTGTAATAAGCACCAATAGTCAACCCTACAATATCATCGCTGTATCAATATCAAGGTATTTGGTCAAAAATATGATATTTGATTTTCTTTGCCCAGCCCGACACATCCATTATTTCATCTTTGTGTTTGAGTTTGTCTCATTTTACAATAGATTTACATAAAAATACTATATTATTACACTATGATTATGCTTATGTTTAATTAAGCTCATAGGTTCCTCAGTAATTATCAAAGAACATGACATTGTTGGAGTTGGCTCAGGTCAGTTCTTGTTCGGTTAACAGTACGTGAACATGATGCTAACCCTAATCCTGCTCTTCCTCTCTCATCTCCATCACAAGTGTCCCCATCTTGACCGGAATCTTTTCTCGTTTCATTTTTGTCCGTCCCAGTAAATAAAAGTAAACACATGGTCCATTGATATTTATATCTGAATGGCCTCCATTAGGATATTCTTGTAATAAAATGAAAAACATATTAGGGTAAAGGGAAAGTGAAACTAACTAGCTGGATGTTTAAAACTTTATTTTGCAGGATTGTCCTTAGAAACAGTGTATAGACTCGTACAGAAGTATTCCCTCTCAATCATTGCTTATGACTCACTAGAATGAATGTGTTTATCTAAAGAGACTCTGCCTTATGCAGCTATTTCCTTCTTATTTTCTGTGTTCGGGACATTTATGGGCGTGTACCCATAAAGCGCTCAGGTCAGGTCAGGGCTTTATTAAAAGGTAGCAACTAGGCGGCATTCAAGAGACACAGTGCTGAAATAAATGCAGACATAGCGAGGTGAAACACCAAACAAGAGTGAGTCTAGGGTATGTTTATAAGCAGTAACCGACAGAGTTTACCTTTTAACATAGTGCGACGACACAACACTATCAGTCAGGTGATGTTTTGGGATGATGAACTACAAGCAGTCCACCAGTAACAATATCTAGTTATCACACTTCCCATAGATTCAGCTGCCGTCAAGTTGTTGACATAATCAAAGAATCACCTTGTTGCCAAGTTCATCCACTTCACCACACACACAAAGTCACACACACATACACAAGGAATGATGGCGATCAGATGAGAAAATCAATAATCTTACAAAACATTTTTAAGGCAATTATTTTCTGACTTTTCTAATATAGGCTTTGTTAAAAAGAAAAACACCGAGGTCTGGACCTGTGTGACGTCAATAGTGGGTTCGTCCATGATCCTAAAGACCGCTGCACACTGGGGGCGTTCTGTGCTTTTGATAAGCTCCCATGTCGATATGTTTCTTAAAGTTGTTTTTGTCATAAGTTCTTTCACACAGATCAAAAAAGTTACACACAAGGTTGATTTGTCTGAGCTATTGCACCGTGAGAAAAGGCATCAACCAATCACGTTTCACATATTATGAGGAGTGATGAGGATTATTAAACAACAACATGGAGACTCTGTGATCAGAACCAGAGATGGCAAACTTTATTACACCTTTCAACCTTGACAAAAGTAGCACATACTGTACCACACGAATCTCTCTTACCTTTCACAATAAGAAGCTGTAGACATAAACACTGCGGAACTCAAATTTAGTTTTAGTATTTTGCCTAAAAAAGGAAACTCAGCAAAGGAAGGAAGGAAGGTAGTTAGTTAGAACCAGAGGGTCGCCAGCTTAAGTCCCTGTCCGGACCAATCATGGAGTGTGGACTGGTGGCTGAGGAGGTACCAGTTTGCCTCCTGGGCCATTGAGCAAGGCACTGAACCCCCAACTGCTCGGGACTCCTGTCCATAGGCAGCCTCCTCACTCTAACATCGCTCCATTTAATGCATGTATAGGTCCTGTTTCTGTGTGTGTGTGTGTGTGTGTGTGTGTGTGTATTTCAGGTCTTTGTGTGTGTATAACAACAGAGTGAAAACAATTGAATTCTCCCTCAGGGATTAATAAAGTATATCTTCTTCTTCTTCCTCTTCTGCTTCTTCTTCAATTACAGTAGCTTGGGTTATACAACAGCTGACCTCAGACAGACTGACGGACGCTGCTCCGGGCCAGAAGGATCCGTGTAGATGTCTCAAATTTGCATCGCTGCCGGCGAATCTGTTCACATCAAAAACCTTTTATTGAACAAGTGTTGCATCTGTTTCGCATCGCTGCCGGTATGAATTGTTTTCATGCAAAACGTCCGCACGTGTGTGTACTTTGAATTTTTGTGTGTCATTTATTTGCCAAGCCCTCGCTGTGTAAAGAGGCATGGTCACACTTGCAACTGTCTGATGTTCACATCATTGTTGCGTCATTGTCGGTTGTTCGGGATATAACAATATGGAGCTGCAACGCAAAGCAACTTTTTAGGCTCTTAGCACGGTGGTGCAGTGGTTAGCATTGTCACCTCACTGCAAGAGGGTTTCTGGTTCAAGTTTGCATGTTCTCCCTGTGTCAGTGTGGGTTTCCTCCAGGTGCTCCAGCTTCCTCCCACAGTCCAAAGACATGCAGGTTAACTGGTGACTCTAAATTGTCCGTAGGTGTGAATGTGAGCGTGAATGGTTGTCTGTCTCTATGTGTCAGCCCTGTGATAGTCTGGTGACCTGTCCAGGGTGAACCCTGCCTCTCACCCAGTGTCAGCTGGGATAGGCTCCACCTCCCAGCAACCCCTAACAGGATAAGCAGTTACAGAAAACAAATGAATGAATGAATATCGTCTCATATTGATCCGGTCCCCAGAATCGCATCATATCGAAATCGTATCGGGGCAGCGGCAAATATCCTATCGTGATGAAACCAGTGATTTACACCCCTACTTCTCATGTCACGACATGATTATGTAATGAGATTTGAGCTCTGGTTAAACTCTTCCAAACTGCACAGCAGCACGTCTTCAGCTGTACTTTCTGTCCATTTTTCTATGGTTTAATTTGTGACACAAAGCTGATGTTTTAGGGACATGAGCAGCACAGTTCCCTGGTGTTGGTCAGTTTTCTTTTGTGCCATTTAATTCCCAATAATTGTAGAAAACTCGCAACACACACAAAATTAGGAACGACAGCTCCCATCAGGAGAAAACACGTCCTCTTGTCAAACTGTTGATGTTTAGGTTCTGTTAAGAGTCGATCGCTCTTGTTAGAATTCATCATATCGCTGCCTCACACACACATACACACACACACACCATCAGATCTACCATCCTCACACCTCTCCCACCACCTCCCCAGAGTTACATATTACACAGTATAATGTTGGATTCTTCTCCTCCTCCCCATGTACTTAACCTTGTGTCTCACCTGTGTGTTTTCACGATAACAGCCAGAGAAATCCCCGCTTCAGCGGCCGGATGCTGCAGGGTTCGCTTGTTCTTTGGATGTTTATGGAGGAGGCAGAGGACTCATGGGAAGACATCTCCCTGGAAATGAAGCATCGTCCACCTTTGTGTGTCAGTTCTGCCTCCTCTCCCCAGCTGCTTTTACACCTACGTCGTCCTCCACCCTCGTCCCTCCCCGTCTCATTGCTCTCTTCCTCCTCCTCCTCCTCCTCCTCCTCCTCGTCCTCCTCTTCCTCCTCCCTCCTCTCCGCTTCACATCAAAGAGGAAAAACACATGAACACAGTGGATGTGTCTGTTAGATGTGGTGCAAATTTAACAGAGCGTTGGAGCTATCAGAGGGTTGTAGTTTTGAGTCCCCTTTTGGTTTTTAGATTACGTAACATTACGTAATTGCATCTGTAACTGTAAGAGCGCTTGGGAGGCGCTTGACCTCGTGCTTGCTGATATTCCTCGACAAAACTTCGATTTCAGCTCCCCTGACATCTAACCAATAAAAACAGCATTAAACATAATACACATCAGCAGGCAGAGAAGCCCGACTGCTTCAGAGATAAAGAGACTGACACAAAATACCTGCTCCTTGGAGGTAAAACACAGGATGACACGCATCAGGATGTTTAGACAAGCTTAAGAGCAGCTGACTGAATGTGAAGTTTGATGGAAGAGAACAGCAATGACTGTAGTCTGACGACTATTGATGGATGTGTTTCTTTACATGAATGCGTGCTGAGAAAGAAAAGAAAAATGAGAGCTTAGAAAGGAGGAATCCCCTATTTTCCACATCTATTCATGTCCCTCATCTCCTTATCATTAGTTATCTCTTTCTATCACACACAAAACACTGTCCTTTGCCAACCACACCCAGTCTTTGAGTCCAGTAATTCTTGGGGCGAGTGCCACAATCAGAACACGATTGTTGGAGTGCCTGCTGTCGCACCTGAATATCAGCACACCAATTCATCTCAAGAGTTTAACGCTGCTTCTCTTAACAGCAAATCATAATGAAAATTGTAGGTTTAGGAGCCAGAAAGAAAGGAAAAGGAGGAAAAGAAGTGAGGAGCGCTGTTTGGTTTCTAAGCAACAGTTAACGCTGGGTGCAGCGAGAGCTGCAGGGTGGGTTCCTGAGTTCCCATGTTTCTGCCTTCGTCTCCACATTCTCTTCCTGAGGAATTTGACCCGGCTGACCTCTCTGAATATGTCTGGATTTACCCTCCCCTCCGACACACAATCGCAGCGCACTGTAATCGAAAGCCTTTATGAGAGCTCCCTCGGTTTTTTTGCCTCTTCATTGCAGAGGTAGCCTCAGCCACAAAGCCGTGTTTACTGTAGCTGACACGCAAGTTGGTTTTAAAGGCTGTTTTGATCATTGAGCTCAGTTTTTCCTGCTGTGTGTGTGTGTGTGTGTGTGTGTGTGTGTGTTGGCCTGTTACATGTAAAGGTGTGTGCTGTATACAGGCACAGTTCAAATAAGGACCCTGATGCAACAAAACACGTTAACTCTGACCCATCAGTGGTGATACACCCGTCAGGAATTATTTTAAGGGATGAAGAGATTGTGAAATCCTGATACTGATGAAGATGTTTGAAATACCAACTTGGCTGACAGCTGATACCAATGGACTGTTGTTGTTTATTTTGTTTTTGTTGTTTTTTTCATTCTTTTGTCTCAGGGGAAACTGAGAAATCTTCAATATAAAAACTGATTTGTTTTAAAGGTCCAGTGTGTAAAATTTAGGGGGATATTGTCAGAAATAGAATATATTTAATACGTTTTTTTCTTTAGTGTATAATCACCTAAAATATAAACCATTGTGTTTTTTTCTTTTACCTCAAAATGAGCCGGCTATATCTACATATCTTCCTCATCTATGGAGATCGCCATGTTGCACCACCATGTTTCTACAGTAGCCCAGAACGGACAAACCAAGAGAGGAAAAGACCTCTGCGGATAATTCAGCTCCTGGTAAAATCCTCCTGAACGTCTTGATAAGAATAAAGGTGAGCACACATCAGCAGGCACTGGGCAAGTGAGCCATTTATGAAACAACCTTTAATATAACCCTCTTTTTCACATGAAAAACATTTTTAAAAATGCTTTAAAAGCCTTTTTATGTCAGACAATAAATCATAATTCCCTCTCTAATATCTGTTTTATATTGCTGTGAGGACATCAACAAATGTTCCCTTCAAACAGATGTTATTATTCAAGTTTCTCACCAGAAACTATATTTTACAAGATTACACTAAACACATCAGAAACATGCTGGAACTTATCTTAGCCCAATTGTCTGATTTAATTAATAGCACTTAAATGCATCATAATGTAACTTAATGCAACCTCCACTGGCTGCTAACAGCTAACGTTAACTAGCTCTCCACCTTCCGATTTCAACACTGATGACACCACGGAAACAAAAGGTTGTGCCCCCTGGCAGGTCGGTAGTGAGCTCACTACGTGTTTTTGTCATGGATGGATTATTAAACTGGTCTACCTGATACAGGGTTAGGGGCCCAAAGTGTCAGGAGGCCCCGTGGTCTTCACTTGAAAAATAGAATCAACCAAGAAAAGACTCAAAATGACGCAAAGAGACACAAAAAGGTGATAAAGAGGTGCAAAGAAGCTGCAAAGAGACACAAAATAAGTACAAAAATGAGGAAAAGAACCACAAAATGACACAAAAAACCTAGTGAGACACAAAACAATCACAAACAGACAAAAAGCACAGACAAAACAGCCACAAAAAGATACCAAAAACACTAAGAAAACAAACTCCAAAGAGACAAGGAACAACAGGGAGATACAAAACAACCACAAAGAGACACAAATTGACTTTAAAGAGACACATTTCTACAAAAAGACCCAAATTACCACAGAGAGACATAAAATCACAAAAAAAGCTACAAAGAGATGCAAAATAAGACTAATTCAATTCTAAATCCTTTATCGATTCTATTGGTACCCAAGTAGGTTATTCAGGCGAGGTATAAAGGAAACACTGGATTGTTGGAGGTGTGTAAGGGAGCTAGGTACCCTAACACATGCTCTATGGTCATGTCCAAAGATTCAGACATTTTGGAAAGGGGTTCATGAGACTATTACAGAGGTCATAAGAGTGGATTTTGATTTTTGTCCCAGTCTTTACATATTAGGCAGTCCTAAAGCCATGGCCCATATTGTAAAACCCCTAACCATTTGGATTCAGACAAGTATAATGATTGTTAAAAGAGATGATAATGAGAAAGTGGAAAGATACAGAAGGCCTGGCTTTTGAAAGAATATCCTATAGTATAATAAATGAGACTGAAAAATATAATGAGAAATGGGGCATGTTCTTAAGATTACATTCGTACATACACGGATCTGTTTGCTGGAAGAATATCTGTGGACATTGAACCTCACATGGGACAGTGAATGGACACTCAGCAGTGTTGTGGTAGTCTCATAGAAAGAATGCTAAACATGTCGTGTTTGTAAACATTTTAATTGTCATGGACTGATTATTTAGTTATTTATTTTATTTTATTACTCTTACTAGATATTTAATTAGTAACCCATGAGATTAGTTATCTTAATTTTGCATTATTCTTTAGTGGGTGCCATGTTTCTGAGATGTATGTTTTAATTTTGGTTTGTTAAAAAAATGAAAACTCAATAAAGTATGAGTCGCAAAAAAAAAAAAAAAAAAAAACTACAAAGAGATGCAAAACTCCACAAAGTCTTTGTGTCTTTGTGTCTTCGTACTCTGTAAGAGAGGTGATGGGATTGATCTGTGCCCAGGGGCCCATTGTCTCATGATTCCCCATGTCTTTTGTCCCAAAGGTGTCTCTGTTCGTCTCAAACATGTTTTCTATTGTCCTTGAGACGAAAGCACGCCGTAAGTCTTGAGCTCTGCTTTTAAGTTTGCGCAAAATTGATGTAACACAACAGAAAAACACTGACCACTGCTGTCAGTGATTGTCATCTTATTTTCTGATTGGCCATTATTAGTCAACGAAGCAAATATTGTCTGATACCAATGTTCGGCCAATAAATCTGGCCATCCCTAGAAATTGCTTTGCTGAAATTCGACACACTTAAAAACAGAGAGCAGCGAGATAGTAGCTGAGACGTTAAGAGAATATGTAGAGAACTATAATTAAATAACAAAAAAATTAAAACACAAAGAAGTGCGAATGATTAGTCACAGTTTGCACTGAGCAGAGAAAGACTTAACACGTTAATGTTTCCTTAAAATCCCTTTGAAGACAGCAGTATATGTGCAGCAGAGACACGGCGCTGCAGCTGCAATGCAAACCTCAAAGTGCCATCGAAGGTGACTGATGGAAAGAAGGAAAAACTGTTTTGCTTCTATATCTGTTAATGTAACTGTGTGTGTGTGTCAGAGAGAGAAGCGACGGTGTGTGTTTTTGCTTGCGCATGCCTGCAGTGGGGTGAAACATGGAGGTGTATGGGGGATGATCAGACAGAAGGCCATCTGAGAGCACGGTACACACTCCATCTGGACACACATTCACTGTGAAAAAGAGTGTGAAAGAAGAAGAAAGAGAGACACACACACACACACACAGAAGGTGAGATTATAATCTTGCATTTTAAAAAGCAACCTGAAAATGGCCACCAGTGTCTCACTTCTCCTTTTGACTGACGTTTTTCATTTTATATGTAGTTTGCATAATATCCACTGGCATGTAACACGATGTGATGTATCTGCTGCTCGAACAGAGAGTGCAAACATGATATGGCAAAAAATTAATACATTTAAAAAGGAAAAAAAGACTATAGAAATCTAATGTATATTTATACAAAAATAAATAGGCAGTCAGTATTCCTATATATTCTGTGGACAGTGCCCTGTCTGTGATGCTGCATCCTTAATGTACGTCAGAAAATGGTGCCCGTTGCTGTTTTTGCTTGGGACATGATTTAACCTTGGTGGTCTCCATCATTAGTGGAAGCCACTCTGTACACTCTGGTCTATGTGGGCTCTTCCAGTTACATAAAATAAGCCTGGTCGCTAGAATAAAACATTTTACTGCAAACTCTTCTTCAGTCAGTTATGGTGGTGCGAAAGATTTATCCCTGAACAGACACATTTGCTCTGTCAGAGGATGTTTGAGCCACTCTTAAAGTTTATCTGTCTTCTTACTGTATACTGACGAAACCTCTGTGTGTGTGTCTGTTCCACGTTTTTCTCCTCACTGACTTGGTCAGTCCATGTGAAATTTGGCACAGTGGTAGAGGGTCATGGGAGGATGCCAATGAAGCAATATTACATCAGTTGGCCAAAGGGGGGCGCTATAGCAACCCATTGAAATGTCAAACTTTGAATGGGCATATCTCATGCCCCGTATGTGGTAGAGACATGAAACTTTGCACAGAGATGCCTCTCCTCATGAGGAACACATTTGCCTCAAGAACCCATAACTTCCGCTTATATAGATTTTCCGCCATTTTGAATTTTTTGAAAAACACTTCAAATGGATCTCTTCCTAGGAAGTTTGAGCGATCTGCATGAAACTGGGTGAACATAATCTAGGGACCAATATCTAAAGTTCCCTCTTGGCAAAAGTTGGAAAACTTACTAAAACTGAGCTTCTATAAGGCAATGAATATTGCGGAGGGCGTGGCTCATCACATAAAGGTGTATAACATCTCAAGGGTTTCACCCATCACCACGCAACTTTGTAGGCATATGACCACACATAATCTGAGGGGACCCCTCCATTATTGACCCCATCAAACAAAATGGGGGCGCTAGAGAGCTCATTTCTTATCTAGGCCTAACCGCCATATGGATTTTTACTAAACTTGGTAGATATGTAGAACAGGACGCCTCAAGGTGACTGGAGAAATTTAACTCTAATTGGCAACTGGGTTGCGCTATAACAACAGAAAAATGCTTCAAAATGGCTAAAATGCGACCGATAGCTGTGGCTCCCCCTGTGGACCAGTGTTGTTGTTGTTTTTCTAATTTTTGGTATGACTAAGTCATGGTATGGTATGCTGTACATAATCACGGAAACTGTCAGTGTGTCATTCTGTCACTGAAATCAACAGGCCATATTTGAGACGGGCCTTTAATTCCTTTCAGAAATACAAAAACAGGTCTGCACACCATAAACTGCTCCTTTTGAAAATTTTAACATATTACCACATGTGACATTTTGGGCCGCAGCCCTTCATCAGACATGAACAAGATAAGGAGAGACACCTCTGTATATACAACCAATGGTGGTCGCCCAACATCACATGGAGCTATAAAGACACAGAGTAAAAGACACTGCAAAATCGTTATACCTCAAAGAATCCGAATCAAAACCGTTTCCATCCAAATAATACCCAACCCTAGATTGAATGGCCAGAGGTTTCAAAAATACTGTGAAGAGTGAAGCACTGACAGTAAACCACAGAAAGCCTCGACCCTATCAGACACCTTTCAGGTATTGTGCAATCCCACTTGATCTGAATGTATCAGAATCTTTTATCCTCACAGCAACAACGTTTGTCAGCATCTTATGGTTCACATGAATCAGACTAACAGGTCTAAAACTTCCTCAGTCAGTGGGGTCTCTTTTTTATTTTTTTACAAGTAAAGAAATCCGTCTTATTTGATGTTTCTGGCAGTTGTCCCAGAGAAAGTGATTCTTTTTTACATTCGTTATGATCGGAGCCAATTAGTCAACATATATCTAATAATATTCTGAGGGAAAAACATCCATAGCTGGCAACTTTACAGCCTTCATTAATGAAATCGCTCTCCTGACCTTTTCTACTTTTACAGAACCGTCTAGATTATCACTCTGCACCACTGAAGTTGGTCTTTTTGTCATCATATCCAGGAAGTGATAAGAATCCAGGCAACAAAATCATTCAGGCTTCAAGTGAGAAAAACTTTTGTAAAGGGAAACTCAGCATTTTGAAAATGAACTCTGCTGCAGTGGAATTATTCTTGCTGCTGTTAAAGGAAATTGGTTTTGTAATTTATTATATTTCATTATAGTCTTCTTGTTATTTGCACCTGATTTTCGTGTCTGTTCATTGAGTACACTGTTGCTCTAAATGATGCCCGCCTGTTTACTGTGAACTGTGCATGCAGAGAGACTGACCATAAATTCTAGCTTGACTTTAATACACATGGAGTGTGACCCAAAAATTGGCAGTAAACGTTCCAAATATTTCACTGGGGAAGAGAAATCTTAATTAGCCATCAGGGGATCAACAAAATGTCTGTGCTAAAACTCATGGCAATGCATCCAAGAGTTGCTGAGATATTTCAGTCAAACCGAGTGGTGGAGCGACCAACAGACGGTCAAAACAACTGACACTGCCGTCCCTAAAACCCCACTGATAACAAGGTCAAAAAGTCA
Organism: Epinephelus lanceolatus; assembly: GCF_041903045.1. NCBI lineage: Eukaryota > Metazoa > Chordata > Actinopteri > Perciformes > Serranidae > Epinephelus > Epinephelus lanceolatus. Next base: position 41,136,607 of record NC_135747.1, read on the forward strand.
CAAACAAATACTGAAGATTGTACTTAAAAACATTTACTGTACAGATAAGCAGATCAGTGCTTAGTAGCTTAGATGGTGCCATGTCATTTTCCAATGGCCCAAAATTCTAAAACCCCTCAAGTCTGAAAAATGTCACACTGGACCAAAAGCACATGTCACCGATAGTCCGGTATCTTAAAAACAAACAGCCATTGCTCCAAAGTCCTGTTTTTTCCTAAAATACTCACTCCCTGAAGCTAGTTTGTTTCCCAGCGGCATTTGAGCCACTATATCTGAGTGTTTTTATTGACTCTTGGCAGTGTTTCCCAGCACTAATTCAGCCACCAATACCCAGTGTTTTAACCGAACCTTTGCAGTGTTTCTCAGCGGCGTTTAAGCAACCAAATCTGGGTGTTTTTACTGACCCTTGGTGGTGTTTCCCAGCGGCATTTGAGCCACCGATCCCCAAAGTTTTAACCGACCCTTTGTGGCATTTCTCAGCAGTGTTTAGGGAACCGATACCAGTTGTTTTTAATGACCCATTGCAGGATTTCTCAGCAAAGTTTAAGCCACCAAACTAGGGTGTTTTTCATAGACACGTCCCTGCTTTTCCAGCGACTTTTGTGCAACCTAACTTGGGTATTTCAAGCCAAATGATCTTTTCCTAACCATAACCAAGTGGCTTATGTGCCTAAACCTAACCCCACATGTTGCCAACAAATGGAACATATCCATAGTTTAGCAGAAACCTGCAATGCTAACAGTTTTTCTGATGATTGGGTTGTGTAGCTGCAGGGAGAGCATATCTTTTGGCAAACAGGACTTTGGAGCAATGTCCATTTGTTTTTAGGCCTCCTACCAGTGGGACGTGCCTACAAAACCTCTAGCAGGAGGCACCCAGGAGGATCCTGAACAGATGCCCACTTCAATTGATCTCTTTCGATGTGAAGAAGCAGCAGCTCTACTCCAACCTCCCTTCGGATGTCCAAGCTCCTCACCTTATCTCTAAGGCTGAGCCCAGACACCTTTCGGAGGAAACTCATTTCGGCCGTTTGTCTCCATGACTTCATTCTTTGGGTCACTACCCAGAGCTCATGACCATAGGTGAGGGTTGGGACGTAGATGGACCAGTAAATCAAAAGTTTTGCCTTCTGGCTCAGCTCCCTCTTCACCACGACAGTCAGGCAGATGCCGCACCAAACTGCCTGTCCATCTCACGCTCAATTCTACCTTCAATCGTGAACAAGACCCGAGATACTTGAAAACCTTTGCCTCTGGCAGCACCTCTCTCCCAACCCAGAGGGGGCATTCTGCCATTTTCCTTGGCCATTCTCATCCTGTAGTCATCAAATACTTCCCCTTTTTTGTTGGCATCAGACGCCTGACACCAAAAACCACCTTTCGTAGTGGTATGATACGCCACTGGACGGCGTCAGGTTCAAATGCTGCTGGATGGAACCTTTAGCGGCGTTAGGATAGGCTGCCCGTCATCGTGTTGTGATGGTATACATGTTGACGGGCAGTGTCAGTTCATAACAGCGGGTTGAAATGCTGCAGGTAACGACATGATATAAGGAGCTGGAAAGTCCCTGTAGAGCGGTTGGGAGGGGTGGTGGATGGGTCCAGCAAATCCCAGACTTTCATCTTGGAGCCTGGTGTTCACTTCCTGTAAATGTAGAGCCAAACCACAGTGTTTTTCTCTCAACCTAACCACGTGCTTTTGTCGCCACCATCGGTTGCGGCGTTCAGTAACGTCAGAAGCAGACGCAGGAGGATACCTAGCTCATAATATGTAGACATGAAAGGCCACTGACAGAGTGATGATATGTGATAGCTTGGGAGAGTATGTTAGTTTTCAGGCAGAGAACCACAAACTCAGACTTGGAGGTGCTGACTCTCATCCCGACCGATTCACATTCGGCTGCCAGCCACCCCAGTGGAGGTCAGGGTGTGATGAAGCCAACGAACCACATCATCTGCAAAGAGCAGAGATGCAGTTCTGAGGTCCCTGGGTCAGGTTCCTAATTTTTCAAACTTTGTACAGTCAGTATCGTCAATTTAACAACCCCTCTAGCCACTGAGATATTACATTTAAATTTATTCATTGTTTTTTGCGCAGGGTGGTGCGTAGCTATTTGAACCACAGCCAGTCCACCTGGAAGATTTTGTGCATCAGCATCTGATAAGCCCAAAAAATGTAGAGATAAGAAAAGTGAATCAACATTTGTGAATCTTGAGAAGCCTGTAAACTTCTACAAAAACAAACAGAATCATTTTAAGTTGGGTTGTTTTGTGGGTCAGCGCACACACACACACACACACACACACACACACACAGCTCATACATGCAATAATTGTTTGCTTATAACTATAACAAACCACACCCACACTAAAATCGTATAATCTTAAATCTTGCAAACTCACACACACACGCACACACACACACGTTATTGCAGAGGTGTTGAGAGAGTTGACCTGTGGCCTTATAATCAGTGCTCAGCGTGCTCCAGTGTGTTATATAAGGGAGCAGCGAGTGCTAGTCAGATCCTCCTACAGATGCCTGAGCAGTCACGACTAACGCGGATGTTCTCCATCCATCCACTCAGCCTGGCTAACGCAGACTTCACCTTAGCCTCTGCTCCTCAGTCCCACACAAACACAGGCACACACACACACACACACACATACACACACACACACACACACACACACACACGCACACTGTGCGTGCTGGTGTAGTTGGGCAAAAAATTCACACACATTTACAGGGTGCATATGTTCATTCCCACGAGTATGTAAAAAAAATAAAGTATTTATGATCGGGGATTTGTGAGTTTGGGATGGAGAATAAGAAGCAGGGGGAGAATACAAGTTCAGCAAAGAGGCAGATCTAAAATCAGATCACTCATCCATATCCTCCCAAATGTTAGAGACCGAACACCTACAGTGCTAAATGTTTCTGCTTTGTGATATACGTGATGCGATCCACTCCAGCTCATTCTACAAATCCCCGAAGCCCCACATCCTTTTAGATGTATTTTTCCGGTCTCAAGGAAAGGGTTATTTCGCCATAGACCTGAAGCAGCCTTTGGGACCTCGGTACCTCGGGCTCTGAGAAGCCTGTAGCTGAGAATAGTAGGCAGATCCTACCCACCATCTGATGTTCTCATGCAGCTCTGTCTGCAGGGAAAGAGATGAACCCTGATGAATAAATATGAAGATAACCTGCACCTCTGCTGCACTTTTTCTCTTCCCGTTCCCCATATGGTTCTACTGAAGAGAAGGATAGGGGAGAAAAAAAATCTCAGATTTTCAAAAGAAGCCTCTGGGCCATTGTGTTTGTCTATGTGCTCGTGCTTGTGCTGGTTTGTGTGTTTGTGCATCTAACCATCTCTCTTTGTGTGCCACCATCTGAATGTGTGCATGCACATTAGTGTGTAGTGGCGGTGTGCGTGCGTGTGTGTGGGCGGCACTGTGTAGGAGTGTTGCAGTAGCTTTTTGACAGAGCCTCCAGTAGCATGTATTTGTGAATCTTTTGTTTTATTCTCCATCTCCTATTCAGCTCTGCAGTAATCACACCTAGCAGTGCCGCTCAAGTGCTGCTGCCCTTGAATGAAGAGAAACAAAACAAGGGCTCTTTAACAACTAATTTTCTTAGCCGGCCTCAGCTGAATACTGACCATAATGATGAGCAGTTTGTGTGCAGTGATCATTAAAAAATAATCAGTTACATTATGACAATAAACAGGAGAAAGTCTCCTCACTGCAACAGAGAAGCTCCAACACAAATATTAAAGCGGAACCTGTTGCGTATGTGAAATCTGTTTTGAATATGTAAATACTTTGATATCAGCGGTGGCTGTTGCACTTCCTGGGCATGGCTCATGTGCTGGGCTGAGTAGGAAAGAGGTGTGGGTGGGGGATCCATCCATTCAGGGCCAAAATGTACCTTGTTTTGACTATCAGCAGCAGGTCTACAGTGACGAGGGGAACCAGGCAGAACAAAGTGCTTTACAGGAAGGAGAGAAGACAGAAAGGGAATGAAAGAGACAGAGAAGGCTGTAAAAACAGTGACACCCAAAGGTAAAATCATTGGCTCAAAACACACACTTTCTCTTTTATTTTTAAAATCATGTGTCCTTAAAAACAGACTCATTTACAACACAAATAAACTGATCCAGTTTAAAAGAAATTAAAGAGATTAATTAACAGCTGACTTTTATGTGATGATTTCTTTAAATGAATTAAATTGAAATGATTGTAGTTTAATCTTTGGAGGCAATTTTTTGGAGGCAATTTTTTCTTGTACTTTTAATGTTAATAAGCTGCATAAAAGCATCAAAATAAAGCTAGAGTATTTAAAAATATGCCGGCGGTTCAGGCTAATTATTTATATATTAATTATTAATGTTTGCTAATAACTGGCCCCTGGCCTCCGGTCGTTTTGCAGAAGCGGCCCCCAAGCCAAGCATAGATATGATACGGATATAATTAATGCTTATGTAAATGGAGTGTGGTGGGTTTGACAGGAGCCTTTTGGAGGCTGTTTCTGGTTAAACAAAAAGGGTCTTGCTCTTTAACAACATGGGAATTTTTTTTCATAATGATGTCAGACACTTAGAGTAAAACTCTGAGCCTGTCAGTGGCAAAAACAAGCCCCTGAAATGGCCAGCTGCGGCCCTCGCCCTCGTTCCTATGAGACACTAAGACACAAAAACATAAGAACATTACATAAAGACGTTTATTTGATTTACAAAAAGCCACAAAGCATCTTCAGGATGAAATGTTTTCCTCCTCGGAGTAAAAGGATGTGACCACATGTGGGCGTTCCCTTAAATCCGTGCTGTAACTGTATGTTGAGGGGACGTTTTGAGTATATTTGAATTTTGGGGGTGAGTATGTATTATAATTACTGCATTGCTATTTAGTATGTGAGATCACAGCACAGTCACACTTGGTAACTGTTAGATGATATTATGCAACAAATCAATTGAGATGTCGGAGCAAATCCACAGAAATACAAATTTTGATGTTTTAAAGATTGAAACAGACTCGGGGCGGGGGGGGCTTTCTGAAGTCACAGTTTGATTCTGATCCATTTGCGCAGTTCTTGCATCATTTCCAGTTAATATTATTAAGTCTGTGTTTCACATTTACTGATGAAATCCCTTGGATTATTTTAAGAGATGACTGAAACCTGACAAATTCTGAGCTGGCCTCGGAGCAAAGCACAGGAGCAGAGACGCTGCTGTACATGTCCTCCACGTCTTTAACTGGAGGTCTCTGTCTTTCTGATGGATTTTATTCACTGTCTCCATGCTGAGAGAGTGCTTGATGAACATGAGCCTCCTAAATAGACATCTAAAAGTTTCTTAAAAGAATAAAGGTACAAAAATACAAAAGTGTTTTTTTGCGAGACACAAAACAAAATAAAACATTAACCCTCAATTACTGCGACACCAAATTTACACGAGACCTGTTTGGACAGGATTTACGTCTCCAGGAAGGTTGAGTCATTTTGCATGCCCTGATCAATGAAGGTAGAGTTTACACATCACGTTGCTCATAAAAATAATTTGGTTCAGTTGCATAATGTATTTTATTCATGTTTTTTAAATGACCACATCATCATTCAAACATTTCACAACCCACTGTACGTTTCTGCAAATCACAGATACACTACATTTGCACACTATGACGTAGTGGAAATGAAATCCCAAAAATCATGTTTGGGCTTCAGACACCTGCCTTTGGGGGCACAATGCAACTGTTTTTTGTGGCACTATCACCTCTGGAAAAAAGTGATGGGTTGTTAAATAACACCAGTGTTAGGTGGCTAAAAAGCTGCTGGAAACTTAAGCCCTTTTAAAATAGGAGTTGTGCAAATTAGCAGGAAAGCTCAATCAGTCTTTCAGCATTGGCAGGATAAAAACAAAATCGGGGAGTGCAGCAAAATGCCGCCTACCTACTTTTGTTTATACAGAATGCGCCTTTTTCGGGGCAATGGGGGGCGTGAGCAAGTAACAAAACGTGTAGCTCAGCGTGTGACGTGGGAGGGAAGCCGCGGCTGGTCAGTCCTTCGGCGATTCTCTCATAAGTCGGCCTGTTCTTCACCGTCCCCGTCATCTGACGGTTAATGGCCTCTTTGCTTGCGAGGACAAGGAGGACGCGCAATTCCTTGTCTCCCCAGTTGCTCATCTTTACAGTGTCTGTCAGGTTTGTGTTTTCCTCTTGCTACTAGCTGCTCGCTAATTCCTCGCTTCAACACAACTGGTTTTGCTCTTTGATGGTCTCAAACGATGTTTGAGAAAAAAATGTTGATATGACACGTGTGAAACATGTAAAAGTAACTTATCCTAGTTTGCAGAAACTTGTGATGCCATCATTTTCTTCTGGTGACTGGGCTGTTTCATCAGTGACATATCACAAAGATAATGGAAAAGGCGCTGTTTATTAGCTCACACACACACACACACACACACACACACACACAGTGTCCATCTCCTTCTGCTCTGCATTAATACACCAGACTAACTGTCTTCACACTGTGCTGAAATAATTGCAGTCTCATTGTCTTTGGTACCGTACAGTTGTTGGTTGTATTTGGTATTTGTAAGTGTATATTTGAGTTTTTTGTAGGTAGAGAGCTTTGCATCCTGGGACCACATTTAATAAACTCAGTAAGCAGTCTGTCACATGAAATCGTCGTCTATTACGAACCACCTCCTATAATTATTTGGCAATGGCTAAAATTTTCTACCATGCTGGAAGCGTTTATCTCAGAGCATGGAAAATCATTTGCTACCCACCTACCCCTGGAATATTTATTCTGTCTGTATGGGGATTACTTATGTAATATGACATGTAGGGCTCCACAATTAATCAGTTGATCAAAACAAAATTAATCTGGCACCATTGTGATAATCAGTTATTCGTAATTTTTTTATATAATTTTTCAGGCAAAGATGATCCTCTTCCAGGTCCTCAAACGTCTCAGATTGCCATCTTTTCTTGGTTTTATATCTCTGTAAATGAAGTATCTTTGGGTTTTGGATTGTTGGTGGGATAAATCAAGATGTCTGAAGATGTATGTTCAGTAGACCAACTGATTAATTGATTAATCAAGAAAATAAATGCCACCTGCAGCCAAGACAGGACTTTTGTCTTCGGTAGGTAATTTGCAGGGTACTCCTCACAGAGTATGGACATGGCATTTACAGATCACCTCTCTAGTTATTGCAGATCACAGGACGACTCCAGGTATAGCTCCTCGGTGCAAACAGGGCTAAAACTGCATATCATTACACAACATTTATCATTCAGCACAAGTTAATTTTTCTCTCAGATTTGAATAAATTACAGCAGCCTGCGATCATTAATGTGTGTGCTTTAGATTAAGCAGGAGGACACATGAAAAATTCAGGTATGTACTGTATAATCTCATCATTAAAAGTTCCAGTCCAGCAGCAACAGGTTAAAGGTCGGTAGAAATCTAGAAAAGGTAAAGACAAAACAAAAAGGCAGAATCTGAAAATACACCCTGAAGCTTCTGCAGCGCTCCCCTCAACGTATCCATCTTTAGGGTAAGGCAGGTAAAGTTACTGGTTTAGGAAAGGAGACATGGTGACAAGGTACCTCAAGATGATTCAAAGTTCACTCAAAGTTCACACTGTTCCCATCACTGGTATTCCGGAGAAATCTTGTGTTCTGAGATGCATCCACCGCCCCAACCTACCTTCTTATGGGACTGCTTCCTTCTTTACTCCCATGTGCGCACTGCACATTATTAGAGCCTTTGCAAATACATGGGTTATACACAAATTACTGGTTCATGATCATGTGGAATATGTACAGATATTGGTGCTTTACTGTTCGTAGGAGAACATACAAACAGTGCATGAGACCTAGACTCACAAGTCAGTCTTTAGACGCTTTGCTTATTTAAAGACTGGTGACTTTCTCCCTGATTTTGTGTTTAGATGGGCAGATACAATTTCAGAGTTTAAAAAAACTCCCTACGTTGCAGAACCAATAGTAAATCCACAGAGCGGTCCTTCGGTGGCTCGCTGAACTCTTGTGCTCATAAACATAGTCCGACTGCGTTAAAAGTTTTAAACAAAGTCGCTGTAAGTCTTTAATTTCCACAATCTTGTGGACTGAGCACACGTTTGATAAAACAGAGTTAAATCTCTCGGCATCCATTTTCAAGCTCTCTGTGTGTTTGTTGCCTTGTGGATGAGAAAAGGGGGAGCGCACATTTCCAGGAGGGCGTGTCCTTTTCAAAAATGCAAGAGGAGTTGCTTTGTTGCCGGCCGTTTTCTCCGGTGTGTTAAACACACTTTAGAAAGGAGCGTTCCCAGACTATGAGAAGGCAGAGGTCTCTGATTTTCTGGTGGCAAGACTAATGAGACCAGCCTGCTCCCCTCTCTGTCCTAAGCCCGTCCAACCAGACGACTACAGGCATATGCACACACATCATACAGTAACCCATTGTTTCCCAAACATTGCTTTGTGTAATGTTGTTTCATTGTAGAGTTGTGTGTAGCACATTCATTCAGCCCCTCCTTGCCCTGCGTGGTGGCCAGTGGCAGCACTGGTTCAAATCTGTGTAACAGCAGCAACAGAAAGTTTGCTGATCCAGTGGGGAGTTGGGCAGTCCAGTCGCCGAGCACCGGGGCTTGTGTTGGCTGGATAAGTGTTGCTGTGCCGCTGACTAGGGGCCTGTCTTGGGAGCAGCTGCCCGCTCTCCTTCAGGTGAGGTGGTCTGTAGCATTGGGGAGTGAGATGGAGGACACACTGTGATTCGAGGCTCTAGCTAACATTTGCTACGTAGGCATGAACTTGAGGCCACAGCTGTGAGCCTTTGGCTCTGGTTAGCAGAAGGCTAAGCTATTAGCAACATTTTCTCTTCATCTCTGAAATGCTGTCAATATTGACACATTTTGTTTTGTCTTTTAGACTCTCTTATTGATCAGTCCATTTTTTGGGATGCTTTGCAGTCAAAGATACCTTACTTTTTTTCTTTTTTTTTCTCCTTGATTTGGTTGCTAAGATCTTTTGTGCAACAGTTTAGGGATTCCTTAAGTATAAGACGAAGACAAGGAGAAAACATAAATACTTAGGGGAACATTTTAAGGAAGAAACCTTAAAGGTGTTTTGCACAACTGATTTTATTATGAGCAAACCTTAACTAGGACTTTAAGGGAAATCTTAACTTAAGGTGTTTTGTGCAACAGACCCCAGAAGTTTTCTCTCAGACAATTTAAATAAAAATATACTCAAAGGTTATTACGGGATTTTTGTCCAGTGATGCCAAAATAAAACCGCCTACCCCAGCTTTAATACTGCACTGTGTAAAAGGCAGGTCTGTCATCTTTATGTTCCGCAGTGTACGTCAGATGATTTGGGAACTGGCAGGAGACTGAGGAGCAAATGCAGCGTCTATCATCTGACAGAAGAGTGGCAGCTGTGACAATGAGACAGAGCGAATTCTGATCATAAATAAGTGCTGTAAGCTAAAAACAGACGGCTGCATTGGCGCACAGATACATAATGTTCTCTGTCTATTAAAGATAATAGGACAAGCAAGGTCGTAAAATTATATTTAGAATAGCTTTTATTCCAGGTGTATTCAGGCCTGCAGGTTCCCACAGTTCATTTTGTCATTAAAGTATACAGCACACAAGCAACTGTCAAAGTAATGAGAGGTTTAAACATGTATCACCTTAAAAGACCTGTATGGGGGTAACCATCAGGGATTCACTGTATGTGTCTGTGTGTGTGTGTGTGTGTGTCATTAAAAGAGTCTTTGTACATGTTTGCATTACAGTACCTTTATGTCCCTGTTTCATGGCTGTGGGGAGATATATATTACATAAACCCCATAATTAATTAGACAACTGTGTGTGCATGGCAGTGGATGCTACAAAAAGCAGTTTATGAACGCCGGCGAGATCAGAGAGACACACACAGAGCGACATACATTGCCCCATGTAGCGAGATGTGAAGTCAATGATGTGTTGTGTAATAATGGAGGCATATTTCTGCCTCATTTGTGCTGCCATAACTCCCAGGATCTCGCAGCTTGTCTCAGCTTCCACACTTAATGCGTCCGATCTGCGCACCACCTTACAGCACTGTCGCTACCTTACACCAACAAAACAATAATTTAACAGCAAATGCGTGTGTTTACAGTGAGCCTTGTGCCTATAAGGCCTGTACTGTACTGTGTAGCTGGGATGATATCGAATGCGGAGCAGAGTGCTTGAGAGGTCAAAGAAATATAAAGCTCCTGACAAAATGCGTAAAGGGAAAAGAAAATTGAAGCCTCAGAGAAGCTGTGAAAACATGCTGTTTTAAAGCCGGAGAACATTGGATTGGTGAGCTCAAGGCCTTCGATACAGAGCGGCCTTATGACTGCGTAGGTGGCTGGGCCGAGCAGCACTGCGTTAGCAGGCAGGGGAGAGATATATTAACAACAGGCATGCTGTAGATCGTCAATTACCAGGACTTCTGCACTGACAGTTCTTCCTCTAGCGCTTAGCCAAAGGTCCTCTGAGTTCATTTCACCTACCTCTGTCACCTAGCCCTCCACCCCCACACATCCCATAATAATTCTGTCCATGAGAAGACACCGCAGCAGACTGGGTGCGCCACACGGGGCGGGGGGCAGTTATTTAGTGTGTTATACTGTCAGCTGCTGATTTCTCGGAGCAGAGCTGCTGTGAGTTATGGTCACGCTGGATGATCTGTCAGGGTTTGGGGTCAGGTGAGATGCAGACAGCAAGATGATGAGATAAAAGAAACTCACCTGTGATAATACAGAAACCACACCAATTATTCATCACAGTGATGGTTCCTCAAATTCTTGAGATTTGGGGCTTAAAACTATTATTTTTCTACTTGAGAACTTCTTAACTAACTCCAGACTTTTTCTTCATCTGACAAAGGTTTCAGGTGTGCGTCAGCTGTTTGTGTGTGTCGTTAGTCAGCAAGTCATGATTTATTCTGTCATGGGTAAGACTCTTGGGGATGTGGATCTGCTCATGATTCTTTCAAACATGCAGTGCTGGTGGAGATGGTGGTGGTTGGTGTGTGGATCGCTAATTTTTTGGAAGAGCCAGGTGTGATGTTGCTACTGCTCATTTCTTTCCTTCCCCTCTGCCGCTTGTCTTCTACCAGCACAGTGGTGCAGTGGTTAGCATTGTCGCCTCACAGCAAGAGGGCTCCTGTTTTGGATTCAGGGTCAGGGAGCCCCTCTGTGTGGAGTTTGCATGTTCTCCCTGTGTCAGCGTGGGTTTCCTCCAGGTGCTCCAGCTTCCTCCCACAGTCCAAAGACATGCAGGTTAATTGGTGACTCTAAATTGTCCGTAGGTGTGAATGTGAGTGTGAATGGTTGTCTGTCTCTATGTGTCAGCCCTGTGATAGTCTGGTGTCCAGGGTGAACCCTGCTTCTTGCCCTGTGTCAGCTGGGATAGGCTCCAGCCCCCCTGTGACCCCTAACAGGATAAACAGTTACGGAAAATGAATGAATGGACGTGGTTAATGTGTGGTTAGGTTTTAGGCAAAAAAACACTTGGTTATGGAAAGCAGTAGATCATTTTTTGGCTTAAAATCACTGGTTTTGTGTCACTATCCTGGAAGGAAAAGCAGCGATGTCTCAATAAAAAAAAAACACCTTTTGTTGCTACAAAACACCCACATTTGGAGCCTTAAATGCAGCTGGAAACACAGCAATGACTCTCTAAATCATGACCAGTAGTGTTGTTGTTTGTTGGTCTCAAACAGTGGTCTGCAGCTTGGCAGGTGTCTCATCTGTGTCCCGCTATCCACCGTCCCCTCCACCTCTTAATGACAGTCAGCTCATATGCCACGTCACTTTAGAAACGTTGATATGATATGTATGTAAATGTGATGTATTCATGGTTTGCAAAGATGCACAATACCAACATTTTCTTCTGACAACTGCGCTGTGCTGTGTATTAGCAAATTGATGCAGGAACAAAGTGATATAGTCATCCTTTATAGATCTGACAGGTGGCTTTCAAATGCCTGTAGTTTGGTTCTTTTTAAACAAGGTGTTTTTATTAGCAATTCAATAAAGATATACAAAGTACTAATAGACAAAAACAGAACCAACAAGGATGAAAAGACAACTTAGCCAGCCATCAACACAAGAACAAAGAGAGACAGACCAGTCAAAGGGAATCCAAAAGAGAGGAGAGAGAAAAATAAAAATAAAAATGACAACAAATTAATGAACTTGTAAGACACATGTAGGGGAGTATAGCATGTTTTATAACCCCTCTATATTTGCCACAACAATTAAAAATGGTACAACAGATTTTCTACAATTGTAAAAGATACATAACATCCTTAATCCAGTGTCCATATGTTCTATTTACACAGGATGAACCTGTGTAAATAGAAGATGAACCTGGTGAGAAAAAAGACTCAACGTCCATTTGGGCTCTACTGAAGTTAACATCTAGAGGAGTTACTCCTAATACTGCCATGGACACAGAAATGAAGTAGTTCCAGACATGACAGATGTGACAGAAAGTGGCTGAAGACTGTTCACACCTGTCACACGTGGGCTCAATATCACAGCTAATCTTGGCCAACCGAGCTCTGGACCAGTGGAGTCAGTGTACAGTCTTAAATTGAGCAACAATGTCTCAGGCAAATGGAGGATGAGTGAATTTTTTGAATAGCTTTGTGCCACACCTCGCCCGATATCTGCTCTCCAACATCCTCCTCCCATCTCTGCTTTAAAGAGTCCAAAGCTGCCAGGTTATGAACACTGAGTCATTTGTAGATTTGATTTATGAACTGTTTTTTATTGTAGTTTGGTTCTTTGACCAAGAACTTCGTAAACTACTCTTGCTGGAGGATCCACTGTCCATGCATATATGTTGCAAAAACTCATATTCAGACTTGGCTTCCTTTAGCTTCTCCTGACCCACTCACCTAGATCAAGGCTTCGGTATCCTACAAACAAAGTGCTCATCAACTTGTCTAACTGTGTCTGAAAACCTTTCACATCACAACTCTCTGACATTAGGATTTTGGGAGGTGCGTCTGACAAGTTTTGTATCCGGGCAATCCAACAAGCATGTCAAATTCAAGAAGGGACTGGCTAGGTGTGCAGAGTGGTGAAGGCACCAGTAGGCCAGATTTGAACTTCTCTCAAGCCCTGTTTTTTCATTATTCACACAACTACTTCATTCACTTGTGTGTACAGCCACATGCACCATGATGAACACTTCCAAGAGAAGACCTGTGTGCACCTTCAACCCTATTTTTATTCATTGCATCAAGACCCCAAGGACACAGAGTTCTTGTGGAGAGGTCAGTGAGGCACCTTCGCTCCACCTTCAAGTGTTGCCACCAGAACAGCTCTGCCTTAAGATGTGGTCAGATGACATATCAGACAGTCTGAATCATCTGGAGCATAGTTAATCATTTACTGACTGCTGGCACTTCTTATGAATTACTGAAACTCAAAAGACAGATTTGAGGTAGAGCCTCAGTTTTAGAAAGTCCCCAGATCATTTTTCTTTTCTATACATGTGCAAGCGAGTGGCAAGGAGAGGAAGAGGAAGAAGGAGAGGAAGTTTTCCATAACCGACTGAGCAGAAAGGGTTAAAACATTAAGGTGGAGACACGGGTATGAGTCTGGACTTGAGGCAGCGGAGCCGTTGCGCGCTTGTTGTTGTTTGGTATGAGGTGATGATATCTCCAATTCATTTGTGGTATGCCAGGTATATCTGTGGGCAAGTTTGGCCATAGGGTATGTCCCATTCTTTTGCCATGTGTCAGGAGTGTAACAGTGTGTTTGTGTTTGTGAGTGAGTATCTGCATACTGTGGATTCCTGATGTGCATGTTGCATGTGGGAGCAGAGAGAAAGCACCTGGCTAAGAGGTGAGTCATAGACGCAGGTAATTGTTCTGACATTTAATTCTAATGAAGCACTGGGAAGATAATGGCAGCTATTGGCATTAGCACACATGCACACAAAATACAAGCATACAAATACACACATAAAAAGCCCTCCTCAACACTTACCACTGTAAAAACCTGTGCTCAAGACCCTGACTCATACACATTAAGGCAGAGAATGCGGAGGAGGGAGAAGTGTATTGAGGCCCCAGACAAGATGACAGTCAAAAGGACACTTACACAGCCAAACAGTGCCAGCGCTAACAGGAGGCAGACGGCGGGGATGAAGGAAGAGGGATGGAGAGGGTAAAGAGGTGACTAATGCAGGAGATGCTGATTAGCTTACTTGAAAACACAGAGAGTTGGAGAGAAACGGAAAGTGAGTTTATGTAGTTTCTGCAGCCGAGCGCTGCTGAAAACTCTCAAATCAACTGTTTCACTCTGAAGGACGAGGGGGAATATTCGCACAAGTAATATTGCAGTCAAACAAAGAGTGGGCAGTTTCAAGAGCCGTTTCCAGTCGGCCTCTGGTTGCACTTATTCGAAAAAGGTGAAGATGCAGTAAATTAAAGTGGGGCTTTCTCCTCTGCCAGTCCGTGCATTTGCATGTGCAATAATGATACAGTCATGCATGTGTGCAGAGCTCATCAGCATGCTTAAGGTCACATCTGATGTCACCGTGCTTCCCCTCAGTGAAAGGGTTGACTGCTGATTGTGGTTTGCTCCTGACTCGCTGTGGTTTCCCTCTCTATCTCTATCAGATATATCCGTGTGTGTGTGTGTGTGTTTATGTATGTGTGAAAGAGAGAGAAAGAAAGAGAGCGATAAAATGACCAAAGGAGTGAGAGACGTTTCAGTTTCGCGATGTGACTCAGATGCGTTGCGGACTTCTTCCTCAGTCATAAATGGCAGGGTAAATGTTGGGACACTGGGTCACCCCTCCACACTGCAGAGATCACAGCTCCGTCTCTTTTGCTTCTCTGATTTTTTCTTCTTCTTCTTGGTGTACCCACACACACCAAAGAACACAAAGTACAAAAGCCGTCATTTAGTTAACCTCTGTCAGAGTTTTGATGTTTTTGACACACTGTAAAACGCCCATGTGGTTTTGGGAAATTCTGCCTTTGAATTTCTTGCTCTTTTGTTCTGCACCCCCCCTTCTCCACCCTCCACCACCACCAACCTCCAAGAACAGCCACTATTTGCTGATTGTCAGCTTGTGCAAAGACTACAATGACTTTATGAGTGATTGTGTATTAAAGGAAGAGAGAGGGAGAGATACCGAGAGAAACATGTTGATAAAGAAATCATCTGCAGGCTGCCAGTGCAGCATGAGAGCCCTAGAAATTTCTCCTGTTGCTCTGGTAACAACAAGGACAGATTCAGGTGAGTACAAAAAAAGTGAGTGCACATAAACCATGTGTGCAATTTATGTTGTTTAACCCTTTAATGTCCACACGAAGAAAAAAGCTCTGGAAAAAATGATTTGTATTTGTTATTAATTTGGGGCAATGATAACAAAAATATTTTTTTTTCCCAACAGACCCTGTAGTTTTTTGAGATATCGTTTCATGTAGATGTAATCAGAAGTCCAAACAAACACGCTCAAACCTCAGAAGTATGAATGGGTGCTGAATCCTCAAAAAAATGTAAAAAATTGTGTACAAAAGGTACAGGACAGCACTCCAATTATAGTGCTTATTGCCACACGAACGTTTCGGGTGAAACCCTTCCTCAGCGTGCACAAGCAACAAAGTGAATGGATCACACACACAGTTGTCACTTATCAGTAATCAGGCTGACACAGCAGCTGCAGGTAATGGCAAGAGAAGAAAAAAGAAAAAAGGAACCTAACAATGTATCCCTTCTTATATCAACACAAACAATCAAGTAACCACAATAGTGGTATTTTTTTTTTAAACCAGTTATTCAACAATGAAATGCATATCAATTTCTAAGAATTCCAAGCTTTTAACATTTTTAAGGTTTTTAAAGTTTTTTAACAAAAAATGAACAGGCAAATGTCTAATTGTTTTAATACAGTTTTCTTGTTAACCTGTAGGCCTGTTAGTCAAGAACATTTGTACAAAAAACATTTTTACAAAACACAAGTAAGCACCAACTCCTCATTCAGTCCCTTTGGCTCTAGAGTGTCAAGGAAATGAATCCAGAAACATTCCTTTTGCAAAAGGATTTTACCACCTCTAGGTGGAATCTTAACTGCCTCAATGCCCATATATCTGAGATCAGCTGTGGTGTGGTAGTAGCTGTTAAAATGTCTGGCTACTGCCGATTTAGAATCATGATTGCGGATGGAACATTTATGTTCACAGATTCTAGTTTTTAGTTCCCATTTTGTTTGATCGTTTTGTTTCAAAGTCAAAATAGAAAAATAGTAGAATAACATGCAACACTAAATTTGTTGTATATTTATTGAAGTGTCCTTGCAATCTGTACTATGTTGGTAAAACAAAACGGGAACTAAAAACTAGAATCTGTGAACATAAATGTTCCATCCGCAATCATGATTCTAAATCGGCAGTAGCCAGACAACAGCTACTACCACACCACAGCTGATCTCAGATATATGGGCATTGAGGCAGTTAAGATTCCACCTAGAGGTGGAGATCGGGATAAAATCCTTTTGCAAAAGGAATGTTTCTGGATTCATTTCCTTGACACTCTAGAGCCAAAGGGACTGAATGAGGAGTTGGTGCTTACTTGTTTTTTTGTAAAAATGTTTTTTGTACAAATGTTCTTGACTAACAGGCCTACAGGTTAACAAGAAAACTGTATTAAAACAATTAGACATTTGCCTGTTCATTTTTTGTTAAAAAACTTTAAAAACCTTAAAAATGTTAAAAGCTTGGAATTCTTAGAAATTGATATGCATTTCATTGTTGAATAACTGTTTAAAAAAAAAAAAAAAAAATTACTATTGTGGTTACTTGATCGTTTGTGTTGATATAAGAAGGGATACATTGTTAGGTTCCTTTTTTCTTTTTTCTTCTCTTGCCATTACCTGCAGCTGCTGTGTCAGCCTGATTACTGATTGCTTGTGCACACTGAGGAAGGGTTTCACCCAAAACGTTCGTGTGGCAATAAGCACTATAATTGGAGTGCTGTCCTGTACCTTTTGTACACAATTTTTTTCATGTAGATGTAAACCAGAGAGAAAAACCCAAAATAGCATAATACATCCTGCTATAATAGTGGTATTACTAGCACTAGTATTATTTCTACATATTTATTTTCAATATTTACCATTACAGTGCTACGAAAACATCTCATAAATTGTGAAAAATCATATTTTTCAAATCAAATCTATAATAGAATAACCTCAAATATATGGTATGAATGACAATGAATATTTATCCTTTTTTTCCTTTCATAAAAATCAAATCAACTTTATTTAATTAAAAGCCTAGTCTCAATTAAACGCCCAGTCCCCCTTTTTTTCAGAAGTTCTTTGGACCTATAAAAGCAGGTTGTTGGCTGCCTCAAAATATGTGTCCGTTCCTCAGTTATTCTGTAAGTTATTCATATTTTTTTAGTTCGTAAGGGTCCTCAGATTAAAAGAATCAAAAGTATTTTTCATAAAATATAATCCAAGTTGTGAGTATTGAGTAGCGTGAGTATTTGATTGAGAGTAGAGGGTTATTCCAAAGGTTTGGAGCAGCTACCGCAAAGGCACAATCTCCCCTTACCCACTAGTCTCAATCGTGGGACAGTTGAAAGACATTGTTCCGAGGATCTATATGGCCCAGAGCTGGAATAGGGATAGAGAAGTTAAGCGATGCACAGGGGTGCCAGCCCATGTATGGCTTTAAAAAGAACCTTAACATCAATCCTGTATTTGAATGGTAGCCAGTCCAGGGATGCTACCACTTTCTGTTTCTTTACATGGTACCAGTGAGATCTCGCTGCAGCATTAAGCATTCAGTTAAGGATGGATGTGATGGAGTTGGAATCCCATGGGTTTAATGTAAGGTAAATTTGTGTGTCGTCGGCAAAACAGTGAAAGGACACATTGTGCTTGCGGGAAATGAAGCCTAAAGGAAGCATCTACAGTGCAAATAACATGGGCCCTAAGATAGAACCTTGAGGTACACCACAAGTGATAGAGGGAGTAGAGGAGGAGAGACCGCCAATCTAAACAGAGAAAGACCTGTCAGATAAATAGGAGGCAGACCACTTGGGGGAAGTGCCCTGGGTGCTGACCAGTTCTTCAAGATGTTTTAATAAAATACGATGAACAGCATCAAAAGCTGCCCTGAGGTTTAAAAGGATTAAAGTGGCTCATTTACCACAATTCAAAGAACACAGTACGTATTGAAATTTCTCCATGATGTTATTGGTTAGACAAAACAGAAGCTGTGAGTAGACAAGTTTCTCCAGTGTAAATCTATCATTTAACACTCATAAATGATCAGAAGTGTTTCTATTTTGTAGCCAGTACTCAATTTAGTTGCATAAGCTTAGTTTTACTACCTTTACCATCAAAAGACAAATGAACCGTTTGGTTGAGAATGCTTTAAAAAATTATTTGACCCTTATTAGACTTTTATTTTTTTATTAAGTTATATAACTCTGTTCAGTCAGACCTCTGCAACTATAACACGTAGAAAAAATATGCGTACCTTTGAAAATCCCACCACACAGAGCCCTCATATCTGGATTGACCTTTGTTGAGACATGTATAGCTGCACACACATTGCGTTTGTAGCGTACACGACACACCCTTACAAACCATTACCACCACTAGTGCAAGACAAACCCACCAACACCACGGTCATGGTGAATAAATGAGACCAAATGTAAAAAAATTTAATTCATAATGAATCAACATGTACTCTCTTTTAATGTAATACTTCATAGCTAATGTTAGGTAATCACAAACTTAGTATTGGCATAAGTAACGAGATGTAGCCTTCCTATTACTCTTACCTTAACCTTAACCACCTCTATTTTAATATAATGCGTCATAGCTAGCTGATTGCTAACTTAGCATAGCTAGCTTATTGCTAACTTTCATCGGAACTTCCGCTTCCAGGCCAAGGAGCGAAGGAGACTGATTGTGGGTTGACATGTAGGTATGGTGGGCGGGTCACGTAGCTGCTCCAGCTGCAGTTATACCCACTCAACTTTTTTTGTACCTAACTTCCTGTAGGAGGTGGACCGAAGACGGCATTTTACGTAAAGACACAGCAACATTTATTGGATCTTTTTTAACATACTGTATCTGAACCGAATGGTAGAGATAGCTCAATCATGTTGAGTTAAGTTCAACACATTTTTCATTAAGATACAGTGACTCAGAATGTTCTCTACCAAACGGCTGAGCAGAACGTTAAGGGGTTAAATTAAGCTACGGATGAAGCAAGATGTGATTTTGTCATTTTACACAGTGCAGCAGGTCTCGATCCTCATCTCTGTCAGTCAATACAGTATATTAGTGGCTAACTTTTGTTTGTGCACATCATTCTGCAGATCCTTTCACCGCTTGAGTAAGCAGCCTCATTCCTTTCATTCATTTAATAGTGGTTTGCCCTTACTAATGTGCGCCGCTCCTGCACAACTTTTACTTTCATCATAATTTTCTATGGCAGCGTAGCATTAGTGGCCTTTGCTGTCAACACATCTTTTCTTTATTTCGGGGATGGTGGGGGATTTTATTTGGATGTGTCCCACCCCGCGCTAAGTACATCCTTGTATCTCCATTAAACATGATGCTTTTCATCAGATTCAAAACCGACAGTCCCTTTCACCAGGTTGTCACGCCCTCGTCATTGTGCCGCTATTTGACGATGAATCCCGCAGCTGGGGAAAAAAAAAAAAAAATTAAAAAAATCTTGAAAACTGACAGTCACTTCTCAGGCGTGGACCTTTTTTAAACAATGTTTCAATTTTACTTTCAAATGTTTTTTTTTTTTTTTTTTTTGCAGAAGCCCGTGTTTGAGTGGTGGAGGTGAAACCCATTATAAGATGTGTCGGCGGAAAGAGGAGAGAGAATGAGTGAGAGGGGGAGAGAGTGGCTCTGTGGTGTTCGATGAGTGGGCTGCCATGCATTCTTTTAGCCTTATTCACTGAGTAAGCGTGGGCGGCTAATTCGTGTTTGCATTCAGCAGGTTTACCTAAGGGGAAATGTTTTATTATATGCTGTCTTTGAAATCGATGACTAATTGCGCTCCTTTTTCTATCCCTCTCCATCCGCTCGTCTCGTGTCTGTCCGTCTGCCTCGGGTCCGTTTCCCCCCCGATCCCTGCCTCCCCTCATGTCTCTCAACACTGTCCCCTTCTGGACTTGGATCTGAGGGTGTTTTGGGTATTGCGAAGTGAGGATGTGCCGTAACAGTCTGTCAAGGTGTGCTGTTGAACTGCAGTAACAGTGAGGTGTGATACTCAAATCCCCTGGAAAAAAAGGGTGTTTTTTTCCCATCAGTAGAATCTCTCAAACAAAAACACAAAGAGCACAGGAGAGAAATACAGACATGTCCTTGGGAGCTGAGAAGAAAAGAACACATTGAGATCTTAAAAAATGGAGTGAGAGTGTGATTAAGAGGCAATAAGACAGTTGAAAGAAAAAAAAACGAAGAGAGAGAGAGAAGTGCATTCTCCCGACATGAGTCACTTCTGAGTGAAAGCTTTGTAATTTAAGCCACACACGGTGAAGGAGAAAGAGAGCAGGATGGATAGATTGAGCGATAGAGATGGAAAAGCGGACAGATGTCGACGTTATCCAACACAAAAATCACCAGCTTAAACCACAGCACCGTAGGAGGGTTCAATTAAGTCGGTGGGTGTACCTGATGTGGCAAAACGGATCAGGGTTGATTCCAACTTACAGTAATTACACTCTAAGTAGCTGACAACAGGTAAAAACAACACACTGTACTTTATGTTGCTATTCTTTTTTAAGTGTATGCGATCCACAGGGTCAATTACACACTTTACCTCCTATAGTAAACACACACTTCACCACATCCTCGTGATTCACTTTGTAAACAGTTCATGATGCTCAGTGTGTAAATGAACAACAGTGACTGAGAGACTGAAACGTCTGGGTTTCCTCCAATAGCAATCCAGGACCATGACACGTACGATGAGGGTCACAGCTAAACAAATCCCCCACTCATCCCTAAACTGAATGCAAACAGATAAGATGGAGGACATAATGCAAATGGTAGAAATTAAAGTTTGCTAACCACAGCACTGTTCTTTGCAACACATTTCCACTCTAACCTCGTCACATGTCGACATTTGGTCATGGACTTTTCACGTGCAAGGTACCCTGGGTGTGTTGGTTGTTGAGGTTCTGGGACGCCGTGTCAACTTCAGCCTGTTACATGCATTGTCTGAGATTCAAGATACACTTCTGTTTTCACAGGAAATGTACAGTTTGCATACAGTCTCTTTCAAAATAAAAGCACTACGTCGGTACAACACCACCAATTGACCTTTTTTTTTTTCCTTCAACTACAAACACACGTGGTTACATTTGGCCAACACACACATGGTTGGGTTTAGGAAAAAAGAACAGGGTTCAGCTTTACAATCGCACGGAAGCGAACACCATCGGCGGTTGTTGGATCCATCCACCACACCTCCCTCCTGCCCAACTCAGACTTCCTCCGCCTTAACTTTTGTTTTTGTTCACTGTGCAGGGTTCAACGCTAAGGTTTTTTTTCACTTGCCCAGTCGGGCAAGTTGGTCAGAGATCTACTTGCCCGAAGTCAGTTTTTACTTGCCCTATAAAAACTGTTTAATTTAAGCGGCTATCAAATAACAAAGACTGCAGTTATTTTTATGTTATGTAATCTTTATTCATACTGTATTTATTAATTAAAACAACATATGTCATGTATTGTAGCTTAATTCCTACACAAAAATGACAGTGTCAGGGCTTAAAGTGAAAAATTTGTCAATCGTTCTCCGTCTATAATTTTGCGCCCTACTTGAGCCATGCCCACCTCTATTTATTTTTCACCCCTCTCTCCAGTTCTGCTGTATTAACACTGGGTTTAATATATTTTGCTTCCATCTCTCTGTCCTGCTCTACTCTACTTCAACGCTACTTAGCTCTCTCTCTACTCTACCAGTAGACTACCAAATCCACCTGTTGCACAAAATGCACACAGCAGTGTTTCCCCTAGGATGGAGTTGTAGCAGCAGAGGTGAAGCACACGCATGAAAAATAATTTTCACATGCGTGAAACTTTTTGGTATGCTTGCAAAGCACAGCCTGCTGGGATGTTTCTATGTATCTACTGGCACCAGAAGGGCTCTTTAGGACTAAGTACATACAGTACATGTGTGCACAGTAACGAGCAGGTGAAATGTCTGTCTAGCTTACATATGAGGTGTCTCAAGATTTAGGAACATACAATTTTATTGAATATAATAAAGTAAAAAGTCACTTGACATGCTGCTGTTTTGTGCTATGACCTATTTAAATGTTGGAAGTTGTTATTTACGTGACAATGCCTGAACGCAACATAAGCTCAGCATGAGTGCTGTGCTACGCTGCTCGTCTGTGCGTAACAGCAGTCTGTTGATGGTTATTTACACACTGTCCATAACAATAACTTTGTCAGCTGACAAACTGCACCGGGCTCGGGGTCAGGTTTGGTCAGGAAAATGCAGCCTGAGCCGCTCTAGCGTGCTCACCTGTGTGTGTGGCGGAACTCCGCCGTGCGCGATACAGAGAGCAGAGGAGAATTGTTAATGTGTGACCATGTAGAGACAGAAATGACACGATGACATAACACCATAAATAGTATATTGTTATGTTATTATATGAAGCGGCTGTCGCGCAAAATAATATCAATGGGCGCTGTGGGCAGGACCACTGCATCAGAGCCGAAGGAGCACGTTTTAAAATACATTTATTTTATCAATTAGTTATTAACTTTTACTATTTTTAGCAACTTGCCCGATTGGGCAAGTGAGTTTTTAGTTTACATGCCCGACCTTGAGTTTTACTTGCCCCGGGCAATCGGGCAATCCTTATTGTTGAGCCCTGCTGTGTTTCCCTCTGACGCCACCAGGTGCCTTTCACAATAATGGCATCCAGCAGCATATCATGCCAATGTGAAAGGACAGCTTTTTGTATGTGTCTGACGCCCGGAAGTCACTGACCAAGCGCTGGATTTCAATGTCTTTGGATTGAGAGTGGGTTGGAAAATACACCCTGCAGCTCCTCCCTTCAACATATCTGTATTTAGGTTTAGGCAAGTGAAGTTACTAGTTTGACGACGTACCTTAAAATGATTCAGTACTCTTCCTAACACAGGCCTCCCAGGGAAATCTTGTGTTTTAAGACTCATCCACCACCCCAGCCTACTTTCTACGGAACCACTTCCTTCTTTTCTCCTGTCAGCACGTTGGTCAGATCATTACAGCCTTCGCAAATACTTGGGTTATACACACATTACTGGCTCATGATTACGTGGAATATGTACAAATTTTGGTGCATTACTTTTGGTAGGAAAACATATGAACAGTGCCTGCTCCCCTGTCTGTCCCAAGCCCCTCCCACGTTCTGGGACGCCGTGCCAACTTCAGCCTGTTACATGCATTGTCTGTTTTTAAAATACACTTCTGTTTCAACAGGAAATGTACACTTTGCATACAGTCTCTTTCAAAATAAAAGCACTACATTGGTACAACACCAACTGACGTTTTTTTCCTTCAACAAGGAAACACGCACACAAGGTTACGTTTGGCCAACACTTGCATGTGGTTGGGTTTAGGTAAAAGAACAGGGTTTGGTTTTGCAATCTTACAGGAAGCAAACACCGGCCTGAAAGTTGGTGATTGTTGGACCCATCCACCACCACTCACTTCCTTAATTTACATTGTGTCCAGCCACGTGTCTCCTTGATGCCTCCAGGCGCTGTTAACACGTAAACTGTAAAAATGATGGACGTAGCTACTGTGATGGCACCCATTGGTTTGGCGATTCCTGTTTTCGTTTTTTCAGACATCGCCATCAAAGCCAGAAGTGACCAGATTTGGGGGCTCGCCCTAATTATGCGTAACTCTAAAAATTCACCCCTGTACCCCAGATCCAGCACTTTTTTAAAGTTGGGCATTTTAACATGGGGGTCTTTGGGCAATGACTGACCTCAAGTGGCCTTTAGAGGAACTGCAGTTTCTGGCACTTCTGTGTTGGCTTCATTTTTCAGCCCTGGAGGTTTCTGCTTGACCACAGCAAAGAACAGAGAAGCTCGGATTAGAAGAGAGTTAGCCTGACTTCACTCTCTGCTCAGGGCACTTTTACTCCACCATATCTTCACACAGAAAATAGCTTTTTGCTGTTATGTTATTGCTCATGAATATCATACAGAGCTCCTTTAAAGCAGCTGGTGGAGCAAGTGATAAGATCATTTTCCCTATCTTATTGCTAAGCTAGGCTAAACACACCTCAGACTTATCTTTGACATGAAAATGATACAGATCTTCACATTTTACTCTGGCTGAGATGGCAGTGCTCCTTTAAATTCATACTCATATATCACTATGTGTAGCTACCAGGATACACCAGCTGAGGTGGAACGTACAGCATCTGCCTCTAAAGCAAAAATCCTCCTCATCTGTTCTGTTATTTCCCTCGCCGATACAAGAGGAATGTTTTCATCACTGGCTGTATGTATGTATGTTCGCTTATATTAATAACTGTGAGGCTCTGTATCTGTTGATGGCAGGACTTCAGCATTAAAGGTCTGAAAATGTACATTTGGCTGAACACGTCAAATCTGTCCGATCCACATGGTCACCGGTACATGACTCATGTGGTATTTACCATGACCTGCCTCAAGTCCTACCTCCTCTCTGACCACCAGCTACTATTTAATTCACTGCGGTCTGGATGATGACAGCATCCTGGCTACACACACAAGGACACGTGCACAAATATGCACGTGTCCTCAAATGCAGCCCGTCCACTTGACAGCTGGTGTTTTTTTTATAAAAAAAATGGTCAGTAGGCCTTTTGTGTTTTTTTTCTCCTTCATCTTTAGGAACAAAAACAGAGACACATGTTGTGAGTCACCGCAGTGTGTCATGCTGATCCATCAGAGAGGACAGCGTCCTGTGTTGGCGGTGATGTCGTCCCACAAGTGGTGCTGCCTACTGACAGGGCAGCGGACAGAAATATAAGAGAGAGCATCGATGTAACTGACAGACTTCAGCGAGGAGCCTCAGCCGGTCCAAACAACAGACGGCGCTGCCTCTAACCTGGACTGACAAACACCCAAATGTGTGCTTGTTACTGAAGACACCTTCGTGTGCACGAAGCCAGATATTCAGCACCAACACTTGTCAGCTCTGGCACAAATTCATGCATTTATCTGTTTCTCTATCTAGAAGTACTTCTAATACTTCTATAACAACAATGTATTAAATGACAAAGTGCCTCATTTACTAATATGTGCGTTAGTTTGTGCATGAAATAAGCGTGCACCCAAAATCACGGTTGGATTCATGACACCTGTGCTCCAGCTGATTTTGTACTTAACACCCAATCATTCTAAATTGATGGCTGTGTGCTTGCTATTTGCAGTCAGCATCTGCCACGCCCCCATTTCTCTATAGAAGGAAATATGTTTACATGTTTTTGTGTCATGGAGAAAGCTGTGAAGTTGTTTCTACGCACTTATTAAGGCTCTGACACTCCAGCGTTGGACTGTCAGTGAACCACCTTTTAGTACCAGATCTGTGTGCTAGGTACCCCAACAGAGGGGGGACCAAACATGGGGACGCTAAGGAACGGTTCTGTTGGTACCATCCACAACTTTTCATAGTGGAAACATAAAAAAGTGTACCAAACTGAACCGTGCTGCTCGGTGGAAACAGGGCCATACTGCTGAACGTCACTTCTTAGAGATGCAAACTGTGTCACCTTGCAGTTGGCACCTGAAGTCATCGCTCTTTTCTTTGTCCGTTCCTCTATAGTGACCATTTACTCGCCACGCTAGCAGAGCCTGGAATAAACAGTAGGCCACTTCCCACACAAGTGACTTAAAGAGCGCGTGTGTTGCATTAACTCTGCCCTCCCTCAGTCAGACCAACTCCTGCTGGGTGTTGGAAAACATGTCACCACCTGCCACCACCATACTGCAAAGTCAAGGGCTTTCATCAGCAGGACATGAGCTCAATCGCCGTTGTGTTACCTCAGGCATGGCTTAAGTCCAGCCTGGGGGCCAATTGTGGCCCATGGACAGATTTTAAGTTGCATTTCAAAATGTACTACATGTGGCCCACCACACAATATTGGTTCATCAAGCCAGATCACTTTTTCTTGCATTTTTTTTCATGTTTAATGACATGCACCAAGTAGGAACATCTCCAGAACTAGTGTGTCTTCATAAACAGATGGTAAACAAGCAAACAAACAAAAAAAGAGGCATAAAGTCGACAGCGAGGGCCACTGCTTTTAGGAGCGGTGTACAATGAATACTTTTTTAACGGAAGATGAAACAGTTGAGTTTGTCTCATTTGTCTGTGTTTTTTTTGGTGCTCAGATAGTTTCACATTATCTACTTGGGACCCCATTTAAAAATGTTCAGACATTGCTGTACTGTGTCAGCTGGCGAGAGGCTGTGAATCTCTGTAGCGGTTTAAAAATGTAGTGGAGTTGAAGTACCGTCGCAAATACAAGTATGTTAGAGTTGCACTGTTTGTACAGTACTTGTGTAAATGCCCTGTCTGTCTCAGTTTGATGTTATATTACTGTATGCAGCTTCATGGCTGAGTTCTTAACTCCAAAACAACCTTAATTTTACCCCCAAAAAAAATCTCAATTAAGTTTTCAATTCTTTGGGAACAAATGTTCGAACAAATGGCTCTGCAGCTGACGCGGCGCCGCGGGCCTGCCTGTCAGAACTCTGCAGCAGAGTGACAGTTCAGATACATTATTGTTCAGCAGAACCAATTAAAAAGCTTTTATATAACATTTCATGTAACGCAATATTGCTGTTCTTTGACAGACCCTCATTACTGTAATCACAGGTCTGAAGTTCAGGAGAATTAAATGCAAACTTAAGCCCTCGTCCCCTGTTTCTGATTCATAACGAGCCTTTTGATTGTTACAGGCGAGCCGGCTACTGTGTGTCAAAGAGCAAACTGTGTGTGACACACACGTGTGCAGACTCGCACATTCACACAGTGTTTCTGAGAGTCTGCTATGCAAAGCAGGTTGACTTTAGACAAAGCACACAATGACAGCGAGGTTTAAGATGGATTGTCGTGGTCGTCACAAGAATAGAAACAGTCATTATCCCCAAACTGAACCTCCTACTTTTCCTATAACTTAAACTGCGTAAGTGAAACCAAATGCCTCACAGGTATGGAGCAGTACAGTAAAAAGATGGAATGCTAAACCTGGGTTGTGATGAAATCTATCGCTGACTTCCTGGAAAACGTCTTCAGTTCTATTTGAGGGGTTTCCCGCTGAATGAGAATAGAATAGGATTCTATTTCTGACCCCAATCCCAACCAACAATCCTCCTCCACCCCAGCAGCGTTAGGAGGAGTTCACCTGACAGCGGGAGAGCTCCGACCTGGTTTTGAAACAGAGCAATAAACCAGGGAAATCCCTAATATGGAAATCAGACCCCTCTGCAAGAAAGCTTCAGGAACTGGAGTGAATAAAGTCATCTTTCCAAAGGGCGCACGCCACACGCTCCACCTGCAGTTTGCCCTGTGTGTGTGTGACTTACAGTCATTACCCAACCGTTGCAAGTCATTCCAAGCCCGTGACGGGGCAGAAGTGCGAGCCTCTGGCTGAAGTCCACCGTCAGTGCCGGCCGGCTACAGTAGCAGCGTAGTCCCCGGAGTCGGCACGCCGGCTTTGATCTGCCACCAGTGAAACTGTATCAAAGGACACGCAGGTGATAAAGCAGTGCACAGTAATGTTCCTCCCCTCCCAGTCTTCTTGTCTTCTCCTTATCAGTGTGGCCCACATCATGAAACTTTCAGGTCATGCCCTGTGTGGACAAGCCCACGCATGGAGCTTTAAAACGCTGCACTGATGGGAAAATATGTGAGAGAGCGGCATTTTAAGAGGCCACTTTGTCAGGCTGGAATGTTTACATCAAATAAAATATTAAAGAGATAGTTCAGATTTAATGAAATCTGCTCGTGCTTACGTGACATGAATGTGATTTTCACATGATGTTATTCAGTAATGTAGAGGTTTATGTTTAGTGGCTGATATGACCAGGAACTAAGAGTGTAATTTTAATTATATTGAATAAAGGTGCAGCAGGTGTTTTATAGACTGAGCCTTAAAGGGATAGTTCAGGTTTTTTGAAGTGGGGTTGTATGTGATACTTTTCCATAGTCAGTGTGTTAAATACAGCATATGTCAATTGAGCCTGTTCTCACTCTGAAGTTGTCGAAATCTGGCGCCTGGGCAGTGATTAGTGGCGTTAGACACTGACCAAAAAT
The DNA here is from genome assembly GCF_041903045.1 of Epinephelus lanceolatus. Taxonomy (NCBI): domain Eukaryota; kingdom Metazoa; phylum Chordata; class Actinopteri; order Perciformes; family Serranidae; genus Epinephelus; species Epinephelus lanceolatus. Next base: position 41,164,978 of record NC_135747.1, read on the forward strand.
GCCATCCTTTGACAACGGCCTGATACACAGCCAGTCGCCGTCATAGTTTAACAGCACTTGGCGGCGTCAGGCGGAAACGTGGCGGGAAGTAGGGCAGGTGGGAGTGGTGGTGGAGGGGTTGAACAACAACCGGCTTTCACTCAGGAGAGCGATCAACGTTCCCGTAAAATTATTAAGCCAAACCCTGTATGTTTTTTCCTGAACCTAACCATGTGTGTTTGTTGTTAGAGGAAGAAAAAGTAAATTCTTGTTCCAAGCGTTTATTTTGAAAGAGACTGTATGCAGGCGGTACATTTCCTGTGAAAATGGAGGTTTATTTTGAAAGAAGACAATGCATGTAACAGGCTGATACGGTGTCCCAGAACGTCACCAACCAACACACCCAGGGTACCTTTCATGTCGAATCTGGATGTGGAAAGTCCACAACCAAACGTCGATATGTGAGAGAATGTGTTGTGTCTGTCACACAGCCTGTTCTGATGGGAAAGCTTTTAATGGCTCCAGTTCCCATCTATGCATCTATCTTGTCAAAGCCAGACTCCATTGAGAAAAACAGTAATTTCAGCTTGCTGAACACATGAAGTTCTTGTCTACTGCTGCTTTGATATGTTAGTTAGTTTGTGTTATTGTGTGACTTTGGTGAATCTGAACTGACCCTTTTAAACACCAAAGTCACACAATAAGACAAACAAACCAACTGATCAACACAGCAGTAGACCAGCAGCTCCTGTGTTCAGCAAGCTAAAATTACCCTTTTTCTCAATGGAGTCTGGCTTTGAAGAGAGCAATATAACAGCTTTGTTTTTCTGTTGGAAATCACTGTCTGACATTAAGATGAGGCAGTGAAAATATGCTAAATGCAGTGTTCACTTAAACTGATATTGTTTTTTTTTAGGTGGCTAAAATACCTTTTGTTGCTGACCCCTCCACGGCAGCACATTGCTTTGCTTCCATGTCAGACTCCAGCCTGCTTCTCCAAACTGGGGACGTGCTGACTGACATCTACTGCGTGTAATATACTGTCCATGGATAAGTACCCCATACAACCCCACTTAAAAAAAAACCTGAACTATCCCTTTAATGCTCAGTCTATAAAACACCTGCTGCACCTTTATTCAGTATAATTAAAATGAAACTCTTAGTTTCTGGTCATATCAGCCACTAAACATCAGCTGTTGAAACCTTCTTCATCTTTTTTCTTGCCTCTACATTGCTGAATAACATCATGTGAAAGCACATTCATGTGACGTAAGCACAAGCAGATTTCATTTGCTGTGTGGCACCCTATCACTGATAAGGATCGAGACATCAAATGTTTTCCACCGGGTAACCTAGCAACCCACGAGCCGCAGCAACAGTAGGCCGAGATTTGAGGCTACGGCTAAAAGTTCGACCGTCTAATTGCTGACATCAAAGCCGACTTTCACAAGCCATGTGACATCACCCTGCGGTACACTGGTCACACGCACATGGTATTGACCTAAGCTACATAACCTCCAAGTACTTGAGGCCAAAATAACAGAGCAGCCTGTGCTGAGCGTGGTTAAGGCCAAAGTATGACACAGCAATCTGGTGTGAAACTAAAGGAGGAAAATATTTTTTGGGAGCTGGTGAAACATGCACAAGGTTTATCCTCATTTCGCCTCTGCATAAATGAACCAAAGCCAATATACATCTTTGATAAATTACAAAAGCATACAGTTGATAATGAGGAGAAAAACTTCAAATTTTAACTCCAGTTTTATCTGGATGGTGATTTTTATGTCTATAAACCCATTACCTTTCAAGGCAGGACCTTGAAAACACGAGTGTCTTGAAAGGCCTTTTTCAGAGGCACAAGGTCTCTCTCTGCCATGGTTTTGTGTTGTGGAGAAAAGCAGTGATGGGAATGCTTCAGCTTTCTCCTCTAACAGAAAGTCACATATTTTTAAATGAAAGGCCTTTCGCAACAAGGCTGCAATCATGTTTCTCTGAAAAGGCTGTCTGCCCTTTGGCCCCAGATATCTCTTATAGGCAAGCAGGGGAAGGAATGGAGAGGGAACAAATGAGAAAAGGCGTATTGACAACCTTTTCCTCACTCCTTTTTCTACGCCTCACCTTTTCTCCCTAGTACAGAACCTCTATCTCTCTGTTCTCCTTCTCCTTCCGAGGCCATGTTTATGAGTGTATCCATCCATTATCCATCCCGCCATCCATCCATCTCAGGTATTTAAGCAGGAATTAGCCGGTATTGCCAAAGCATTGTTTCCCACGCTGAACATTGAGGGGTTAACAGAGTAGCGTAGGAGTAGTTTCGATCAGTCAGGTAGGTCAGGTTTCTCTTAACATGACTGCATACCTGTGTGAAACTCTGTGCATGTGTTTGTTGTGTGTGTGCGCATGTGTGTGCATGCATTTGCTTGTTTGTATTGAGACACATAAAAACGAAGTAAGGAATCCAATCGTTCTTGATGTGGCCGGCCCAGACGGCAAACACCACCAGGCAGCCAATCACAGTCCTGTGACATGTTCACAGATTCACTCTGTATATGAGGCTGCAAGTCCTTAGAGACTCTCACTGAGACAAATACATGGCTACAGGATTTAAAATATACAATATTTCAATAAAGACCAGACAGGAGAAGATTTTAGTACCTACATTTTTGGAAATTGTATGTTAATAAAAAAAATCTTAAGCACCACTTTCTGGTCTTTTAGCTGCATCTCACTGTCTGCATTAGCACATCGCAAAGTCAAAAAGACAGTAAATGGACCTAGATTTATTTATTTATTTGTCAAGCTCAACAGTTATTTCTTTCATCACCATCTTTATTCATTTCTTACACTGCACTGTAACTTTGAGTCTTGTATTTTATACCCGACTTAGTTTAATTTTGATTTTCTCTCCCTTTAATGGCATTTGGAAATCTATTCAAATGTTCTTTTATGTGTTTCTTTTGCACTTTGTTGATTTCGATGTTCTATGTAAAGCACTTTAAGGCTGCTGTCAGTCCTAGAGTCATCTCCTCTGGTCTGAATCAGGGACTCATGTTGTTCCAAAGTTGTATAATTGCCTAGAGTTGGTTCATATTCTCACGGCAGCATTTACAAGAGGACCAGATCAAATGCCTTGTGTGAGAAAGCAGCTCTTGATTGGTCAGAATTTCCATGTGGGAAAAATCCAGGAAGTAAAGCAAACGTTGAAGAAGAGTACACTTGCAAGATAAATGTGACACTTTCTAATGTCACAATGGAGGGACAACTACGCAGGTTGATTTTAGCGCTGCTCATCGTGGACTATATTGCTGTCATTGTTCATTTTAGTCAAACCATACAGTTTGAAAACGAGGCGCGGCTCCAACTAGAAAACAATGTTTGGATGCATTGGATGTGCTGAATGTGCATATTAAGGCAGTACAGGAGGAGGTGCACATTAATAATCCTCCAGGACTGTAACATGCTCATGTTTAACCCAAACAATGTGTCATGTGACTGCAGTTGCTTCACATCCAGGTCGGAACACCTTCTCACCACAAACCAACCGCACCAGAGTTCCTTTGGAACCGGACTGAGACCACCTCTTCAAGAAGGTCTCAGTCCGGTTGTTTTGGTGCACACCTGAGTGTGATTGCTGTGTTCACACCTGCCCAAACGAACCGCACTGAGGGGGCAAATGAACTTGAGTTTGATTGAAACGAACCAAACGGGGCAGGTGTGAAAGCACCCTGAAATCCCTCATTGTCAAAATGTGCTATATGAATTAAATTCAACCTAGTCTCCAGAATAAAAGATGGCATTGTACATCTCTGCAATCCACGGATATGTAACATTTGTGCATTATTATGTAGCTTACACGTTGAGACTTAACGTTACAACACTGTTGTTGGTGTGTGGTCATATTTAGGCACAAAAACCATTTGGTTATGGTTGGGAAAAGATCATGCTTTGGCTTAAAATACCTGGTTTTGGTGCCACAAATGCAGCTGGAGATGCAGTAATGTTTCGCTAGAAATCTAATGGGGTTATTGTTTGTTGGTCTTGAACATTAGTCTGCAGTTTGGAAACTGTTGTGCCGAGGTGTCACACCATCCACCATCACCTCCACTATCCTGATGACGCCAGCAGTGCCAGCACATGTAATCAGAACTACCTACCTTTAGCATTGTTGATACGAAGCGTATGAAATATATAAACGTAATCCCTCTGCAGAAATGTACAATGCCAACATTTTCTTCTGGTGACTGGGCTGGTATCTTCAAGGTAATTCTTCAGAAAAGAAAAGGAAGAAAGGCCTCACCCCATTCTCCATATATTTGTGTTAAATAAATATGATTTATAAAATATTTTGATCTGCTTTCATTTTCTTTTTTTTATTCTAAACTTGTCTTTTGCCAGACAAGAATTCACAACTTCAAACTTCAAAATCTAAAAAACTAACAGAACAACAAAAATGTCCTTCTGTATTCATCTTTGTTTTATTTTTTTTAGCATCATTAAAGAGTAAAAATCTTTTCTCCATATCGCCCAGCTTTAGTTAAAAGCATTGTATTTAGGTTGGATTTAGCTGCACACACACACACACACACACACACACACACACACACACACACACACACAGAGGCATGACTGAGCAGAGGAACAGCCAGTGGTAACGGTACTTTGAGTGTTGTGTTTTTAAAATTTTAACACACACACACACTGCAATGACAAGTGCTCATTCACATCGTCATCTTTTGTTTATGTTTCCAGCTCTTGCGAGGAAATGTAACAGAAAGAATGTCGACGCTCTGAAAGGCATCACGCATTATAAAGCATCCTTGCTCCGTCGCCATGCTTTGTGCAAGGACAGTTTGAGTACCTGCAATCAGCCAGACACACTCAGTCTCTGTAGTGCTCTCGCTTTATTCCCCCCCCCCCCCCCACACACACACACACACTAAAAAACATGCAAACTGTATCTTATGCTTTGTCTTAAAGTCTGACTTTTCGTTAAGGTATATGACAAAGCAGTGACATTTCTTCAGATAACTTTTTCTCTGCAAGGATGTCTTGTTGAATTGAACATTGAAATAATAAATAATGCGTCATGCAAATCACAGGTAGCACAACACGGAGTTGACGTCACTCCATTCCACAGATTCTTGAACGCCGATTTGTTCTGGGAGCAGATGAAATCAGGACACCTCTGAGGTAAACTCTGAAGTGTTACAATCCAATACTGGATTCAATTATTTATTAACATGGACCTTTTTTCGCAGTGCACCTACACATATAAGCACACACATGCACACACACCTTGTTTAATCCCTTTCATGGCGGGTGGCTGTGCAGGCGGATGCTGTTTAAACAGAGCGGGCCCTTGATGTGGGGCCTCTAGGGGCCAGGGTTTGTGTGTGTGTCTTTCACCCTGGATGTGTATGTGTGCCTCTCCCGAGTTCTCTGGCCATGGGAACAATGGTCCTTTAGAATGCGAGGTTACTGGTGCGCTGACCCCTGGCAAATAAGAGCCATGTTCTGGCATTCCTGGCCTGATTGGCACTTTGAGCCTGCAGAGAGCTCAAAGTAGACACAGGAAATGTGACCAGTGTAATTGGTTATATATTAGCGGAGCATTCTCCCCCGTTTAAATGATGGAACATTCTTCAGTGACACTTAGGTGGATGGGGCCGGGATTCCACCAGCTATAGAGGGAGAGGGGGGAAGGACAAACACGGGGGTAAAGAGAGGGGGGAAGCTGGGAGGAGAGAAAGATGAGGGGCAAAGACAGGGGCGTTGTAGTGCAGGGAAAAGTGGGGCTGATTATCCAGGGCCCCAATGGGAGGGGGGGTGTTTGAAAAGACTGGAATGAAAAGTTTGTTAGTGTTTTATTTCTAAGTAACTAGTGCCATAGCTAAATAAAAATTGGCTGAATAAATTAGTTTCTGACTAAATTTTGTGTAAAAATACACTGGACTCTCACTGAGGCCCTTCTCACCCCTTAAGCCACAAAATGGTTTAGTCCGCCCCTGCAGTAAGATTCGTCTCTAAACAGAGCTACAGCCAGTGACTGCTTAAGGCAAAAGCACGTAGCAACCAACACCGGGACGTCTACAAATGCACAAGGTTAGGTTTAGAAAAAAAAACCTCATGGTTCGGCTCTACATTCAAAGGGGAAGCAAACATTTGACTCCTGGGTGAAAGTCTTGGATTCATTGGACCCATCCACCACCTCTCCCGCTGATTGACTTTCCAGCTCCTTATTTATGTTGTCACCGGCAGCGTTTCAACCTGACACCATCCAGCAGCGTGTCATACCACTGTGACAGTTGTTGCCTGTCAATGAATCAGGCAACGTCTGGCTGACTGGCAGCATATCATAACACGCTAAAGGTTATGTCCAGCCATGTGACAAAGTGGTGCTGCCCAGCTGCCTGTCATACCACTGAGGAAGGTGGCTTTTGATGTCAGGTGTCTGACGCCTTAATCACTAACAAAGCGCTGGTATTTAACATTTTTTGAATGAGAACAGGAGCCTACAAATACAACATGCTAACATTATTAGTACAAGCCAATGGCATTTTACATTGTATAAATTAGCCAAGTGGCTAGCAGAGTTTTCCTCCACTCATATGAAGCCAGGAACAAAAGCAACATTTAACAGCCATGATGTTACAAAATTTGGCTCAAATACCACTCATTAGGTTCACCAGTAAAACAACTGTCTACACATATTCACCACAAATACAACATGCTAACGTTATCAGCACAAGCCTATGGCATTTTACGTTGTATAAATTAGCCTAGCTGCTTGCGGAGGTTTTCTCTGCGTACATGAAGCCAGGATCAATCACACACAGGACTTAAGATGCTATTTTTGTGGAGGCTTTAAAGTCTTCATAATTTATTGTTTCTTATCTGTGAAATTAAAGTAAATAAAAGCTTTGTTTGCACTGAGGGAAATGGTTTCAGCTTACAGAGACAGACAGGAGGTCTGCGTCACTGTGAGGTATAGTTACATTTCTGGAGAGGTGCACATCAGGTTAAAGCATACGGTACGCGTCTACGCAGAGCCTATGTTGTAGGTACGGTGTTGCTTCAACACAGAAGTACAGATACCTGAGCAGCAACGTACACTGTCGTGTTTTTACTCAAGAACGGGAAATCACAGTTATGAAAAAGAAAACAAACAAAAGGAAAGCAAAAGAAATAAAGTTCACAATCTCAAAAGATGCATGACAGAAAAGTGGATCAAGCAAGGACGAACGGGGGGCCCACAGACCCTCCATATGCATAGGGCCCAGAATTTGGTGCTCCGCCCCTGGACAAAGACTATAGAAAGATTTGTTCCATCCTCATTCAGAGAAATGGGGGCTTTCGTGCAGGCATGGTGAAAGTATTGGGGTGGGGTCATCTCTTGTGCACCTTGTGTATTTACCCCTGCGGTGGTGAATGGGGCTGTCAGATCATGATATGTTCAGCACTCTCCCTCTGAAGCGTGGCGAGTGGGGAGGGCCTCATGTGTGGATGGAGGAGGAAGCCAAATCAGTAGCTTGACCTTTGACTTGAGGTGCTTGGTCGCAGTTCATGAAGGCTTCATCCTCCACTCTTTTGTCTGTGATGCTTCTGAGCACACATTCATGTCCTGAGTACTATTGTGTTTTTCAATCGGAGCATCCCATTCTGCAGAAAAACCCATTTGTGCACAACAGGTATCTGTCAGAATAACAGCTCCCAAATTGGCCTGAGAAAGTAGCTTGAAAGCCCATGCATAGATCTGTAGCTCAGTGTCAGAGGAATGAGTTGTGATCCCCTGAGGCTCAAGCAGGAGAAGCTTCAGAGGCAGTCGACCCACAGCTACACCCTGCATTCCTTCTTTATACAGAGAGCATAAGGATGGAAATGTGTACCCATGGGTGCTAATGTATTCACTAAGGTGATCTTATCATGGCCCTGCCCATTCTAAAATGCTTGTTGGGATAGTTTATATAACATTAGTCTGGTGGAGACCCTGATGTGCACACGCACACACACACACACACACAGAAACACACACACACGCACACACCTAGGTATGTGGCTTTAGGGTAAATGCAAAACACAGAGATCTTGTTGTAAACTAACTAGAGGTTGTCAGTTTCTGTCTGTCAGGCCATTAAATCCTATGGGAACCATGAGAATCTTGTCAAAATGTACCACCCACTCCCATCAACACAGAGACAGTCTGTGGCTTTGCTGAAGTTCACATAAAGCCAATGACAGCGTCAAAACAGTTCTCGAAAGTGGAGACCGTCTTTATGATTCACATTCATTTTTTCAGTCATTCTGACAGCAAAAATCAGGAATAAAAAACAGCTTTGAAATTATGATCGAAACAGGTGTCACTATGTTAATGTGAAAGAAATTAACCTTATTCTACTGTCTTTAAATCTTTCAAAACTTATTTGGTTGATTTTTCATTTATAGCATTAGTTGAAAATAGGAGTTTAAAAACCAGCTCAGTCACCAGGAGGAAATGTAGGTTTCTGCAAACCACAAATATGTGACATTTCCTCTTTTCATATGTATCATAGCAACATTTCTAAATTGACGTAATATATGAGCTGGCTTTGCAGTCGGGATGTGAAGGGGATGCTGGATGTTTTGTGTCAGAAACAGACGCAAAAAGTCACCTTCTGTAGCTGTAGTCCGACTTTCACCCTGACTTTCACTTGGAAACCCGCTGTTCACTTCCTGTGTTAATGTTGAGCACTGATGATCGTCAAGGACAGAAGCGTTTGCTGCTGTTTTTATTTACTTTTTATTATTATTTTTAGCACTTCTTTTTGTGTAGAGAGGTCTCAAAAAACTGACTATTTTTGCATTGGTCTGCCGTCCTTCATTGTTTGACTATTGTACTGAAGCACTCAAGAAAAACGTTTGTTATAAATAAGCGTAAATACGAGGTGTTTTACCGATGTTGTAAGTTTAATTTGAAAAAGACAGTATGCGTCTAACGAGCAGAAACTGTACGTTTTCTGTGAAAATGGAAGTGTATTATGAAAAGACACAATGCCTTCCATTGAAAAATGTTGATATTTGACAAGTTGGGATGAGAATGTGTTGGTGTTACTTAGGCAGGGTCCCTGCCAAGCTGCAGACCACTGTTCGAGACCAACAAGCAACAAAACCGGTTGTGTTTTAGTGGGTCATTGCTGTGTGTCCAGCAGCTTGATTTTGAACAAGACATTGTTGCTTTTCCTGCCATGATTATGCCCCCAAAACCAACCAGGTATTTTAAAGGTTCAGTGTTTAAGATTTAGTAGGATCTAGTGGTGAGTGCTGCACATTTCAACCAGCTGAAGCTTTTCCTGGTTAGAATTCCTTCAGTGTTTATTGTTCAGGAGGTTTTTACCAGGAGCTGAATTATTCACAGAGGTCTCTTCTTCTCCAAATAAAACGGACAGTGAATAAAGCAGTGTCAGGATAGAAACCAGTGTTTCTTTAACACTGTTTGGCATGTCAGAGACAGATGGCTCGCCCACAACATGCTATTGTGTGCTCATCTTTTTTCTCTGACAACATAATGTGTTCTTACCTTATTTCTGAACGTTGAGGTTTTTACCAGGAGGCGAATTATCCACAGGGGTCTCTTCCTCTCCAAAACAAACAGACCAGCTGATTTAAGCCAGTAAAAACACTGAATGAAGCAGTTTCATGTTACAGATCAGTGTTTTCCTGACGCTGCTTGTCACAGATGGGCTGCTAACTATGTTGGCCGAAGCAAAAACACAAAAACTTGAATCGCCCTATGTAGAGCCAGTGTTGGTTTGTCCGTTCTGGGCTACTGTAGAAACATGATGGTGAACATGGCGATCTCCATAAGGACCGGCTCCCTGTGTAGATATACATGTCTCATCTAAGAAAAGGAAAACACAAAAATTCTTGTGGCACATATCCCATTAAATCCTGCACATCGGATCTTTAAGCCCAAATATGATCTTTTCCAAACCATAACCAAATTATTTTTGTGGCTAACACTAACCACACCTTAACCACGCCATTGTTGATATGTAAAGTTTTTACATATCTGCTACATTATAACATACCAATGTAAGATATCTGTGGTTTGCAGAAACGTACAATGAAATCAACAATGAAAGAGCAGTAACTGAATTAAAATTGCAGTCAGCACCAGCAGCCTCCAGCACCAACATCTCCACTATCAAGATCTGCAGCAGCATCTCAAATTCACCTGGATGTATTTCCTAATGTGCACGGTGTGCATGCACCTCTGTTTGCCCTGCCTGCACAAACAAGCTTATTTTAACTGTTCCACCACATATTTCCTCTGCTATACTATAAACGTTGTCCTCATTCACACCATGACTCTCACCCCAACTATTTTCTATATCTGCTCACCACCAGTGTGCACACATGTGTAAATGTAAGGAGGGCGAGTTGATTCATATCCTGGGTTGTTAGCCATGAGAACCGAGGAGCATTCCTTTGCATTCCATGCTGAGGTGAACACCAGGGTTGAGAGGAAGAGACAGGCATGTCTGTGGATGTCAGTGACTCACTGTCAGACCACTCTGGATCATCTGTCTTTATTCAAAGAGGCCGCCACAGTTGGCACTGCTAGAAGCTTAGACTGAATTTTCATAATTTTTCATCTTCCCATAAACTCCCCCAGGGGCGCTGTGTTTCAAAAGAGAGAAATGTTGGATGGTGAGATTTGTTGGGAGTATTGATCCGGCTGAAGGAGGCTGCCCTCGGGCTTTAAAAACAGCTTGTTGGTAAGTGAGTTAAAGCTTTAGGCTTGCGTGATCAATCAGGCTGATGTGATGGGCGAAGACAAGATGTCTCCTGATCGACGACCTGAGGATTACGCACATGCACACACAGACGTGGCACTCGCGAAAAAACGGCGAATGAAAACACACTCGCAAACAGAGACACAGGGATTACACAGGCATTTAACAAGCTCTTTGTTCAGGTCAAAGTTGACTGCAGGCCCCTCAGGAAAGAGGAGGGGCGGAGGGCGGCTGGAGAGGCAACAAAGGGGAGAGCTGGGGAATGTAGGGGTACAGGGGGAACACAGACACTGACTCAAACTAGTAAATCTCATAGAGACGTGATAGATTCCTCTCTAACATCACTGTTTGGTTACTGCCATTCATACCTCCCCCTGACTGGAAGGACTGGTGTGTGTCTTCATGATTTCATTTTCAAAGATGAAACAGATTTTTTTCAGTTTGAAGGAGCAAAAATTCTGTTATCTACAACACATCCGAGAGGGATCAGGTAAAAATGCAGCAGTGTAATCTATCACATCTCATCCTGTCACAGCAGCTTTCAGGAGGTGTAGATAAGACAATGATGAGACCCATTTGATGCTCCTGAGCTGAGACTGTCCTCAGTGAGAGGTTGGGACCACCCAGGAAACCTTCAACCAAACCCCACAGTGTCTAGAGGTAATTTTAGGATGTCGCGAGAAAGATTTGTCTAATAGAGAAAAAAATCAATCTGCCCTTAAAATCAATAATTAAGTGTTTTGCTTCAATTTACTCTCAATATATTGAAATTATCAGTTTTTCAGAATTCTTCTGATCAAATAAAATTGAGATGAGAAGGAAATCATCTTTTGATTTTACAACAGAAAGGCTCACATATTCTGTATGTTTCAAGTCACATCCATTTTCTCCCTGCTGATTTATTAGTACCTGACAAAAGCTTTCCACTTTTAGAAGACTGAAGTGCTCTCTCAAGGGCATGAAAAATTATAAACCATAGTCCGCTGAATTGCAGGAGAACTGAAGAGCAGATCTTTGAGGCATGACAGTTTTTCATGGAGCAGAGTACCCTCGGTAGCAGAAGTGACTATATACCAAAAAAACCTGCCTGTTACCTTAAAGCAGACATGCACCAACAAGAAACAGGCAATCTGTGCTTTGCTGGCCGAGTCACAACCACGAAGCAGTCACACAGCCCCATCAATTAAGGAAATGATCACTTAATACAGTCAAATGCAGCTGACAGAGCGTGTAGAAATGATCTTCCAAAGACACACTTTGTATGATAATTACCCAGGTTGCGATTCAGGGAGGTCTTCCTGCTTTGCAGCTACTTAATGGGTCATACCAGGTCAAGGAGAAATTACTGGACTAACAGCTCCCTCTTGTGTCTGCATGTAATTAATGTCGATCATATTACAAGAGTCTGATTCTTAGTATCACCTAAAGGCGGCAGGCTACTCACAGGACATGACTAATGGACAGGAGGACTCGAGGAGGCCAGGGACAAACTGTAACTTTAAGCAGAGTGAAGGCAGTTATGGAGCCCAACAGGAGCTACACTGTGTTTGCTAATTGTGGCCCATAGATGGTGGTGTTGCATACTTTACTAACAGCAATACACACCCCTGCCTTAAAGCACACACTCATATATAATAGATACAAGCATGCACAAAGGAGAAGTGTTACTTTGTGGACAAACAACACAGTTTATTAAACTGTACAAACAGGTAGACTGTATGTGCATGTGTAGCTGAAAAACTGAGTGAGTGGAGAGAATTCATCTGCAGGGATCAGCAGTGTTGTTAATCATGCCTAGGCAATAATTGCTAGGGGCGGGACTTCATGAGCCAGTCAAGTTGCACCTACAGTTTATATCCATGTTGGTGACAACTTGGCTGCGTCACATACAACTTCCCCCCGGCAGCACAGAAGATCTATACAATCAGCACAGTCACAAGGTGGACACCCAAAATTAGTCCTGACCAAACGTCTCCTCTTCTGAGATGTGACCTTTAATAGCAGCCAGTAAAGTGTTTTTACAGAACATGATGGTGTCACAGTGAAGTTGACTTTTGACCTTTTGGATCTAAAATGTTATCACTTCATTATTTTATCCTGTCAGACATTTGTGTGATGTTTTGTCATAACTAGTGTATGAATTCTTGCGTAATGGCTAAAAGCGTGTTTTGTGAGGTCACAGTGACCTTGACCACCAAATTCTAATCAGTTCACTCTTGAGTCCAAGTGGACGTTTCTGCAAAATTTGAGGAAATACACTCAAGGCCTTCTTGAGGTATTGCATTCAAGAGAATGAGATGGACGCAAGGTCACAGCGATTTTGACCTTTGACTGCCAAATTCTAATTGGGGGGGGGGGGGGGGGGGGGGGGGGGGCAAAATGGAGGAGAGATCAGCACTGGGTCAAGCCAACGGCAAGCGCTGCGGCATCAGCAAATTGGGAATCATTTGCAAGCGCCTTTAAGGTGTTATATTAAGGTCTGATATTAGATTCATGAGAATGAGACAGATGTAAGGTCACAGTGACCTTGAGCTTTGACCACCAAATTCTAATCAGTTCATTGTTAAGTCCAAGTGAATGTTTGTGCCTAATCTGAGAAAAAAAATTACCTAAATAAAGGTGCTCAGGAGAATGCGACTGATGCAATGTCACAGTGACTTTGACCTTTGATTGCAAAATTCCAAGTAGTGCATTGTTAAGTCCAAGTGGCTGTTTGTGTCAGATTTTAAGAAACTCCTTCAAAGTCTTATTGAGATATCACATTTAGGAGAATGAGACAGATGTAAGGTCACAGTAACCTTGACCTTCAATCACTAAATTCTGATCAATTCATTGCTGAGTCCAACAGAATGTTTGTGCCAAATTTGAGAAAAAATGACCAAAGGTGGTCTTGAGATATCACGTTCATGAGAATGAGATGGATGTAGGGTCACAGTGACCTTGACCTTAGGCCACCAAATTCTAAGCAATTCTTTGTTGAGTTCCAGTGGACATTTGTGTCAAATTTGAATGATGCCCTCAAGGTGTTCTTCAGACATTGTGCTCGCAAGAATGGGACAAATGGACATAAATATAAAAAATAGCAAATGTAATAATAATCATGTGGCTGTGGCTCAGAGGTAGAGCGGGCTGTCCACTAATCAGTAATTACTAATCACTAATTTAGAACTTTGACATGAACTAAGTTTTTTGTTTCAAAATGCTGTGAAAAGGTCGGTTTAGCTGTTAAAATGTTCATTAAATGTTAGATAGGTGATTACAGCCCTGTATTATAGATGCTTTTATAGCCCTTGGGTGCATTTGTGCAGTGCGGGTGCTTTTACTCGTATTTCCTTAAGTTTATATGTGTGTATTTCTGTGTGCATCTTTCCTACACAAACTACTTTTTCTTTTCCTCGGCGGCTCTTCACAGTTTTATATTGAACACACTCTGACCTCTGCGTCTCAGCGGTGCATTCCTGTGGTGATTGTGTCTGTGAAAAGAAAACAATCTTCAAAAACCTGGTGCTCCCCGTCTTTGGTGGAGCTGAAACTCTGACATTTCAGTACAAGTTCAGGTGCGTGTGTGTGGGTGTTATGCTTGCTCAACTATTTCAAGAAAACAAACAGCTGAGCAGATATTCTGGTCAGCAAATGTGAAAGGCTTCCATTATGCACTCAGGTCTCATTGTGCAATATAAAAACAGTGGAGGAGAGTTTCAGCATTTGAAACATGATCATGGTTAAAAAGACACAATTTTGTTGGGAGACATGATGCAAACAACAGTCTTTGCATCCTGAAGGGCCCTAAAACGGTCAGTCATTGGTCAGTGTTGGGCCATCAGAGTCCCTCTCTTGCCCTGGTCGGGGTGATGTGTCCTGCACTGTCGGCCCTTGTTGACTTTTTTTCAATGAAACGAAGCAAAACAAAGACAACTATGGTTAAATGTGATAAGACCAAAGGACTGGACGGAGGCCATCATCAAAAATGCTCACATGTGCAGCGCACACTTCATATCAGGTTAGGGAAAAAGTATTTCCTGTTGTAGGGGTGAATAAGGTTATGTGTATTAAGGGTTATCATGTCCACCTCATCAGAAACTGGGGAGGGATTAAGAGGAAGATTGGATTTCTCTGCAACGCTAACTTTTTAGCACATTAGCTAACGTTAGCTTCCATAGCAAAACAAACAAGTGTGGTCCTCCTTTGTAAGATTGGCTTCCTGTGACATCATCCATCCACTGAGTGAGAGCATACGGGTCGGCCAGTCTGGTCCCGTTGGTCAGTGTTTACTTATTCAAGTAACACTGGCGGTCCCAGAGAGTGAGTGACCTGACATGGTGCGTTGGTAAATTCAGTCTGACGCTCTACACTAAAATGAGAGCCCTGTTGGTGGAAGAAACGCAGCGTTATATTTCTACATGAATGAACCAACGGTTAAGTTAATCACACATTCACTCCGCTCGGCGCTCTGCTGCTCCGTCTCCACAGACAGAGTGTCCAGAGTGCGCTGCTCTGGATAACCCAACGCTACATTCAGACAGCACTTTAACTTTATGAATGGTCCAGTTTGTGCCAGTTTTCTCCAGCACTTAGAGTATCTCCAAAATCACCACTTGCATCATCTTCCTCCACTGTCTAAAGCAAGGGAACCGAACTTGCTAGTTAGCGTTAGCTGATGTCTGTGGAGAATTGTTTTGCCTCCAGCTAAGCCCCGCCCACCAAAAAACATCATACTGCTTACTAACAGTAAAAGGGTCTATATGAACTGTAGAATAAGAAACCAAAGTATAACAGTAGCCATGTTTCCATCAGCCTGTTTAGATGCGCGTCTAGAAGTATCACATCGGAAAATTATGATGGAAATGCCAAATTTCGAATTAAAATCCTTTGATTCGCACAAACTAAAATACGCTCGCTTTAGCCGGGTTTTGGTTGATTCGAAAAACTGTTGATTCGCAAAACGGGGGATGGAAACAGTTATGTTCGAATTAAGTCTGACGTAGTGCACCTCTCTCCATGGTGATATCCACACTCCAGGTCAGGAAGGCGGTAATGCATTTACAAGCTGGTTGCCAACCGCCGGAAAACATAGAAGAAGAATGCGAGACTTGTCATGCAAGTTTGTAGTTTTCACCAAAGTCCGTACATTTAATGGAAACACACAGGATTCATATTTCTTTTAATGCGCATTTCCCAATGATTTGAATCACTTTTGGATGGAAACATAGCTACTGTGCAATTTCTTAACTCTCCATATTAACATAGTTTTCTAGCCTGTTGTTTCAGCAACATAACCAAATTCCTGAAGTTCAGTTGTTACTTTTGGTTTTGTTGTGCCACCCCAAGACTTTCAGTGGCCCCATCTGGACACCCCTGTTAAAACTTTTTGTTAGTGCCATTGTGCACAGCCTGTCCTGTATGATTCCCAGAAGTGATGAAGCGCTAATCTGTATTGCAGCCAACATTACTGACAAGTTCCCATAAACAGAAATATCAAAGCCCTTTTTTAGATAAAAGCAAACAACATTTGCTTTCCTCATCTGTGCATGCTTTTAGAGGAGTTGTTGTAGAATGTAAATTGGGCAATACCGTATTTACTCTTTAGATCTGGAGCCTGCTGGAAAGATAAATCGGGTTTAACTCCATGAGAATAAACAAACATATGACTGACAACACAGACAGCAGGATGTTCCCGACTTCCTGATGTTGAGTGTTGGTGGGGATTATGGTTTCATTTTATCATCAAAACAGATTATTATAGGTACACCTTGTAAATGTTTATTTGGAGTGGACCGTCATGGGTATTATTCATAATGTCTGACTTCTTAAACAGAACTTCTTAACAGAACTTAGTAGGAAGGAAATGGTTTGGGCAGTCGTAGTTGCAGCGTCAGGTCTGTGATTCCTGATGCATAACGAACTGCAGGGTTCCAGGAAAACAAATGGCAGCTGTCATGAGTGTGCAGTAGCACTTCATAGCTTTAGGATGGTGTAATAGTTAACTTCACCCCCACTCTGTCCGTCTGAGAGTCCTGTATGTGAAGTGACGTCAGTGGAAACACTGGGAGGGAAGTGGCTGTCCACTGATTCAGCTCCGTCTCAGCTGGGGGTCGAAGGCTGGTCTCGTGGGACCGAGGCTGGGATTCCTCAGGTTCCAGGATGTCTGATCCAACATAGGAAGCAGGAAACCTGTTACTCATATTAGCCATAGATGTTTAGGATGGTGATGTCACTGGTGAAGGAAAACCTCCACAGAAAAAGTGTGGTAAGACTCTTAATGTTTGGTTAGAAGAATGGCTACTTTGATATGGTTCTCGTAAAATTGTATGGCGACACAAAACGTCTTGAATTCATCTTTAGAATAGACTGGAGCAATAAGAAAGACAAGTCTCTGGGGTAAAGACACACTCACTGCTTCCCTAACGTGTGATTTTCTGCACAGGGTTCAAATGTTTCAGGTCAGAGGTTCTCCTTATGATACAAACAGAACACCCAAATTCCTCAGCCTCTTCCAAACAAGGAGGGCTTTTTGGAAAAGTACCCAGAGCTTTTTGGACACAGGCCTGTTTCCACTCACAATGGGGAGAAATAGCCCTGTACTATATTTAGCTGTGGGTTTGTTTTATACACATACAGTACATGCGTGAAAATGGTGTGTACCCTGTCCAGGTTTGTTTTTGTGGCTTTTACACATATAGTCCAGGTTCTGTTGATCCTGGACAGATATATTTAGGCCCATGGTCTTTAGAGACCTGGGTGTTGCAAAATCTGTGCTCCAGAAGAAAAGCAAAAGCTACAAATTTCTTCACAGTTCAGGGGGTAAAGAGTGAAGGATTTAGTTTCAGATTTTCAGCGTATCACAAGAGTCTACAGCCACAGCTCATGGTGGCACGCGATGAAAACATCCTTATAGAACCAAATAAATTTCAATCCAATATTTCAGTCTGGGCCAAAGTCCAGATGAGACGAGTATTTTATTAGAACAGCTGTATGGAAACAGCAGAATTTGATAATACTGCCTCAACTGAGCTAAAATGTTTTTATGCTTGCTTGAAGAGATTCTGTCTTTGACGAAAAGGACTGGATGCTCTCGACAGGATTTAGAAATGCCTTTACGGGTGCCCAGTAGCTCAGTGGTTGTTAGGGCAGGCGACCCATGTACAAAGGCATTGTCCTTGCCACATTTAGCTCTGACAAAACAAATACAACCAACAACAGAATAGATACATTTCCACTGACATCTAAAATGACTTATATGAACATTTTAACAGTCATAATTTTAAACACATTTTTTAATGTCATCAAATGGTCACACTTCTGCTTTTTAACTACCTGGTTAGGTTAAGGAAAACATACCATGGTTTGGCATTAAAAAACACTTAATTTAGGACCACTTTAATCAAAGAAAACTTTATTTCCATTTGCAGCGTTATATTTAGCGGTATGGCTCTGTTCTGGGGCCTCTCTACCTTTCCTCGGGCCTACACAGAAAACCTAATGCGTAGAGAGCACACTTCCCTGCCCTTCTATGCGCCTACATGGAAAGCCTAAGGCAGGGAGAGCAGCAGCAAAGACCCCCCGGGAACAGAACAGAGCAGCATCAATGACAAACAGAATTTACACTGATAAGTCAGACATAGGGTTGGGACTCGTTAGGATTTAAGCAATTCCGATTCCTTACCGATTCCTCCTTAACGGTCCGATTCCTCTTACCGATTCCTACATTATATTCATTATACTTGCTATACTTAAACAAGTATATAATGAACACAAATGCAATCATACAAATACAAAAACTTTATTCTAACTGTTGCACAGTACAATTAGATGAAAATACACATTTGTGTGTGGTGTGTATTTGTATCATCTCCCTGAGAATATATAACAACAAAAAGTGATTCTCTGACAAACTCAGTGCTTTAGTGATTAGATAATGTCGGGCTCGGTCGGGTTCGGATAGAAATATGCACACGTGCCGCACTCTAATGGAAATGCACGTGACTTTTTTTTTTTTTTTACAATCTAGGAACCATTTGCAGGAACCATTACGCCAAATGTGATGGAACCGGTTCCGGAACCGGAACTTTGGACCCGGTTCCAAAAAAGAACCGGATCCGGATCCCAACCCTAGTCAGACACAGCATGAAAAGGAGGAGCTGGGGTGGAGGCAGGTTGCAAAGCAGCTTGCAGAGGAAGCAGCAACAGTAGGCAGGCCAGAGCAGTTTAAATAGGGCGCCCTGAATGAGATTTACCAATTGGTTGCATAGAAAGGAATCATGTGATCTATCAGCTGCTCCATCAGTTGATTGGGCTGCTTGAGATCAGCTGATGTAGCTGGGACGTGAGCTGAGCCTGACATTGTGTCCTGCCTAAACTAACGCTATGCTAATTTTTTGTCACTAACATAACATGACATGCATCATGTTGCATACTTCCCATACGACACGTCTCATACGCCACTAGTGTATCTTGCACAGTTAACCAAATGGTTGTTTTTTGGGAAGAGCAGGCTGTCTGATCAGCTGTTTCACTGTCGGCGTCTTTGAATCATGGCATTAATTTGTCTTTGTCTCCAGACAGCATGAAATGCTGTTGATACTAGTTGGCATTAGAAGAAAAAATAAAACTTGCCTAGATGGGTCATATGGCCAAAGTGACTTGTTTTGTTCCTGATTTGCAACCTGTACTTCTTCTACTCCATTAACTGGCAGATTATAACCATGCATAAAGTATAGCCTATACCGTAAGTCGTGCACAGCCAGACCTGACTCCACAGCCCTGTGTCAGCTTTAGAGAAAGGTCTCTTGTCATGGGGGTGGGCAGGGGCTAATTTGTTGCTTGCGAATGCTGCTGCAAGGTAAAAAGATGTGGCAAATCAACTCCAACTGGCCATGTCAGAAAATGGATCAACACTGGGAATGAGAGTCCTGCAAGACGGAGTCTGGGCGTTCACAAGTTTATTATTGGGTGATCCAAGTCTTTTGGTGTGTACGTTGTTAGCGCAGAGGTTGTTGTTGTTTCTCATTGCGAAGGGGATCGTAAAGGGGATGGTAAAATGCAGATATCAGAAGGGGGGATATTGACCTAAATCAGGCACCCAATGCCAGAATTATAGCCAGAGCCTAAATTCAGTGAGTCAGACTAACTATCCTGCCAACCTCTTACGTAACTACATTTTGCGTAGCCTACAGCAGTTTATTCTCTTTAAACCAGCTCATGAAAAATCGTCTAATTTGCATTTCTCTTTGCGACGTTTCCAAAGTTCACTTAGAATTTGCTTAACAATTGAAGGGAAACATGATTACTGTCATCCCCAGAGTCACATTACCAGCATGGTTAAAAAGATTTGTCATTTATAATGTCAAAATGTTAGTAATTACTGTTGTAATGACACTCCTCTGAAACTTGATCAAAAGAAAGAGGATCAGTAAAAACATTATCAGTTATTAAATGCTCTCAGACCTATTTTTAAGACTATCTCTGTATGACTCAGTCACAGCCTTCCTCCGCCTCTCCTCAATCTGTCAGCCCACAACACGCAGTCCCATTATTAAACAGCCCTCATGGCTCCCATTTGCCAAACCAGCTGTGGGGCTGGCGTACAACTCCACCAAGATTTGAGTCAGACACAGATGTCCCTGGAAGGAGACCCAGAGCTGAGTGGAAAACTGCAGTTTTCAACACGCTACGATTCTTGGACCTGATTGTTAAAGCATTGATTTCTGACCCTGATTGATTTTTATTGTGAACATATTTTCTGAATATTTCCTCCCATGATCAAAACTTTCTTTCTGCAAGACGCTCTTTTGGTTAATCCATCTGAATCTACCCAGGTTTTTACGTTTCCAGTCCACTTCCACACTCTGTCTAAAACTGGCCATTTAAACCACGTCTTCACAGATGATTTGGATGCTCTTGGTGTGTTGCATGTGTCTGGTGCCTCACTATATCTTCCTGTGGTCCACCACTGGGATCCATTCCCATGACTAACAATGGATCCCAGTTCTTTCACAAAGTCTGACCTATTGAAGCTCTTGATTGCGACTCATCTTGGAGATTTAACTGCATGTGTTTTCTGTCACTGCCCCCTCCTATCTGAGCATTTCAGTCACAGCCTTCCTCCGCCTCTCCTCAATCTGTCAGCCCACAACACGCAGTCCCATTATTAAACAGCCCTCATGGCTCCCATTTGCCAAACCAGCTGTGGGGCTGGCGTACAACTCCACCAAGATTTGAGTCAGTCACTGTCACGCTCAGATAGGAGTCACTGCCCCCTCCTATCTGAGCGTTTCACTGCTGAGCTGTTTCTCATCTCAACAGACCATCAGCTCCTGTCTGTATTCTTCCAGAGAAGGATGCCCGGGAGAGACGGATGAAAGGCCAGGAAATGACTGTGAATGGGAATAACCCACCCACTGGTGCCACTCCATGAAATTCACCCTCAAGAATCTTGTCATTCAAGGCTGAGCTGCTATAGTGTGGAAGGACTTTGAGGGGATAGTTGAACTGGATGCACTGCAAATCACTTAGTATGGTGCTTCAGCAACCTCAAATGATTGACAGCTCCTTAAACTGACCTTTGACTCTCTTGTCTAGTTCACAGTGAGGCTTGAAAATAAGCATGGGACCAAAATAGTTTCCCCATCGTGCGTTTTGTATCTGTAATTGGCTGTGAGGGCCACACATGCTGACTACTTTTCTAAAGTGAGTAGATTAGTGTAGAACGCCAACAACCAACACACCCAGGGTACCGTGCATCTGGACATAAATAGTCCATGACCAAACGTCACTATGTGAGGTCGGTGTGAGAATGTGTTGGTGTAAGTGTTGCACATAGATTTTAATAATAACTAGATTCTGGTCATCAAGATGGCGCCTATTCATTGCTCACCTGGTGCATATGCCAAAAGGTTTTCTAGCTTCTGGGTTTAGTTCTGCACTATGCAGAATGTTTCTCCTGCTGGCCCGCCCATGAGTTCCTGCTTGTTTGATGACATCACAGATTATTAAATTGCTTTTTTTTTTGCTGCAATACTGCAAGTGACCACTGGAAACAAATTGGCTTCAAGGCTGAGTGACTTTCCTGGAGGCCTGGTGCTGCACAGTGATTTAGTGTTAGCTACCTCACATGATGCACCCGGATTTACAGGTGTAGCCGAGGGTTTATAGATGTCACCTATACTGTGGAAAACTCTAAAATAACAAATATGGAGGCTCCAGTTTCACGCGAGGACCACTTTATTCCATTTGTTTCCCAACAGTAAACTCTGCAGCAACAACACTGTTTCATAACACTTCCGCTCTCTGTTAAGCCTTCAAAATAAGAGCTCAAGGCATATACTGTGGTGACAGCTTATAACAGGAACTTAAAATCAAAAAAAGAGACAAGTCCATAAAAATAGGTTACACAGGTAACAATTAGCTCATGATTAATATTGTGTACTGTAATTTAACTCTTTGAGGCCAGTTTATCTTCGCTTATAACATGTAAAAACAAAATCTTACATTAAAACTTTAATTAAATTATCAAACAATGATTTGGCAGCCACCCTACTCTGGGGACCCCCTAAGGGTTGCAAGTACTCGAGTTGAGGGGGGATGGCATCCCCCTTGAAATAAAAACGGTCAAAGTCATCCCCCTTCTAAAACTGCCATCCCCCCTTTCCATCCCTTGTGTCATTTTTTGAATGAACGTGGTATTACTGCTATTTCAACATTTAGTTTTACCTTTGGTTTTACGCATATTGAGTAAAATACTGGCTTCTCTGCTGCTAACGCTGCCGGGATACAGCTGAGGAGGAGCCGGCTGCTAATGCTATGTACCGGGACACTGCTAATGCTGCTTGCCATGCTGCTGTAGCTCAGTCGTAACTGTAACTGATGCTGAGACTCTACTGACTGTGTGACTGGTAGACGGCGGTGGGTGGCGGGCCAAAACACAAATTCAAAACATAAACATGATTTGCGGACTGTAAAATTTTCTTTTAAATACGAATATTCTGGCCTTACTATTGTTGTCTGTGAGATCAGTATGTTATATGAACATTATTCCTTAGTCTCTGTGACATATTAGGAGGATTTTACGACTATTTGCTTTAGATTTCTTACATATAGCTCCTTTAAATTTAACAGAGCCTGAGCTAGCTTACGGTTAACAGATGTTAACACATTTGGGGAACATTTAGAAGAATTTGGTGAGCCATTGATTTTAGCTCCATGTAAAGTGAATAAACATGATGTTTACCAGCTAATCCTCCGCTCCTCTGCCTCAGCAATGCAGTGTACACATTTTTAGAACTGCTATTTTTTTTTTTTTTATTGAGTGAAACATGAAGCCGACTTTCACAGCAGATCTTAGTAATGTCAGTCAGATAAAGTAGTAACTTAAATAACTTAGGAATTCATTTTATAGAGTATTAGTAAAGGTTCAGATGTGGACAGTGCAACAGGTACCAGAGCTCTAAAAGGACATTTAAGAAAATGCTAATTTAATATTAGTTAAATATCTGTAAACAAAAAAAAAAAAAAAAAAAAAAGATAAATTGTGGGTGAATTACACTGAAAAAGAACCAACACTGGTGGTCAGCCCCCAGGTTTAGTCACTGGGACTAACCATAGACAGTCAGTGTGACTAACTACTTCTGCTACCTCACTGAAAGTACTACCCATAATCACTTCTACAGTTGTGCCCTCAGGAATAAGGTGGATATGAGTTTTCAAAGTTGGCATTTTATTCTTAAAGGGGGAGCGTAGATTTGGTCCCCCCAGTGTTGTCTCCATGGCTACAGCCTTGCTTTAACATCATATTTGAGTATTCTCATGACTTCAGTTTACATAAAAAGTCATTTCTCGCTCGGCTTTGATCTCTAATGATGCCTTAGTGATATTTTTTCACACAGTCATTTGTGTAATTGAGTGAGAAAGTCGGACAGTCTGCGCCGCGGAGACTTTGTGATCATTGGAACTGACACTGTCGCAGTGACGCTGCTGTTGTCTCTGTGAAATGTCAACATTAGTACAACACAGACTGTCTGCCTCTGCGCTCCACAATGGGACTGTTGTATCAGTGTCAAAGACACGACAAAGTCTTTAAAGTTGGGACACTTGGGAAAGCTTAGCTTGGCTCTGTTTTCAAATATTTAAAGCTCCATTCACACCCGGTCTCTCTGCTGTGATGACTGAAATGTGCTTTATGTTGAAATGATCAACATGAAAGATCATTTTCAAGCAACAACTGATAATCATTATTCAGTTACACACACCCTTCTCTTCTTCATGTGTCCCTTCTGGTCTGAGTCTCCCTCACACAGATCTTGCATAAGGATCTGATACTGTACTCCTTTGAAAGCTTGTAAATGAATCCACACAGCAGCTGAGTCTTGTGTTGCCTCTGAGACTTTACAGATCTGAATGAAAACATCAATGGCCAACCTAAAAATGTTGGACCACATGTTTCAGATTTGGATTATGTTTTCCATATGTCCCCTTACATTACTGTGCAGAGTAGAATTCATCCAGTCTCTGTACTGCTGCTCTGGATGTTTACATTTCTTTACACTGAGCGAGTGGGCATCCTTCAAAGTTGTGCTGCAGCAGAGAAACGCTGTACATGGGAATGCAGTTAAGGGTTTGTTTACAATTTTTACAGACAGAGTTTAAAAGTATGACATCAAAGTTGGTTGTCGGTGCAGATGAATCAGAGCCCACACTGCTCAGTGTCAGAGACCTTCACATTGTACGTTTACATGACAGAGAAAATCAAGTTTTTGTGTTATGCAGGATTTATACTTCTGCATCTAATCCATGGCATACCTACCCCACAGCCTGACGTGCACCTCTCCAGAAATGTAACTACACCTCATGGTGACGCAGACCTTCTGTCTATGTTTGTAAGCTGAGACCATTTCCCTCAGTGGAAGCAAAGATTTTATTTACTTTAATTTCACAGATAAGAAACAATAAAACCTCCATCAAGTCTTGTGTGTGATTTATCTTTGGCTTCATATGAGCAGGGGAAATCTCCACTCTTCGCTAGGCTAATTTATCCAATGTAAAATGCCAAAGGCTTGTGCTAATAATGTTAGCATGTTATATTTGTTTGGAAAACGTGTTTAGTATAAGACAGTTGTTTTGTCAGTGAACCTTGTGAGTTGTAATGGAGCTGAATTTTGTTACGTTACCTTTGTTAAATATTGCTGTTGTCCCTGGCTTCATATGAGTAGAGGAAAACTCTGTTAGCTGCTATGCTAATTTATACAATGTAAAATGCCATAGGCTTGTGCTAATAACGTTAGCATGTTGTATTTGTGGGGAAAATGTGTCCAGATAAAGACAAGTGTTTGTCTGTGAATGCTGCGAGTTATAGTGAAGCTGATTTGTGTACTTGTGTTTGAAATTGTCTCTATTAAGCCATGTTTAATGTGTGTTTAATGTGTGTTTAATGTGTGTTTTGAATCCACTAAACTTTACAGCACTTCACAGAAACCCCGCCGCCAACCAGTGCCTTGGAGACACCTGGACACACCACTGCACAAGTATAAATGCTCACAATGGCGTAGGCTCTGTCCCGCCTTAGTCCAACTAAAACCTGACTTATTAAATACATGTAAACATGTTAGTCCGACTGAAATCGTTTTAGATCAAATATCTCAGTCAGACCTAGAGAGAGCGATTGGGAGTTGAATTCCTCCTGCATGTATACAGTCAATCGGACCCAAACTGGCCGAGGCGCTCTGAGCATGCTCCACAGTTTCCGCCCCGGGCTTTGACCCAGAAGTCCAATAGCATTAGATGTATAACACAAGAAGAAGTCGCTAACAAGGTGGCAAATTCTACATCCAGAGCCGTGACTTTTTGGAAGGACGAGGAGACACAGCTCATGCTGTCACCACCTATCATAGCAGAGACAGACATGCTTTGGTCAATAAATCGATTCCCCTCCTGTGCTTGTATTCTGGGACAGAAAACTTCTTTAATTTAAGCAGTATCCAGTAAACTCATGCATCGTTTTTTTGGAGTGTAAGCAACATGATTTAATTCCAAGTGTAGAACAATTTTCGAAAACATTTACTCATCATTACAGCTCAGGGAAGAAAGACTTGGCTCATGTCTAAGCGTCCAACTACAGGGTGCATTGCTGCCAGTGTCTAAGGTAATAAAACGTTTTTAACAGGATCCATGGTTTCCCCGTGGTCCTTGGCTGAACATCCAGTTTTGACTGCTGACCTCTTAAAGTCCATGTGTGCGTGTATGTGTTTGCACAGGTGCGTCTGCAAATCTGTGCATGTGTGGTGTAGATAGAACTTCAGTCACTCTGATCTTTTTTAAGATCCTCAACCTGGTGTTTGGTTCGATTCAGTCTACTGCAGACATCAGACATGTTTTGGTGGCCGGTGTTTGTCGGAGCTTTCAGCTGCAGGGAGACTTGGCACCAGCAGACGTCGGCCGAGGCGAGTGGAGACACTGAAGGACTCTAGCCATGCGTAGTAAGAGAGCAAACATTCTCATCCTTAATCCCCCCCAAAGTAAACTTGACCACCAGATTTGTCCAGGCCTCAGGACACGGCACCAGACAGGATGTTAATACCTCCTCTATTTCCTCAGATAAGTTTATATGCTCTAACTGGAGATGTTTTTTTGGCTAAAAACAGACCTGGACTGGACTTAGACTGCTTTTTTAGGTTGTTCATTAGTCATTTCCTGTTGTGTGGAAGTTGCAAAGCAGGTATGGAAGGTACAGGATTATGAGTTTATACAATGTTGGCTACTTTTACCATCTGTGTGTGCATGTGGGTGTGTGTGCACGGGGAAACTGAAACACCTAAGAGAGTCACAGTTGTATTTTGTTTCACCTCATAGTCCAGTTTTTAAAGATATATGAGTAGAGCATGCTGTGAGTGGGAGCCACACTGCAGAGAGACAGCCATGTTGGAGCCACAGATGGGCAAACAGAGCAGAGCTGGCACTGCTCATTTCTATAACAGTCTGTTAAGTAACAAAAAATAATAGCACAATATTTCAGTATACTGAAATGCCACACTACACATGATGAAACTAAAAAGGAATCACAAATAAATCTTATCAGCTCAACTTTCCAAATGATAAAAGTTCCTGTTTAGGTGCATCAAATTCTCACAACTGACTTCTGTTAATTGACAGTGTGAACTGTCTCACATGCTGCCTAGTCTGGAGAGAGTCCCTTTAAGAAGTGTATTATTGTCTCAGGCCACACACCAGTCTCCAACATGTCTAACTAAGTTCATACTATGGATGGCCATTTCTGTCAGAGGGTAATGACAAAAATAAATAAATACATTAATAAAATAATGACTTTGTATTCAAAAGAATGAATTAATATCTCAAAATAATAAGAAACATACAGTCATTATTTTCAGATTTTCTCATTATTTTGAAAGAGTCATCATTTTAAGAAACTTTATTGATATTTTAAGATAATTAAGTCATTATTTTTAGAATGTTTCTCATTGTTTTGAGGTACTAAGTCATTATTAATGGATACTACATCATTATTTTGGAAACATTTCTATTATTTTGAGATTTTAAGTCATCATTTGGGATACTAAGTCATTTAAGAAAGTTTTTTATTATCTTTAGATACTAAGTCATTATTTTGAAATACTAAGTTGTAATTTTAAGAAAGTTTTCTTTTATCATTTTGAGATACTAAGTCATCATTCTGAAAAAGTTTTTATTATTTTAATAAAGTTTTTTTTTCAGATACTTAGTCATTATTTTGAAATACTAAGTCATAATTTTAAGTAAGTTTTTTTTATTTTGAGATAGTTTTTTTTATTATTTTGAGATACTTAGTCATCATTTTGAAAACTTTTTTTATTATTTTTGAGATATTAATTCATTATCATGAGATGCTACGTCATTATTTTTACATTTTTTGTCATTTTTATGACATACTAAGTCATTTTTTGAGAATTGTTTTATTATTTTGAGATATTAAGTCATTATTTTGATAAACATTCTTAATATGATAACCCAACAGAATCTTTCTTTAACAGAAATGGTTTTCCATAAAGTCCGGATGTTTACTATTCTTATAAAAGATATATATTTTGCCTGTTTTAATACTTGGATTTAGAACAGTTTCATGAAGATAAGGACATGCATGTACAGAAGCTTTTCTATTCTATTTTGTTTCATATGTAGGACATGTTCTGCATTTCGTCGTCAGACAGATCCTCCTCAGAAAATACAATGTTTTAATGTTAAACACCAAAACATTACTGTATATGTTTGAGGAGGAGTAAAGTGTCCCCAGCTGTGTGTTATGTATCATCCTAAAGACTGAGCTGACTGTGTTCGCTCCTACTGATCAAACAATCAAACAGTCGATTGTGTAAGACTTGACCCTGTAGTGTGTGTGTGTGTGTGTGTGTGTGTGCATGTCCCGACCTATACGCTGCATATGGGGATTGTTTGAGTGAATGAACCGGACTCGTGTGACTGCACAGGTACAGTATGTGTGTGAGAGCCTATAGGCCTGGATCATTAGCTGATGGGGCACTTGGAGTTATTTGTACCAGTAGCTGTGCATGAAGGGAATGTTATTCTAAAGCCTGACTGTGGAATGCACTATTCAAACACTATAGACCTACCCACACACTGTACTACGTTCCCTTCACAGGCTGATTGAAAACATCAGAGTAGCACCTCAGTCACACAAAATGATGTTTGTTCAAATGTGCTACTTTCATGAGTCTGTACAGTGTATGAAAATATCACGCATGGCTGGGAGCGTTTATCTACCGGTGTGCTGGAAAAAATGCGTGGGCATACATATTCATGCTCCATAACGTAACAGGTCAAAGACAGATCTGCACAGTCCGGTGCACTTCGCAGCCATCAGTCTCTGAATGCCGCCGCAGAGGGGAGGGTTGTGGTTGTGTGATAGCCTTCTTCTCTCAAGTGCTGAGGATTTTTGGAGGTTTTTAAATTCTTTCCTGAAAAGTATCTGTTTCTGCTCCCACGGAGGCTGGCGCTGGTCAGCTCAGGCTCAGAGGCTGCATGAGCCAGGGCTTACTGAACAGGTGTGGTGTGAGGAGATACAGTCAAGAGCTCCAGATAAGAACTCAGGAGAGAGTTTTATCCAGAGTTATTTTAAGATCGGTAAACCTACGAACCCTCCTTACATGAGAGAGGAAGAAAGACAGAGTTACTTAAAAGAACATAAAATACAAAATAATTTATAACCTGAGAGAAGTAACAGTTTCCTGTGTCACGCGTTACAGTTTTCTGATCTGATACTCTGGTTAGGTCTGATTTGGTTCATCATATTAATGTTTCTAAAGTGACGTAGTACATGAGCTAACTTTATCATCCGGAGGTGGAGGGGATGGTGGATGGTGCAGCACCGCCAATCTGCCGACCACTGTGTGAAACCAACAAAGAAAACTGTTTGTTTTTTGGTGAGTCATAGTTTTATTTCCAGCAGATTTTTAACAACCAAAAGGGAGTGTTTTTATGCAACCCGTCACCGTGTTTCCAGCAGGGATAGTGCTCTCAAAAACAGTTGTTCTTTACAAAGACATCACTGCATTTCCAGCTGGAATAGTGCTACAGAAAGCAGTCTTTTTTTTACAGAGGCATCACTGCATTTCCAGCCAGGATGGTGGTCAAAAAGTAGTTGTTTTTTTACCAAGACAACACTGCATTTCCTTCCGATATTGTGCTCCAAAAAGCAGTTGTTCTTTACAGAGACATTGCTGCATTTCCAGCTGAAATTATGTCACCAAAAGCCCAATGTCCCTGCTTTTTCTTTTTGGAATAGTGCCACAAAGAGTCGTTGTTTTTTACCGAGACATAGCTGCATTTCCAGCCAGGATTGAGTCGCTAAAAACGGGGGGTTTTTTTGTTCTTTTTTAGTAACATGTCTCCGTTTCCAGTGGGGATAGTGCCTGGAAAAGCAGTTGTTTTTTAATCGAGACATCGCTGTTTTTTCAGCCAGGATTGTGCCATGAAAAGCAGTTGTTTTATAGCAAGACATCACTGTGTTTCCAGCGGGAATTGTACCCTGAACACTGCATATTTTAAGCCGAAACATGATCTTCTCCTAACTATAACCAAGTGTTTTTCGTGCCTAAACCGAACCACACGTTAACCACAGCTCAGTCTCAGTGTATCAGCTACATAATAACATACAAATGCTACATATAAGTGTGTTGCAGAAACATACAATGCCAACATTTATTGTGGCGACTGGGTTGTGTTTCACCACACACATTCTTATTGGATAAGAGTCATAATTCCTACGACTGTCATCAACTCATAATGTGTCATTTTTAGGCATTCAGTGAAGTGACTTTTTTTTAGTGCCTCTTGGGATGACTCTCCTTTCATACATCATGTCTTGTTTAATGACCGCTTTCTTATTTTTGTGATTTTAAGTTTTCCAACAGGTTGTGAAGACACTCACCGTCTTAACTGCTGAGTCCTGAGGATGAAGTTACGGACTCAAAGTGACACAAGCATGGCCCCTTATCTAATAACATCATCTTAACCACTTTATTGGAGAGTGAAACTTAAGCTTATGAAGTTATTTTCTAACTCTTATTAGATTATGCAAAGTCACAGTGTGTCTCGGTGTTGACCTGCTGTACAATTTTCTACTGCAATAGATACTTAAAAGGATCATGTTGGATCCATTTAAGATTTCACCTCCAGAGAAGTTTATCCTTAAGTGTCTGATCATATGGCCACTTTTGTCCTTTGGCTTGTTGAACTCTAATTTATTGATTTCACCCAGCTGTTCCCATAAATAATAGGAATGATCTAAAAAACACAAAATCAGAGCTAATTTTGAAAAAATCAGGTATTTCCCTTTAAAGTTGCTGTTATTATTTGTAGAAAATAAACTTTTATGCCGTTAAATATCAGCTGAGACGTCCAACTTGAGGTGTTTTTCTGAAGTTGGTTCAAGTTTTCATTAGTATCTATGTCTTTAACGAAAGTCTCTGATTGATTGGCGCTCGTTACCTTTTCATCCTGACAACTTGAGCCCCGCTTTTAAGTTAAAAATCTATATTCTTAACCTTTTCCCCTCAGCCTCAGGCCATAAACTGAGTTTCCATGTGCGTGTGGGAGTTAGTGAACGTTACTGATAGACGCTATTATCATGCTGGATGTCTACAATATTTTACATTCACAACCTGAAACTCTCCCAAAAATTCTCTGGGTGGAAGCCAGACGCAGCTTCCAACACATGGCTTACATTGTGTTTAACATAGTGCTCTAACAGGGAGTTTGGTATTTCTCTCACACTTACTTTATTTTAGAGAGCTGCTGTCCTCTGACCCACAGCCCCTCTCAGCTCAGGAAGGTTTTCTCTCTGCTTAGTTGACCATGACCTGCTCTGCAATTTTTCTACCCCCTCTCCCACTCACAATTTTTTTTTCAAATCCCTTCCTCAAACAGAGGCATTCATGGTTTGGTTGTTATTAAACCCACAGCAGACACAGACAGTGACTGTGAGATTACTCATCCATCGCTATTCACTTGGAGCTGAGGCCGGCGCTGCAGTAGAGCTCTTTGGCCCCATAATGGGGGACTATGCAACATGATATAGTGCTGTATACTATGATGTGTCTGTTAGTACAAAGCAGAGGTTTAGCGAGGGGGGAGGGTACAGAGATAAAGATAGGTACTGCCTCAGGTGAAAGTGACAGGTGCATGCAGGTGTTCTAAAAGCAGTTATTGTAGTTGGGCTTGTTTTGGAGTTGCAGCAGCAGTAATTTAGCAGCTCGTGGACAGTGTTGTCAAAATTCACATAGGAAATGGAAAAGGTGGTACAGTGGTACAGTGGTTAGCATTGTCACCTCACAGCAGGAAGGTTCCTGGGGTTCGAACCCAGGCTGTGGGACCCCTCTGTGCAGAGTTTGCATGTTCTCCCCGTGTCAGCGTGGGTTTCCTCCAGGTGCTCCAGCTTCCTCCCACAGTCCAAAGACATGCAGGTTAATTGGTGACTCTAAATTGTCCGTAAGTGTGAATGTGAGTGTGAATGGTTGTCTGTCTCTATGTGTCAGCCCTGTGATAGTCTGGTGTCCAGTGTGAACCCTGCTTCTTGCCCTGTGTCAGCTGGGATAGGCTCCAGCAAACCCACAACCCCTAACAGGATAAATGGTTATGGAACATTTTTTGTTAATTGGTTATACAGTTAAATGAAAATTAGCCCAGTTGGACAGAAAACTCCACAATTTGGCAACACTGCTATTCGAGGCCATTAAAATACTTTAGAACAATCAGCGCCCAGTTGCAACAAAAGTTTGTACTTCTACAGCGTAAATATAGACAGTGCAGGCAGTGCTGTTGCACTGGGGCCCAGGGGGTCGAGGGGGCCCTTGGGAATGATTCAGATTGCCACCTTGGAACAACACCTGTGTTCAAAGAAGAACTCATATTAACTGAAAAATGGTGCCATTTGTTATGTTCAAATTCCCTAAAAATACAAACCCATCTCTTTTTCTTTTCTTCTTTTGTAAAATAGTCAGAAGCAATCTATAACAAAATAATATTCTTATTCTATATAAACTATAAATACTGTTAGTAAACTATAAATATAAAAACTATTAAATTAAATTAATAATTTCTGTAGCGCTTTTTAAACAGGAGTTGTGCAAATTTGCAGGAAAGCCCAATCAGTCTTTTTTCAGCATTGGCAGTATAAAAACAAAATCAGGGAGTGCAGCAAAATGCCGCCTACCTACTTTTGTTTATACAGAATGCGCCTTTTTCGGGGCAATGGGGGGCGTGAGCAAGTAACAAAATGTGTAGCTCAGCATGTGACGTAAACAGTGACGTGGGAGGGAAGCCGCAGCTGGTCAGTCCTTCGGTGATTCTCTCATAAGTCAGCCCGTTCTTCACCGTCCCCGTCATCTGACGGTTAATGGCCTCTTTGTTTGCGAGGACAAGGAGGGCGCGCAATTCCTTGTCTCCCCAGTTGCTCATCTTTACAGTGTCTGTCAAGTTTGTGTTTCCCTCTTGCTACTAGCTGCTCGCTAATTCCTGCTATCAGCTGTTTCCTGTTTATCCACCACCAGTCGCACGTGCGGCATCATCAACAGCTCCTCCCACAAGTCATCAACAGCCCCTCCCGTTGCAGAAGGCCGCCTCATTCTGTTTAAACTAAAAGGGTTCCGCCAATATGTCTACCCTACGAGGCGGAAAATTGGGCACCTCAGATCAACTCGC
The DNA here is from genome assembly GCF_041903045.1 of Epinephelus lanceolatus. Taxonomy (NCBI): domain Eukaryota; kingdom Metazoa; phylum Chordata; class Actinopteri; order Perciformes; family Serranidae; genus Epinephelus; species Epinephelus lanceolatus. Next base: position 41,197,929 of record NC_135747.1, read on the forward strand.
CAATCCGGCTCTGTGTGTCTAAACACTCGCAGTTTTCTGGCAAAACGGCCCAACATTCACGGAAAATCTGGCAGTGTAAAAGGGGCTAGAGTTTCTTTGATATTTTTGTCATACAGGTCTGCAACAGGTATGTTGATGCTGCCTAATGTCAAGACTTTATTTGATCATGTGACAAAACGATACGAAACAGGAGCTAGTTTAGACGCAAAGTCTGTCAGGACTGACGAGCTGAGTCCAGCGAGCAGCTGTGACTTTTAAACAGAAAAGTGTCAGTGAGAAAGCTCCCCAAATTAGATTCATTTGGCTTTTTTAGAAACAGTTGCAAGTTGTGTGTGTGTGTGTGTGTGTGTGTGTGTGCGCCTTATAGTAACCAGCATTCACTGGGGCTCGTGGTGACTACCTTAGACCACTGGTGGTAACTCAGTTGTGACGACACTCTGATTCGCCTCTCCCTCCAGGAGTCTGGTGGGTGGTGTATCACAGTGTGTAGATTCATGGCAATGAATCACCTTAATTCTGAGAACACTGATTGGGTTACAAGAGAAAAGCAACCCTGAATCCATAACCCATCCCTAATGTATATACTGCGCTGATCCCAAGTTACATAAACCATAAACCCATTAAATGCAAGATTCGTCCCATTACCAACCAAACTGATCATACCTATGCAGACATCACAGTATATCAGGAATGTTAAGGTATTGTAGGTGTTTGGAAGAGAAGAGGAGCACATCATGATGCTGTGAAACTTTAAAATTGCTTGTTATAACGGAAACAAACTAGATGAGTGAAGATATTTTACCTTTTAAACAAGCTGACACAGTAATTTATCCAAACAATGAGGAATTATTCAATAAAATTTAGGAAGAGGAACATTTCCTCCTCAGTAATAATTATCTAAAAACTCAACACGCTTAGAGGCCTAACACATTTACAGGCTTATTAAAGATGCCTATCGAGCATCATCAACTCTTAAAATCCAAGAAAAACATCCGCTGTCCGGCCTGGATCTGATTGTCGTCTCTGGATCTCTCTTCGCTGCAATGTAGCCAGATTTCATTATCAGCCTCATCTGTGCTCCATTATATATCTGCTATTTCCTTCCGCAAGGCATGGGATTTCTATTTTGATATGCGTTTGGATTTAGAAATGTTGAGCTGCATGTGTGTGTGTGTGTGTGTGTGTGTCTACAGTGTGTGGCTTGTATTCAAGGTTAATAGTCCCCTGTGCTCTCCCAACATGGAAGTCTGCAAGTCATTACCCAATCTGTGCTGCAGTATAACCAACAACAAGACTCCTGAGTACAGAATCTGCACATATAGTAGACACATATTTAATTTTGCGTATATATATTTCTCATTTGTTGCACAGTTTCTACATATTTTGCATTTCCTCTTGTCTCAGTTCATGCCTGCAGCTTATTTACAATTATTTGAACTTCATTTTCTGTCAGATTTATGTTTATATTCTATTTTGTTTGCTGTATCCTGGTACAGTTCACCGCTGGGATGACTCACTTTCCACATGGGAATCATTTATGTGTCGACATTGCTTGAAATCACCATTTTTGGCCATATTATAAACTCTAATAAAACTATCAAGTGGTGAATAAGAAGGGGAATTTTCAGTTTGTAAAGTAACTCGTGCATCAAATGAAAACTTTTAAAACAAGGTTAACGTCTTCCTTTTTCTCCGCAGATCCTCGTGCTATTGTTCCACAGATTCCTTCGCACATTCCCAGGGTTTCACAGCACTAAAACCATTAGCATACCAGTAACAAAACTGCACATGGAATTGATTTGGGATACAGTGTGGTCTCAGTGCATCGCTCCTATATCCAAGATAAATCAGCCTACATTCTTTTCCCCTACTTTATTCAAAACTAATGCAATGCAGGAATGTGCTTTGTCCCGCTGAGTTTGGGGATGCGGCTCATTGCAATTGGCTTTGCTGAAGTGGCCGTGACTCCGCCCGCAACACACACGCAGCTTAACTGAATTACAGGATATTCTCCTCAGACTTCCCTCTGCTGTCAGATATTGATTTGGAGGCAAAAGTTTAAACTGCAGTGGAGGGAAATTACTAAGTACATTCACCTTTGTAACATCCTGATGTAAATATTTCCAATGTATTCTCATCTCAACTCATCAAATATCTCTATTTTGTCAGTTGAATTTTGCACTGGGTCTTCTTTTGTGATCTTACAACACCAGTAAAACACCTCGTATTTATGTTTATTTCAATATGCAGCAGATGCACATGGTAAAAAGAACATCATGGTTTGGCTGAGCTTGGTCTCACTCTGAAGTAGACTTGCACCGATTTATTGGCAGTGCTCGGAATCGGGCCGGTTTTCACGTGATCGGCCGTGACCTGCTGATCACGTGGCTTGGGTGATGTGAGGAAGTGAAACATGGGCGCTTCTCACCTTAATCATTCACGCACACATCAAAAGAGAGAAGGAGAAAATTGGTAATTGTCCGTGTTAAACTGAACTGCGGAGCTCTCACTGCTGCACTGTGCTGCTTGAAACTGACGAGGTGTGTCCGCATGCTGAAGATGCGTGTGTCCACGTGCTTACTGGCGGGCGCGTGCCGAAGACTTGTGTGAATTTTCCACAGGAGATATTTTTACTTTGTTGTCTGTTCAAGAAATTACCTACAAATGCTATACACCAAGAATTACTACTTTATTTATCCATGTTTTTATTTATGTATGCCTTTTTTACTTTTTTATTTTAATACTGTACCTGAAGTTATATTTGAGCAAAAAGGAAAATGTTTCTTAACAGGTTAAGAAACATGTCACTGTTTTTGTTTGTTTGTTTGAGATGATTATTGAAAAGCTGGTTGTATCTTGGTTAAAATGTTCTAACAAAGCAAAGATAGAAAATATTGCAATATCTTGTGTGCTGTAAAGTGGTTTAAAAAAATTAAATCGGAATCGGCCATCGAAAAACTCTGCAAATCGGAAATCCGTATCAGCCCAAAAAATTGTAATCGGTGCAAGTCTACTCTGAAGTCGTCAAAATCTGGTGCTTGGGCAGTGACTTGTGGCATCAGAAACCAATGAAAAAGGTGTCCTTTAACATTGGCATGATACGCGGCTAGTTGCTGTTAAGACCTTTTCACACAGAAAAGCGCAGACCTCCCCCGACGAACCCATTCATTGTGTATGTGCTACCGTGGCGCAAGAGCGCACCGCTCTGCCACCGAGCTGAGCGGCGCGCGAGAGGGCGCATTCCGCGGAGTCTGCGCACCGCCAGCCTGCGCTAGAATTGAACATTTTTTAATTTCACCGCAACGCACTGTGACGACACCTCGGCGCGTCCAATAGCAGAGAAGAGCCTGAAGTAGACCCGGAAGTGATCACCATGGAGCTGTAGCTCCTGAACGAGCCTGTACTCCCCTAAATCCTGTCTTGCACACCTTGCTCTCCGCTTGCTCTGCGCCCTACCCCGCGGTGGGCGCCGCGAAAATTGCGCTCTGTGTGAAAGAGGCTTTATTGTTTAACAGTGCCCGGCGGCAACAGGGGAATCGACTGAAAATTAAAGCACCAAAAGTCTGACTGGGGCACGTGGGAGGGGAAGTGGACGTAGTGTCTTTATTTCGAAAGAGACTGTATGTCAACGGGAAATATCCTGTGAAAATGGAAATGTATCATGAAAGAAGACAATGCATGTAACAGGCAGAACTTAACATAGTGTCCCAGAACGTCAACAACCAACACTCCCAGGGTACCTTGGACGTCGTATGTGGACGTGGAAAGTCCATGACCTAACGTCAATATGTGACGAGGTCGGTGTGAGAATGTGTTGTTTGGCTCAATGTTCGCACAAGTAGCAAACACTGGGCTCCTGGGTGAAAGTCTGGGGTTTGCTGGACTCATCCACCTCCCCTCACACCCACCCTACATAGACTCTCCAGCTCCGTATGTTACGTTGTTAACGGTGGTGTTTCAACCTGATGCTGTCCAGCTGTGACATACACTGACACTGCGCCAAAGGTGCCTTTTTGCGTCAGTGTTTGACGCCAACAGCGACAATATTTGATGACTTGGGAATGAGAACATGCTGAAATTTTAGGTACTTTTTGCTCCAGAGAGAAATATTGTTCTTCTTTTCTGCAATAAAGCAAAGCAAAGGCTGAAAGTGATTGTTTCATTGCCCTGTCTGGTTTCATCTCTCACGTCTGTTTCACCGCTGTCTAGCATTGCATTTAATGCACCTGTAACCACTACCAACAGTGATGTCACAAGGTCGTGGAGTGCACTTATAAATCACTGCAGCAGAGTAAGAAGTTAAACTACTGGAGGTCAGCAAAATATTTAAGATAAGTGGGTTAGCAAGGGTCAAAACTTGAGATTTGAAAGTGTTTGCGTTCAGCAGTCAGGTGAAATCACATCAAGTCCATTTTATTATATCGTCTTAAATCCCCAAAATGCCTCAGAAGGCTTTACAATCTGCACCACACACACTGTTTATGCTGCGACCCTCGGTTTGGATGAGGAGAAAGTTCCACACAAAAACGTTCACATGCATGTGAGCAATACATCATGTTCAGCCCTTAACCATCTCATCCATGCAGATAAATCTCCCCCACCGGCTCTTAACTCTCAGGTTCACCCTTTAACAAGTTATTTCTACAATCTATCTGCTATGCTCCGCAGAGCAAATAGAACGTGTAGGATTTGAAAGCCCCACATGTTAGGGTCATTAGCTGGGAAGCCACGGCCTGGGCAGCCCCATGTGGGGATTGACTCATAGTTTGTCCTCCTTCACCACAGACCCACTATGATGTTTCAGCCCTATGAAAGGCTCCCTATTGACGTGATGAATGGCTTCAGCCTCATGGCGCAGCACTCAGGGAAATGGAGTCATGGCCGAGAGGTCATCGGTCCAAGCATGGTTTACACATGAACATAACCATCCTAATATCCACCCATGGGCATCAGTGGGTTAACACACTTACAGGCTACTTAGCTGAGCAAACTTTACTGAAGAATCTATTCACGTGTCTCAATGGGTGGGTTGTGTGACTAAGTGAAACTAAGGGCATTTCAGAATGGTCAAGATCCTGCAGCTGAGACTTAGTTCATTGCATTTTGAATGTGCTCAAATGAGTATTTTTATGTGACAGTTAAAAAATCAAATATACATATTTTTCCCTTTACCATTAGAGCTGTTTATCAGTCTAGATTGTTTTGGTGTGAGTTGCAGAGTGTTGAAGATATCGGCCGTAGAGATGTCTGACTTCTCTCTAGTATAATTGAACTAGATGGCACTCAGCTTGTGGAGCTCAAAGCTGCAATAAAGAAAGAAAGAAAGAAAGAAAGAAAGAAAAAACTGAAAACTCAACATCAGTGTCTCCTTCCAGAAATCATTACCCAGTTGCTCAAGACTGAAAAAGGGTCCTATGTTCCCCGGGTTAGATGTCCCCCCCGAAACGCGAAAGAAAAATACACTTACCTCATGTGATCGCGTGACCAAATTAGATACACAAGTGTGATGGCCTATTTCCAGCGCATAGGTCTGTATGCATGCTAAGTGGTCGAGTGACCGACTTGCGAAATGGGATAGACTCTGTCAACTTTACGAAGGCATCAGCAGCCTCTCCATTCATTCACATAAAACCGATAGCCAATTACAACCCAGAATAACCTACATTATAGTATTTGGATATGCGCATCACATGGGCTATATCTTAGATGCAACATTAAGCCATGCGGGTAAATGCTGGAATTAAATCACAGAAGCCCTGCATAGGCAATTTGTTGCAGGATTCGAAAATGAGCCCTTTCTAAATATATGTGACTCTTGGGGAGTGTCGTCTGCGCCTTTGGGCATTGAATCATGCGATCACATGAGGTAAGTGCCTTATTCTTTTGCGTTTCATGTTCTTGGAAAAACAGTAACCAGTTGCTAAAAGCATCCATGTTTGGTAGACGCACCAAAACAATCTAGACTGATAAATAGCACTACAGGTAAGAGGAAAAATATGTATTCTTGATTTTTGGGTGATCTGTCCCTTTCAATGCTGTGCTTCTAATATCTTACTATATAATGATGAAAACTCTGTGTGTGTGTCTGTTCCACGTTTTTCTCCTCACTGACTTGGTCAATCCATGTGAAATTTGGCACAGTGGTAGAGGGTCATGGGAGGATGCCAGTGAAGCAATATTACATCAATTGGCCAAAGGGGGGCGCTATAGCAACCGACTGAAATGTCAAACTTTGAATGGGCATATCTCATGCCCCGTATGTCGTAGAGACATGAAACTTTGCACAGAGATGCCTCTCCTCATGAGGAACACATTTGCCTCAAGAACCCATAACTTCCGCTTATATAGATTTTCCGCCATTTTGAATTTTTTGAAAAACACTTCAAATGGATCTCTTCCTAGGAAGTTTGAGCGATCTGCATGAAACTGGGTGAACATAATCTAGGGACCAATATCTAAAGTTCCCTCTTGGCAAAAGTTGGAAAATTTACTAAAACTGAGCTTCTATAAGGCAATGAATATTGCGGAGGGCGTGGCTCATCACATAAAGGTGTATAACATCTCAAGGGTTTCACCCATCACCACGCAACTTTGTAGGCATATGACCACACATAATCTGAGGGGACCCCTCCATTATTGACCCCATCAAACAAAATGGGGGCGCTAGAGAGCTAATTTCTTATCTAGGCCTAACCGCCATATGGATTTTTACTAAACTTGGTAGATATGTAGAACAGGACGCCTCAAGGTGACTGGAGAAATTTAACTCTAATTGGCAACTGGGTGGCGCTATAACAACAGAAAAATGCTGGTATGCATGGTATGGTATGCTGTACATAATCAGGGAAACTGTCAGTGTGTCATTCTGTCAGTCAGTCATTCTGTCTGTCCCACATTTTTCTACTCACTGACGTGGTCAATCTATGTGAAACTGCACATAGGCATTGAGGATTGGCATAGGTAGAAGGTGACAAAGCTACCAATGGGTATGGACTAGTTATAACTTATTTTACATTCTTATATTTTATCTTTCTGTGTATCCTTGATGGTCAAACATGTTGGTATTCTCTTACAATTTGCATGTGATTAAAAGTAACACATGAGCAATTATGTGTGCTTTTTTTAACAAAACCAAAACACACATGACACAGTCAAACAGATTATCAGCATGCAGTATGCTCAAAATACATTAGACTTCTGGGTCATACACATACATTTTAGGTGATTCAGATGTTAGATACACAGTGAAACCAAAGGGTAATTCCATGCAATGACTTAGCTAACATTGCTTTAGATAATCTTTGAGGTAAAATATAGTAAGTATCTGTAGGAACACAGCCATAACATATAATTAGAAATATTTTTCTTGCTGTTACAACCTGATCTTTGCTGTTTTTCTTGCTGAGACTTTATTCCTCCTGCCTTGCAACCTCATATTTCTCTCTTTGTGCTGTACATTATAAAGTGTTCAAATTACAAGTTACAATAAATCATTTCTTTACTCTCCAGCAGGTTTTCATTTTGTGCTGTTTGCACAAGGTGTGCACATCGAGGTGGATGGAGTCTCTGGTCTCAGCAAAACACTTGTGGTTGGGATTAAGCCCCACACCCAGGAGCCACCAACACACACACACACACACACACACACACATGCACAGCTGCTCTGTGTTTTTACATCTGAAGTCATGGTCTGGTGGAAAAAAACAGTAGTACACATTAAAACAGAGGACACAACCCCGGAGTGAACAATGGAAAGAGGGTGTGAAAAATGCCGATAGAAGGTGACAGCATGAGATCAGGGACAAGAGTTAAAAAGAAAAACGCATCTCCTCTTGATCAGCTCTGATGTCGGCATCTGACTCTATCAACCTCTGCATGTTGCTCTGTTTTTAGTTTTACTTTTTATGTTCTTGCTGAGCTCGACTAAATGATGGCACATGAGAATCATTAGGTTATTTTAGTCATATGAAAGCGCTGCCCTTTTATTTAATCCATGTCCTCTCTTTCATGTGCGTCCAAGCTCAAACCTTTAAGGGTGGATACGGTCGAGGAGTCTGCTTCTGAGGCTCATTGGGACATTTTGTGAGGGAAACATCCGATACCAATTATTTAAGGACACTTCTTGAGCTCTCTTTTTGGTGATTTTGCCTGCACAGCTTCGATCACATGCTCTTTCTATACACTTTATACAGGTGTTTCTATGGATGCAGTCTGTCCTCTATGTCTGCTTCTAGCCATTAGGTAGCCTCATATTGTGTTGATAAAATATTCCTCCTGGTATTCTCAGTGTTTCCTGTTGTTGCAGTTGTGTTGAAGTCTTCATGGTTCATGATTTGTCAGAGGTCGGCTGACTCTACTGCAATGCCATCATTTCACATTATAAGGAATTCCAGCCAGAGGGAGAGGAGGTTTGGGAACCTCTGATTTGCATCTCTGCTTTTTGCAGATGATGTGGTTCTGTTGGCTTCATCACACCATGAAATCAAGCAGGCACTGGGATGGTTTGCAGCCAAGTGTGAAGCGGTTGGGATGAGAGTCAGCACCTCCCAGTCAGAGGCCATGGTTCTCTTCCGGAAAACGAGTTACTGCCCCAGTCGAAGAAGTTCAAGTGTCTCTGGGTCTTGTTCATGAGTGAGGGTAATACGGAGCTTGAGATGGATGGCAGTTGGGTGTGTTGTCTGCAGTGATGAGGACACTGCGCCGGACTGTCATGGTGAAGAGAGAGCTGAGCTGGAAGGTGAAGCTTTTGATATACTGGTCCATCTACACCCCAGCCCTCACATATGGTCATGAGCTCTGGGTAGTGACCGAAAGGATGAGATCCCAGATACAAGTGGCTGAATTAGTTTTCTCCGAAGAGTGTGTGGGCTCAGCCTTAGAGATAGGGTGAGGAGCTCTGACATCCGGAGGGAGCTCGGAGTAGAGCTGCTGCTCCTTCCAGCGAAAGGGGTCAATTGGTGTGGTTTGGGCATCTGATTGAGATCCTCCTGAGCACCTCCCGTTAGAGGTGTTCTGGGTACGTCCCACTGGTAGGAGCCCCCGGGGCAGACCCAGAACATGCTGGAGGGATTACATATCTCATTTGGTCTTGGAACACCTTGGTGTCCTCCAGGAGGAGCTGGAAAGCATCACTGGTGAGAGGGACGTCTGGGGTGCCTTGCTTGGCCTGCTGCCCCCACGACCCAGCCCTGCATAAGTGGATGAAAATTGATGGATGGATGGAAATGTACACAGATTGTTCTGTGCGTATTCATGTGACATGTAAGGTGGAAGTGTGTAACACAGATTGTATAAAACGAAGGGCATAGCCATTGTGACATCGCCCATTGGTTTGTGGACTCTGTTTGATGCCCCAAGTTTGGCATTTTTGCCATCACTGTCTTGGATTTTTGGAGCCAGAAGTGACCATATTTGGATGAGAGGGTGGAGCTGTGGAGGAGTGAGGGGTAATTCTGCCTCATGTCTGCTAGCAAACAACAGAAAAACATCTAAAAGCTCCTGTGTCCTGAGATGCACCACTGCAGGGGTAAAAATCCCAGGACTCAAAGTTTTTACAAGCCAGTGAACCAAAAAATGAGCCTTTAAGACGGTAAACGTGGATACAAGCAATAAGACCTGAGGCATCTGCAGGAAGAATGTGACCTGGTCTCACAGAGATTCGTGAAACGACCGTGACCTCTCAACACTGCATTATGTGGTGGTGGCACATACTGTGTTGAAGTTACATGCTGGAAACAGGAAACACCTGCTGGAAACACCACACAAACAGTGCCAACAGAAAATCAATGAGGATCCTTTTATCTGGCTCAACATCGTCACGCAATGGGTGGTGGTCAATGTTTCGATCCCATAGGTAGAGCAAGACAGTCTGTGTAGGGAGGAGGTCAGTTGTGGATGGGTCAACCAAACACATGGCTTTCACTCAGGAGGCCGCTGTTTGTGTCAAATGTGAAACTAAAAGTCAATGTTGACTTCTTGTAACATAGTTATGTCCTCGCATGTACGGAGCCTGGGTTTGGTTGAAGGTGGCAGTGCTGTTTGGGCTGAGAAAGCCATGTGTAAGTAAGGAGGAAATCCAGGAAGAGGAAGGTTATTTAAGTGTGGGAGTGGCCTATTTGAATCCCTTTTGTTTGAGACCATGCTGCAAAGTGAGTGTATTTGCTGATCCTGTTAGTTTATTTATCTCCTTTAACTTTAGTTTATATTGTAGTTCTGCTATGTAGCATGTGAAATAGAGTATGGTGAATGTGCTAGGAAAGGTAGTATCAGCCCTGCTTCTACCTAGAGCTCGCATGTATGGAGCCTGGGTTTGTTGAAGGTGGCAGTGTTGTTTGGGCTGAGAAAGCCATGTGTAAGTAAGGTAAAGGAGGTTGTTGGGTTGGTGCGGGGAGGGGAGCAGTGAGACCTGGCATTAGGGGAGTGTCTCTGGGACACCAGAGATCACTGTCTAGCCTCCTGGAGGTGTCGTGGGACCAACTAGACGAAACACTGGTGAAAGGAGGTTCCCACCCGATGACCCCAAAGACATGTTAGTTATCACTGCTCACTGGTCTGTATAGTTAAGCCTTGCCATAATAGCTTATCATAGGGCTTAGGAGGTTATTCACTGAGTGCTGATCCTTTTCTAGGGCACAAACTTCTTGTGTTTATTTGAAAACTTTACATAGTACCAGGGGAATAGAGGTGGAAGCTAGTTAAGCTACATAAGGCCTGATTTTGATCTTTGTTTGGTTTTATCTTACCTGGTGATTCAATCAAATAGTTATAAAATATTGAAGTATTTCACTCCTGGTCATTCAGTGGGAGATCAGTTAGGAGTTTGTTAATATACGTTTCCGTCTCTAGTAGAGACAGGGTACTAAAATATTCCTTTGACATAGTGAAATCTAATGTTTTTAACTAGCTACAGGCATTTTGTTAGTGTTTCAGCTCTTAGTTGTGGCGCTGATTGTTTTCCCCTCCGGTGGGCGTGGTTTGATGTATGATCCATTCTGTTTCTCTCGCCGACCTGTTAGCGGCTGATGAAACAGAAGAAGGGTTCAGAGGCCAAGGGGCAAGGTCAAAGGTCATTGTGTTTATGAATGCAGCTCTAGACTGGACGTGCTGCGTCAACAAAAATTGATTATGGTCAGGATGTCACGGTGGAGTGAGACACTGTGTCACGTATTTCCACCAGGTTGATCTGCAGCAGAGTTTATATACCAGATTTGTCAAAATTTCTCAATATTAAAATGGCAGTCTCAAAGATTTTGGTCCTGGTTGATTTGGAAAATCTTACTTAATTACTTTGAACTCTGAAAAGCCAAAGAGCAGGAGACTGACACAAACAGACATGTCAAAATTACAGAAACAGTGTCCCTGCACTTCATTATGTATCTGCAACTGTGAAGTTAATGACAAATAGGCATTTTGGGCCAAACAGGGCAAGGTGACTCACCGAGGTGTGGTCACATCCTCTGAACCCTGACCATATCAAAATTAGAGATGTAGCAGGCTGCCATCTATCCACACACATCCTAGAGTTTCATGGGACATATGAGAATTATCAGGACCTTCTGAGCTCTAAATCTCAGAGAGAACTCAAGATGTCAGTGAAGTTTCAGGCGTATTACACTCACCCAGAGAGCCTTTGAACAGAACATGTGAGGCGCAGATGGGCTGTGTGGGATGTCAGACTTTGTGAATTGATTTGAACAGAAGAAGGGTGGTGCAGGACAGACAAAATGTTCTTTCTCAAACAAAGTTTCCTGATGTTTAAGACTGAACTGGGGCCCAGTTCCATCCTGCGTACTAATACCAGCAGTATGTGTTGTATACACGTTTTCATAACATACTGTTTCTGAACTCAGTGTCCATGAAGTTAAAGCACTTAAAGAGTAAACATGCCATGTCCTGCTGGACGTTGATTAGTCTCCAGTTTTAAAAATGAAGCTTAACAACGTGACAACAAACTTTTTTTCCAACATCCCAGTCGCCAGATGAAACTGTGGCATTGTACGCGTCTGTAAACCACAAATACGTTACATTTGAATGTTTCACACATGTAAATCAGTGACGTAGCATATGCCTGCCAAGCTGCAGACCACTGTAGACCACTGTTCAAGCAACATATCCCCATACAACTGTTCATATTATATCTTTCAAATTAGTACCCCATGGATGGCATCATCACATTACTTAACGCAAAGTAACATCAGTTAGCTTAAGGTAAATAAAATTACATAAATTAGGGTTAGGAAAAAAAACATAGTGACGACGTACCTCAAATGAGTGGTTCCCACCTGGTCCAGCCACAGGGTTCACCTCAATCATTAGTTTAAGGTCCACACAGTTCAATGTATCCAGCGTCAAACTTGCGTTCGCCCATGCCATTGAGCTAGTTTGCTGTCTGTAAAATATCTGTCTGTTAGTCACTCACTCTATAGCAGGGAACGGCACTTCAAAATAAAAGCTCTGTGCTGGAAATTCACTGTACTTCAAAGTAACACCTTCGCGAGTCACTTATGGCCCATTCAGACTGGACCCGGGACCCACCAGTTCGGAACCACTGCCTTGAAATAACTTAAACTTCACTGTGTTTCCCATGGTCCTGAACACATGTCTCCTAGGGGAAAGTCCTGTGTTTGTTTGACCCATCCACCACACCAACCTACTTCCTTATACGAACGTTTGATCTTCATACTGCCTCCTTCACCCATCAGCACATTGGTCACGTGATCACAACCTTCTCAATTACGTAGGTTATACCAGCTCATTCTCATTGCAAACTCATTAAATACCGACGCACAAAGGCACCTTTTGTGGTTTGTAACACTGCCGGGTGGCATCACCTTATATGCTGCATGCATCAACGTAATATAAAGAGCTGAAAGTCCCTATAGGGTAGAGTAGGGTGGGAAGGTAGATGGGTCCAACAAACCCAGGACTTTCACCTGGGAGGCTGCTGATCAGTTCCCATGTGACTTTTAAGCCAAACTATGGTGTTTTTTCTAAACCTAACCACGTGCTCTTGTTGCATAAGACGCAGTAAGCTACCTAACAAGTCATGTTTAGACACTTAAGTCCACTGACAAAGTGATGACATGCTTTGGGATGAGATTGGGTTGGTAATACACAAATTACTGGCTCATGATTAAGTGTGCTACATACAGTTTGTGGTGGATTACTTTTCATAGGTTTGACACCAACAAACAACAAATCCGGTTGTTATGGTGAGTCATTGCTGTGTTTCCTGTGGATTTTTAGGCACCTAATATGGATGTTTTTTAACAACCCATTGCTGTTATCCAGCAGGGATACTGGCACGAAAAGCAGTTGATTTTTTACAGAGACTGCTTTTCCTGCAGGAAAAGTGATTGTGCCCTGAATAACTTGATCTTTTTCTAACCATAGACAAGTAGTTTTAGTGCCAAAACCTAACCACACATTAACCACAGCGTTGCTGAAACATAAAGAAAAGCAAAGGTTAAACATATTTACTTCATAATAACGTACAAATGTAATATGTATGTGATTTGCAGAAACATACACTGCCAATATTTTCCAGGTGGCTGGGGTGATTAAACATGCCAATACCATATGGTGTGATTTTAAATTTAGTATTCATTAAGTTGAAGTACTTAATGTGTAAACACTTGATGTGCTGATGGAAGTTATTTAAACTTCAGTTTAAAATGTTAAACTGAACAAAGAGACAACAAATTGTTGGTCCAAAGAGGTCAGACTTTGTTGTTTGTTTTCCAAGATCCTCCTGGAGTTGTCTCGCCACCATCTGCAGTTTCTTTTAATCTTTTCCAGCTGTAAGGAGCTCCTGCCATTTTTTTTTCCTGTGCTTTGTGGGACAGTCGTGTCCACCAGATATACTTGTCAGTTTTCCAGTAAACTCATAACCCAGTTTGAATGTGTTTCTGTTCCATTGTCAGGTTAATGACAAACAGACATTCTCAGTGGATGAAACATGGCTGCTGTAGAAACACAGATCGGATGTACAGTATGTGCCAGCACAGCTATCATGACCTTTGACCTGCTGAGTAACAGAAATCCTGTTGTAAACTTCAGAAAATGAATGAACATTTAATCATTTATCAGGTGTGCTGGGTGCTGGGTGGTCGGAGCAGTGGGTCAGTATCTGTTGCACATGTGAATGCCACATGCAGCATGTGTTTTAAACGTATCTTCTCTTATGGCTCATGCATCTGCTTCCCTTATGTGTGGTGTATGTGCACTTGCATATGAACTTGGACCGCCACTGATTCGACTTTACTGGTTTGTCTGAATGTTATAAAGGTCTGTAATAAAGAAGCATCCGGATGTAGGTAAAATATAACAGCTGGCAGTCCTGGGAATGATTTGCACTTTGGCTCATTCAGAGTGAAGCGAGCAATCTGTGTAGTGGGCAGAGGACTGCACTGATTTTGCATACAGAGAATATAATTACAGTAAATCTTCAAGACCTCTGCAGGCTTTAGGATGGGACATGTAGCAATCAGCTCTGTGTAATGCTGACAGCACAATAAGGTGCCTCAGAGACACAGATTAAACATATCCGAGCCCATCTTGGCAAGTTCAGCCCACCGTAGCGGGAGCACGACGTCTGTCTTCTTGTTGACTTTAACCATGCTGAAATCACATGAGCAGTCACTCTCCATCCTGCAGCTGTTATTATCTGCTGACATCGGCAGGAACACAGGATGCTTCAGGCCCTTTCCCTGCTCTCATCATCCAAGAAATATTTATTCAATGGAAGTTTTACTGCCTGGGGAACCTGCATGTGACTCTGATATAAACAGCATTGTTATTGAAACAACCTGTAGATGAGTGAGCCGATTCCCAGTGTGACTAAACCTTTGTGTAATTAAACAGCTGACATCCTCTTGTTCCTGTTGGAGGTTTTAAGGCAAATGAAAGCATGTGGAAGTGGTGATTGTTTTATTTTTTCATGCAACATTTTTAGATTGAAGCAGTCGGACTGGAAGTGGACGGAGCTGGTTCACAGTTGAGAGCCTTCCTGGAGACTTTGATTGTTTTAGCATTCATTTCTTAGCATCACTTTACCAAAGAGTTAGCCAGGAATGTCTATTATTTCCAGATGCTCCAAATCTAGTGTTGCATCTCACCACTGACAAATATCACTTGCAGCACCAAGAGATAAATCAAGATAAGATGAGGTTAAGTTATATATTTTGTTTAGGCAGTGACAGGTGCAAAATGTATTATGTTTGATAGATACTAGCAGCTACACCAACCCAGTCATCGGAAAGTTTAGGCACAAACACCACTTGGTTTGGAAAAGATCATGTTTTGGCTTAAAATACTTAGTTCTGGGGAAACAATTCCAGCGGTAAATACAGTAATGTCTTGGTAAAATAGAATTACCATTTCATGGTTGTGGTTGCCTCCGTGTATGGGGTGCCGTTTGTAAAGTGTCTCATGCTGAAAATAACATCAACATTTTGCCACATTTAGCTTCAAACAATGTTTAAAAAAGTGTTGTGAATTTTTTAACGTCACCTTTTAACACATTTACAGCAATATTTGTTAATCTAAATCTAAATCTAAGTGTTAAATCTAAATGCTAAATCTAAATCTAAATGTTAAATCTAAATATTAAATCTAAATAGAAATATAAATGTTAAATCTAAATGCTAAATATAAATATAAATCTAAATGTTAAATCTAAATGCTAAATATAAATCTAAATGCTAAATATAAATCTAAATGTTAAATGTTAAATCTAAATGTTCTGGGTGAAACTAAATATTTAGCTAAATAAAAGCTCGAGATGGTCAGACTGTGTGTATAGAATCAATCAAGAATCTTATAGAATCGGATGTCTTAGTTACAACATGATTGAGCTAACTGGAGTAGTTTCATGTCGTATCCGACAACGGGAGGCTTTTAACAGATGACATCCTGATAGCTTTGCTGCTGCTGCAGCCACTGATGCTTTCTAGACATCGTGATTTCCCAAAATTGAATAAATACCACACATCGCAACACAAAACTGCTTTGCTAGCTCAATCATGTTGTAACTAAGACATCCGCTGGAAAAAAATATTTTTTCACGGACCGTTTAAGAGTTAATGAGTCATTACAGACACTGCTAACGGGGCTAAGAGCTAACGGTTGTTAGCTTAGCTTAGGTTGTTAGTCCCTCCGAAGGGATACTAACAACTCAAAGTACACGTCAAATAAAATTTCTCCAAACATGTTTCTTGTTATTTTAGGTGGTTATTATCACGCTAATGTATGTTCAAGTGTTCATTTCCCCAGATAAGTTGGTTTTAATTCGTTATTTGATTCTATAAACACAGTCTGACCATCTCAAGCTTTTATTTTGGTACTTCCGGTGACCGGCAGTGTGAATTTGCATATTAGCTAAATATTTAGTTTCACCCAGAACATTTAGATTTAACATTTAACATTTAGATTTATATTTAGCATTTAGATTTAGATTTAGATTTAATATTTAGATTTAACATTTAGATTTAGATTTAGATTTAATATTTAGATTTAACATTTAGATTTATATTTAGCATTTAGATTTAACATTTAGATTTACATTTATATTTAGCATTTAGATTTAACATTTAGATTTAGATTTAGATTTAATATTTAGATTTAACATTTAACATTTAGGTGCCACATTTAATATTTAGATTTAACTATTTAATATATTTCTAAGTTAACAAATATTGCTGTAAATGTGGTAAAAGGTGACGTTAAAAAATTCACAATACTTTTTTAAACATTGTTTGAAGCTAAATGTGGCAAAATGTTGATGTTATTTTCAGCGTGAGACACTTTACAAATGGCACCCCATATCCGCGAAGCAGTGAGGTTGTACTTACAGTTTACGTCCATGTCTGTGAAAACATGGTTGCTTTATCTTCACCCCTGCAGCACAAGAGTGTCGCCAGTTCAGTATCTGGACAAATGTCTAACATTATGTTCCTTCCTGTGACATGTGATGTTGAGTAATGGACAAGTGTTTTTGCAGAACATTATGATTTCACAGTTAAGTTGACCTTTGACCTACTGGACATAAAATGTCATTACATCATCATTTTACTCTGTTAGACATCTGTGTGAAATTTTGCCACAATTAGCCTATGAATTCTTGAGTTATGGCCAAAATCATGTTTTGTGAGGTCACAAAATTCGACCACAAAATTCTAATTATGTCATTCTCGAGTCCAAGCGGATGTTTGAGGAAATTTGAGGAAACTACTTCAAGGCTTTCTTGAGATGTTGCGTTCACAAGAATGGGACAGACAACCCATAAACATAATGCCCCTGGCCGTGGCTATCGGCGGGGCAGAGAAGTAAAAACAGTGATTTAACATTGCTGAACACAGGAGCTGCTGGTCTACCACTGCCTTGATTAGTTATTTTGTTTGTGTTATAATGTGAAGGTCACTTTGGATTCACCAAGTCACACAATAACACAAATTACTGTTTTTGTCAGTGAAGCTGTTAATGGCTTTGACAAGAGCATAGATGAGGAACTGAAGCCATTAACAGCTTCCCTGTCGGAACAAGCTTTCTGAGGGAGACGCAAACTGGTGAAAATACTCTTAATACAGCGTACACTTCAACCGACATTTATTTTTTAAGGTGGGACTTTTTTAGGAGGCTAAAGTATGTTTTGTAACTGCTCCCATCCACAGCAGTATGTTGCTCATCTCCTGTCACAGAACTCGTTTGTGCCAAGTTTGAAGAAACTCCCTCAAGGCCTTCTTGAGATATTGCTTTCACCAGAATGAGATGGATGCAAGGTCACAGTGACCTTGACCTTTGACCACCAACATCTAATCAGTTCATCACTGAGTCCAAGTGAACCTCTGTGCCAAAGTTGAAAAAAAATCTCTCCAGGCGTTCCTGAGGTATTGCGTTCACAAGAATGTGACCGACAAATGCATGGTGACCTTTGACCTATGACCACTAAAATCTAAGCAGTTCATTGTTGAGTTCAAGTGGATGTGTCTGCCAAACTTGAAGATACTCCCTCGAGGTGCTCTTGAGATATCATGAGGTATTAATATTGTGTTCACAAGGATGGGACAGGCGGATGTATGGACAGACAACCTGAAAGCATACTGCCCCCGGCCATGACTGTTGCCAGTACAGAGGCATAAAAACAACTGCTCTTTGCGCCACTATCCCCGCTGGAGACACAGCAACAGGTCACTACAAAACAGCCACGTTAGGTGCCTAAAATCACAACCACTTTTGTTGCTTGTTGGTCTCAAACAGTGGCCTGCAGCTTGGCAGACATCTTGCCTAGGTGACTCACTATTCTCTCCACTTCCTGATGACAAAGTCAGCTCATATTCTACGTCACCTTAGAATCGCTGATATAAAATGTATTAAATGTGCAAATATCACATATTGTGTTTGCAGGAACATAAAATGCCAACAGTTTCTTATGGCGATTGGACCGGCAATACAGCATGCATGTGGCAGTAGGACCCACTGTATAGTGTTTTGCCTTTGCAGTGAGAGTGGATGTGGCTCAGACCTAGTGGTTAACTTTTCTTTACTTAGGCCTTAATTACAAGTCAAACTGGATAACTTTCCTGGAGGAAATGGAAAGAGTCTGATTTGGGCTAAAGGAGCCAACATAAAAGAGCAAAGCCAGTCATTGCAATTGTGATATTTTGGCACGAAACACGTAAAGACAACATTCATTTTTTGCTTTTTCTCACAATAAACAGTCGAGGCAGAATAAATGCATGGTCAGCCTCGAAGTTTAAAAATACACCAGGACTGTATTTCCCTCTAAATCATCTGTGTCTGTAAAGTTTCTGAATACCAAAATAGGGAGATGAGGGAAAAACAGTGCACTTGGAAAAAACCATTATACGCACGGATGGGATTTTCTGGTGTTTCTCAGTCGGCTTTATTCAAAAGTTAAATTAACTTAAAATATCTATATAAAATAGAAGAAGCACTAAAATCCAATATGAAGGGGTGTCCTGTGTATCCTGTGTAGTTATAATACCTACTATTGATTTCAAGTCACTCAGCTACATTACATTGAAGCTACTGAAAGAAACATTCTTTTTTTAAAGAAAGGGATTTTTCCCATAAAAAATATTTAAATAAAATAGAAGACACACTAAAATCCAATATGAAGAGGTGTGTCCTGCTACTAATAATATCTGTTTTGATTTTGAGTCACTTCCATTCATTTACATTGAAGCTATTGAAAAAAAGTGCATTTTCTGTCAAATAACTTCAATGTGATGTGACCCAGCGATTCAATTTTAAACTTAGTGTTTATTTTGTTTTATGTAAATATTTTCATTGAAAAAAAGTACAATTTTTTCCCACCAACTTCTACGTAATGTGACGGAGTGACTCAAAATTAATACCAGAAATTGCTACCACATGCAGAGCACATAGGGTACACCTCTTAATATGGTATTTTAGTATTCCCTCTATTTTGTATAAATATTTTTATGGAAAATTCATGATTTTTTTGATTATGTTTTTATTGTTATTGTTTGCAATCGCTTCAATATAATGTGACCAAGTGATCAAAATCAATACCAGATAGCCTACTGTTTTTTGGGGGGCAATTCTTTCAAAAAAATGTTTTATATATATTTCGATAAATACATTTAATTTTAAGCTTTTTATATCTTTTTATTTAATAGTTTCAATAGATAATCAATCACATGTTATTAATTATTATTAATAATAATTATTATTATTAGCACAGGACCCACCTCTTCCTACTAAATAATAGTGCTTCTCCTATTTTATAAAAATATAATTATATTTTGTTAAAAATTGATGATTTCTATGGAAAAAAAAAACATGTTTTTTGATAACTTCAATGTAATATGTCCGAGTGAATTAGAATCAATACCAGATGTTATAACAACACATGGCCCGCCTCTTCCTATTTTCAGTGCTTCTTCTATTTTCTATCAGATTAAATAAGGTGTGTCGTTTGTGTTCTATATAGTGATACAGTTTGGTATTAAATCTAACTGGCTGGGTCACATGACATGGAAGTTATTGAAAAAAATGCCTTTATTTAAAATTAAAATATTTATGTAAAATAAATGAGTTGCACAATAGTAATGAAATATGTATGTTCCTACATGAGACAAATTTAGAATAATTTTAAAGGATAATTTTAACCATTAGGGGCAGGTCAGCATGAAGGTATTGAAAGATCATCGGTTTTATGTTATTGAACAGTAACACACTGATGATCCCTAAGTCAGCCTCCAGTAGTTATAGGGAGGGCTGAGAGGTGAGCTCACCGTCCTCCTGCTCACAGTGTGGGGTTAACTGGACTGAATCTCTGTCCAGTGACCAACTTAAAACTAACTTCACCGCAGTGTCTCAAAGTTTTCGCCTTACGCTGCTGTGCGCGCTCCCGCAGGTCGCATACAGATCACTGCGGGCGTGCACGAGCAGGGGAGCAAACTGTTTGACTTTTCTCACATATTCTACAAAGTGCTTTTAGTCAGCTTTTTTCATAAGCTTTGCTTCACTGAAACCTAAAACCGTCCCCCAAACTCTGCTCTGAGGTATTTGTATTGAGATGGGTGTTGCAGACTGAGCTGGCAGCAGACAGTCCTGGGGCAGGTCCTGCGCTGCGCCGCCAAGAGTCCGGAGGCTGAGGTTTGTGTGGACATTTCTGGGAAAGCCTCCAAAGCTCAGTTTTGCCAAGGAGAACCTGCGGAGGAGCACAGCCGCGCTTTTCTGTGCAGACTCAGCGCAGTGTGCACATTTCTCACATTGTGTCGGAGGTTCCTCTTCACAGAGCCAGATGAGCGTCTCACAGTTTGTTGGATATAAACAGCACCCGAATATTGATGGGATCATTTAAACCATTAGGGTTTTAACGCAAACCTGAGTGTGTTTTGGAGATGTGACGTGGTCCAAAACTTTTCTCCGAAGGACTTCATTCATTTACCCTGG
Source organism: Epinephelus lanceolatus (assembly GCF_041903045.1). Lineage (NCBI taxonomy): Eukaryota > Metazoa > Chordata > Actinopteri > Perciformes > Serranidae > Epinephelus > Epinephelus lanceolatus. The sequence continues at coordinate 41,218,872 of NC_135747.1, forward strand.
GGCTGAGGAATTATTACAGAGTGTTGGATGTTAATATAACAGAAGATCTTTCCTCCTGACCTGCTGGGATTATATCTGTAAACGGAAGTGTGGCTGAGATGAAGTTCTGGATATAACTTTACGCACAACAAACTCTTCTCTCATTCGCCTTGTCTGCCAATTACAGCTCAGAGAGTGAAGTGGATTTCCTCAGCAGAAGGCATGCTCTGAAACACATCAGTGGCAGACTGTTATGAGTCGATGTTGCACTCTGTGAGTCTTCATCTGGAATTAATTCATTAACAACCTCCAATGCACTAAAGACGCGCCAGAGTCGCGGCTCCACCACTGGATCTTTATCTTACCCTCAGTGAGTGTTTAGCCTGCTTTATCTGACATCTCGCCAGAATGCGGGGGGCTTTTGTTCTCACTTTAGCTCTGATATATCTGCTAACCTGGACAGGCGAAGCCGACAGACAGACTCACCTCAAGCGGGTGCAGTTGCAGAGACGCGCAAGACTGGGACGTGCCCAGCTGGGCACAACGAACAAGGAGCGCCTAGTCGGACGGATGCGCCCTGGGTTTGGTTCGGCAATCTCGGTGCACAGTTCCAAGAAGGAGGAAGATGTGCAGGCTGACGAGGGTGCTCCAGTTTCAGGCAGGACGGGGACAATGTTGGGCAAGAGAGCAGGAGGTCAGGGTCTAGTGCCAAGGAGAGGGGTGGCCGGACAGATCGGCATGCCCCTTCAGCAGGGCATGCTGCAGGATGAGGGCGCTCCAGGAGCGAGAGCAAGGGTCGCCCGGATGCCCAACAGCGCCGGGTCACCAAATCTGCTCGCCAGTTTTGCGGGGAAGAACCGCGTCCTGGTGATCTCTGCGCCCCATGATTCAGACGGCTACTACAGACTGATGATGTCTCTTCTGAAACCAGATGTGTACTGTGAGCTCGCCGAGCGCCATGTCCACCAGATTGTCATATTTCACCAGGAGGGAGAGATGGGGGGCAAGGTGAGGAGGATCACCACGGAGGGGAAGGTGATGGAGGAGCCGCTGGACACAGCACTCATCCCCAGACTCATGAGCTTCCTCAAACTGGAGAAAGGTAAGGGATGGGTGGAGGTGCTGAAGGAGGTGACTGTTTGTATTGGTTGTACTGACCCAACTTATTCTATATCCATGAATCATGTCTGAATGTCTCTGTTGTGGTGACCAACCTGAGCTCATGTAAGACAGCACACACCTCACTCACTCCTCATCTGGGTGGAAACATGACAGATAACCTGAAACAGTTTGTACCCAAATGTGATGAGAGATGTGGTGACCTGCAGGGAAGTTTGGGATGGTGCTGCTGAAGAAGACCCTGCAGGTGGAGGAGAGGTACCCGTACCCTGTGAGGCTGGAGGCCATGTACGAGGTGATCGACCAGTCGCCCATGAGGAAGCTGGAGAAGCTGAGACAGAAGGGCTTCGTCCAGAAGTGCAGAGCAGCAGGTGTGGAGGGCCAGGTGGAGGAGGGCACACTCACAGGTGAGAAGACGTTATTATTATGTTTATATTACAATGCTTTGATCCGTTTAATCACTGTTTGCTGTATTTTGCTGTTCACAATATTTCTGCTGTGATTCACAATTTAATTACAGGGACATGTCAAAATTCTGAAAAAATATGACAGTGTTTTGTTCTGCCTTGGATAGGAGTATCTGAAAAACTAAAACCCTTTGGAGGATTTGTGCCTGTATAACTGTTCGTGGCTTTTCACATTAGAATCTGTTTTGACACATTCATATAAGTTAAACCATTAGACTAATAAAAACTAGTAGGAAGCCTTTGGAGGGAAGTCTTTTATCTGTTATGTGTCTCTGTCTGGACCAGTTGATGCACCAGTAGAAAGAAAACCAGGGAAGAAGATCCTCAGAAAGCCCGCAACCACAACCACAGCTGCCACCACCACCACAACAACCACACGACCAACCACCACAACTACCACCACCACCACAACGACTACAACCCGGCCCCCCACCACCACAACCAGACCAACAACCACAACCAAAGCAACAACAACAACCACTACCACCACCACTAGAAGAACCACCACGAAACGACCCACCACAACCACCACCACCACCACCACCACCCAGAAACCAACCAAAGCCCACACCACCGCCCTGTGGTTGCCTGCTCCAAGAACCACCGCTGATCCTTACGACTACAACCACAGAGAGAGGGAGAGGTATCCAGCTAAAACCACCCCGGCTGGAGATAACCGCACCGACAAGGAGAACAGAGATCCACACAGCCGCAAGCTGGTACCTTCCACACATAAACCCTCTAAGATCAAACCTACTAAGAGGAAGAATGGGGGAGAGAAGGTGAGGTAAAAGTGTATGGGGTTCATTCTGTAAAAAACATTAGCACTAAAACCATCCTTCAGTTAGTTTTGGAAATGTATATTTTTATTTTATTTTTTATATGCACAGACAAAACTGCATAGAATCCATTTGGTTGTAGAAATAAGAAATGTATCAGGAGAGGTCAAGAAGCCGCAGGTTTATACAAATAAACTTCCTAATTATTCTGAGGATAATTAGCTCTTGAAAACAGGTACTTTGGTGTTCCAGATCTGCACACAATGATAGGGAGTACTGCACATATGTCGTTCTGTAAAAAGGAAGGTGGAACTGATTAACCTGTCTAGTATTATATTAATGAATTTGTGAATTAAATTTAAAGAATTTGCTAAACGATAATGGTAGAGAGGAAGGTAAGAAAATATATTTGTAAACATACGTATATCTGATCAATATTTACATCATATACCGAAAGAAGGTTCAGTTTCCTGAACAGTGGAACAGAAGCCTTGTTAAAGTTTTAAAAAAGTTGACAATCTTATAAATCATTTTTGCAGATTTTTGGGGTATGTATTTGCCCCCAAAATATTACCATACATCAGATAGGGATAAATCATGGAATAATGTAAAGTTAATAAACAAGACACATTTAAAAAAAACTTTGTAGTTTGCTGATGATCCCCAGTGACCTCACAATTTTGTTACAAATAAGATTAATGTGTTTTTTTCAAGTTTTTTTCAACTAAAATGCCTTAAAAATGTGTAATAGACTTGAGAAATTTCTTCCCCATCTATTTAAACTCTAGCAAAATCCCTATCATACCTCCTGCTACTTGACACAAATATAATGAAATTTGATGTTTTAACATTTAATGAGAGCTTATTGAGTTGAAACTATCTTGCAACTCTTACCATTTCCTCATGTGTGTATTTTATTAGAGTGTGTACATCAGCATGTGACAAAATCATGTTGGTATCATCAGTAAAAAAAATGGGACCAGAAAACTACAAAGAACTGAAAAATCATTAATGTAAATAAGATATATTAAGGGTCCTAAAATAGATCCTTGTGGTACACCACATGCTATGTGAACAGTGTTTAAAGCACATCCATTTCTTGATACATATTCCTCTCTTTCTTTCATGCTACTCATTAGCCACTTTAGTGTATCACCTTTGAAACCGTAGTGTTTTATATGCTCATAAAGGTTAGCTAAAATAGTCACACTGATCATTACGTTGAATCCTTTTGAAACTGTGAACATTTTTCTACAAAACTGTCACGTTAGCAGTCTGCTAACGTGATGATTTGTCTTTTCTATGCCTCCGCGCAGGTGTTAGCCATGGCTGAGGGCATTATTGTGACCTTACAAAACATGTTTTTGGCCATAAGTGAAGAATTCATACACTAATTATGACCAAATTTTACACAAATGTCTAACAGGATAAAATAATGAAGTGTTGGCATTTTATAGCCAAAAGGTCAAAGGTCACTGTAACATCATAATGTTCTGCAAAAACACTTTCCTGGCCATTACTCAATGTCATATCTCAGGAACGGAAGGGGAGACATTAGGTCAGATACTGAATTGGTGACTCTAATCTTGAAACTGTGCTGATTGTATAGATCTTCTGTGTGTGAAGCATCCATGTTTTCACTGACATGAATATAAACTGTAACTTCAACTTGACTGGCTCGCAGAGGCATACAACCGGGAGTCTTCAGATTGTGTGTTGATGAAGTTTCTGTGGGGATCAGACTTTTCTTCATCTATTCAGCCCTGGTAAACTGTGTAAAGAAGGGTCCTTTGTCTTATTTGCTTAGTAATAGAGTTTATATGGCTCAGGAATGGGCCTCTTAAATTGAACTGCTAACTCTAATGGATGTGTGGGTTTTACTGGTGATGCTGACTGCCAAATTAACTACTGTTGCTTCACTTTGGGTGCACAAGAGGATTTTTCTTTTTCGTCAGGGAACTCTATGTTCTTTGGAACTAGGTATAGGCTAAAGCATTATCATGTTATTTCAGTCTGTGATGGAAATGTTTTAACATAAAAAATGTGGACAATTAATTTATCAGTTAATAACGTGGTTTTATCTGTGCAGGTGTTGACTAATGAGTACGAGGACAAGTATGAACCAAGCAAGCCAACAGTCAGTGATCCTGAGGAGACAGAAACCTTCACCGACATCAGTCCCACCAAGAAGGTCAAGGGCAAGCACGATAAGCACGACAAGAAGAAGAAAAAGGCTGACAAGGCTGCCAAGAAAGGGGAGAGGAGAGGTGGAAAGGCAGGGAAGATTGGGGGAAAGAAAAATGGAAAGAAGCTGTCAAAGTACCCTGAGAAAGAGGACTACCCGAAACCCACTAAGAAGCCAACGCCCCCTCCAAAGGGATCTCTGGCCTCCTTCCTAGACTACTTTGAGAACAGGAGGCGGCTGCTGGTGAGAGCATGACATAACTCACAGTTCACAAGAGGCCCACTGCCTCACTCGTCTGGCAACTGTTCAGTTTCAGGCTTCGGTCAGAAGGAAATATTAGTGCTCAGGTGCAGTATTAAACTGCACTGCTGTGAGGGTGTAGTTTGATATTTTGGGAAGTATACTTATTAGCTGTCTTGCTAAGAGTTAGATAAGAAAATTGAAAATTGATACCACTCGCTTTAATACAAACTACAGCCAGCTGCTAGTTAGCTTAGCTTAGCATACAGAGCTTAAAAAGAACATGAACTTTAAAGTACGTTGTTACACATTGGTGGAAATTTGCCTTCCATTTAATGCAAGCAAAGGGGCAAACCAAACATTTTCTTCCAGTGGCAATGCAAATTTTTGTCTTCATATTGGGTGGAGATCAGCTATGGTGAACTCTGATTAGCAAAGTTGCAGCCTCAACCAATAGCAAAGAAGTATGTATGGAAGAGACACTGATTGTTGCCCAAGTGGCAACCTCCGGGGCTGAAAAATGAAGCCAGCACAGCGTTGCCAAAAACTGAAGTTCCTCTAATGGCTACTTGAGGCTGGCCCCAAGAGCGAGTCCCCATAGACCTCTATGTTAACATGTCCAACTTTACAGCAGAAATAAAAATGGTTTTGATCTTTAGAGCGAATTTCCCCGTTCATGACAACTGTATGGGGGTGAATTTTTACGTAATTTAACCATTAACATTTTAATGAGGCTTAAAGTTATGCCTAATTAAGGTTGGGGCTCCTTTGATTGACAGGCTGTCTGCCGATAATGTCTTCGGCTTTTCAGTCAGATCCACCCCCAACTTCCAAATATGGTCACCTTTGGTTTAAAAAATTCAAGATGGTGATGGCCAAAATGCCGAACTCGACAAACTACAACCCAGTGACTGACATCACAATAGCTTTATCCATTATTTTATAGTCCATGGTCGAGAGACAAGCATGCAAGTAGCAAGCTAGCATTCTGCATGCGTCACATTCAGCACAGAAATTGTCTTGCAGGTGGTGCTCACTCACCTGCATTCACTCGTGTGACCTTGCCCTAAAGCAGTGGTTCCCAACTGGTGGGTCGCAGTCCAAAAGTGGATCGCGGGTCCATTCTGAATGGACCACAAGTGACTTGCGTGTCAACATGTCAAGTTTGTAAAAAACACACTTTATTTTTACGTACAGTGAATTTCTTGCACATAGTTTTTATTTTGAAGTGTCATTTCCTGCTGTAGAGTGATTGACAAATGGACAGCGTCTTTACAAAGACAGCAAACTAGCATGACGACATGGCCAAACGCAAGTATGCAGTGAATATATTACTGTGTAGACCCTGTGGCTGAACCAGTTGGGAACCACTGCCCTAAAGCTCACAAATTAACAAGTTAGATCTTGCCAACCACAGCTACTTCCTCCCAGGCAACCAACTGTGACATCAAGAAGTCACTGTGCTCAGCCGAGAAATAGTTCAGCACATAACTGTCCATGAAACCACAATGTGTCATTTTTACCTCTCAGTTTTCATGTGGATAAAACATTTAAGATTTGACGTGTTGATTATTTGCAGTTTCCCTCTGATTCCAGTCTTTATGCTAAGCTAAGCTAACTGGCAGCTGGCTGTAGCTTCATTTCATGTACCTATGTAGGACTTTGGTATTAGCTCTCTTATATAACTCTCAAATTAAGCATATTTCCCAGATTGTTGAACTCTTCCTGTAAAGTACATTTTCATCATTGAGTTTTCTGCATCAGTAATAAAAATCATCTTTTCACAATAAGACAAGTTAACAAGCTAATTAGCGCTGCGATCCAACAGCAATGTCTGGTGAAACCATTAAATTTTGCAATCATAAATACTTCACAAAATTACTTTGTCTTGGATTCTGCTTTTCTTTTAACTAGCTTCAGAGTTTTGAGCCAACATGAGTTGTGGAGCAGGAGGAGGTGATCTACAGTATATTCCAACTCCAATAAGAGGGAGTTTGTTTTCCAAAACACAGTACTGGAAAGTTCTGGAAGTTCCGAACGCCAAAAGATCTCAACATCTGGAGAAGTAATCTATTGTTGATTCATTTTTGCCGGTCAACAAATCGGTAAACACCTCTGTGCTTTGGGGCTGCAAATCATCCCCTCATTTCCCCATTTAGTTTCTATGATGTCTCTGCTTTATGATCACACTGAAGTGGTTTGTAATCTGAACAGGCATAAAGTATGTGGAGCAGCGATCTGACAGGCTGCACAGCTGTGTGCTAACAGACTCTGCGTCTCCGCTTTGCAGCCATTATAGATTCTTATCACAGCAGTGCTGCGGGCAGGCCCAATCCTCTGCCTGCAGGTTCATGTAAACATCACCTCTGCAGCACACTGTGTATATGTGTGGGTGTGTACAGTGTGTGTATATCTGTGTGTGTGCGTGGTTTCATTGTATATACATGACACTCTAACCTCTCTCCTTCCCTGCAGCTGATTACATCCCCCAGTGAGGAGAACAGTATGTATGCTCAGCAGAGGGACGAGTACCTGGAGTCTGTGTGTGAAATGGCCATCAGGAAAGTCTCTATCATCACTATCTTTGGCTCTCTGACCAACTCCACCATGAAGATCGACCACTACCAGCTAGGTAACTAGCACACAGTTTCACTTCTCTCGTCGTCTTCTGTGAAGGTTTAAAAGCAGCCATTTGTTTGTAACTGTGCAGAGGAGATGATTGGCAGTTCTCTCAGACACCAGCGTTAACTCATCCAACCCTTCCATCTGGTTGGGCAAATGCATCCTCCGCTGGGCTGTCAGCGCTTGTTGCAGTTTCTGAGTCATGCACCTACCCAGAATAACTGTTTATGAGAATCTGAAATCTCAGTGGATGTTTTTCACATTTTAATGAAGAAAGCTGTTGTTTAGATTTTGTGAGCACTCAACTCTTTTCTCCTCATCTCAGGCAAAATGTAAAAATCACATTCAGAACTGAAACTCTCAAAAAGTATCAAAATATTGTAAATATAGCAGCTGACTGTCTTTGTGCAGATTGATCAGTGTTACATAAACCCATGTGATCCAATAATGTTTCTAACGTCTAGAAAAGCCACATGTTAAAATAATTTTATCACCATTTAAGTTAGCAGAGTGCTAAACCAGAAGTTAGACACTTGGTCAACGTAAGTCTCTCGTGCATTCACTTTATAGCCCCACGACGCAAAATATCCCAGTAATATTATACCGGCTGAATTTTACTAAAGCAACAATAAAACAATGTTTATTTTTGTTGTTTTGCCTCTGCAACAGCCGTGGCTGGAGGTACTGCATTTTCAGGTTGTTCGTCCATCCGTCCCACTCTCCTGAACATGATACTTCAAGAGTGCCCTGAAGGAATTCCTTCCAATTTGGCACAAACGTTCACTTAAACTCAACAATGAACTAATTCAGATTTGGTGGTCAAAGGTCAAGGTGACCATGATGTCATCTGTCTCATTCTTGTGACTGATATCTCAAGAACACTCAGAGGGATTTTTTTCAAATTTGGCACAAACATTCACTTAAACTCAACTATAAACTAATTCAGATTTGGTGAACAAAGGTAAAGGTGACAATGATCTCACCTGTCTCTTTCTTGCGACTGATATCTCAAGAACACTCAGAGGGAATTTTTTTTTTCTTTTTTTTTTTTTCAAATTTGGCACAAACGTTCACTTGGACTTGAACAGGTAAGATTTTGGTGGTCAAAGGCCACTGTGACCTTGCATCAGACTTATTGTTGTGAACACAATATCTCAAAAACACCTTTTGGGGGCGTCGGTGGCTTAGTGGTAGAGCAGGAGCCCCATGTACAAGGCTGTCCAGCCTGTGGCCCTTTGCTGCATGTCATCCCCCCATCTCTCTCCCCCTTTCACACTTAACTGTCCTGTCCATTAAAGGCAAAAAATGCCAAAAAAATATCTTAAAAAAAAAAAAAACACCTTTTGGCACAAACATCCACTTTGAGTGAAAGATGAAGATGAAGAATCAGAAAATGGTGGTCAAAGGTCGAGGTCACTGGACCACATCCATCAAATTCTCATGAAAGTGATATCTTAAGAACGTCTTAAGGGAATTTTTTTCAAATTTTGCACAAATGTCAACTTGGACTCAGGAATGAACTGATGAGAATTTGGTGGTTGAAGGTCACTTTGATCATACGTTTTTGGCCAAGACTCAAGAATTCATACAGTAATTATTACAAAATTTCACACAAGTGTCTAACAGGATAAAATGATAAAGTGATGACATTGTATATCCAAAAGGTCAAAGGTCAACTTCACTGTGACTGCAAAAACACTCATTTTGGCCATTATTCATTGTCATTACTCAGGAACAGAAGGGGAGAGATTTGGTTAGATAAATGAATTGATGAATTTGTGACTCTAATCTTGGGTGTTCAAACTGTGCTGATTGTGTAGCTCTTCTGTGCTGCCGGGGGGAAGCATCCATGTTTTCACAGACATGGATGCAAACTGCCACTTGACTGGTTTGCGGAGGCATACAAATGAGAGGTGGTAATTGTATTTTGTCAATGACTCAAGTCCTCAATGACTTGAGAACATTGCTGTTCTTCAGTCACATTTTCACTCGATGTGTAAAAGCTACACTAAGTTCAGGGGAAATGCTATTGTGAAAATGTTCTCCGTACTAAGGAGTGGAGATCAGAAGAGGCCACGTCTGCTGGCCTGTCCTTGTTTTACCTTTCTCGCATGATGTCAAACTAGATGCTTTCGACAATGATCTCTGCTCCAAGTATAACATTCAGACTGTACGTTCGCTCTGCCAAAGCCACAGTATTGTGTGTCTCTCTGTGCAGGTGATAATAGACAGAGCTGACATCTGACTCCTATGATCTTGACTTCTGTGGTCTGACGTTAATTTGCATGTAACCCTGTGGTAACAGTACTTTTATATCACTTTGAAAGGTCACACGTTCATTGCATTCTTAGTGATGAAATAGGAGTGTGTGGGTCTTTCTGTAGGAAATTAGATGAGCTGTTACAGTACAGGGGTCTGTGTGTGTCAGAGTACATACCCTCCTTGTGTATCATCCTAAACAAGGGGGCAAGTCTGCCTCCCCTGGAGCTGATGCGTAAGCTGAAGACAGTTAACCCATTTCACACACATTCACTCAGTGCAATTATGACCGCTTTTTTAATAAAATGTCCTTTTTATGAAGCAGCCTCCAGCTACTTGTTCAAAAGGAACAAAACCACTGCTGTTTTTATGAAACGCGCTGTGTCATTTGTGCTTGGCGGCCCCTCGTACTTTGAGAAAGTTTATAGCTGTCCCAAACCCAAGGCTTGGGTTAGTGCGTGTTAACTTCAGGACATGCAAACCCACTTTGTAAAACTTTATGAGTCTGTCACTCCACATGACAACGAGGTTTTATCCAGATGGAATGCTGGAAAAAGCACCGAGGTGACGTCACCCGCCCCCACCCATGGTCGGACTCGGTTACAGTTTTGTTCCACTTACCGGCCAGAAGGTCAGTGTGTGTGTAGTAGTGTGTGTGTGTGTGTGTGTGAGCACGTACTGTATACAAACAACTAGTCCTTTCAGTGTAGCCCCTCCCTCAGTTCAGAGTGACCTCACAGAGTTTTAAGTTGGTTGGTTGGTGGACAGCATGTCTGTGTGTTCAGTCTGTGTCGGCTGTCTCCAACATGTGCCGGGGTTTTCCTGGTTTAATTGCTCATACACATTACATGACACAGAGAGGATGGACCAGCGACCAAAAAACACTATTCTGTGGTGTGTGTGTGTGTGTGTGTGTGTGTGTGTGTGTGTGTGTGTGTGTGTGTGTGTGTGTGTGTGTCGTGCACACATGCACAGAGGGAGTGGTGATTAAAGGCTTTTGCTTTGGTCTGTATAAAGGCCAGCTACAGTAGATTTCAGAGCCAGATCTCAGTGAATAAAAGCTGCTCTGTGGAGTCTGTCCCTGATTCACTCTGCCTGTTTGCATTCTGCCGAGTCCACTTCACTGTCATGTCAGACACATTTTTTTTCAAAGGCACTTTGTTTTGAGTTTAGCAATGGAAAACACATTTTACTCCTCATGTTTCAGAGCTGCAAACTCACATTGTGTTTGCTTTATTATGGTTTATTTGATGGGAAAGCTTATCATCACAACTGTACATCATTTTGCATTAAGATCTGACAGTAATGTGATTTTTCTTTAGTTGTGTAAAAGCTTTTATTCGTCAGATGTGACAGTCTCATGAACAAAACATTTGTCAGATTTACATTTTTCACTCTGCAGCACCATATCCAGCTGCAGGCACACTAGACTTGGAAACTTTACCCTCTCTAGTCTTGACATGTTTGAAAGTACTTTAAAATCAGTTTTTATGGAGCAGTGATGTTGCTTTTAACAAGTGCCATTATTTGCCATGATTCTCCCCCTGATTACTGGGTGTCTTGTGTTTATTGTTGTGTTTTGGGTTGTTTTGTGATGTCATCTGCCCTTTTTTGTATTTTCATTTGAACCTTTTTTTAATATATTTCCCCTCCCATCATCAGGGCTCCCTGGCACAAGAGATATTGTATCTCAATGAGACCTTTTTATTTAAATAAAGGGTAAACTAGAAGTATTCCTTGTAGTTGTTCGCCACCACGTATTGAGTTGCACTCATAGTTTACATTTATGTTTGTGAAACATGAATGCTTCACATACACCTTTCTTTCCCCCCGGCAGCACAGGGGATCCATACAATCAGCACAGTTTCAAGGTGAACACCAAAAATTAGAGTCACCAATTCGGTATTTGGTCTGGTCCTGAGATATATCGTTGAATAATGGCCAGAAAAGTTGCTGCTTGAAAAATGTTAGTGAACTGAGGGGTCTCTGACTGATGATTTGAGTCTTTAGCTTTCAGGGAACAGCCCTCGTGAACACCTGGCAAAATACTCACATTTTACCATGATGACACACACACACAGACTCACAAGATAAAAAAAACAATACCATCTGTTGGGACGTTATCATGGTTGGTAAACAAAAGTAAAGCTGACATGTCAGAAGTTACCGTATCTTCTATGTTCTTATGTTTAGGTTCCACTGGTTCTAGTGAGTATGCTGTGGAACACAATCCTTTTCTCCACAAAAAAACAATTGAAGAACGGCTCCATTAATTAACCCTCACAATCAAATAGTGTGAGAAAACAAATATAAGCTATCTCACGATATCTGTCCCACTGTTTCTTTTTCCAGAAAATGACAAACCTATGAAGGGCCTTCGTCAGGAGGACCTGGTGAACCAGGATCTGATCACAGAGCTGAGGAAAGAGTTCAGTATGACACATGATGACTTCTACATGGTCCTCACCGATTCTGACATGAGAGTCAAGGTAAGGCCTCGCTCTCTATAGATCCTCCACAGTCCTTTTAGACAGAGTATGTGAGACGTGTAGAGCCTCGGACACATTCTGTTTGTAGCATGCAGGACCTGCCCCTATAAAATATACCCACCAGAGAAACCCACCAATGCAGCTATCTGACCCTTTTACAGTGCTACACTGTAATGAATAAATGAGACCAAGTGTAGCAATTTATAATTCATAACACATGAAGACGTGATTCACTTTATAAGTAACAAGATTTAACCCTTCCCATTACCCTTATCTTCACTTTAGCCACCTTTTTTTAAATATAAAACTGCATAGCAAGGACAAGGAGCACAGGAAGTTGATCGTGCATATGGGAGAAGTTTTCCTTGTACGGTTCCTCAAAAAAGCCCTTTCTGACAGAAATCTATTTATTTTAACCAATGCAACATCGAGGAAAAGTCCTGTTCACCTGCCATTCTCAGTAAAAGAGACCCAACAAATCCTCCCGTGGCTTCCAGGAGCCAGGAGGAGGCTTCCAGCGTTGTGCTGGAGCTACCTGGGTACCAAGTGAGTATGGGCCGGAAATGGCCACCTTACTTTGAGCCCATTTGGGTATCGTTCAAGGTTCAAGGAATTTTTATTATCCCGGAGGGTCAATTTGCGTTAGAGCCAGCAGTTAAAACAAAGACAACAATTATCACAACAAATAAATAAACAACCATAAAAGAATACACAAGTACATTTAGAATCGGTATTTAATAAATGACTTTTTTAACCGATTTGTTCTGCATCAGGGGAGATTATATCTGCGCCCTGATGGTAGCAGCACAGAATTGTCTCTTAGTGGATGGCTTGGGTCGGCCGGGATACATTTAGATTTTTTCATGTACCTGACCTGATACAGGTCATGGAGGTCATTTAAGGGTGCTCCAGCAATTTTGCTGCGCACCTTCACAGTGCCTTGCAGGCGAGTTTTTTTTTGTTTAAAAGAAAGTGACCTGTTCCAGCAGATAAATGAAAACGTAAGAACAGATTCAATAAAAGGAATAAAGCATTTTCATAAAAGTGGTGTCAACATTAAAAGTGCGAAGCTTGCGATAAAAGTGCATGCGCTGATGTCCTTTCTTACATACAACATCAACTTGGGGCTCAAAGCACAGCTTGCTATCAATGACAGTAACGAGGTAATTGTACTGCTGCACAGGTTCGACAGATGTTTGTCCAGATGTTTGTCCATCAAGTGTAACCCTGCGAAACTTTGTGGGCCCGTGGCATGGGGCCGACATCAGACCCTTGGACAAACCCATTTACAGCCCATATTTCAGCCATGTAGTCCCCACATAGAATTTAAAGCTGGGACCGAGATGGGTCTTGCGTATGTTGCCCAGTTCAGGCCCATCTAACACCCAGTGTAACCCTGCATGAAAGCCTTGTGGGAAGTGGCACGGAGCCGCTATGGAACCCACGGACAATCCCATATAGGGCCCATTTTTCAGCCTATTTTCTACCCACCTGCGCCCGGCATACAAATGTTGGCCGGGTAGCAGCCCCTGCTCAGAATATGTTGAGGTCTGCCTAATTTCAAAGGCTCCTCCAGCTTTTCCCTTAAACTTGGAGAACATAATTGTCTGATGCTCCCCAGCCCTCATTCTTTTATGGACCACATCTTTTAAAGGATCCTGAATTTGAACAAGCCGTTATATTTTAACTATCTGAATATGACTTGAGTCAAACTTTCCCTCTAAGTTAAAATACTTGTACTCTTTTAGATGTTGTTCTGGTTAATTCCCATAAATTAGCCGTGTTCCTGTTTTATTCGTGGCTCCGCTGTCCTGTTGGCCTCCGCTCTGTGTTTACAGGTTCACCACCCTCCTCCCCAAAAACTTTCATCTTGTGTTTCTCTTTGAAGGTGGACTGACCTGTCCTCGCACTGCCAGCATGCTGCCTTCACTAAAACACTGTTTTAATTCACACTACATGACATTTGCCCCACACCTGAGTGTGTGTGTATGTGTGTGTGCATGCCAGGGTAAATCACCAGGCTGTTTTTGGACCAACTCATCAAAGAGGCCAGTGTTCACTTCTCTGCTGACAGAGGCAGAGACAGGGCAGTCTGTGAGCGCACAAGGATGTGGGTGTGGGTATGAGACAGAAAGTGGCAGAGGGAGCGAGCGGAGGGAGGTGTGAAAGAGTTAGAACGAGCCGTGCGGCAGATTCAGCATATCCCGAGGAAGGTGTGAGAGTGTGTGTGTGTGGCTATGTTACATATTCATGCTGAGATTGTTTAGTATTTCGTAAATTAACTGGTATGCTGTGTTATGTTTAACCGATACGCCTTGTGCTGCTTCCCAGAAGTTATTATGAAGAATGTTTGTGATGTGGAAAAAGGCGACCGCACATCGACCAACATGTTCCAAAACTTCACTCCATCACTCTATTGGAAACAGTTTCACCATTGTTTAGAGCATTGAAACTCTATTTTCATATCCTCCATGTCTTTTGCAGATTTCTTTTCACAAGCATATTGATTTATTTATCCTGTGGCTTCACCACATCTTGGAATTGATCTTTGGGAGTGTATAACTGGTTCTTGTTGATGTTCTTTTCTCAGCAATCCTACGAGGTTCCCATCGCCATGAAGGCTGTGTTCGACTACATCGACACCTTCTCCTCCCGCATCCGAGAGATGGAGCAGCAGAAGAGAGACGGGGTCGTCTGTAAGAAAGAGGACAAGCCCAGATCGTTGGAGAACTTCCTTTCCAGGTAAACTTTTTTCTACATTTTTAAATACACCACATGGCCCAAAGTATGTGGACGTCTAACACCACAGCTTTGTGGACTCATACACATGCTTTTCTGAGAAAACCATGACTTTACAAACTTGGCTTTCTGCACGTGAGCATTGTTATGTTGATGTAATATAAGTTTTTGCTTGATTGCAACTTCCCCAAAACCATAAAAAGCCCCATAAAGGGAGACTTTGATATTTTCGACCTGGATCCATGTTTTTGTGTCTAAGTGACTAATGGACACCACTGTTTTTAAAATTGGTCCAGTATTGAGCTAGAGGGCTGCAGCTGTGAAGCAGGCTCTAACGTAACCACTTGTTGCATTTGTGCACCGTCAGTAATGTCCATGGTGAATCAGACTGCAGTCACACTGCATCTAACTCCACAAATCCATTTAGCAGCTCCACCATACACAGTCAGACACACACGGTTGCTTATTTACTACTGAATAACAGCTCACAACTCACACCAACAGCTGATGATGCTCCGCTGTGAGTGTTTTGCAGGGTAGTGAAACATCCCTGCAGTGACTATTTACTGGAGTTTACAGCCTGTTGGCACCCCGATCTCATACTGTTCATACGGGATTAGAAGATCATTGCAAGCACGGTTGTTCTCGGTTTCTAATTAACGTTTCATAAGATAATCATTCAGTTCTCTCCTCTCACTTTGCATGTCTGATAGTCCACCGCTAACATTCGTCCTGTCTCGTCAACGAAAATGAAACATTGTTGATTTAGGTCATTGATTAATATTTTTTGTCACAATTTTTGTTAACTAAATTAACACAGGTTTAATTAAGTTCATCACAACGTTATGAGAGGATCCCTACAGAGATAAACCCTTTCCTAAAAAGGGTACAGTCCTTTTTGTTTAACCAGAAACAGCCCCATATCACTTTCGACAAACTCACCAGTCTCCATTTAAATAAACAGCAATTCTATCATTGTACACCACGCTTAATTCAAAGTCAACAGAAACAAAATAAAACTCACAAAAAAAGTTTCAGTTTGTCTCTCTTCTAGGCCTGAACGATATATCTTTTAAGCATTGCCATCACGATGCACATGTGTGCAATATTTACATCGCGGGGCTTGCAATGTGGCTTGCCCTAATTAAATTAAGCCTGCACAAATAAATTGCAGAGTGATGCGCGTAAAACTCACTTCCGTTTTAATCACTGACCAACAAAACAAGTGGAATAAAGAATAAACGGCCTATTCAAGTGCTGGAATTTGTTATTTGCGTGACAATGCCTGAACACAACACAGGCTCCGCTCCATTGACTGTGTGTACAGTGCCGTGCTGCGGGTTGGGCCGGGCTCGGTTACCTGTGTGTGTGCGCAATATACTATATAATAACAATATATCAATGTAAGTCATCACGTTTTCAGGTGAAACGTTTCACCGTATAACACGATAAATAGTAGATTGTTATGTTATTATATGAAGAGTCCCTCGCGCAAAATAATATAACTTTACTTTATGAAGAGATCAGACGGAGCCCTCACCTCTCCTCTTATATGCTTTACTCACAAGTGTGTGAATTGACCTGGATATTTCCCAATATCGTGCAGCCCTACTCTCTACACTGTTCCAACAGTCACCAACTAAACGTTTAATTTATTAGTTAGATGTGAACATATGCTGCATCTATACACACTAAAATCACTGTTTATTTAAATGGAGTCTGGTTGGTTTGGTGATAGTGATTTCTGGAGGCAAGGGATCCTTTCTCTTTAACAAAAAGGTCTATCTCTGTAGGGATCCTTTCCAAAATGTTGTCAGATGCTTAGAATAACAGTCTGAGCCTGTCAGTGGCAAAAACAATGTCTTTTAGTGGACATAAATTGACGGTGCACAAATGCCCCGAGTGGTTACATTACAGTCTGTTTCGCAGTGCTGGCTGCAGGCATCTCACTCAACACTGGGTCAGTTTCAAAAATAGTTGTCTCCTTAGTTACTTAGACACAAAACATAGGGAAATGGGTCCAGGTTGAAAAACATCAAAGTTGCCCTTTAAGTATTTAGAGTATGACCATGTAATATTTATTTTAACATGCATTAAAACAGCCACCAGCCACCTGAAAGGGCACACTGTGTGTGGATATTTATTCATTGGAATGGGCTTTAATAAAGC
Organism: Epinephelus lanceolatus; assembly: GCF_041903045.1. Lineage (NCBI taxonomy): Eukaryota > Metazoa > Chordata > Actinopteri > Perciformes > Serranidae > Epinephelus > Epinephelus lanceolatus. The sequence goes on from NC_135747.1 coordinate 41,235,919, forward strand.
TGTCATACATATTTTCTTAGTTAAATGTTTTGCTGAGGAGTTGGTCGTCAGAATTATTGGGTGGTCTCACCAGGCTGTTTCCGCTCCCATCAAACAGCTGTTTCTTTGCTCAATAATCAGCTGGATCATAATTTACAGCGTTCATAAGAAGCATCTGGCAGAGCGCGGCAGCCTGTTTGTGTGTGTGTGTGTGTGTGTGTGTGTGTGTGTGTGTCCCATGGATATTAAAAGTAACAACAAAAAGTACCTCGAGGCTGAATCACTGCAGTCACATATTTTCCTGAGATGTCTAAACCAGACAGGCTGTCTTTTGTTACCATGGAGACCAGAATTTTAGTTTCAGATCACAGCGCTGAGATCTGGCAGGTTTTTGACCATAATTCGGGGTTGTCACCCTCTGGCAGTAATAGTATGGGAACATGTTGGTGTACAAGCACAAACTCCTTGTCTTAGCGCAGAGCTTTCACTGCCGCACCAAAGTGCCACTTAAATCCAGGCTGAAATTTTCTGTGATTGCAGGTTCCGTTGGAGACGTCGCCTGTTCATCATCTCCGCCCCCAACGACGAGGAGTGGGCCTACCAGCAGCAGCTCTACGCCCTCACCAGCCAGGCCTGCAACCTCGGTGAGTCACCCGAAATCAACCTGTCTCGTCACTGACCTGTGACTGGTCATTTAACTCACTTTCCTGAGGTCTGGAAACTTTGCAGGGATAGTTTTTTTGAACTCAGTGTACAGTTACAGTCAGTGTATTACATACAAGAGATGTCTGTCGGCACATCCCCATTTTGAAGAAGCAGCAGGAGTACTGACACGGAAGATGAGCAATGTACTGCAGTGGATGGTGGTAGCAACAAACCATACTTTAACCTCCTAAAGTTCCGCTTAAAAAAAATCAATACACTGGCGATGGACCGAGGCATTATGTTTTCTGGGTGTCCATCCCATTTTCGTGAAGCACTATCTCAAGAACGCCATGAGAGGATTTTTTTCACATTTAGTACCAACATCTACATGAACTCAGGGATGAACTGGTCAAAAGTCAAGGTCACTGGAACCCAACAAAACATGTATATAACTCAAGAAGTCTTATGCTAATTATGATAACATTTCACACTAATGTCTAATAAGATAAAATGATGAAGTGATGATATTTTATATCCAACATGTCATAGGTTAACTTTACTGTGACATCATAATGTCCTGCATAAAACGCTTGAACAATAAATTGATTAGATTTTAGTGGTCTAGAGTCAAGGTCACTGTGACCTTGCATCCATCTCATTCTTGCAAGGCAATATCTCAAAAATACCTTGAGGGATTTCCTTTAAAGTTGGCACAAATACCAATTCTCAGTCAACAATTACCTGATTAGAATTTGGTCATCAAAGGTCAAGATCACTGTGACCTTTTCGATCGCAGTTTAGTGAACACAGTATCTCCACAGCACCTTGAAGCAACTTTTCAGATTTGGCACAAAGATCCACTTGGACTCAAGGATGAACTATTTAGATTTTGATGGTCAAAGGTCAAGGTCACTGTGACCTTTTTTCCATCTAATTCTTGTGAATGTTATATCTCAAAAACACCTTGGGGAAATTTCTTCAAATTTGGCAAAAATGATCACTTGGACTTAAGGATAAACTGATCAGATTTGGGGGTAAAAGGTGAAGGTCACTGTAACCTTGTGTCCATCACACTATCGTGACTGTGCTAACTTGAGAAGGCCTTTAGGGAAATACCTCAAATTTGCCATAAACGACAACTTGGAGACAAGAATGAGCTGACCACAATTTGGTGGTTGAAGGGCAAAGGTCACTATGACCCTACAAAATATGCTTTTGGCCATAACTCAGGAATCCATCCACTAATTATGACAGAATTTCACATAAATGTCTAACAGGATAAGATGATGAAGTGATGACATTTTATATCCAAAAGGTCAAAGGTCAACTTCACAGCGACATCATCATTTTCTGTAAAAACACTTTTCTGGCCATTATTCAACGTCATATCGCAGCCAGATATTGAATTGGTGACACTAATCTTGGGTGCCCATCTCGAAATTGTGTAGATCTTCTGTGCTGCCTGGGGGAAGATGTGTGTGAAGCATTCATGTTTTTGCAACTTGATGGGTTTGCAGAGGCATACAGCTGCAGGGCGTTAATTCCAAGTCTCAAGGAAGTCTGGCCTTGAAGAGAGCGATAAAAGGGCTTAATATCTCTGTCGGAAATCACTGTTTGACAGCAGTGAAAATAGTCTAAATATAGTGTACGCTTAAACTGATAATAATTCCTTTTAGGTGACTCAAAAGCTTTGTGTTGCTGACATCATCTACAGCAGTAGATTGCCTGGCTCCTATGTCAGACTCCGGCCTGCTTCTCCAAACTTGGAGCGTGCCGACTGACATCCAGTGGTTGTAATATACAATAGATGGATAATCTTATCTATGGATAAGTACCCCATACAACCCACTTCCGAAAAATCTGAACTATCCCTAGTAGGCTACATGTTTGAGAAAAAGATCTCAAAACTTAATTTGAGTGAACTCATTCTTTAAAGTGGTTTATGTTTTGCTCTTATTTTGACAAAATGGTGCCGTTTCTGCTGATGAGTGCACCTTGCATTAGTCTGACTGGTGCTGTCAGGACTTTGGATTCCATGCTGCTGTTTTCTGTCCTTCCTGTTTGTGTGCTGAGTGTCTCCGCTCATACTGACTACTCTTTCTGTGCTCCAAACTATTTCCTGTTGCTGCAGCCAGAAACAAACTAACAAACAAAACAGAAAGCTTAACCCCCCCAGGAAAGACCCACCTGAAGAGAGAATGTAGATGAACATTCAAGTGATTACAATTGAGCGAAATCTAATCTCTCATCTGTTTTTCTTTCTTTGTGCTTCTCAGCTGAGCGCCTGATATGTTCTGGTGACCTTAGCTTAACCCTGGCATGTGTTCTGTCACTGCCTGCCAGAGTATTACTTAGACCACTTATGAATATGTTTGTCACATGAAGATGTTGATTACACGGGATGTTTTTGTTAACTGCAACCCTCCAGATATTATCAGTGTGTGTGTGCATGTGTGTGTGTGTGCACAGAGGGATGTGCAGAGGGATCCCAGATGACAAAACTGGCAAACGGCTGGTGTGTTTTGTCTGGGGGCTAACAAGCTCTTCTCTTCCCTGACGACGGCCTTTTCCCTCTGCCAGCTAGTCAACCTTTCCACAGTTACTTAAATGTTATTACTGTATATCTCAAAAAGAGACATTTATCTAAACTCTGTAAATCTCAGCAACCTGGCGCATCTGACTGATTTATGTGAGATAAATGTAAACTTTAAATAGCACACAGTGAACTCCTCTTCTCAGGAAAACCAAATAAATGCTGTCATCTGGAGTTTCTCCCTGACTTGAACCTCATGTTCCCGTTTTGTTTATAGGAATTCAAGATTTCTGACATTTCTCCCTGGCTCTTACTTCTTTCCCTTACACTCTTGCAGAATGCGTGAGATAGTCAGGAGCACAGATTTATTTGTCACATTTATGAGTTTGACTTTTGCACTATCCGTTATTTGATTCATATGATTACACTTCAAGAAGAAAATTACCAAACATTTAAACAGATTTTATGACTTCATTTAATGATGATTGATACTATTAGTAATAAAAAGATTTTTTTTTAGGGATGTCAGCTGACTCTGCTGCTCGTTCTCAAGTCACTCTGAATCAGAATATATAATAGACTATTTTATGACATACTATACAGACATTTATATGATATTTTATATGACGTACTATACTTTGACTTTTTATATATTTGATAAAATTAAACTATGACTTTTAATTACGTTTTTATTGCATACTTAACTATGACTTTTTATGCCTTTTGGTGGTCAAAGGTCAAGGTCACTGTGACCTTTAATCCGTCTTAATCTTGTGAATGTGGTATCTCAAAAACGCCTTGAGGAAATGTATTCAAATTTGGCACAAACGTCCACTTGGGCCCAAGGACTAAGTTATCAAATGTTTAGGGTCAAAGGTCACTGTGACTTTGTGTCCATTTCATTCTCATGACTCTGTTAACTCAAGAATTTCCTCAAATTTGGCACAAATGACAACTTGGACATGAGAATGAACTGATTAGAATTTGGTATTCAAAGATCAAGGTCACTGTGACCTCACAAAGCATGTTTGGCCATAACTTTATATGCTAATTATGACAGAATTTCACACAAATGTCTCATAGGATAAAATGACAATACGATGACATATCGGGCTCTAGTTTCGCAGACTGGGCGCGGCGGAGGCACAGCGCACCTGCGCTTCGCCAACTGGGTGTGGCCAGGCGGATTTTGTAATTTTGGCACACCGTGCTCCCTGGCGCAGCTACTCCTCTATCCCACCTCCGTCCCTCCTATCGGCGCAAGTCGGAAAGAGGGAGGAGAGAAGGCGTGGAGTGGGTTTTACACACATCACATCAATCAAATGAGCCCCTCTCCTCGCCCTTAAATGCACCGCGTGAAGGTGTAATGAGAGTTTACTCAATTTGCCATGGCAGAAGAGAGCAGCAGCGTCAGACGGCCAAACTTCTCCCAGGAGGAAACTGATGTTTTGGGCTGGGAGGTCCAAGCTCGCAGTGTCCGAATATACGGAACTGTGAGCAGACCTCCACGAGCTGATGATGCAAAGGTAGCCTGGGAGGAGGTCACCACAACTGTAAATCAATGTTGCGTTTCTCTCGTGTGTGCGCTCTCTCTTTCTCTCTTGCAGTCTCACTCTGTTTCTTTTCTTTTGACTTTTCTAAGATGACAGATGCTGAATATATACTCCCTATCTGATGCTGTGGCTGTTTGTGGTTGGCTGAGAGGGATGTGAACTCATTAGTTCGCAGCTGTGTTAATCAAATCAGGTTGGGTTTCCATTACGCGTGCCAAACGTGCCAAACGGTGCCAATCCCCTTTGATCTGACATCAGATGTGACGGGACAGTCGATATAAAGATACATTTATGTGCTGATTGCAGATAGTTGCATTGAATAGTGTTTTTGGGTATTTATTGCATCGTTAATGTGCCTGACATTCTGGAAACCTGACTGTGAGGTTTTGGTGACGTGTTTGGTCAGCCAAACTTCGGCTTACACCGGCTGCACTCCCCCTGCACTGACAGTAGACCTGGTTTCAGTTGGCGAGCTTTCAGCGCACCTTCGGCGAAGCCTTTTGGCACGAAACTGTCACTGCGCCAAGCTGGATCTGTCGGCACCTCCCCCTGCTGCACCGCCACACCCATCTCAGCACACCTCGGTCTGCCAAACTACCAAACTGAGCATGCCTTGGGTTGCGCTGCTCGAAACTAGCTCCGCGCGGGGTTCGCCACCCTGCGCCACTCTGCGCCACGCTGGGAAACTAGAGCCCTTCATATTCAAAAAGTTAAAGGTCAACTTCACTGTGACATCATAATGTTCTGTTTGGCCATTATTCAGCATGCATGTTTTCATAGACTTGGATCTAAACTTGAATGGTTCACAGAGGTGTACATCCCCAAGGCAGTCATTCTAGTTTATAATGTCTTTTATGACATACCATACAATGACATTTTATTTATGTTTTTTTTAACTTGTACTATACTATGACTTTTATATTTTTGATTGCAAACTATATTATGACTTTTTTTATGATTCTTTATCACATATTATACAGTTACTTTTTTCATGCTATTTTCAATCACACACTAGACTATGACTTTTTAACCGTATTTTCAGTTGTATACTTTACTATGACTTTTTTGTAATGTATTTGGTTGCTTATGATACAATGATTTAAAAAAAAATTGTCCCATACTATACTATTTTTTTATATTTTTTTACCGCATACTATACCATGACTTTCTCACATTTTCTGTACATACTGTACTATGCCTTTTTTATATATTTTTTTTGACATACCTCACCATGACTTGTTTTTTGTTAAAATCTGCCTTATTACAAAGCAGTACATGCTCTGACATCAGTATCTATGTCTGTACACTGATTTTCCATATGAGTGAGTCAGAGGACTGAAGACAAAAAAAGCTTGTCTTGCTTATCAGCAGACGCAGACAGCAGTCTGTGAGGACTTCCCCCCTCATGTGTTGCTCTTGGCTGGGCTGGCACCCAGGCCTGTTCCCTCTCTCCCTGGCCCAGACAAAGGCCTGTCCTGCTGACTGGGCTGAAGGCCTGAGAGGTTTGATCCTGGTATTCAGCACTTGGCTCCCACCAAGTGAAGCCTGCGTTCTCCTGTGTTTAATGTGGGCTTTCTCGCTTCAGAGGAAACAGCTTTTTGGCAGGACTCTGCGGACCACCACGTTCTCCTCCTTTTACCTAGAAACCAGCGCTTAGATGGTTCCAGTAATGAGTAACCACAGTGAAATCAGCTTGTATAAGCAGGAAGACTGCTGGATACAAAATAGTCTACATATTGCAGACACAGTGGGCCTTATTCACCAATGTCTTCTAAGTTTTTTAAATATATCCTTAAGAAAAGTCTTTAGAAATGTCTACGTCAGATTCATGACATGTTCTTTAACCTCAGAACTGTTCACACCTGTTTCTGTAATTATGAATCCCATTGTCCTAGAGGGCATGATCTGCGTGCACACCACGAAATTGAAAATAAAAGTTGACAGAATTAGGTCAAGAATGCCTCAGACCTCTCAAGAGGGTGGAGAAGAGACATGAAGAAATTTCCTCTTGAGAATGATTGGTGAATAAGATCCAGTGTTCTTGTTTGAAGTTGAGTTTTACTGTATCATATTTTTTGTCTCTCATGTGTGTTGTTATTGTGTTTGTCGTTGCCATGGTGACACAGGTCTGAGGCACATCGCCATTCTGAAGTTGGTCGGCACAGAGGCGCCGGATATGGGCGGAGTCTTGGAGCTCTATCCTATCAACGGTAAGAACTTTGTCATATAAAATTATTAGTGGGTCGGACACACAGTAACACAAGAATTATGTTGGAGCCATAATATAGTGTTTGTTTGTTTGTTTGTTTTATCCTTATCTAAACAAGGTAAATATAAATATACACATGCAGTTATGAAACTGAACACAGGGTGGCGCATTCATGTGTGAAGCTGCATATAGGTAATGAAAATCAGGTGTGTGGAACTGGAAGCAAACCGTTTCTGACCATGTCATGGAGCCGTGTCATGAAAGCATGAAGTATTGCTGTTCAATTTGCTTAATAGAATAACCATTGAACATGGACAATGCTGCTGCCTGTCTGTGTTATGGTGGGCATGTGTATATTGTATTGAGAATAAATGGATCGCCAAATCCAAATATAAAACGAGCACTGGACATTGGTTTAATCTTAGCCCAGAACTTAAGCCCAGAACAAGTTCACCTGTTTGCCCTCATTTTGTTTTGTTAGGAGTCACGACATAGTATAAATAGTACCTCTATATATGAACATAGTGCCTTCTTTTACTGTTGGTTTCACCTCAAAACAGCTGTCTTTCCTCATACTAAAAGTCAAAATGTCCCAGATCTCCCTCAGTAAAACCAGAATCCCATTTTTTCCTTAAACCCTTCTGCACAGACCAGTGTGTCAAAGGTCCTCCTATCATTTCACCATGTCTCCAGAGGAACCTCAAAGATTTGCCATTATCAAGGACGCTCTCCAACAACCTCCCAACTGCACAACCATGTGTACTGCTGCTGCTGCAGCAGGGGAATAAAAAATGAATTATTTCTTTCATTTCATGCGACCTGGTAGATGTTGCCCAAGAGAACTCTTAAACAAACAAACTTTACTGGGAAAAAAGAAATGGGAGTCCGGCTTATGCAAGCCGCAAGTCATAACTGGAGCTGTTGCCAGCGGACTGAAGTTGTTCAGGTTTCTGCTTTTGGCATTTGAGCTCAGCATGTGGAGATACAGTAAATGTCAAACAAGTCTGCGAAGGAAAACATGGCTGGGACTTCTCTTTTAAAAATAAAATGTCTGTCTTAAATACTTAATTCCTAACCTGAATCTCTGCTCAATCCAGGGAGCGCTACTGTCGAGCGTGAAGGGCTGTCTGGCATGCTGGTGAAGGACATGAGGAACTACTTCCAGATCAGCCCAGAATACTTCTCCATGCTGCTGGTAGGAAAGGACGGCAACGTGAAGTCCTGGTACCCTTCGCCCATGTGGTCCATGGCTATTATCTATGACCTGGTAGACTCAATGCAGCTGCGCAGACAAGAAATGGCCATCCAGCAGTCACTGGGTATGCGCTGCCCTGAGGACGAGTACGGCGGCTATGGCTACCATCAGCACGGATACGAACACGGCTACCAGGACGGCTATCACCAGGGCTATGGTTACTAACTCTTCCTTTGCCTCGCAGCTGGTGCTCGGCACTATTGGCCCTCTTCCTTTCACCTTTTTAATCTTTCCTCCCCATCCTCCACCAGGCAGGCGGCTCACATGGAGCAGGGTCTTTGAATGTTTTGTAGCACTTAGTGACAGCCCCAAAGTATTCTGAATCTGAATCTGAATCTGAAAACAGTTGCTTTCACCTGTCAAGATCTTTGATATATGTATAGCATAATAGGCTGCAAGTAATGGTAATTTCCAAGGGGATTTAATCAGAGCCAGTTAGAGACTAAATGTATAGAAGAGCCTGGAGGTTCAGGGATCTGTTGTGGACTTAGTTTTTGTTTCATGGATTTGCAGCTTCAGAGTGTTTTGCACGTTATTATATCATCTGTCTCCTTCACTTGCCTTCCAGGTCAAATTTACATATTCATGTTATCAGCACAGACCTTTATTTTGTAGATAATGGGCTAAAATAAGACATATATGTATTTATTGGACATCTGTTGCATTTGAGGTGCAGTTATCGATTATTTTATGAAAAGAAGCTGTCACATGTTTTCTTTTGTAAAGTTTCTGTTACTATACAATGTTCTTATTTATACTCTGTTGTGCTATATGATAAATAAACGTTTGTTTACCACCAGTTTTGGTGTATGGATTGCTTGCTGTGCTCAGAATGTCATTACTTAGCTGAAAATTTCAGTTTCAGCTTCTGCATTGAAATAATCTTTTAAGCTACGTCTCCTCCTAGTGGCCTGATATGATGATGAAGGGAATTGTTTTGCTTGTCAGGATGTTTATTGGTCATTTAATAATAATGACAATCCTCTCTATGGTTTGGAATGAAAATTAGTGTAAATGGCTTTATAGGATACTTTTACTGCAGACTATAACTTCTTTATGATATTTTTGATGCCATGATGCCATACCATGACCTTTTTATGATATTTTGAACGACATACTATACTATGACTTTTTTATGATAATTTATAACGACATACTATACTATGACTTTTTTATGATAATTTATAACGACATACTATACTATGACTTTTTTATGATGTTTTGATCGACATACTATACTATGACTTTTTAATAATATTTTGGACGACATACTATACTATGACTTTTTTATAATATTTTGGACCACATACTATACTATAACTTTTTTATGATAATTTATAACGACATACTATACTATGACTTTTTTATGATGTTTTCAACGACATACTATTCTATGACTTTTTTATGATAATTTATAACGACATACTATACTATGACTTTTTTATGATATTTTCAACGACATACTATACTATGACTTTTTTATGATGTTTTCAACGACATACTATTCTATGACTTTTTTATGATAATTTATAACGACATACTATACTATGACTTTTTTATGATATTTTGGACGACATTCTATACTATGACTTTTTTATGATGTTTTCAACGACATACTATACTATGACTTTTTTATGATGTTTTCAACGACATACTATTCTATGACTTTTTTATGATAATTTATAACGACATACTATACTATGACTTTTTTATGATATTTTGGACGACATTCTATACTATGACTTTTTTATGATGTTTTCAACGACATACTATACTATGACTTTTTTATGATTATTTATAACGACATACTATACTATGACTTTTTTATGATATTTTGAATGACATACTATGACTTTTCTTTAATATTTTGGACCACATACTATACTATGACTTTTTTATAATATTTTGGACCACATACTATACTATGACTTTTTTATGATAATTTGAATGACATACTATACTATGACTTTTTTATGATGTTTTCAACGACATACTATTCTATGACTTTTTTATGATGTTTTCAACGACATACTATACTATGACTTTTTTATGATAATTTATAACGACATACTATACTATGACTTTTTTATGATGTTTTCAACGACATACTATACTATGACTTTTTTATGATTATTTATAACGACATACTATACTATGACTTTTTTATGATATTTTGAATGACATACTATGACTTTTCTTTAATATTTTGGACCACATACTATAGTATGACTTTTTTATAATATTTTGGACCACATACTATACTATGACTTTTTTATGATAATTTGAATGACATACTATACTATGACTTTTTTATGATAATTTGAACGACATACTATACTATGACTTTTTAATAATATTTTGGACGACATACTATACTATGACTTTTTATGATAATTTGAACGACATACTATACTATGACTTTTTTATAATATTTTGGACCACATACTATACTATGACTTTTTTATGATAATTTGAACGACATACTATACTATGACTTTTTAATAATATTTCGGACGACATACTATACTATGACTTTTTATGATATTTTGAACGACATACTATACTATGACTTTTCTTTAATATTTTGGACCACATACTATACTATGACTTTTTTATGATAATTTGAACGACATACTATACTATGACTTTTTTATGATAATTTGGACGACATACTATACTATGACTTTTTGATAATATTTTGGACAACATACTATACTATGACTTTTTTATGATAATTTGAACGACATACTATACTATGACTTTTTTATGATATTTTGAACAACATACTATACTATGACTTTTTGATAATATTTTGGACCACATACTATACTATGACTTTTTTATAATATTTTGGACCACATACTATACTATGACTTTTTTATGATAATTTGAACGACATACTATACTATGACTTTTTTATGATAATTTGAACGACATACTATACTATGACTTTTTTATGATAATTTGAACGACATACTATACTATGACTTTTTTATGATAATTTGGATGACATACTATACTATGACTTTTTTATATTTTGGACGACATACTATACTATGACTTTTTTATGATAATTTGAACGATATACTATACTATGACTTTTTAATAATATTTTGGACGACATACTATACTATGACTTTTTTATGATAATTTGAACGACATACTATACTATGACTTTTTTATGATAATTTGAATGACATACTATGACTTTTTTATAATATTTTGGACGACATGCTATACTATGACTTTTTTATGATAATTTGAACGACATACTATACTATGACTTTTTTATGATAATTTGAACGACATACTATACTATGACTTTTTTATGATAATTTGGACGACATACTATACTATGACTTTTTTATGATAATTTGGACGACATACTATACTATGACTTTTTATGATAATTTGAACGACATACTATACTATGACTTTTTTATGATAATTTGAACGACATACTATACTATGACTTTTTTATGATAATTTGGATGACATACTATGACTTTTTTATAATATTTTGGACGACATGCTATACTATGACTTTTTTTTGATAATTTGAACGACACACTATACTATGACTTTTTTATGATATTTATAACAACACCCTATATTATGACTTCTTTATATTTTTGATCACATACTATACTATGACTTTTTTTGTTTGATATTGATGGCATACTACATTGAAATAATCTTTTAAGCTACATCCCCTCCTAGTGGCTTGATGATGAATGAAAACATTTCAGTTGACCGTAATTTATTTGCCATTTGACAATGAAAACAACCCTATATGATTTAAAAATGTGTGAAATAGTCAGAATTAAACACAATAAAAATGGCTTTTAAACATCTTTGATCTTTCTCAATTCTCCAGTATTCGTTTTTTTGTCATGTTTTTAACCATACCTTATCTTACCTTTTGCTTCTTCTTCTTCCTTTTGTTTTTTCATTTTTCCACTTCCTATACTGCTGTTGCCGCATGCCAATTTTTCTCTTCTGATTGTTACTTTTATTCTGACAAAGTTAAACCACTTCACTTGCAGTTTATTTCAGAACAACTGGCATATGTTCAAACTTTATGGCACAAGAATTATATATCACAGTTGTACTACATCAATCCTCCACCAAAAAAAAAAAAAAAAAGAAATGTTCAAGGCCAAATAAGAACCAGGAGCCACTTTGTTGTGCTTTCAGAAATCCAGGCATTCTAACTGCTAAATTCTGTCAATGCTCATGGTTCTGGTTCATGTTTTAAGAAAATACACTGATTGAGCAGAAAAATAGAAAGCTCCATACACTGTCATGGAAACAGTCCTGGTGTGCGTGTACATTTCTGGTAATGTTTTGTGATGCTGCAGTTTGTGACTTTGTGCTGGAATTTGGTGCTTAAGTTTCAACATTGTTTAAATACTGACTATAGATTGAATGAACTCTTCTCTTGCACGCTGCCAATGACATTAAAAACAGTATAAAGCCAATCATTACAATCATTGCATTTACAATTATAAAACTCTGGTCATTAAACCCATCAATCATCTGGAACAAGTCAAATAGCTGCACAAACAAGAGGAATCATCAGAGGAGACAAAATATCCCGAACAAGAATCCTTAATGATCCAAAGTGGCAAATACACTGATACTTAGAGTATTTCCCAGCAGTACATACACTGATGGTTTAACTGGTGCTTCTTTCACTATGTAAATAACAGCACTCATACTGACAGGCACATTTCTATATATACACAACAGCCTTAGTTATTATCACAAGTGTCTGACAGAGTTCATCCCACGGTCCAGCAGCACTGTCAGTCACTGTTCACCCGCTGACAGTCATTTCAATAAATGAGCTGAGACAGAATCTGTGACCACGCTGCGTCCATGACTACATCGCTTCTTAATATCAGCAGCAGTGAAAATCTTCCATCATAAGTCAGTACTACAAGGACTCCTCCTCAGATTCACTGTCTGTGTTGGGCTTCGTCAGCAGCTCCAGCTCCTCGCCGTCCTGCGACAGAAAACATATGCAGAGCAGATCAGAGTGCTGCTGAAGAATCCTGTGGACAAACCTGCAGCATAAAAGGTATCTGCAGCAGCCAAATGTACTGTTTCACTAAACCATGACTTTCTATAAGTTTTTTTTTCCTGCAAACTGACCTTTTCATGATATTTTTTATGGCAAACTATAGTTTGAATTTTTTGTGTTGTTTTTTTTTTTTTTTTTTTTACTTGCTACAACATGACTTTTTATTTTTATATATTTTTTGACATGCTGTACATTGACCTTTTTGATTTTGTTTCACATTGCTTTTTTTAAAAATATTTTTTCACCCACTATATTATGATTGTTTCACATGCTATACTATGCATATGGCTGAATTTTTTTACTTACTATACTATGACTTTTTATGATATATTTGATAACATACTATACTATGACTTTTTTATGATATATTTGATAACATACTATACTATGACTTTTTTATGATATTTTTCACACACTTAACAATGACCATTTCATTTATTTATATACTATACTATGATTTTTCATATGTTTTTATGGCATGGCCTTTTATGATATTTTTTCCATCATATTTCAAAAAAATGCTAATTTAACATATCTAAACACAGGAACTTCTGGTCTACCTCTGCTTCGAAGATTATTTTTTGTGTGCTATTGTGTGATTTTGGTGAATCTGAACTAACAGAAAAAAATGCCAAAGTCACACAATAACACAGACAAACTAACTGACTGAGGCAGCGGTAGACCAGCAGCTCCTGTGTTCAGGATACCATTGTCAATGGAGTCTGTTGGCTTCGATGAGAGCACAGATAGGGAACTGAAGCTGTTAACTGCTTCCCTGTTGGAATGGGCCGTCTGACAGGAAGGTAAAGCAGTGAAAATACTCTCAACATATTGTATACTTAAACTGTTATAGACTATTAGGTGGGATTTGTTTTAGGCAGCTAAAATACATTTTGTTGCTGACCCCTCCACAGTAGTGCATTGCTCAGCCTCAGTGACAGCACTCCAGCCTGCTTCTCCAAACTGGGGGCATGCCAACTGACATCCACTGTTTGTATTACACTGACTATGGAGAAGTACCTCATACAAGCCCACTTTAAAAAGTCTGAACGATCCCTTGAACATCTCAGTATCTTCACTAAACACTAAAGGCTGATCCATTCAGTTTTGCGCCGATGCTCTGCCACTCACAAGCCCTTCTGTTTATGTCCTGATAGCTGTTTGGAAAACAGTTCTTTATTTCAAGGAACTCAAAATCTGCAAAGATGAGGGTTCTCATCCATTAATTTGCACTGCAGTGTGCAGTAAAAGTTAAAGACAATTGAACTCTGGCAGCAGGAGGGTGTGTGAGTAGGACGAGCACAACCGAGGCAGTCTTAGGGGATTGCATCTCCTTGTTGCTCCACCTGTCGGCTTGTGCCCCTCCCTACCTGCCTCCTTACCTCTCATTGAAAATAATAATTTACTCTGCGGATCAATCTTCTTGTTTGAGAAGACCTTAACCTTCCAAGCTGGACACCACTCACGCTCCAGGTCCTGCTTACTCTAGCACAGTGTCCTCATAAGGACGCCACAGAGATCTGTCCTGTTTAATAGTTTCCTCTTTCAAAATCCAATAAACTACACTGACCTAATGAAATTACATGAGGTAATGCAGCGGCATGAGTCTGAATGCTGTTTTCATAGCAGGGAATCAGGTTTCCTCCTGAGCTGAAGAAATCACATTATAGAGCGCTGAGAGCCAAGCGTCCTACAGAGAGCTCGGTATGTGTGTGGGAGGAGAGGAAGGGGCTTAAATGCACGTTAGGTGAGTGACACAGCTGTGAGAAAAGCTTGTGTGCGTGACAAGGGAAGATTTGTGTTTTACTCCCTACCCCTCTGGACCTCTCGAACACCTCTCCGTTGATGACCCGCAGCTTTTCCTGCTGCAGGCTGTACTCCAGGTCCTTGGGCCGGCTGGCGTTGTAGATAAAGATGGCCAGCAGGACTGTGGGAGCCTGGAGGAAGAAGTCCAGCGAGGGGCGGAAGTCAAAGAGGAAGAGGGAGAGGGCAGTTACCACCACGGTGGTGATCTGGCCCGTCAGCACGTGGAACATGTTGTCTCTGAATTTCAAGATGAAGGCCACAGATAGACCCAGGGCAGCTGAGGAGAAGACAGTGCAACTAATTACAAACAGTTTTTTATGTTTTGTTTGTTTTGACAATTCTCTAATGGCAATTTTTATGCGTAAATTGGAGTTTTAATAGACTGAATCTAGAGGAGAAGGCAGAGAAAGAGGGAGGGACTATGGGAGAGAGGGAAAGTGAACAACGGAGCAATATAGTGGAAGAGAAGAGAAGGAAGAGAAGAATGAGAAGTGGTGCGAGAACACACGTCAGCCCTTAGCTTGTACTCAATGTTTTAATATTAAGAAATATATAATATAGATTTCTTTTACAGCAGAAATTCAGTTTTTTTTAATCAGACACTGGAACAGAAACTGTGCAGGTTCATGTGGGTCGGGCTGATTTTTTGGGCCCAATCAGAGCCCTAGTGTGCTTAAGTCACAACAGTAATGAGAAGCAACTGTAGGTTTTCAGTTCATTTGCTCCAAAATATGAAAACATGATTTTGAGCAGAATCACGTTTTCATCAATGATTTGCGTTGTGTTTCAGCAGTGTCCAGTGTCATAGCTGCCATTTCCATTCAGTTGATTTGTGCTTGACAGAGGTCTTCGTGAACATGTGTACCTCTGTTTCCGTCCACACCAAATGAATCCACAAAACAATTTGATGCAATTGGCTGTGATGGTTCACACTAGTATGCTCGGCACCCGACTTTGCACTGCTGTTCATTATTTTAATGAGCAACGATGAGCGAGACAGTTGGCCCTTTTTTGTATGCTGTTTCTCTTCGCTAATGGCTCTGAAGTCATTGATTTAGGTCGTCTGAAGATGCTTATGATTCATAACTTGACAAACATCAATTTGTTGCAGGAATCCATGTTTTCATGAGCAGATGCATTGGGTGCATTTAGATCAGAAGTCAAACTACTGAGTCAGAATTACTAACTTCTTACTTGCAATGGATACAGCATCAAATATGTGTGTTACATACGAAGCTACAGGCAGAAGCTGGTTAATTTAGCATAGAGACTGACGACTGTTTCTGTCCAAAGGTAAAATAAAAATCCACCTACCAGCACCTCTAATACTCACTGAGTTACACGCCTAAATGTAACCACAGGGGCACCAACTTGTTACTGATAGAACTGTTAACTCACCAGTGACGAGCACCAGTAACAGGGAGTACACGTTATGTCCATGGAGGAGGCCACAGTGCACGGTGAGGCCTCGAGCTTCACTGCCCAGCCCGAGGGTCAGACCATTAAACACCACACCAAACGCGTACCTACAAAACCATGAAGCACATTATTCAGATTAGAACTGACTTCAGCCACACATCCTCTGCTTTATTATGTTCTTCACTGAGTCACTTCTCACAGTTTACTGTTCTGGATGAAGATGCTCTCAGTCAGCTGGTCTCCTTCTTTGAGGATCTTCTCATTGTAGATGTTGGCCATGGCGGAGATGAAGCACTGGAGGAGGAGCAGGATGTGACCCACACCCAGAGACCGAAGCTTCTGCACCACCCTGTCTCTCCAGGCCTGGCCGGGCAGGGACGACACCCACGACTCAGTGGCACTGAAGAGGGAGAAATATAGGAACAAGGATAACAGAACATAACCGAAGAATAAACCAGGCTGTGAACCTGGTGAAACTGGTATTTATAAAGGAAGAATGTGTGCACCTCAGGGGGGCGTCAGAGCAGCGTACACACAGTTTTAGCTGAGATAGCAGAGGGTGATGTGATGAAGAGGAGATTAAAAATAAATTAGGAAACAGTAACATTGTTTTCAGGTTGTTTGCCAGTGTCATGTTTCTTTCATTACTTTGCAGTCAGCACAGCATTCTGTAAAGTCTCATTCAGAAGCGCAGTCATAAATTTAATTTTAAGGTACTTCTGAGAGATGAATTTCATCATTTTTTATTTACACTTGAGCATCATTCACGTGTGAATCATCTTTAATTTGATCCTAAACTGAGAGGCACTTTGTAGAGTCAGTGATGGTTGAGATTTTATCTCAACGATGTTTGCAGAACCATGTGATGAATTAATGGTACAGACATTATAAACAGCCTCAGCCTTGCAGCTGCTTGAAGAGACTCACCATGCAACATAATATTGTTGCTTAAATTGTACTTACTTTGCTGTACTTCTCATTAACGGGTCTAATGGGTGGAGCAGGAACAACTATCAATATGCAAACAGATGTCTGAAGGCCATTTATGGCAACCCTGGTGGTAAAAATGAGGCTCAAGCATGTTCACCCTCCGCCCACAATGACTGAGATTTAGAAAACAGAATCAAGCGTGCGTGTGCCTTTATAAATCTGACGAAATCCTTATGTGCGTACACAAAGAATGTTGTGAAACTACAGTTTTTTGCATCTGGCCTCAGGTCTTGACAAGAAAGAAGAACACATGGAATTAAAAAAGTTGATATCTCTGGTAGCTCTGCATCAATTCTGATCCTCAGGACATCTACAGGTATTAGTCACAGTTCACGCTTTTAAGACCTTTTCAGGATAATTTTAACCTGATTTAAAATTGATTTTTTGACAAATCATCTGTTTCTTATTCAAGCATGACAGGTAAGTATAAATGTAAGTAGTGGTCCCTGTGCAGAGGCAGGTTATTAGCAGGTACAAAAGATAAGATTTTTTGGTGGGTTTAAAGATTTGATTCATCAGGCGTGTGGACTTTCACAAAAAGAAATTAAAATATAGACAAGTTAAAAAAGATCAAATGTTTTTGGCAATTCAGACCTCGCAAATTCAGATTTAAGACCATTTAACGACTTCTGAGGCTCAAAATTTATAAATTAAATTTAAGGATTTGGAGACTTTTTAAGGACCTGCAGACACTCTGGATCTTTCTTTTTAAACTGTCCATCATGAGTCTGACAACATTATATGAGAGCACTCTTTTCATCCATCTGCCGTTCATCATGTTACCTGCTGTTCCTCATCTGTTCCAGCAGCTGTGTGTAGAGGAGGCAGGAGTTGGAGGGGGTGGAGAGGGGGTTTGAGTGGAGACCTGGAACAGCCACAGAGTTTTGGCTGCTCCCTGATCCCGTCGTCAAGGAAACAATGGACAGGAAGAGGATGAATAACGCTGCCCACTGAACCCAGGACAGGCGCCTCCTACAGGAGAAGGTGAGAAGTGAAAATGTTAGTTTCTTCTGTGGTTAACATGAGCTGTGTTTAAAGTTTTAAATATACAGAATTAAAAGGTTGTGTATGAAGGGATGCACAAGATGTTGAACTTGATGAGATGGTGCACCAGTAAAAAAGGCAACTTTGAGTATTTCACTCAGCTTAAGTGTTACTATTGCAGTGGAACAAGTACAGTACATTCAGTAATATTGTCCAACAGATTATAAAGCTCACTTTAAAGCCACTTAAAGCACATTTTTAGAAACAAAAAGTTAAAATATTTGGTTAAACTTGAAGACATCTCTTCTAGACGAGTCACAAAAAAGAAACATGGGATGGGAAAGCAGCAGCATAACACCAGGAAATGAGATAAAGTGTCAACAGATGCACACTCAGCACCTCTCAGCTACAGTCAAACTCACAATAACAGACACAGCGTCCTGCTGAAGGACAAAACATTACAGGCTTGTTGACACTTACTTCAGAACAATTCTGAAGAGCACAGCTGTGGTCAGGATGACGAAGTTGGAGAACAACACTGCCATGGCCTGGGGACAAGAGGAAGAACAGCTGGTTCAGAGATAAAACAGCGGAACAGAATAACTACATCAAACACAAAGACTCAGCGCAGGACGTTTTGTAAAAGCTGGAATGAGAAGTTTAAATCTGCATTTAGAGAATTTCCACTGGAGGTAAAAGAGGTTTTCAGGTGTGGTTTGCATGTTAATAGGGGTTGGATAACTGGAATGCATTTACATTTTCCAAATGTAAAGCTTTCACACACAAAATTCAATTAATATAAATGGTCCTATAACAAAATATTGAAGTCTTTACTAACAGGCTGCAGGTAAGTCATCACATAGAAGATGATGAGGTTGTCGAGGAAGTAGAGGAAAGCAGGCACAGCCCACTTCAGGGAGGTGAGGAAGGAGGAGCTGGAGGAGCACCCCAGCTCTCTGCACGATCGTCCCTCTGAGGAAACAGACAAAAAGATCAGATAAACACACCTTAAAGATACACTGTGCAGGATTATACTAAAAATACCGATTACAAATTCCACTTCTGTTCCAATACGACAATATTCTGAATTTGATACGGGTCACATAAACAGCTTATTTCGCTTAGATTTTGTGTATTATGTCTTTTTCCAAATGTAGCATTTTCCGATTAAGACATGTGGGTTATGCCAATATTATTCTGGTTTTAGGGGCATTCTTCTGACAACATATACAATGCAATCAGAATATGTGTCTCAATTCAGGTTTTTACGCCAATTTGCGCCACACGGCCTGTTTATGGTCGGCTGTGTGGGCACTTATTGATGCAGTGACACACAAACCAACTCTCCAACATTCTGTAAGGCTGAGGCAGAGACGCATGCCAAAAGAAAAGCCCACATTTCTGATCGGAGGGAGAAACACACCTCCTATAAACGCTGTGAAAGACTTGCATATCAACACGATTTTGAATATGTACAAATATGGCTACACCGTCCTTTTCAATAAGGTGGACGAAAGAGGCAAGATGTGTTTGCATGGTCAAACAAGTCTACCACCGGAAGAAACCTTTGAGCAAAATGGCACAGGCAGCTCCAGCTGTTCCAATTCCTCCATTTTTACATAATAAACATCATGTTAGAGGACGTTAATCTGAGTATTTACCGTTGCACATAACTGGGAATATTAGTGGAATAGGGTTTTATTTATTAGGCATGTAAACAACTCAGTTGGAATACTGTCTTTTTGGAATAAGAGCAAAAACTGGAATATTTTGTGCATGTAAACTTAGTCAATGTATAGACTTACACTAAAGTAATCCCTCTCATCATCACTCATGACCCACAGGAAGTGTGTGGCAGTATATTTATCTGTAGAGACCCTGTCCTCTGCCTGTTTTTTTTTGTTTTGTTTTTTATTTTGCTGCGGTCAGGACATTTTTAAGTTTGCACTAGGGATGCAAACAATTAATTGATTATCAGTTAATCGATTATCGATTAATTGTCGATAAGAAATTACTCGATTAAAATAAATTAATTGCAACAAATTATGTAATTCCCCGCCAGTCCCCGTGAGGGCGCTCTTGACGCCAGACCTACTTGACGCACACGCGAGAACACACGAGAAGCAGGGCTCTGACGAGAACATAAACACGAAGCTGCATGATGAAGCGGACAAGACGGAGTGCAGTGTGGAGCCATTTTAAGTTGGTTAATGACGACAAAGACGCCAAATGCACAATATGTGGTAGTATTTTAAAGTACAACAACTCCACAACTTTGTTGAATTACCACCTGAATACGACACATTCAGTCGTGCTACATGGAGCGAGTGGATCCGCTTCACAGCCTACAATCACCACAGCGTTGGGACAGACCGTATGTGACGCTGGGAAAGCAGAGGGCATTACTCAGCGAATATGGAATATGGTTACAAGTAGCCTGCGTAATATTTTGATATTTTAAAGATAATTTTTTTGGGCTTTTTCACCTTTAATGGACAGAATAGATTGAAGAGTGTGAAGTGGGGAGAGAGAAAGAGTGGGGGGACGACATGCAGCAAAGGGTTGCAAGCTGGAGTCGAACTTGCGACCGCTGCAGTCCCCCAATATTTTGATATTTACTGTTCAGAATATCTTTGATATGCTACCAAAATGCTATTGCCTGCCCTCAAGTGTATCCCAAATATATCCCAAAATAAATCTTTGATTAAGGAATATGATTTGCATTTTTTCTGTATATCAAGGAAGATATAGATTTTTATGTTATGCACAGACAGAACCAACTGATTCAGACGGAAATTCAGCTTCTCAGGAAAATCGCCGCTTATCAATTAATCCATCGATAAAATGAAACAACTATCGATTAATGAATTAATCGATAATTTGTATCCCTAGTTTGCAGCCAGTAAGAACTTGCAGGAGAGGTCGGGACTTTAGGAATGCAGGTAGCTATCAGGTAACGCAAACAGCAGCATGCATCCGAGAGGAAACGACGAAAGTCACCAACAAGGTGCCAAAAAACCCACAAATACAGTGAGGCGAAGCAACAAGCGGAGCACTGAAGGAGAGGATGGGGATGAAGAGCAGCGTGGAGTTGGCCCGTGTTCTGTTGGACAGGTTGGTGCTGGCACTTAGCTTACTTAGCTTGCTAAAGTGTCAGCTCTTCCATTACAACTAATGTAGCGTTCCTATGACAGTACAGTAGCTTGCTGTGTATGAATAAGCAGTGCAGGCAGGAAGGGCCAAATTTAAATGTTCAAACTGGTTGAACCAACAATTCCTGGATAATGTACCTTTAACATCACGTACGCAAACACACTGAGACAAATTCAACGTTTACCTCGGACGATTACTCTGACTGACATAGCCAGGCAGAAGAGCAGTTTGAGCGCCTCAGCGAGTAGATTGACGGATGCAGGGAGGAAGTCATACTTGTTCTCTGCAGATTGACCACAAATGGAGACACAACGCATCAGTGGAAAAAACATCTTATAGCATGTTTATCTAAATGTGTGCTGACTTGAATACAAAATTGACACATCATGTTAACTCTGTGGGAAATAAAAAATAGCATCCAGTGAGTCACCAGCATTGGCGGAGAATTTGAGGAGCACGATGCGACTGGTCCCCAAAGTTACAAAACCCAGGCCGAGGGCCAGAGTGTAGGCCGATGAGCGGGAGCACAGCCTGCTGCAGCAGTGGCAGCCCATCATGATCGGGACTGGAGCTCAGAGCAGTCAGACCTGTTGTAATGCAAACACAAACACACACACACACAGTGGTAGTATCAGACTGCTGCCCAGTATGTTTGGTACTCAAAGTTTCAGTTGCAGAATCGGCATCACTAAAGAATTGGAAGGACTGGTGTGTCTCTGTCCAACACTACTGAGATCAACATGGTCACTGTCAACAGCTCAAAGTTCCTGTGGCTAAAAATCACCTGGTCTCTGCTGTATGAGCTGTGTAGAATTTTTTTAATTCTTTATTGGTTTTCAAATCACTAAATGGATCTGTCTGACATGGTCAAGACATACTGGTATATGCCTTCTAGGTCCCTGAGATCCTCTGACTCAAACCTTTAGATCATTTCAGAGGTCAGAACTAGAAGACATGGAGATGCAGCCTTTGTTAATTACACCCCGAAACTCTGCAACAGTCTGTCTGAAGGTCTTAGAAGCTCTACATCTGTTGAAACTTTCAAACATAATCTCAAGTCAGATCTTTTTACCATTGCTTTCTCCTGAAATGTATTTTTAACTGATAGTTGTTTTTCTCTTGTATTAGCCTGTAGTTTTACTTTATCTTTTATCATACGTTTTTATCATCTTTTTTTCCAGACAATAGAATAATTTAAAAAGAACAACAACAACTATCAAACAAACAAAAAAATTATAATTAAACGTCTATCGAATATAAAGAAAATAAATAAACAGAGTAAAAATAAACGGCAGGGATAAAATACAGGAAAAACAATGATTACAATGAAAGTTAAGACTAATGTATCTCCAAATAAAAAGCCAGATTAACAAGGTAGGTTGAGTTAAGAGGGGCATAAACAACAGAAAGCACTCTCACTGGTACTTTTATAGGTCACACATGAGGAACATGTCAAAGTAAAGCAGTGGAGGACCTCAGTGATCTGGCGGGAACATAAAATGAAAGAAAATCACTGATGTATGAAGGAGAAAGGTCATTGAAAGCTTTAAATAAAAGGAAAAGAACTTTAAAATCAATCTTAAAAGACACAGGTAGCCAGTGTAGGGACTTCAGCAGTGGGGGGTGTGATCCAGTTCTTAGCACTGTAGCTGCTGCATTCTGGACCAAAGTAAGTACACACTATCTTACTGCTCGTCCTCTAACAAAACACTCTGCCTTCTGTTTCAGGCCCTGCAACAAAAAAGTTCCACCTTTAAAACAGGTCATATTTTTCATGGTCAACTGAGAGAAGTCAACGTACGCTGAGGTCACTTCTCTCTCTTTGTAAGCAGGACAGTAAAACAAAAAATGAACCTCTTTTACACAATGAACAAGCTCTGTCCTCCTGAACCTGTGAGCCCCTCAGGCTAATAAAGTTCCTGAGTGTAAATGTGCACACAGGGATCTTTGTCTTTTGTTTAGATTATACTTCACATAAGGTTCTTCACTGTAGCTTTTCTCTGTGAGACAGTACTGTAAGTTAATGATTTGGGTTAATACCACATATCAATGGACCATTGTTCTGTACATAAGGAACATTTTGCTGCTAATCCACTGGGTTTAGTTGTTCAAAAGTAATCTGATCAGATTTCAGCTATCAATAGGATAAAATCTTAAAAATAGGTTGTTCAAATAAACGATTCTGAAATCGGTTGAGTTCACATCATCCAGTCTTGGTTTTGTTGTTCAAAACTTTTAAGTAGGATTGGGATTCCTTTGATCCAAAAAAGGGATTATTCTGATCCCAGCAGGAGGCTGGATTCAGGCTGGATTTCAGGAACACAATGTAATAAAACTTTTAAATTGGTCCAAAAATACACATTAATTATATCTTGCACTTCAGTTGTTGAACAGTTACTGTGATAAAGTAGATAACGTAGACTTTAGGCTATCTAGTAATTACTTTTTGTTTGATATTGACAGCTATTTGGGGGGTTATTTTATGTATGGGGACAACATCCTTTTTTAAAATTCTACTGGACTGAAAGGCGTAAAGTTACAGTTTCTAACAACTCTATTTCTTTCTCATTTGTGAAACCTACAATGATAAGTGGTACAGTAACTGCAGTGTGTTTATTGGCAGACTGCGTACACTATGATATGTATGTGGTTGGTAATCTTGAAAAGTAGGTTTCTGGATCAGGGTGACCTGATCCAACGTTGCTTTGAGAAATCAGCACAAAAGTAAAATGGCTCAGCTGATCCTGGACAGCAAAATAAGGGATTTCAAAATCTGGATCATTCTGATCTAGACTGAATTTTCTGAACAATTGGACTCTGAATATCATCTGGAAAATAATATAAGAATTTTTTCAGCTTTATCTTAAACTGTTTTAGAGAGAGGTGTTAATTCAATTTTATGATCATTTTAAGAGGCTGACAGATATGATGCTGCTCTGTCCTGGTCCGACTTCTTCTAGCGTTTTAGGAACTCCCTTCTGCTAGATAATGAGACATGTTAGGGTTATAAATAGCAGCAACAACTGGCCACATACACAAGAGCCCTTTGGTTTGGTCTCCAGTCACATTTGATTAAGTTACAGTTGTCAGTAAACTGTTTACTGTGCAACACAAACCTCCAGTAACTCACTGAATTAAATCAATCTGAGCAGGATGGTGAGCTGCAGGGTCTGGCTATTTAAACTTTAAAAACTCATTGTCAGTCCCAGCTTCTCAAATGTCACATATTGCTGCTTTTTTGTAAATTAAATATGTCTGGGGTTTGAACTGTTGGTGAGACAAAACAAAACACATTTAAAGACGTCATAATGGACATTATCGACTATTTTCTGATATTTAAAACACTACAGGACGAATAAAACGATAAAACAAACGAGACATTGATGAATGAAAGTCACATTTTTGTCAGGGACGTAAATTAATCTGCTCACACACAGAATTTAACTGTAACAACTGAACCTAACGAGCAAAGTCTGAGAGCTCGGAGCTAATTTAGCATCACTGTCACCACAAACCGTCTCGTTTCTGCGAACAAACACCTTCAATAAAACAACACGAGCGTTTATTTAAACATTATTACACGTATTATCTGAGGACGTCACAGATATGGTGTGAAACTGAGACAAAGCTCTGTGAGACTTACTTGTTATTCCTCTGTCTTCCAAAACATAACTGAACCATTGCTCTTCCTGGTTTATCCGCGCAGGCGCACTGGAGCAGGTGCCGCGCTGACGTCATCCCAAACGCACTGCACATCCGTGTGACTCAGCTGTTAATGAACGTGTGAAGGAGGAGGAGGAGGGTTTAGATGCTGTTAGCTCAGATCAAATTAATGGTACAGTTAAATTAAAATATTTAAAAAGTTTCTTTAGAAAAGGTGAAAAGTTTCTGGTTTCATTTTCCTTCTAAAATCTTGTGACTTTTAAATTTCTAAACTACTTATTAAGCTCTGCTTTTCATCAGCAAGTCATGCATCATTGGAAACTGATACAAAAGCATGACTTTACCTCACAGATGGTCCCTATTTGGGATAATAGAAGTATATTAATTAAGAGAAAATCCTGTTGTTATTATAAGGAATGAATGGACAGAGGTATCTGGTATTATTCATTTATTAGATTTTAACATATAATACTTTTGTGGGAAAATACAATCTTACAGGCATTTCCACAAGCAATGATTCAGTTAGTTACAGGCATCCTGATTTATTCTACAGTTATTCCACACAAGCCTTCAGTAGCTATGAATAGATGTAGTTAATTAGATAAAATAAATGCAATAATACATTTGTGAGGAGTGTTGTCACTTCAGTTTGTTTTCCATCACCCTTGATGCGAACACACAGTATGTTCCAAGGATACAGCAGTAATTTGACAGTCAAAATAAGAACCAGATAACTCTCTTTTTTCCCAACTCCACCTCAGGCTAAAGAAGCTCACTTAAAAATATTGAATGTTATATTTACAGATCAGACATTTTATATTCACTGCCTGCAAGTTTCCTGACGATAAGTACGTTAGGAGCACTCTCGATGACCTTCTTCTCATTCCAAATATTACAAAAAAGTTTATTTCCATTTTTTAGCAGAAGCTACAGTCCTTGGACAAATATAACATTGATAAAATTATTAGTACATGGGAGAAGGACCAAGGAATCCAATCTAGCCAGGAAGAGTGGTCTAAGATATTTTCATTGTCAAGTAAAATATTCTTATGTAATCGGTTAAATGAGAGCCAATACCGAATATTTCACAGGCTACAACGTACACCCCAGTTTCTCAATAAATGCAACTCCAATATATCTCCCATGTGTAAAAAATGTAAGAAAGAGTTGGAAATGCCCTTTTATTGCACGTTTTTGGAAAAATATTAAAAAAGAGCTTTGTACAATCTTGGGCATGGACATTAAAAGGGAACCTGCATTGTTTCTGTTGGGATTCTCTCTAGAAGGTCTCGATCTTAACCCCTCTCAGTACACTCTTATAACAAAACTCCTGTTACTAGCTAGACGATATATTTTGTCCCAATGGATTAAAGACAAACCCCCAACAGTAACGCAGTGGTACAGAGAAATTTATAGGGTCTTACCAATGGAAAGCCTCTCTGCTACCTTAGGGGAGAACAATACTTTTTTTTTTAAATCTGGTAACCAATTTTAGAGCATCTGCCATATGAAATTTCAGACTTACTACAGAGGGGTGGATTAAGAATGAATTCAGATTGATAGTTATTCCCTTCTTTTTTTTAAAACACAGGAATGGAGTAAATTTTCCTTTTGTGCTGTGCTTGTCCTGTGATGTATATTGTCGATGCTGCCATTTTGCTATGATTTGTGATTCAGGTGCTGTCATGCTTGTTTGTTTGTTTGTTTTTCTTTTTGTTGTCCTGTTTTGTTTTTCTGTTTCCTTTTGCATTCTGAAAATTAAAATCAATAAAATATATAATAAAATAAATAAATATTGAATGAGATTTACACATTTAGTGACTTCTGACGCCAAAGGTTTAATTTGGATTTAAATATTTGTACTTTGTGTAACTCAGATATTGACACCTTAGAACATCATTTCTCCTCTTTCTAATCTTACGACTCTAAATTATGAAAATATAAGGGTTGGTATCCAACTGGAGGACAAAGCAGAGTTTAGGATTAATAATTTCATTATTTTGGGAATATATTTTATTTACAAATGTCTTTTTTTCCCATAAAATTAGCCCCATCTTTCCTGCAAATTAGACTGTTCCTTTAAAAAATGTGTGAAATGCTGTGAAATTAGACAGACCCCACAGCTGTATGAATATCTGTGTACCTTAATTCCTGAATGCCCACATGTATTTTGTTTTTTATTTCATTTTTGTTCATTATTATTTATTTATGTTTTGTAGTTTAGCTCAGTTATATTAATACTGTAACCTGTATTTAAATGTCATATGATGAGCCTTTTTGATTGTAAATAAAATTCATAAGAAGATCTGTGGCCAGCAGGCACTGTAATGCCTCTTAGGAATGTAATTAGACCTACACCCAGATCTGGACCTTTACCCAGTGCAGCTGACTCCCCAGGAAGAAAAATCTGTTTCTCGCCACGTCTCCAAAATAATAATACCAGAGCTACACATGCCCTTTTTGTCATATTGGAATCATTCGAAAGGACAGTACAGACTTTTTGAAGTGGGGTTGTATGGGGTACCATAGACTGTCTTTTACATACAGTAGATGTCAGCCAGCACGTCCCCAGTTTGGAGAGGCAGGCTGAAGGTCCACATGGAAGCTAAGTAATGTGCCGCTGTGGAGGCGTCAGCAACAAAATTAATTTTAGCCACCTTAAAAAAGTCCTAACAAAAAAAAAGAAAAATCAATATGAGGTTAACTGTATACTTTATTTAGGATATATTTTCACTGCTTTACCTTAATGTCAGACACTGATTTCCAACTAAAAAATAAAGCAGTTATATCGCTCTCTTCAAAGCCAGACTCCATTGAGAAAAACAGTCATTTAGCATTGCCTAACACAGGAGCTGCTGGTCGACTGCTGCCTCAAACAATTATATTGTTTGTGTTATTGTGTGACTTTGGTGTTTAGAATAGTTAGTTCAGATTAACTAAAATCACAATCACAAATTAACTAACTGATCAAAGCACCAGTAGACCAGCAGCTCCTGTGTTCTGTGTGCTAAAATTACTGTATCTTTGGAACACGCTGTCTGATAAAGAGCTACAGTAATGAAAATACTCTCGATATAGCGCACACTTGAACTGACACTGATGGCTAAAATACATTTTGCTGCTACTCCCCTCCACAGCAGTGGATTACTTAGCTTCTGTGTTGACCTCCAGCCTGCTTCTCCAAACCGGGGGCGTGCTGACAAACGTACTGCATATAATATACTGTCTATGGGTAAGTACCTCATACAACCCAACTTCAAAAAAATCTGAAGTCTCCCTTTAACAGTGACTAGTTTCATTGCAGATCGACTTCATGTCCAGATGTACTTCTACTGTATAAAGTTAAAACTGGCTCCACACTAGCCGACATCCCAACTCTTCTTACATTAAAGGGTAACCTCCCCAGACAGCATGTTTTCTCCACATCCTGTGCAGCAGTAATGTTTGTGTGTGGCAATAGCGCCATACATCACAGACGGGTGTGGTCACAATTACCACAGATCACAGAGCACTCACAGCTATGACGTGCTGTGTGTGGTCGGACGTTCAAGAGACTGATGACTTCTAACCCTCAGACAAAACAACTTTGCTTTTACTCATTTTAAAATCAAAAGTGGACACACCCCTTAATGCATCAGTAATATTGATCCACTATACAAAAATAAAGGGGAAAATGGTGCTTTAAAAACAAATAAAACGATGAATTCACTGATACTGACAGGAGGCCAGAACAGGGAAGATGTGCTGTGTTCTTGGTACAAGTTCGGAGTCTGTGTGATGCATTGTGGGTGAACTCCAGGTGAGACGAGGCTGACAGCTGATGCCATAACAAGAATTTCAATATTCAAGATGAGAGGTGATGAATCTTTTTTTGTACCACACATTTTATACAACAGGGCAATTCAAAGTACATAACATATAGAACAAAATAAAGGATACAGATAACAATAAAAGATTAAAGACACCAAAGATAAATAAATACGATAACGTTAATTCACGAAACATTTTGCCTAGATATAATCTTAAAAAAATCCAGCGTCCATTATCTCCATGGTCATAAAGAGCTGAAGCTGCCCATTCCCTTGATAATATATATATATAGTCTTTTAAACAATCATTTATGGGGCGTCGGTAGCGTAGTGGATAGTGCCGGCGCCCCATGTATAGAGGTGATGCCTCGCTGCAGCGGTTGCAGGTTCGACTCCGGCTTGTGACCCTTTGCTGCATGTCAACCCCCACTCTCTCTCTCACCCCATTTCACTCTGTCCTGTTCATTAAAGGCAAAAAGCCCAAAAAATAATCTTAAAAAAAAAAAATCATCTATATTAAAACAATTGATGGACAGAATGATGGACACTGAGATATTTTCACATCCAGGATAGAGGACAAACTTAATATCATCTTGTCCCAAAAACATCTCACTGGGGAGTAATGCCACAGCAGATGCATGAGTGATTCAACATAAATGTGAAAGGGAGTGTATCTGCACGGTGTAATATACACCACCCTATGTAACACTTTTATTTGTAAAAGTCTGTAAAAAGAGCAAAAGTGCAGGAGAGAGGTGCAACAATAAAATTATTGTCTAAAATTATTTAAAATCAAGTTTAAAAATAAGTTTGCAGTCATTACAGGGAGGAGTAGAGGAAAATTTGATGTAAAAGTGGTCAGAGTTGGGGCTTGTCATCATCTGGGGGGTTATTCCAGGTTGGTGATGCATGATAACAAAAAGGAGAAGTGTTTTTAAATTTAGAATTAGTTATGAATGAATGAATATTGGTAACAGAGTTGTTTTGCTGTTTATGGCAAGAGAAGTTATTATAATTAAAAACACCTATTCTCATACATCAGTTTGATAAGTGCTCATGATGAAATAATGTATGCAGAGATGTTTTAATTACATGTAAGAATGTGTCAGTTACGCAAAGTTTGGGATGAGCTGCCACTAATCATACATGTTTATCTCCTGAATTATGGCGTGTTTCTATGGGGTGACTTTTCTGGGACATTTTGAGGTCAGAGAAATTATCAACGTGATTTTCAACACTGTTTTTTCAGAGATGATGGGAATACGCACACCCTCAGGGATGACTCACAGCAAAACACATGAGGTTTCAATTACAAGAGAGACGGGGGGGGGGGAAACGCCGAAACACAGTTCATTGCCCTGGGACATGATGTTTAAACGAGCCTGTGTGTCAGTGACAGATAAAGCACTGAGCGGACCTCTCTGACAGATCACAGCCTCTTCACTTGCAGAACAGACCGCTCTCACCTGGAGGACTGATCCCAGACATGAGGCTCTGTGTCCGGGCTGGAGCTTGGTGTCTCCTGCCTGTCCTGGTTCTTCTGACTGTCCTTCATGTCAAAGCTGAGGAGCAGCAGCCAAAGGAGAGACACTATTATATCGCTGCTGTCGAGATAGACTGGGACTACTCTGGCAATGACGCACAAAGGTAGGATACTGCTGGTTGGAGACTTAGACAAGAATTAAGGCAAACATTTTACATGCAGCAGGTGGTAAAGGCTATATTTCAATTATTCTCATTCTGTTATTATAATGAATAATTATTTAAATTATGATTTATTTCATTTCTGTCCACCTAAGCTCATCTAAAAGTCTTGACGCTCTGTTATTTAAGTTGTTTGTGCTTTGTAAAAACATTCCAGTCTGTCCTTGTTTCATTCCTCAGGCAGCCTGTTCTTCCTCCTATGATTAAATAATCATTACTACAACACACACACATTTACACACACACTGGGTCACACACATTAGTTGCAACACGGAGGGAAACTTGTGCCTTCATATCTCAAAGTCCATATCTGGTTGCTAATGCTGCACTGCTGTGTTTGACTTGTGCTTCTCTGGTGTGCTGATTCATGTTTTGTGTTTTTCCGTTATTCCTCAGGTCGGGTCCCACCTATAAGAAAGTGGTCTTTCGGGAGTATGACAAAGACTTCAAACAGGCTAAGACTCATCCCTCCTGGTTAGGTAAACTTCCCGTAGGGTTTCCACAAAGACACTGTCTGACTCTGATTCCTAGGAAACACTTCTCCTGTCCTCAGATCCCCTTTACACTCAGATGGTATCTTTCGTTTTCCAATTAATTCCCAGAATGTGTACTTAACAGATATTTCTCAAGAGGTTTCTTTAAAGGAACAATGTACTTTGGTACTAATTAGAGGGGTATTAAGGATGTGTTTAACTGGTACACATAGTAAGTGCCTGCTGATTTCTTTCAGTTTGTAAATTAAAAAAATAGATGGATTTGTTGGGCTGATCTGAATGCTTCAAAGTTTCAGGCGTTAATCAATGTTCAAATCAGTATTTAAATGCTCTATTTTTCTATACCATTACCCTCAAAAATAGATAGAATAGCCCATAAAGTAATATATAGCAATTCAATATTACTCGTTATGCATCAGTGTTAATTATTAGTTATTCTCAGACACGGACATTTAAACTTAGCAACAGGCCTAGTTTTGTGAGTACATCAGTCTGACCACCCGTGACAGGCTCACAGATACACTAGCATGATGTTGAAAAGGTCAAAATTTCAAAAGCTGGGCAAATTTAGGAAGCTTTGATTCATTACAGATATTGCCCCAAAAAGGGTATTCAGCCCTGGTAATTAGACAGATTATACAGATGGGTGGGAAACTTAAGTATAAATCTGAAATAAGTGTTGAATCAAAACAAATGCAGATGCGTCCTCACAGGCAACCCTGTTGCCAGGAAAAATGTTGGCATTGTACGTTTCTGCAAACCACAGACACGTTACATTTGTACATCAGTATGTAACAGATACATTGAAACTTAACAGCTCTTGTGTTAAATTGTGGTAAGAGATTTAGGTCCAAAAATGCTTGGTTCTGGTTAGGACAAGATCATGTTTTTGCATAAAACATTCACTCATGGTGGCACGATCCAGGCAGGAAGCACAGCGATGTTTTGGTGAAAAAACAACAGCTTTTTGTTGCACTATTCCCCGCTAGAAACACAGCGAAGGGTCTCGAAAAAACACCCAGGTTTGTTGGCGCGCATATATTGCGTTACTTTAGAAATGCTAATATGATACATATGAAACGTGCAGATGTAACACATCTGTGGTTTGCAGAGACGTGCATTTTCTTCTGGCGCCTGCCTGATACAAGGCATGAGGAGTCAAAGATTCACCTGTGGGAGATTTTGTAGACGTGTCAGGCAGCACTCTCCAACGCCGTAATTAAAACACCAAATTAGGGAATTGTATTTTGGATAAATGCTGTTCTATGTTAAGAATTATTAAAGCTGCACTGTAAAATATTTGACTGTACATTTACAGTAAATTACTGGCTTCTTGTTACTTTACTTTCGCAGTAAATTACTGTTTCATTTTCACAGTAAATTGTTGTGAAATAACAGCTGTCTACTGTGATCCCACTGTGGCCATGCCTGCATATTACTGTGATTTAGAAGTATGCTGCTGTAAATTTACTACATTTAACTGTAACCTCACAGTTAAAGCCTGTTACATTACTGTGATATTACAGTATGTTCCTGTAAATTCCCCAATTTAACTGTAACTTCACAGTTTGTGTACATCTGATTACTGTGATTTATCAGTATGCTTGTGTAAAATTTACTATATTTACCTGCATGATTTTCACAGTAAAATTCTGAATCTGGTCAAATATCACAGTAAAAGCCAATAATGTAATTTATTGTGAACTATTACAGTTACATATTTTAACTTCCTAGAAATAATTTGCAGTGTGTTCTGTAAACTCGTCGTGGCCCAACACCTTTATAAGACCGAAAAGAAAATATTCTTCAGGAACAGGAAAATATTACTAACGTTATACAGTTGGGCATATCTTTCCTTTAATGTGTCACCAGTGTCTAGAACAGCATAGGTAATGGGGTTTATAAGCAGCATGCAATTTTGAAGAATTGTAAAATTGTTAATAACTCTAACTACTGTTTCACTTGTGTCTTTTTTTTCACTTGGTTTTTTTTTTTTACAAATGCTAATAAATCAGCAGCTTTTTAACAACTGCTTCTATGAATTTTTTCCCTCTTTTCCCTTCTAATTAGTGCCACAGTATATTTAGCTCTCCAGGACCATTCCTAGTTAAATATTAATTCCTTTCCAGGAATGTATCAGGTGGATAAGAGAACATTACATTACCACGTATATAGGACATTGGTGATTTATATTTGCTGGTCAACAACAGTGTATAAACAACAGAGAAACAGTTTGACTTTATTTGACTTGTTCCGGTATGTCATGGTGGTGTGCCAAAATACACACGTGATGCAGACTCCACGTAACCCTAATTATGTGTTTCTCTGCAGGTCTGCTGGGACCCACGCTGAGGGCTGAGGAGGGCGAGACCATTGTCGTCACTTTCAGAAACATGGCCACCGGACCGCACAGCATGCACCCACACGGGGTCGCTTACGGGAAACAGTCAGAGGGTGGGTGCCTGTAAACGCAGCTGCGGATGAGTCTGACAGATGTGGCAAACCCAAAGACACCAGTAACATTCTCCCATACAGGCTGTCTGTCAGGGTCACTGCGGGGGCTCATGATGTTACACAAGATTGACCAACACAATAAACAACCTTGTTTGTCTTTTTCTAAAATATTAACCAGGACAGGCCGATTATCAAAGTAGACGGTACTGAAGTCCAACAGGAAGCACTGCTAAGCCTTAGGAAATCACTGTCTGAGTCCAGGAGAGAGAAATAACAGGACATCAGCACCAGTATGGATGGAGGAAATTAACACTAAGTGCCTCTTCATTTGGTCTTAATTCAAAAGTCAGAGTGCAGAGGAATTCAAAATTGATGACTAGCTTGCAGCAAACTCTTCATCTAAGTGGAATTCATCTCACAAATTTTGTTGGGAAAGTCAATAACCTCCTCAGACCCCTGCTCGGCAATGGGATTTCATTGATCTGACCGTTCCAATATGATTAAACCTCTCTGTGCATCCATAATGAAAGGTCTAACTCAGACTGATTTCTTTCTGCAGGAGCTAACTACTTTGACAACACATCCCAGAAAGAGAAAGAGGATGACGTCGTGCAGCCAAACAGCCAGCACGTTTACTACTGGGAGGTGACGTCAGATGTTTCTCCGCAGCTAAATGACCCCACCTGTCTCACCTACACCTACATCTCCCACAAGAATGTTGTGGAGGACTACAACGCAGGCCTCATTGGTGCTTTACTCATCTGCAAGCCCGGTAAGCAGTGGAACGTGGCTGTGTTTCAAATCACAAAATATCAGTCGTCACAGCATTTACATGAATTGTTTTTTTTTTTATCTCTGTCCTCTCTCTGCAGGCAGTCTGGATGAGACGGGGCAGCAGGTCAGCTTCCACCATGAGTTCGTCTTCCTCTTTGGGGTCTTCGATGAGACAGAGAGCAAGTACAAACCAAACGGCCACGCCAACCACGTCAAATACACCATCAACGGATACACAATGGGATCACTGCCTGGTGAGTCTGTCCAGTCATTCTGTTATTCATTGAGTCACAGAGTCAGTCGGTCGTTCAGGTATCCCTGGATATATTTTAAAACATGATATGCAGGTGACACATCAGGACGCCTCAGACTGAATTCTAGTTAATAGATGAATGTCTGCTCTGAGTCAGTGCAGAGTTTATTAACCTTATGTAGTCATGACAACAGTGTTGATGCTTCACGCTGCTATTGGTTACACTGACTGCAAAGACACTGATGACTTAAAGCCAGGTCTGTCCTTTTGTTACATAAGTATAAGGCTGGAGGACATGACTTTTCAAGCAATGGTAAAACTACCTGTCACAATCACTCAAATTCAGATATCTTGTTTTCTCTGACCAAAAGATATCCAGTTCACTTTTACTGAGGACAAAGAGAAGCAGTAGATTTTCACACTTGAGAAGCTACAAACATCAAACTTAAAGGGGACCTATTCTTCTCATTTCAGGTTCAGATTTGTATTTTGGGTCTCTACTAGAACAAGTTTACATGTTTCAGTGGTCAAAAAGCACTTTATTTCCCTCATACTCTCTGTGCTGGAACACTTCTTTCACCCTCCGTTTAAATCGCTCCATTTTAGTGCCTGTCTCCTTAAAGGCCCTGACACTCCAAGCTGACGGTCGGCCGTCGACCAAAGTCGGGCCATCGGTGAGTGTCTGTCGCCCTAGTTTTTGCGGTGTGTCCCGCACCGTCGGCACTTCGGCGGCTTTTTGGCCAATTGAGCATGTTGAATTGGCAGCAGAGCTTGTCGGTGAGAGAGATCACTCTGATTGGCTGTTCAGGTTTTATTTCCTCGCCCCTGTAGCAAGTGAATCTGCCTGTAGTGAAACCGGGGCTAACCGGTGCTTGCTCCTCAGGCTCCACTTCACTCAGCTGCCCCACAGACCCGCTGCTGCTTCCCACTTTAACCTGAATAACAAACCGGAGCTAGCTGGGAGGCTAGCGGAGCGTTAGCCGCAGCATGACCAGAGGGGAAGCACAGCCAGTTAGCCTCCGCTAGTCTCTGAGCTAGCCCCGGCTCTCCGTTTGGATCCAACCGGAGCACCGAGCCCTGGTTTGTTATTCAGGTTAAAGTGTGAAGAAGCAGCGGGTTTATCGGGCAGCTGAGTGAAGTGGAGCCTGAGGAGGAAACACCGGGACCGTCTGGATGTCATAGTCCGTGGAGGTGCTGCGGTGCTCGGCTGCACAGATAGGTGATTGATGTCGGTTTGGTGTGTCTGCACCTTAAGACCCCCTCCTTTCTGTAACTCAGTGTCTCTTCGCAAAAGTGCAGCAGGGATGACATTAATTTGTAGGCCAGCCCGGAAGTTAACATCAACCTGGTTCCCTCCACGAAAAGTCAACAAGAATTTTACCCTGGATTTTGGATTATTGCAGAATATAAGCTCTGTGGCAAACAAAAGCTAATGACACATATAACCTTCACAATAAACAAATTAAACTACAGTTGCGCGACTTTAACGTCACCATCACAATGAGTCTTTGGACTGTGGGAGGAAGCTGGAGCACCTGGAGGAAGCCCACGCTGACACAGGGAGAACATGCAAACTCTGCACAGAAGGGCTCCCCGACCCTGGGTTCGAACCCTCCTCTCCTGATTTGAGCCAGGAGCCGTCTTGCTGTGAGGTGACAATCCTAACCACTGAACCACCGTGTCACCTGCATTCATTCATTCATTCATTTTTCGTAACAGCTTTTCTTGCTGGAAACAGAGTATTCAGAGGGGTTGGATGTTTTTTACTTAAAGAGATCACTTTTACTTAAAACTCTGGTCACGTTTAATTTGAACATCTGACATTTAATATTATACATATGACAGACAATGAGAAAAAGCATAATGGCTCCCCTTTAAACTGTCTACAAATACACTTTAAAATAGGGCTACAGTACAATTAGCAGTAGTAGTAAAACCTCTCATTACAGTTTCATGAAGTCCAAGATGACGTCCTCAGAAACAGAGTTTTATTAATTATGTATTACGTCACTGTTATAACTACTGTTACTGACACGAATGATCTGAATACCTCTGTCACCACTGCTCATACTGAAGGTACAGGTTTATGGTGGTGGTGTTAAACGTCATGGTGTACAGTGTGTGGTGCACAGTCAGTGAAAAGACATTC
Source organism: Epinephelus lanceolatus (assembly GCF_041903045.1). NCBI lineage: Eukaryota > Metazoa > Chordata > Actinopteri > Perciformes > Serranidae > Epinephelus > Epinephelus lanceolatus. The sequence continues at coordinate 41,272,831 of NC_135747.1, forward strand.
ACCAGATGTTCTTCATAAACAACACGGTTCAAAGATAAACACACAGAGTGACCAACAGTCTCCTCCTTCCTGTCCAGATGTCAGCATGTGTGCCTACGCCCCCGTGAGCCTGCACCTGGTGGGTATGAGCTCAGAGGCGGAGGTGTTCACAGTGCACATGAACGGCCAGGTTCTACAGCAGAATGGCCACAAAATGTCATCAGTGGGTCTGATCAGCGGCTCCACCGCCACTGCCAGCATGGTGGCGCTCCACACGGGCCGCTGGCTGCTCTCCTCACACACCAACAAGCACATGGAGGGTATGTGTTTTTTCTACTCGTGGAATAAACTGATCCATGCGGAAGCATATTGCATTCGCTTGACAAATAAAAAAAAAATCTGTTTTATTGAGTAATGTTTTCTGTTTTTCGGAGTATTTTTTTTTAATTATTTTTTTCGTGGTAATATTTTTTCCGTTTTTCGTGGTAATTTTTTTTCTGTTTTTCATGGTAATTTTTTTTCTTTTTTTCATGGTAATATTTTTTCTGTTTTTCGTGGTAATTTTTTTTTCTGTTTTTCGTGGTAGTATTTTTTTCTGTTTTTCGTGGTAATTTTTTTTTTCTGTTTTTCGTGGTAATAGTTTTTCATGGTAATTTTGTTTCTGTTTTTCGTGGAATTGTTTTTTTTTTTGTTTTTCGGGGTAATTTTTTCTGAGTTAAGAGAGCAATAGAACAACAGACACTTTCATTCCTTACTTGAGAGCTCGATATAATGGAAGCAAACATGACCCGCTTGTTTAGTTTAATCCAGTTTTACTTTGTTTTGAGATTGAGGGTTTTCTCTTAACTCAGAAAAAAATACTCAGAAAAACTGAAAAAATTACCCCGACAAACAAAAAACTGATCCATGCGGAAGCATATTGCATTCACTTGACAAATAAATAATGAAATCTGTTTTATTGAGTAATTTTTTCTGTTTTTTGGAGTAATTTTTTTATTTTATTTTTTTTTTTGTGGTAATATTTTTTTCTGTTTTTCGTGGTATTTTTTTTCTGTTTTTCATGGTAATATTTTTCCTGTTTTTCGTGGTAATTTTTTTTTCTGTTTTTTGTGGTAGTATTTTTTCTGTTTTTCATGGTAATAGTTTTCCGTGGTAATTTTGGTTCTGTTTTTTGTGGAATTTTTTGTTTTTGTTTTTCGTGGTAATTTTGTTTCTGTTTTTCGTGGAATTTTTTGCTTTTGTTTATCGGGGTAATTTTTTTCTGAGTTAAGAGAGCAATAGAACAACAGACACTTTCAAGTAAGTCTGCTCTCAAGTAAGGAATGAAAGTGTCTTAACTCAGAAAAAAATTACCCGAAAAACAAAAAAAAAATAACCCCCAAAAAAAGAAACATAATTACCACGAAAAACTGTTACCACGAAAAACAGAAAAAAAATTGCCACGAAAAACAGAAAAAAAAATTACCACGAAAAACAGAAAAAATACTACCATGAAAAACAGAAGAAAATTACCACGAAAAACAGAAAAAAATATTGCCACGAAAAACAGGAAAAAAAATACCATGAAAAACAGAAAAAATTGCTCAATAAAACAGATTTTTTTTTTAATTTGTCAAGCGAATGCAATATGCTTCTGTAGATCCAACATCCACCATGAATACATACATTTTACCAGTATAACTACATTTACAAGTGTGTTTCTGCCATTGCAGCTGGCATGCACAGTTTCGTGGACGTGAAAAAGTGTGATGGCTTCACAGCACCACGGCGAAGGATGACCATTGAGCAGAAACGATACAGCAGGGAGTGGACGTACTACATAGCTGCTGAGGAAATTGTCTGGGACTATGCACCTAATATGCCAGAACACGTTGACCAGTAAGCAGCATTTACAGACACGTCAGAGCATTTCATATGTTTCAGAGCATTTTTAAAAGTGTACATGCAAACTAATGAAACATCCCCCTGCAGCAAATATAACATTTGTATTTATGATTTATTTAAAGGGAAACTTTGATATTTTTCAACCTGGATCCTATGTTTCCATATTTTTTTGTCTAAGTGACTACTTGGGACAGCATTTTTTAAAACTGGTCCAGTATTGGGAGAGAGCTCTGCAGCTAGCTGCTGCGAAACCAGCTGCCATGTTACCACTCAGGGCATTTGTGCACCATCAATATATGTCCACTACAAGTGTTTGTTTTTGTCACAGACAGGCTCACAGTGTGTTCACACCCGACGCGAGTAAAATATTCACCTCGCTCTACTCCGCGAGTTTGACCACTGGAATATTTGTTTTTACTCGCGACATTCACGCGAGTCATTTGCGCAAGTAACGGTGTGTTCACACCGCTAGTAAATCAGACAAGTATGCTGGCCGGCTGGTTAAACAAAAAGGATCTTACTCTTAAACAAAAAGCTCTATCTCTGTAGGGACCCTTCCCATAATGTTGTCAGACACTTAAAACAATCTGAGCCTGTCAGTGGTAAAAACAAGCACTTATAGTAGATGTAAATTCATGGTGCACAAAATCCCTGTGTGGTTACATTTCAGTCTGTTTACCAGAGGCCGGCTGCAGCGGTCTCCTCTATACTGGACCAGTTTCAAACACAGTTTTTCCCATTAATCACTTAGACACAAAAAATTAGGTCCAGTTTAAAAAATACTGAAGTTACCCTTTAAGTGCTACTTTTGATTTGATACACATTGCTCTGTTGTCAAAGGGAGACATAATACTGCTGCTGATTAACATGTCTCTACCAATTAAACCTGCCTCTCTTTTCACTTTTGCTTTAAGCTAAACATATTATTTCCCATCTTTCACTCTTTCACTTCCATCTTTTCCATCTTCTGACTCTATTTGATCTTGAGAAACAGTCTTACACTGATTAAACACACTGGTGCCACACAGTTTGAAATGCAGTGCAGTCAAAATTAAATAAAATGTTATCTCTTTGTGCAGGGACTTTAAGTTGCAGTACCTGACACAGTCACCAACACGCATAGGCACAAGGTACAAGAAGGCCGTGTACACGATGTACACAGACGAGTCATTCACTCAAAGGTTGGAGTCAAAGCAGAGGAAAAATGAGCTGGGGATCTTGGGCCCAGTGATCAGAGCGCAGATCAGAGATGTCATCAAGGTGAGATCATATTCCATTCAATTAAATTTGTAGCACCCTACCAGCAGGATTATATTTCATAGTTCTTTACATAACACAAGATCAGAGAAATCAGAATTTAAGTTTGTGTTCATGCTAGCTGTAATAACTGTGTCCTAGAACTGGGGAATTATGTATGAAAATGGCTGCAGTTCATATTTAAACACTATCCAATTAAAGGTATACTATGCAGGATTTACCTACAGACTCAGACAGAAGTAATCCCTCTCAGTCATTTCTTACAACACAATGAAAGTGTGTGTTGGTGTATTTATCTGCGGAGTCTGCCCTCTGCCTGGACTTTATTTTTTATGTTGCTGTTAGGACTTTTTAGACACAGCTCTCAGGGTGAGGTTGGGATTAAAAGGTAGCAAATAGGTGCACACATCCAAGAGGAAGCTACAATAATCACAGACACAGCACTGAAAAAAAACCATAGTGAGGCAAAAAACCAAGCAGACAAAACTCAAGAATGAACCAGGCATTGGCTTTCACTTTACAGCTGGTAACGCTGTTTACAAACAGTAACCAACATTTCCTGCACAGTATACCCTTAATAAAGCTGAAAGTCTGCACTTACTGTCAATCAGTGACTGTGAGCACACAGAGCGAAAAGACAAATCATGTGTCACTCTCATAGTTTCATTCTAGACTTCAGGTCATCAGGGATAATATTAATCATTGTCTACCAGAGGTGTGGAATTGAGTCACATGACCTGGACTTGAGTCATACTCGAGTCACAAATTTTAATCACTTAGGATTCGACTTCACAAAATCAAATCAAATCAATTTTGACTTGAATATACTTGATACCTTCCACCAAACCCAAAGATTAAAAAGTACGATATTTAAAAAGTGTGACATGAATCAATTTTTTTTTTTTGTATTTCCTGAGCTGAATCTACTCATGTTAACTTAAATAATTTTATTTCATTTAAACATTTAATGACATACAATATTACTTTTAAGAAAAAAAAAAATCTTACAGAAAATTCGGGAAGAGAAAGTTATCAATATTTTTCCAATATGACATGAGTTTACAACAAAACAGGACAGAAACACACAAAATTCATTTGGTCATGATAAACTACTGGTTAATCCTATGAGCCCTAGGTGTTTTTGGGGTATTTTTACTACCTTTAGTTTTAAGCTCATATCACAGTCATTATAAAGGCTACATACACATGCTATAACTTGTTTTTTTCAGGACAATCTGGGCTAACCAGATTTGCCATCATTCCATGTCCTTCTATGTGCCTGTATTTTATATTAATTTTTATATCAATGAAAAAAACAAATCTGTGTGACTAAATTCTTACATTTTTACATGTATCTCAACATAGCAAGTTGGAAGTTGACATATTCTGCCATATATGAAGAGGGGAGACTCTCTGGAATCTGGCAATATAAGAACCATGATGGTGGGACATTCAGTCACTTCACAGTTGTCTAAAACATGTGGTTTGTGCCAGGCGGACATGATTGCCAGTATTTTTTCATTATTGCAAGAAATTCCATTGACTCATTCACAAGTCAAAAATGTGTTTTATCTGAAAGAAACATGCAATATTTACATCTAAGATCATAGAAAAATAGTCAACCAAGTGCAATGATGTCCTCCAAGATAATATTTGTTTTTCAGTTTCAGTTATATATTGGGGGGACATTTTGGGCATTGGTGGGGGGGCATGTGTCCCCCTCAATGTATATGGTGACTACGGCCCTGTCAGCATGCATAATTAGACTACAGTTGTCTGGGTGCGCAAAGGTGAAGTGGCTGGTCTTGTCATACAAAGTTTGATGGAGTGTCAACTGGACAATATGGAGATATTTGCATCTTGAAAGCTGGACTACAAATGTGGATAGACAGGGAGAAACACACGCAAGCCTGGTCTTACGTGGTAAGATACGATATTCCTCACTATATGAAGTGACTGATAACAAGATCTGTATAATGGGTTGTAAAGAAATTCGTCAGGACAATGAATCTGGATTTATAGCATGATGGGATGACAGCACAATGATGTGTGTGGTCCTGTGCTTTCATGTGATATGCGTGGCATTTCTGTGCGACCCTGCGTTCGTGAGTCATCTGCGATCATCCAAGAGTAATGCGTGTGCAAAGCTGTATGAAAGCTCTGCTATACATAATTTTAGTGAAACTTTATCCATTTTTTTCACTGTGAAAATATTGGACTACCGACAAGTGCTTGGCCTTGTCGGAAAGCTACTATTCTGTTTTTTCACGTGATATGCATGGCTCCTCGCTATGACGCATGCAGAGAAAATCAATAGAGAAGAACAGGTGTGAATTTGGACACACTATGCGTCGTTTGGGCCCATAGGGTTAATAGCGCTATATGCTATGAAAGTGTGATGTCAGCAGAACTTCTTTTATTATTAAGTTCAATTTAGCTTGTTTTAACAAGTAAATGCTAATTTAGAAAAGCATTCATTATATTTGTGGATTTATTTTATTACTTAGTTATTAAAATCAACCCGGTCTTACTCCAAAGTTGCTTGGGCAGTGACTTGTTCCGGCATGATACGCTGCTGGTCGCATTATTATATATGTGAGTAGGATGGTCGGAAGGAGTGGTGGATGGATCCAACAAACACCGACTTTCACCCAAGAGGCCACTGTTTACTCCCCGTAAGACTGTAAAGCCAAACCCTGTTCTTTTTTCTAAACACAACTACGTTTGTGTTTGCAAACGTAACCACATGCGTTTGGTGTTGAAGGAAAAAAAAACGTCAATTCACGGTGTTTTACCAACGTAGTGCTTTTATTTTGAAAACGACTGTATGCAAACTGTACATTTCCTGTGAAAACAGAAGTGTATTATGACAACAGACAATGCATGAAACAGGCTGAAGTTAACAAGGCGTCCCAGAACATCAACAACCAACACACCCAGGGTACCTTGGACATCATATGTGGACGTGGAAAGTCCATGACTTGGGTGCAAAGACCTTTGACTTCCTTGTGACTTGAAAGACATTAGCCCTTTTTAAACAGGAGTTGTGCAAATTTGCAGGAAAGCCCAATCAGTCTTTTTTCAGCATTGGCAGTATAAAAACAAAATCAGGGAGTGCAGCAAAATGCCGCCTACCTACTTTTGCTTATACAGAATGCGTCTTTTTCGGGGCAATGGGGGGCGTGAGCAAGTAACAAAACATGTAGCTCAGCGTGTGACATAAACAGTGACGTGGGAGGGAAGCCGCGGCTGGTCAGTCCTTCGGTGATTCTCTCGTAAGTCGGCCCGTTCTTCACTGTCCCCGTCATCTGACGGTTAATGGCCTCTTCGTTTGCGAGGACAAGGAGGGCGCACAATTCCTTGTCTCCCCAGTTGCTCATCTTTACAGTGTCTGTCAGGTTTGTGTTTCCCTCTTGCTACTAGCTGCTCGCTAATTCCTGCTATCAGCTGTTTCCTGTTAGTCCACCGCCAGTGGGTCCCAATGCGGCGTCATCAACAGCTCCTCCCACAAGTCATCAACAGTCCCTCCCGTGGCGGAAGGCCGCCTCGGTCTGTTTAAACTAAAAGGGTTCCACCAATATGTCTACCCTACGAGGCGGAAAATTGGGCACCTTGGATCAACTCGCCAACCGGCTCTGTGTGTCTAAACGCTCGCAGCTTGCTGGCAAAACGGCCCAACATTCAACAAAAATCTGGCAGTGTAAACGGGGCTAATGACTTGATCTCACCTCTGTTGTCTACTGTCATCAAACCTCTTCCTGTCCTGTTACAGATTGTTTTTAAGAACAAGGCCTCCAGGCCCTACAGCATCTATCCACATGGACTGACCATAGAGAAGTCAGATGAGGGAGTCAACTACCCAGCAGGAGGTACTAAATCTCTCCTCACAGTAAAACAGATGGATTTCTGTGGTGGTATGATGTACCCACTCTGGTTTCACCATATAAAAAGATTACAGTCAAACTGATGAGGTAAATCTTTATGTGTTTGCCAGGCAACCAATCTCATGGTGTTCAGCCAGGTGAGACACACACCTACATATGGAAAGTGGTCGACGAGGATGAGCCTTTTGACGCAGATTCTCGATGTCTGACACGACTGTACCACAGCGCAGTGGACACACCGCGGGACATCGCCTCAGGACTGATAGGACCAATCCTCATCTGCAAGAGTCGCTCCCTCAATATCAGGGGTGTGCAGGTAAAGACACTCATTCATTTTTAGGCATGCTTGCATATGTATAACAAATGTACATATTCCTACTCCATCCATTGAGAAATAAACTGTTAAAATTAAAAGTCGTAAATGAAACAATCAAAAATATTCTTCTGGTTTCTCTCCACAGCTGAAAGCAGACAAGGAGCAGCACGCCATGTTGGCTGTATTTGATGAGAACAAGAGTTGGTACCTGGATGACAACATTCGCCAATATTGCGATCGAAGCAAAGTCAACAAGGCAGACCCCAACTTTTATAAATCCAATGTCATGCACAGTACGTTTTTGCTATAATCAGACTGAAACTAATGAAAGCTTATTCTTTAAAAGATATGACATATTCACTAAAATTCATTAATATTCATATAAATCTCCTTACAGCAATTAACGGTTATGTGTTTGAGAGCGGACCGCTCTTGGGCTTCTGCAATGGTGAGGTGGCAACATGGCACGTGTCCAGCGTAGGAGCACCAGACTTCATCCAGACAGCTACTTTCTACGGCCATCCGTTTGAGCTGAATGGACGAACGGAGGACTTTCTCAGCCTCTACCCTATGACTGGAGAGACAATCACTATGAACATGGACAACATCGGTCAGTCAGGGCTTACAATGCCTCTTTTAATGTCAAATTATATATCATGTAGGGAAACCTTTAACTTGAGAAAATACTCTGACAACAGAAAGTCAGTATGGTACCATCTGAAATGTCTGTGCATGAAATGCTGCAGCTTTGTATTTTAATGGATGATTTTTTTGTATCCCTCTCAAACCAGGTGTCTGGCTCATGGCTACTCTGAATTCCCATGAGACAACCAAGGGAATGCGTGTAAAGTTTCAGGATGTTGAGTGCTTTCGCGACCGCCAGTATGAGTACAACGACTATGACGATAATGAAGAATTCACAGAATTTACTTTGTGGAAACCTCTCAGCTTGGATGAAATCAAAAAGGAAGAGGAGAAGAAAATACCTGAGAAAAAAAAGCCAGTGGAGCCAGATTATTACACGGAAATGTTTGCAGATGAATTAGGTCTCAGGTCTCTGAAGAACCAATCTACTATATCAGATGTGGAGCTGCTTGACCTCTCCATCCTCGAATATGATACTATCGATGTGCCTGAAGGAGATACTCATGTAACCGTTAATTTCACTGAGACAAGGAATAAAAACAAAACATCTACTCCAAAACCAAATGCTCTAAATGACACATTATTATCAAATGGGAAAGAAGAGGATGGACTAAACCTTACAGCAGTTAATTTGCTGAAGCAAAGCATGAGCGAGAATACAATACATTTGCAGAACAGTAGTGCGCCATCAACTTCTGACAATTCTTCTGTGCATAAAACAGAAAACACAACAGCTCACAATGCTACGTTGTTATCAGATCTAATGAACACAACCCTGACTGACGCCAACAAGACTTCTGTGGGTGGGATCTTGGTGGAGGACTCCGAGGAGACAATCACCAGAGGGGACGTGTTTTCTTACTCTACGCCTTTGTCCAATTCCAGCACCAACAATCTCCACAGTGCACCAGAGGGCAACACCACAAAACAGGAAGATAAGAATAACACTGCAGCTGACATGTCAGCAGATGGAACGCACCATTCTTTGTCTATTCCAGCGGCTGATGTTGAAGAGGTCGACATCAACAGTCTTATCAGAAGCATCTTGAACATCTTCGAGCTGAGGTTGGAGAGCACAGATGACAAAATCAGTGACAAGGACTCGCTGACCACCACAACAGAGCCAGACAATGAGCTTCAAATGAACTCCTCTGACATTATCCCCACCAATTCCAGCCTTGAAAATGTAACACACGATTTACTCCAAAATGGGTCCTTACAGAATGTCACGGTGGATATGTCCAAATCAAATTCATCAGGGAAGATTAGTTTAGAAAGTAAAAAGAATGCCTCAAATCTTCTTGGTGAGTTGAGCCATGCATCTACTGCAACAAGTGGCAATGACTCCCTGATCACCACTGCAGAGCCAGAGAATGACCTCCAGCATTCCAGCATTGAAAATGTAACACACAAGTTGCACCAAACTGGGCCTTTACAGAATATATCGACATTAAATTCATCAGCAGAGATTATTTCAGAGAAGAAGAATGCCTCTAATCTTCTTGGTGAGTTCAACCACACATCGTCTGCAAAAAGCTTCTCCAATGACACTTCTGAGGAGCCAACAGCGCCAGACAGCATTGAAGAAGAAGTGCATATCTACCTCACAGAAAACAGTACGCAGGTGATTAAAACCACCTCCATCAAAACGCAGGGCCACAACTGGACTTATGATGGAACTCACCAACTGGAACCCGGGGATATTCCTGACTACATGATGAAATATCTCGGAAAAGAAACCCCCAAAACGACGCCAACTCCAAAAAAGAAGGTCAGGAGGGTGAACCTCCGACATTGGCCGCAGAAGGGTCAGGGCATGAAAACAAAGAGGAGGAAGGAGTACAAGCCTCAAGCCAGGAGTGGCTTACCGTTCTCTCCTCGTGGGTTCCATCCAGGCATGACCCCGCGAGGGTCACGACCCCTTGCACTGCAGCCTGTCTCTGATGAAGCGGAGCTCATTAACATGCCCGTGGTCATTGGTGTGCCCCGGCCTGATTTCAGTGACTACGAGTTGTACATTCCTGGGGACGAACCACATCATCTAGAGCCAGTTACCGAAGATTTGAATCGAGATGAATATGAATATGTGACCTATGTAGACCCCTACAGCAGTCATGAAGACATAAAGAATATCAACCTAGATGACACCACCAAATACTACTTAAAAAACTCAGGCCCGAATGTTCGGACTTATTTCATCGCTGCAGAGGAGGTTGAGTGGGACTACAGTGGCTACGGACAGAGGTAAGCTCAGAGATATGAAGAGCTCACACAACATTTGAAAAGACATGATTGTTACGATTTTTTGGAGAATTGTACAGCAGGTACACATTGGTACACAAAGCTGAAATATGTCCTGTTCTCACCACAGGAGGCAAGACAAGTCGCAGCAGAACAGCCGAGAAACTAAGTTCACTAAGGTGGTTTTCCGAGGATACTTGGACAGCAGCTTCAGCACACCTGACATCCGTGGAGAGATGGACGAGCATCTAGGCATCCTGGGACCTGTCATTAAGGCGGAGGTCGGACAAAGCATCATGGTAAGACTGTCAGCTTCTGATTCTTCTGGGATCTCACATTTTCTTATTTTATTTCCTGTGTTAAGCTTCCCTTTCATCACTACCTCTGCCCAGGAGGTTTTGTTTTGGTTCAGTTTGTTTCTTTGTCAACAAGACTTTGTAAAATCTACTGGCACCACTTTCGTGAAACTTGGCGAAAGGGTGTAGCGTTAGCCAAAAAAGAACCCTTGAAATTTTGGACCAGATTCAACTTTTAGATTTAGATTTAATATTTAGATTTGGCATTTAACATTTATATTTAATTTGTCAATTTGTATGTAATATATTGTCTTTCATGAAATTTATGAAATGTCAGGAAAACGAGCTAAATTTCAGGAAAGTGAGCTAAATATAATCAAAATATATCAGCTAGAAAATTGTAACCTAATTTTTAAATCAGGCGCCCTACGAGGGACGAGCTGTTTCACCGTATTTACAGTCTTTGTGCTAAACTAACATAACTGTCCAAAGTTTTCATCAAACTTTTTGCAAGAAAATTAATAAGAGTATTTTCCAAAATATTAAACTATTCCTTTACAGCCATGATTACCCAACCACAGGATGTGTCTGTTTGTCTTGCAGGTGGTGTTCAGGAACAACGCCAAGCGTCCTTACTCTTTACATCCAAACGGAGTTTCCTACACGAAGAACACAGAGGGTCTGTCCTACGAGGATGGCTCCAAGTACTGGCATAAATATGACAATGAGGTTAAGCCCAACACCACCTTCGCATATATGTGGAAGACCAGTTCTATGGTTGGGCCATCGCCAGGAGAGTCTCACTGTCGGACCTGGGCCTACTATTCAGGCGTTAATCCTGTGAGTAATCTGAACTTTGCGGACAATTATTGAATAAATGCTATTTACAAATAGAAATTAAAGAAACATTATGCAAATTTTAGTTGATTGTTGAGTCTCAGAGTTTTAGACCTGGTATTGACACATGATACGTGATCCAAACACAAGTGAACAGTGGAGACACGCCTCTGTTCACACCTGTGTCTATCATGTGTCTCCAGCTGACCGTGTGTGTTCAGATTTCATTACTGCCCCACGCACATGTTATTAGCTGGCTTTTAAAAGAAACCACAGAGTCAGCGGATCGTGAGGGAGCAGGCAGGGCATTCCAAGATGTAGGTGCTACGGTCGCAAAAGCTAAATCACCTCGTGTCTTAAGATGAGTGCAAGGGACAGACAACAAATGTAGTGTAGTCTGACCGTGTAATGCTCTGTAAGCAAGGATGAGAATTTTAAACTGGATCCTGAACCCAACAGGGAGCCAGTGAGGGGATTTTAGTGTAGGCACTAGTGGACCATTTCTATTGCAGAGTTCAAAGGGTCAAAACCACTGTGTATAGAGTTGGAGTTTCTGACTGTGGCACCCCCTAGTGGCAGCATAAAAACATTCAACAGGCTGAAAGTAACTCACACTGCACCGATTTTCAACAGGACTGTGTAATTTTTCTACAAACACAAACTCACACACAGATGTGTTTGGGTTGAGCACGGTGGAGTGTATTCACTTTAGGGTATGTACTGTCTCTTAGGAGAAGGATATCCACACTGGATTGATTGGGCCTTTGCTGGTGTGTCGAGAAGGAACCCTGACCAAGAAGTTACCAGACATGAGGGAGTTCACGCTGCTTTTCATGACCTTCGATGAGTCGCAGAGCTGGTACTACGAGGACAACCGTGAGAAGATACAGAGGAGAAGCCGAAGGAGATTTATGGACCCCGACTTCAAGGACAACCTCAAGTTCCACTGTAATGCATTATACACTTTCAGCTAGCCTGGTTTAACTGATCCTCCTCCCCAAATCTTTTGATCATAAGATATAACATGCAAATTTAAACACATTTAGTATATAAATCCACTGTTAATAATCTATTACTGTGTCAAAAAGTCCACAGTATCTGTAGGTAGAATTCACTGAGTTGCATTAACTTTTTTCCGTGCATTCAAGAGTTATCAGTTACACAACAGAAAAACAAAGTCACCTGACCAAACATCATCAAAATGTCTTCTTGTCTGTTTTTTTCTTCAGCCATCAATGGCATCATATACAACCTGAAGGGCCTGAGGATGTACACCAACCAGCTGGTATGCTGGCACCTGATCAACATGGGCTCTCCCAAAGACTTTCAGAGTATCCACTTCCACGGACAGACGTTCCTCCACAAGAAGCACACCAGCTACAGACAGGCCGTTTATCCTCTGCTGCCAGGTGAGCAACATACTGTCTGTTTCTTAAAGGGACAGTTCACCCTCGAAGCCCCTCTATGCAGAGTTTGCATGTTCTCCCTGTGTCAGCATGGGTTCTAGGTGCTCCAGCTTCCTCCCACAGTCCAAAGACATGCAGGTTAACTGGTGACTCTAAATTGTCCGTAGGTGTGAATGTGAGTGTGAATGACTGTCTGTCTCTATGTGTCAGCCCTGTGATAGTCTGGTGACCTGTCCAGGGTGAACCCTGCCTCTCGCCCAATGTCGTCCAGGATAGACTCCAGCCCAAGTGGTTACAGAAAATGAATGACTGAATGTATTTGGTGTCGACAGCGTAGCAGAGACAAGATGTTTCAACTAAATCACTGAATCAAACTGTGTTTGCAGGAAGCTTTGCTACTCTGGAGATGAATTCATCCAAACCTGGCCTTTGGCAGCTGGAGACAGAAATTGGTTTGAACCAACAGAAGGGCATGCAGACCCTGTTCCTGGTTCTAGATAACGGTACAAACACCTACACAACCCTGCAGCATTAAGACATACTGTCATGTTGTGTTTTCATATTGAGCTTTTGCTTTTGTCTCCTTCAAGACTGCTACCGTCCACTGGGTTTAGAATCAAGCAGCGTGAAAGACAACCAGATCACAGCAATCAACACGAGAGGTAGCCATGCCTCCTTCTGTCTGCACCCATCTGTTTTACCAAATGCACCGTGTACCGCAGTAAAGTTCTGTGTCACTGGAGGAATGACAATATTTTAATCTTTGTAGGATACTGGGAGCCATTTCTGGCCAGACTGAACAATCAGGGTAAATACAACGCATGGAGCACAGAGCAGAACCACAGCTGGATTCAGGTATGGTGTTATAAGTGTGAATGTGTGTTTGCGTTTAACTATATTTGCATGTGTGCGCTTGCTTTCCACGTGACAACAATCTGCAACCTGTGGACCTCCCCCTGTACAGGTGGACTTCCAGCGGCCAGTTGTGATCAGCCAGGTGGCCACGCAGGGAGCCAAGCAGATGTTCTACTCCCAGTACACGACGAAGTACATGATCTCCTACAGCAACGACCGCAGGAAGTGGATCTTCTACAAGGGCGACAGCAGGGACCTCAGGAAGGTGGGAGTTTGACCACTTTGGATCAATGCAGCTACAAACTAAGTGAGACGTGTGCGATTGCTTATTTTTCTTCTCGCTGTCTCTTTCACCAGATATTCACTGGGAACCAGAACGCCTATGATCCAAAAACAAACACCTTCCTTCCTCCTATGGTTGGACGGTTCATTAGGCTCCACCCCATCGAATGGTACAACTCGGCTACAGTGCGCATGGAGTTCTACGGCTGTGAGCTCGACGGTAAGATGTTACTGTATTAGTTTTTCATTTCATTAACCTTTATTTAAACAGGAAGTCCACAAGAGTTCACAAAATATGCACAATACATTTTTTGGTGCGGTTACATAGGTTAGGTTTAGAAAAATAAAGTTACGTAGTTTAGGTTCAGAAAAATAAAGTTACGTAGGTTAGGTTTAGAAAAATAAAGCTATACTGTATATGTTAGGTTTAGGGAAAAGAATAATGGCTGGCCATTGTTACATTACGTACTTAACATAAGGTTCTGTACTTGGTGTAACATGTTTGCTCGACCCATTCACCTCTATCTCCTCACGCAGACTTTCACTCTTAATACAACTTCCTTCTTTACTCCCGTCAGCACATTGGTAATATGATCGCAAGCTTTAAGATAACGTGGGTTACATATGACTACTGGTGCATTAGTTTTGATAGGTTTGAGCAACATTTAGATTGATAGATTGAGAGTTGATCAATTTGCAAATCTGACCAAAGGTGGCATTGTGACAGTATTTTGTATATTTTATGATAACTACAAATACATTAGTTACGACATGACACCTAAATGCATGTGCACATGCACTACATGCTCCAGTATTGTCATAGAGTTTGGGTTCCTGTAAACGTGACATTTCTTACCTGCTGCCTCAGGCTGCTCGGTGCCTCTGGGGATGGAGAGCAGACTGATAGAAGACCGTCACATCACAGCGAGCTCCTCAGCCTCCAGCTGGTACTCTGGACCCTGGAGGGCCTCCCTTGCACGTCTCAACACACAGGGCACCATCAATGCATGGCAGGCTAAGGTAAAATCCTATTAGTGACATGACCGGTCTAAATTAAAGGGATAGGTCTGATTCTTAGAAGTGGGGGTGTAGGAGGCACGTATCCATAATCAGTGAATTACATACAGTAGATGTCAGTCAGCACGCCCCCAGTTTGGAGAAGCAGGCAGGAGTGCCAACATGAAACTCTAGCAGTGGACTCTGCTGGCAACACTTTTTAGCCACTTTTAAAAAGTTCTACCTTAAAAAATCAATATCAGTTTACGTGTACACTTTGTTGAGAGTATTTCTAATCACTTTACCTCTCTGTCAGACGGCCCCTTACAACAGGGAACCCGTTAACAGCTTCAGTTTCCAGTATCTCACTGAAAATATATCAAACAACCCCACACACAAAAATCCAGACTATCCCTCTAATGCATTTAAATTCATATTGAACATCAGGTAGAGCGTCTCAGGATCTGAGTGACCTGCAGTATACACACACCTGCTTCTCCAAAATGTGTGTGCATGCTAAATTACAAGGCAAACCTACCATCTCTCTCTGTGTCCTCTCCTCCACAGTATAGTGACATGCATCAGTGGCTTCAGGTGGAGCTGCCCCAAATAAAGAAGATCACAGGTATCATTACACAAGGAGCCAAGTCTCTGGGGACAGAGATGTATGTCATGTCCTACTCTCTGCAGTACAGCGACAACGGGATACACTGGACCCACTACACAGATGATGAGAACATCTCTTTCAAGGTGAGCTGAGGCAAAAAAAAAAATACTTTAGTAAAACATTTTGTAATTAACCAGCTCACAGGCGGCTGGAGTTTTCTTTCACGGTCACATAGACGTGATTCTAAATTCTCTTTCTCATCAAACGCAGACTTTTTTGGGAAATAAAGACAACAACGACCACATGAGGAACTACATCTACCCTCCGATTTTCTCCCGCTTCATCCGCATCCTCCCCAGAAGATGGAGGAACTCCATCACCATGAGAGTAGAGCTACTGGGCTGTGATTTTGAGTGATGATACACAAAGACACAAATCCATAGCAACTGATGTCAGGTCAGGTCAACCGTGCACATGCAGACTGAAACACTCAAAGTGTACCCCCAGACTAATGCACTTCAACTTCCACACATACGGTCATGTATGAAGGATACTACATATATAAAGTAACTAAATCACAGCCAACACATGCAGACATTTGTTGCTTAGGCTGTCTGTAAAGCTCATCCTATACAGTGTTTTATCATACAAATATATGGCCAGTTAGAATGAGTTAAAGGAGCAGTGTGTAAGATTTGAGGAGGTTTAGTGACATCTAGTGGTGAGGACTGCAAATTGCAACCAGCTGAAACTTCTCCTGGTCAGAATTCCTTCAGTGTTCAATGTTTAGGAGGTTTTTACCATGAGCTGAATTATCCACAGAGGTCTCTTCCTCGCCGAAATTAACGGACCAGGTGATTTAAACCGGTAAAAATAGTGAATAAAGTAGTTTCATGTTTAGATATCGGTGTTTTTCATACACTCTCGTCGACAGTGGCCGACACGATAACGCAATGAAACGTGATTTCAAAATGTCCCTATCCAGAGCCAGTGTTTGTGTTTGTTTTTTATGGACTACTGCAGAAACATAGCGGTGCAACATGGCGATCGCTGTAGAGAAGGATCCACTTGCCTAGTGCCTGCTTTGTGTCCTCATGTATTCACAAAGATTCTGAGAATCCTCTCGGAGAGCTCCTAACTTAGCCTTAAAATTTAAGGAGTCCTAGCTAAGGAGTGATTTTGGAAAGTTCTCAGAGCATCTCTGAGCAAGGAAGAGACAGAAACTTTGACTTTAGTGAGGAGGTGTGTTCGACCCTGTTGCTAGGTGTGATGTGTGCTTTTAACAGATCAATCAATCAATCAATTTTATTTATAAAGCCCAATATCACAAATCACAATTTGCCTCACAGGGCTTTACAGGATACGACATCCCTCTGTCCTTATGACCCTCGCAGCGGATAAGGAAAAACTCCCCCAAAAAAACCTTTAACGGGGAAAAAAAAACGGTAGAAATATCAGGAAGAGCAACTGAGGAGGGATCCCTCTTCCAGGATGGACAGACGTGCAATAGATGTCAGATGTGATTGGTTGTCACAGACACCCCCTTTGTAAGCCTGTAAGGTATGAGGACACCCAGTGGAAATTAAACGAACTGCTGACCATGAAAGTGTTGGAAGGTTGAGACAGACAAAAGTCATCACTGCTGCACTGTTGCATTTTTCCAGTTTTCCAAATATTTTAGTGTTGTGATCATTTTGTTTCTGGCATTATAGCGTTAGGTGAGAAATGTGTGCGCATCCCTAATGACATCAACCACACATATTCTCCCTGCACGATCTAATCTGTAGCGTTTAATTTACTCACTGTCATCCAGTGTTTGGAGAATATTCCTTATACCTCTTTGTGTTTTCACCATTTTCTCCTCTGATTAAGAAACTCTTAAACTTCTTAAAAGTCCTCCTCACGACTCTTTGTACTAGGAAGCTTTGTGAGTACAGCCTCAAATTTTCAGGAGGTCTTTACCAGGAGCCACATTATCCACAGGGGTCTCTTTGTCTCCGTAATAAACCGACCCGCTGATTAAAACCTGTAAAAACACTGAATGGAGCAGTTTCATGTTAAAAAAAAAAAAGGTTTTCCAATGCTCCCATCGTGGAGGGGCTTCTTCCTACAGTGGCTGACATGAAAACGTAAAAATGTGAATGTCCCTATCTAGAGCCAGTGTTTGATTTGTCCGTTCTGGGCTACTGTAGAAACGTGACGGTGCAACATTGTGATCTCCGTAGACGAGGACCTGCTTCCTATGTAAATATAAACAGCTCATTCGAAGGCAACAACAACCCCACGATCCTTATTTTCAGGTGATCATACACCAAAGAAAACAATATTATTATTCCATTTCTGCCAATAAATCCCCCTGAATCGTACACACTGCACCTTTAAAAGAACTTATTCATATGTGCATTAGTGTGAGTAATCTTAAATGCTTTGTCAATATTTTAATGTGTTTTTGAAATGCTACTTTCAGCTGATATACGACACCTTGTCCTTCAAAAATGACTATAAATGAATGTAAATATGTAAGTAGAGATCATGTAATTTATTTTTCAATAAATATGATTGTCATTCTTATATCTGGTGTCGGGCACAGTGATGTATGGCCGCTCTAAGTATGTGAACTCTGGTATCTTCTCATGGTGTCCTATGTAAGGGTGTCACTTTTAGCACCTCTGCTGAGGCCAGGCCCCTCGTTAAGCAGCACCTCGGAGCCTCCAGAGTCAACAGACACGTGCAGCTGCAAACACATGGCATGTTTGTCCATTTGCTGATCATGTTAGAGCGGGCACTGGAGGTGTGAAAGTCTCAGCATGGCTGCCCTGTGTGCTACTGATCTCACAGATAGCTTTATTGGACGACTCAGCTGGCTGTCTTGGGCTTTGGGAATACTGTCACTCCACCTCTGAGAAACAAGTGACACCAAGATGAAATAATTTAAGAAAAACGAACAATACTGCACACCTATATCCAGGGACATGCAGGTGAGGTAAATCCTCAGTTACATTGGTAACAGTGTGTATCCACTTCTTCTGGATGAAGAAGATGCTGTAAATGTTTGTTTCATTTACCACATTCATTACTCAGAATACTACAGTTATTAATTACTTAATCTCAGATCCACTTGCTCTTAATCATCACCTTTCTGGTGCAGAAATCTGCTCTTGCAAATGTGTTTACACAGATCTCATAGACAGACCCCAAACTCTTTTGATGTAACTGTGTAAACAAAAGGAAAACATCTGTTCACAGCTGATAGAAATTACTTGAATAATTATGAAAGAACAGATGTGTTCAGGCAGATGAGAGAAAGCGTAAAGCAAAGGTTTGACTAATTCAAAGGTTTGAAACATCAGATGCAATGGAGACAATTCACCACCAGATGTCGCCCCAACTTCACCTTTCTGGAGGTCAGGCCAGGCCTGAATAGTTTCCTGTCACTGTGATTGAGTTTTGTCTGATGGACGTCCACCTGATGAGATAACTGGAGATCATATTGCAGAGGTAGATGACTTCAGACTTAAAGATCCTGTCTTACAGAGAGCAGAGCAGTTCTTAGACTCTGAGCTTCAAATATTTGAAATAAATCCTAAATATATAAACAAACACTGTGGTTTTTAAAAATTATGAACACATAATTCTACATTCACAGGTTCATGAATATGTGCGTAATGATAGCATGTAAATTCTCATTCATATCTGCTACAGTACAAATATGCTAATGAAAAAATAATGTGTTATTATTCCTCATTTTGCTGGGACTCACAGGTTCTTTATGTTTGCAAGGATTTACACTTAATGAGTGAAAATCATCACTTTCTGACTGAGGCAGGCAAAATACTACAATCAAAATGTTACCTCAGTAAGAGAAGAGAATTAACCAAAGGTAAAAGTACTCTTTATGAAGGTAGAATGACTTTTTATTACTGTATCTACTCATGGATGGATTACTGAGTACAACTGAGCACAGGCCCTAAAGTGTCACTCCCCCCCCTGGCCTTCACCTGTAAAATGTCAAATGTCAAATGTCAAATTAACACATAACGACCAGGAAGAGACTCAAAATGACCAAAAAAGAGATGTAAAGAAACCATGAAGAGATGTAAAATAAATACAAAAAATAGCAGAACAAATACAAAGCAACACAAAACAACAAAAAAAATTACCAAAAAATTACCTCAAAGACACATTAAACCAACAAAAAACTTACAAAATTACTTCAAAAAGACGCAACGTGACCAAAAAGAGACATGAAACCACAAAGGGATGCAAAAGAACTGCAAAACAAACTACACTGACTATAAAAAATGGCAAAACAACCACAAAGACACACAAAACGATCAAATAAGACACATTACCTCAAAGACACATGACACAACCACGAAAAGACACAAAGTGACCAAAAAGAAACTACATCGAGATGCATATTGAGGACTTGAGCCCTTTTTAAATGGGAGCTGTGCAAATTTGCAGGAAAGTCCAATCAGTCTTTTTTCAGCATTGGCAGTACAAAAACAAAATTGGGGAGTGCAGCAAAATGCCGCCTACCTACTTTTGTTTATACAGAATGCACCTTTTTCAGGGCAATGGGGGGCGTGAGCAAGTAACAAAACGTGTAGCTCAGCGTGTGATGTAAACAGTGACGTGGGAGGGAAGCCGCAGCTGGTCAGTCCTTCGGGGATTCTCTCGTAAGTCGGCCCGTTCTTCACCGTCCCCGTCATCTGATGGTTAATGGCCTCTTCGTTTGCGAGGGCAAGGAGGGCGCACAATTCCTTCAAGTCATCAACAGCCCCTCTCGTTGCGGAAGGCCGCCTCGGTTTGTTTAAACCAAAAGGTTCCACTAATATGTCTACCCTATGTGGCGGAAAATTGGGCACCTTGGATCAACTCGCCAATCCAACCCTGTGTGTCTCAACGCTCGCAGCTGGCCGGCAAAATGGCCCAACATTCGCCAAACATCTGGCAGTGTAAAAGGGGCTTAAGAGATGCAAAACCACCACAGTCTGTGAGTACTTGCCTCTGTGTAGGAGAAGTGGGGGGGCCCCTTTGCATATCTGTGCTGAGAGGCGCATTTACTCATGATCCGCCCATGTATCCCCCTTACACCGAGGCATTAACATATGAGCTGAACTGTAGTGTTTATCTGGCCAAGATGAAACTTATTTTATTGTTTCCTCATACTGTTGAATAGTAAAACCTGTATCAAAATGTAATGTTTTATAAGCTGATCACATGCTTTATGTGTTAAGTAATTATTTGTAACAGTGACTGTTACTGTTAGGTAAATGTAGAGGATATGAAAAGTACAATATTTATTTGATTAGTTAGTTGAGTTAGAAGTAAAATTGTTTTACCTTAAAATAATAGTGAGTACTCGGCTTTACTTCCCACTGCTGCTACAGTACACTCAGTCTGATCAACTTTAACATAAAAAAACAACAACAATTATACAAAAAGTCCAGACACTGTTGTTTCCTACATGATGTGTCGGTCTGTGTGTCACAGTTTGGCCTGGTTCTGTCCTGATCTGCCCGGTGACACAGTCTGAAAGCTGTGGGTCATGATTATTAATATCTGTGTGTTACACCTCTGCCTGGCAGGAGACACACAAGTTGTTTACAAACACGCTTTTATGAGGGAGACGTCACACACACACACACACACACACACACACACACACCCCTCCCCGCTCCGCTCGTCCCGCCCCCACCGAGCAGGGCTCATAAAAAGGCGGCAGCTCCTCAGCCTGGAGGTTAGTTCAAGACCCGCAGAGGTTTCTCACAGGAGGACACAGAGGGACTTTTCTCTGAGGGACATACTCACATATCTACAGATATATAACGCAGATTTTGGATAATCTCAAACCTGATTTCTGGAATTATGAAGTCTCCAAAGCTGAAACCTCAAGGTAAATATAACTTTGTTTTTATATCCTGTAGCTTGTTATTTTTATTTGGAATAAAGCTTGGTGCACTATTGATGCTGTCATTGTTTTTCTGTAGGCTCATTCTCCAATAACATTTATGTATTTAGATATATTCTAATAGAAAATATTGTTTTATGACCCATCTGCATTTAATAGTTTCTCATACTGCCATAATATGAGGCTCCACCATTTATCTACTGGTGGGTCTACTTTCACTCCCTCAGCTGAGATCTTAAGAAATTCATAGTGACGTTTTCTTGCAGCGAAGATCGTGAACGAGGAGGACCTGAGCGACGTCCTGTGCGAGTTCGACGCGGTGATGGAAGACTTCACGTCGCCGGTGGAGAAGCGACACTTCAGGTACTACGACGAACACCTGAAGACCATGAAGAGGAGGAGCAGCGCGAGCGTCAGTGACAGCGGCATCAGCGACTCAGAGAGTGAGTTGGAGATGAATTATTAACTGTGTTTTCAGCAGATTTGGGGAGAACTGTCCGTGCATGTTGGAGTGTGTTTCCTAAATATATGACAACAAATAATTCTCTTTGGATCATGCAATGACAAATGTGACTTATGATCTGTAACATGGAGCAATGCAAGAGGATAAAGCAGTCATAAATGTTGGTGTGTTAAAGCAGGGAAGGTTACAGAGAGTATCTTTAACTTGGGGAATAAAAAGTGCAAACTGTGACACCTGAGACTCCAGAATGGAGATCAGGTCTGCAGAAATAATATAGTTATGATCTGTTTTCTGCATCTGTCACTTATGGATAACCGTCTCGAGAAGTTTTGCCCACTTTGCCTCCAGATAAAGTCTCAAGAAGTCGGTCCTATCACCTCTATTTATTGAACTTTGCCTCATGAATGCTCCTTCTCTCCTGGAGTCAGCGTTACTCCTCCTCCTCCTCTGCACTGCAATATTTTGGGTGCAGGTTCTTATCATGTGCCATCAGGAGGGCGGCTTTGTAGACTGGCAAACTGTTGCACATGCATGCATCCGTGCATGAATGCTCACATACACACGGAGCGGGAGAAAGATTTGATCAGAGTCCAGAGATCTGGGCGTCAGATCGAGCCACGGCTGCATATTTTGGCACACTCGCCCCACTATTGTGGCTGCTTCTCTAACATTTTACCGTCATATATTACTCCAGCATACAGTGTTTTAAAAGTCTGCGTCCCCAGCAGGAGAGCAGGAGAGCAGGAGAGCTGGAGAGCTGGCCCCAGGCAGCGTCTTACCCAAAATGTGATCGCCTCTGACATACGGAGAAAAATATGCTCCGGGTCCCCAGGAGCAAAGATAGTTTCCCAGACACGTGTGAGTGGGTTGGGACTTATGAGTGAAGATGTGGAAAATCTTTAGAGTCTTCATTTTTCTGGAGAGGCTGAGTGAAGAGAGGACGTTCAGATAACTGCAGACACATGCATGATGGACTCCAGAGAGATTCACGCTGTAGTGCTAGACATCGTTTTGGTAACTGCATAATAAGTGGGGTTCCAGTGGTTTTGCTAGTGTATCATCAGTGCCCACAGTGTTTACTAACCCAGCTAAACTTTATGTAATCACCACTGAGGGTCTTGCATTAAGCAACATCACAGCAGGAGGGAGGGTGTTCGAACCTGTGTCTCTGGTGCTAATGAGGGTGTTGATTTGCTCAAGAGATCAGATTCCTGCGTGAGCTCTGTCCTCTCCATGGCAGTCTAATGAAGAGGGACCTGTCCCACGCAGGAACAAGCTATTGTGTTGCAGGCTGATGGATGGATGGACCGATGAACGTGCAGATAAATGATGCAAACTGTGCAGGGTCTTATAGAGCCGCCCTGGAGCGTGTATGTTTGAGTGAGGAGCAGAGAAAACTAAATATAGAAAACTGAGAAATGGGATAGATTCACGTCAAAGTCAAATGCTGATATTAAGGCCACAGCTCTGTGTGTGTGCCCGGCTGCTCCCCATTGTGTGTGGCGTCTCCTATGTCATGCTGTGTGTTCATTGCTGAGTGGTGGGAGTGGTGCAGGTCAGAGAGGGGGTGAGTAAGTAAGTGGTCGACATCTGAGACACTGTTAAGGTCCGATGGAGACCTGCACAGAGGAGTGAGATAGACAGGAGCAGCTTTAAGTGCTGCCTAATCTTCTTTCTGTCACACACACTTACTTCATACACACACAGCCAGGAAGGTTGACACGTTTACCAGGAGGCTACACTTCTACAACCAGATGGGAATGACGGAAGAAGTTGCTTTTAGTGAGGGAAGTTGGACGAGTTGTACCAATCCAGCAGCTTTCTTCTGTCTTCCTCCTTTTCTTGCCAGACAGTGAGAACGTGTTATGTTATGTGGTGGCTTGAAATATGGATCTGGCAGAAACAAAGTGGTCATTATATCATTTATGTAACCATCCGTTTAGAGTTTGGGTGGTACAGGGGACGAGAACGTGCCCTGCTCTAAACGTGTCAGAGATAAATCTTACATAAGAGCAGGGGAAGAGCTGCATGACTTTCGAGATGTCTCTTCCCAAGACAACCTGTTATATTGCTGTCACTAGCTGCCACAATGGAGATTCAGTCGCCGAGTTCAGGTTACATGTGGTATTTTTTGCGTTGGGGTCGTCCAGCGTAGCAGAACACAAACTTCTGCTTCTGGTAATGTTTCTTCTCAGGGGTCAGCGTTGGCGCTGAAGCAGCAGAGACGTGTACGCTTTGCGTGTATCCGTGGCTCAGAGTGTGCAAATACAAGCACATGCATGTGTTTGACAGGCCGTAGAAGAAAGGCTGTCATTAGAGGAGAATGCAGTGATTACACCCTGAAGCTGCTCCACTGACACAGATCAGATCTGAATGCGTTACGTGGGGAACACTGAAGCAAATCTAAGTTGTCTGCATTTTGTCTTGTGTCTCGTTCTGACAGGTGCAGAGTCGCTCAACAGAAACAGCTTCAGCTTCAGTGATGAGAGGCTCAACTCCCCCACCGTGCAGTCGCCTACCACCAGCTCACCCCCTCTTATGTCACCAAAACGTGAGTTACACTCCTCCTTCTTACACTCTCACACAACTGTGACCTTACCTTACCGAAAAAATAAGATAAATCCAGGTTTACTTACTCTGGCAGAGCTCTGGGCTGCAGACAGATTCAAATCTCTGTAATGAGAAATGGGTCAAAGTGAGATGTATTAAAGGTCCAGTGTGTCGGATTTAGGGGAATATATTGGCAGAAATGGAGTGTAGCATAAGAAATATATTTTCTTTAGTGTTTAATCACCGGTCCATTTGTTTTAGAGAGGAGGAGACCTCTGTGGATAATTTGGCTCCCGGTAAAAACCTCCTCAACATCTTGATCTTAAGTTATCAGAAGAAAACACTGAGCAAAGATAAGCAGGGGCCAAGTGAGCATCCCATCTCGGACGTGCCAAACAGTGTTGTAGAAACACAAATTTGGAACACAAAATTGTTTTATTCTGTGTTTTTACTGGTTTAAATCACCTGGTCCTCTTGTTCTGGTAAAGAACAGACCTCTGCTGATAATTCAACTCCTGGTAAAAACCTCCTGAACGTCTTGATCTTAAGTCATCAGAGGAGAACAGTGAGCACAGATTAGCAGGTGCTGGGCCAGCAGCCCGTCTTGGACATGCCAAACAGTGTTAGAAAAACACTGATTTGTAACATGAAACTGCTTTATTCAGTGTTTTTACCGGTTTAAATCACCTGGTCTGGAAGAGACCTCTGTGGATACTTCAGCTCCAGATAAAAACCTTCTGAACAATGAACACTGAAGGAATTCTAACCAGGAGACGTTTCAGGTGGTTGCAATCTGTAATCCTCACTGCTAGACGCCACTAAATCCTTTTAAGTCTTACACACTGGACCTGGCTTATAATGTGTAACTGAAGATGCTTATGAAAGAACTCTTCACTCTTCATAGTTTAAAATCTGAATCTCTTTCTTTTCTCCGCAGCCAAACTGGGCGACACTAAAGAACTGGAGGACTTCATCGCCGACCTTGACAGGACATTAGAGAGTAAGTGCTAATGCAGCCTCGCTGTCTGATGAATAAGCCCGTGCGCTGGCGCCGCCCGCTACTTGGGATTAACTGGCGCATTTGTTCCCTGTGTCAGCTATGCTAACGACCACTCATAAAGTGACACAGGAGTCACTCCCCTTAGAATTCTAAGAAACGAGGATGTGTGAGGACTATGGAGGAGTTGGGGCATGTTATGTGGACCATGAGGCCTCTGGGGTTACACTGGGGAGAAAGGCAGCGTATCCCTTTTCAGAAAGTGGTTCTACAAACACCATGCAGAAGTCCCGACTATTAAATGCCATCATTTTCCCCCAGAGCACTGTACATGCATGAAAATGTAACCTAAGAGGGCACCAGGGCGTCGTTAAGTAGCTTACAGAACGTCATAGGTAATACACACACATGGTTAATTTGCGTTGGACTGTTTCTTTACTACGAGGTGAGTGGGTGTTTGAACTTGCATCAGAGTATCAGGAATGTGTGCTGCTGCAAACCTGGGCTGAAACTCCAACTGTAAATGTCAGGAATGGAATGAGACAGAAGTGGGAGTTGAAACGCTTTCCTTATTTCCATGTTTTTTCCTTCCACCACCACCGCCCCGCTCTGTTCTGTGTTTTGGCCACTGAATGTCCGTTCACAGCGCGCAGGCGTCCAGTCGCTCTGCAAAGCTGGACACGCAGTCAGGCAGTCAGCCAGCCCCCTGTTAGCCCCGCAGAATTGCAAATTTATGAGGGCCACCAGTGTTTACGATGACCAGCCTGTAAAACAGAACGTCCGCCGCTCTGAGAATAGAGCTGGCAGCCAAAGAGCCACGGAGTCCTGTTCTAATCTGTCTGTCTCTGTCTCTTCTTAGGCATGTGACACGGAGGCTCACAGTCATCTTGGAGTGTAGCCATGAGGGAAGGAGGGAGTGGATGTCTGGACCCCCCCTGAGCAGCTAACATGCGCCCCGGCCCCCACACCGAAAAAACCACCCAACAGGATACAGCTGGATGGCACAGCAAGTGGCTCCACCACGGCATCAACAAGCTCCTAAAGTTAACCCAGCAGTGTTCCACTGACTCCAGGCCACCTGGCTACTGGGCTGTAAGGACTGCAAGAAGGGTCAAAATTAGCATTGTAGCAACCTGAGGACGAGAATACTTCAGCCGCCATGATGTAAAGGACTCCATGAGACGCTGTGAGGAATGAAGACGCGGGATATACGCTGCAGAGTCACTGGAACATTTATTGTCACAAATCACAGACCAGGTTTCACTCCCTCATCCAAAACTTGAGCTGGAAGAGTATTTAAAAAATGGCTTTTTATAATAGAAATATATTTGTAATTTTATAGAGCTTCTTATTGTAAATTTATCAGTCTTTTTTTGGGGAAATATATTTTTGTATCATATGTAAATAGTAATTGTTCCAAATTCTATTTGCCTTGGTATTAACAGGACGGTCAGATTAAGATTTGACACTCGTTGACTGGAATAAAGTTGGTTACATGCTTAAATGTGAACTGGAAACTTAATCCCTTCTGAGAAATAACTGGAAAGCAATTTATGTATTTAATACAGCTAATGCCTGCCAGAGGTGATATTAAAGTATGAAATATTGTTCTTTTATTAACACACGCCTCTCTTCTTTATTTTGGACTTCTGTTTCTCCGGGCTTCTGTCAGGTTGTTTCAGTAATTTGAATTTGATGTGCAGTCTTTAACTTGAAAGGTTCTGCATGCAACATTGAGAGCAATAATATGCATAGCCATGGGCACATTATGAGAAAATGGGCCCCTGGGCACAGACATGCAAAAGGCCCCACCACCTCTTGTACACTGGAGCAAGACACACAGACTTTGTGGTGGTTTTGCCTCTTTTCTTGTTGTTTTTTTTTTTAATCTTTGTGGTCTTTCTGTGTCTCTTCCTTTGAGGGACATTTTGCAGGTGATAGCCAGGGAGGCCCCTTACACTTTGGGCCCCCGGCCCTGTGCCTGGCAAGCCTGTTCAGGAATCCATCCATGTGCATAGCAAACCACTATTTCCCATGTGAAGATCTCATAGGCGTAGATTTAGGAGGGTGCAGGGGACTTGCCCCCTTCAATATTTACAACACTTGCATTTTACCGCCTTATATAAAAACGTGAAAACAGCCGAGGACTTCTATTTTGATGAACCATGTGTTTTCATTTATGCACCAAGTAAAGCAGGTGGTGGTATGATGCAACGTCAAAAGCAACAGTTGAAATCTAAAACGTAAAGAAGCAGCAGTAACTAAATGCACGATTGAAGCAGGACTTTTCCACCATAAACTGATTTGGTGCACAAAACTCACCACAATTCTTGGACTGCTGGGAAAAACCGCCACACCCCCACTTATTATGTGTCCCTTCCAAATGTTGAATCAAAACCTACGCCCTTGGAAGATGTAGTGGAACAATGGCATCCTAAGCACAAACTGAGGTCATGCTCTGCTCTGTGTGCTGTAATCCAAGCTGGGAAGCCTACACGTGCATGTTCGTGCATGCAAGTATCACACTTGTTAGCTTACTGTCGCTGCTTTGCACTGTTGCCATTTAGCACTGTTTACAAGTTAGCACTGTTAGCTGCTAGCTGATGACTAAGCTGCTCCCATGTTGATGTCATGTGCAGACAATTCATATGCTTTTTTTAAGCCTAATTGCAGGTGCCAGAGGTAAAAAGCTAACGTTAGGCTATAAAGAAACTACACCACAGTCGCATGACTTAATGTAATGGCTGTCTCATGTCGCCGCATGTTTGTAACCGGCTTTTTTAGGACATGTAAAAGCTTCCGAATTCAAAAGTGGGTATTTGTTTTTATGTGGTAGAAGAAAATGTAAATGTCTCTTGAGCTTGTTTTAACAACAGATCTTATTTCAGGCATCAAATGAAAAACCCACTGACTCCGAGACGAAGGAACCAGGAGAGCTAAAACGCTAACTCATTTCCATGTTTTAGGGGTCATTCCTGCAGCGCTCTGTTTGCTTCCTCTCTGTTGCCGTTACAACCTGCCGAGGCAATGTGCATTCTGCCCCAGTTTAGAATAACAGATGTAAAATTGAATCTAAAAGCACATTTCACGTTGAAATCCCAACTTTTTCATTAAGTTCTAATACCTTCACTTAAATCAAATCACACCAGAAGGTATTAAATTCCTCTCGACGCCGTGGAGCACAGTAGGTGAGGAGCTGCTGACTGGTTAAATTGGAGCGGTAACGCAGCAGGATCTTTGAGTGACAGCTGGCTCTTCACCACCTCGGCACTTTATTAACCCACCAACACCACTTCCCTGGTGTGTCCTTCTCCCCGTGTGTGTTTCAGTGCTGATCTCCCTCTGAGTTTTTGGCTTCCCTGAAAGACACAGTGCAGCGAACACAGTCAGGCAAACCAAGAGCGCTCTATATTTAACTGTTAAAAAAATATTTAGGCATTCCAGTTATTTAAGTTAAGAGAGCAATATTGTGGGAAGTGGTAAATACAGTAAATACATGCAACAACAAACTGAAATAGATATGAAACGTCTCTTACCTTCTGTGCTCATTAATCAACCACTCAACAAAGCAGCAGCTTATGTAACTTCTGTAGCAACACGGTCTATTTCCAGAGGTGGAGGGAGACAGCAGGGTGAGACCCTTTCCTTGCCCAGCAGCAGGTGTGGCTGAAGTATGTAAGAGGCACCCCTCTGTCTGCTGACCACCAGGGGTCAAAGGTCACTAGCTCTGGTCAGATACACTTCCATACTGGTTCCATGGTGGCAGAGCAGCAGGTGCAGACACACTTGGGACTACTCTGTTTTATGTGTTTAAAGGAAAACTGCAGCAGTTTATTATAGTTTGGGTACCTGCAGCAGACAGATTGAAAAAAGAATGGTCAAAAACTGAGCAGAAGAGGCCAAGATATCTTGTCATTTACAGCCTAAAAGGGGCCACACAATCAAAAATGCTGTTTTTTTTTTATATTTCCCATTATGCAAGTATGTGGCTCTTTCTCTCTGCCTGGTCAACATATCCTCACACAACAGTTAATATAATGTCTGATGAAAAGTAGAGTTACTGTGGTAAGGTTTTGGAAAACAAACATGGTGACGGCGTATCATAAAATGACTCAAAGTTCACATGGTTGCGAACACTGGTCACCAGGAGGAAGTCCAGTTTTGAGATCCCAACCTTCCTCCTTACGAGTCTACTTCCCTCTTTGTTCTTTTCTTCCCTTCAGTGAATTGGTGATGTAATTACACTCTTCCAAAATATGTGAGTTATAGAAGAATCACTGGCTCGTGATTATGTAAGATATGTGCAAATTTTGGTGCATTACTTTGCATAGGAAAATGCATGAAGTCTTTGAAACTCCATCCTTTTATTTGTAATGCAGCAACCCAGTTGCCAGATAAAATGTTGGCAAGTATCTGCAAACTATGTTAGATTTGCATGTTATTATGTAGCAGGTACATTGAAACTGTGGTTAATGTGTGTTTAGGTTAGGCACCAAAACCGCTTGGTTATGGTTAGAAAAAGATCCTGGTTTGGTTTGAAATACTGTAAAAAACAACAGCTTTTCATGCAACTATCCCCAGTATAAAAACAGCACCAGGTTGCTACAAAACACCTCACGTTTGGTGCCTAAAAAGCCTCTGGCAACAAAGCAATGACGAAATCACAACTGTTTTTTAAAGACTTTTTTGGCTTTTTGCCTTTATTGGATAGGACAGTCTGGCTGAGAGGGAGAGGGGGAGAGAGGGAATGGCATGCATCAAGGGACCGAAATTGAGGCAGGCTGAAATAGAGCTTGCACTGCTGCAGCAAAAACATTCCCTTCATATATGGGACGCCGGCTCTACTCACTAAGCCACCCAGTGGCCCAGTCACAACTGGTTTTGTTGTTCGTTGGCCTTGAACACTGATCTACAGCTTGGCAGTTGTCTTGTCTAGGTGACACACCATCAACCATCTCCTCCAAGTCACTTTAAAACATTGATGCGTACGAAACTCACAAATGTAACATTAGTGGTTTGCAGAAAAGTATGATGCCTATGTTTACCTCTGGTGTCTGAGCTGGATGCAGACTTTGTTTGTTGAATTCTTGGTCTCTAAGTTGAGACATCCCTGCTTGCATCACTATGACATCATCAGACTTATTGTCTCAGACTTCACAAACTCCTTCTAGAGCCACAAAGACATTACACAGCAGTTTTCTCAGGCTCAGCGGTTCTTCAGCGTAGTGTCCCTTTACACACTGCTGGACTTTAATGTGGCTTTTCGTCCTCACTTGGCCGCTATCTGTATGTAAAGAGAGACATCATGCCCCTCCTTCCCTTCAGCCAGTCACTGATCGCATCTGCACTGATTTGTTCTGCAGCCTTTGATTTTATTCCCTATGAAGTCTCATGTTTGAAGAGCTTAAATGAGACTTCAGCCCACAAGCTGAGAGTCCCCTGCAGCTGTTCACAGTCTGTGGATCCAGCCGCCGTACTATCAGTGCATGCCAGACTGTGTTAATCTGATGGCAGGAAGCTGGCATGGAGACACTCGTCTCCGTGTTGTTTCTTCACTACAGTTGGCATAGGGAAGCTGTGGGCACTATCCCACTGTGAGTCTACCTATCTGCACTGTTCTGCACCATGGATCAGCTGGCACTGATCGGAGAGACCGTGTTGACACAACACATGATCCCCTGAGGGTGAGGGTGGACTGCCCTCACCTCTAAAACAACTTTCCCACTTGGCAGAGTCGGGCATCTTTTTGGCAGCGTGAATCAGTCCTGTAGAGGTGTTGGCTTTTACAGTGGACAGCCCGTATGCGCACAGTCCTGGAAGTGTGGGAAAGTAAGAGACTCAATTAGATTGAAGATAAGAGAACACAGAGGGAAGAAGGGATCAGGAGCCTTCATATAAGATGCTAAGGTGAATGAAGGAATGGGAGGACAGATGGAGAAATGTTTGAAGAAAGACAAACACTTAATACTGTGACCATGTGTCAGTCTGAACATGAAGATGGATGCCTATGGGAGGCCCCTCAAGACTGCTGAAGTGGTCGTTCTATGAATAGGCTGGGCAGAGACACACAGATGTGTGTCCACATCACAAAGAGACAGAAATACACAGAGCCAAATATCAGGTTCAGCTTTCCACAGGGTCTTCATCACTGGTGTCCAGATGTCCCTGCTGCAGTGCAACCAGAGGGGAACATTAATGAGTGTGTGTGTGTGTGTGTGTGTGTGTTTATGTTGGTCTCTGCAGCACATGATAGAGCTGTGCTGTTTGCACATTAATACACGCTATATGTATGCATGTAAGTGTGTACTGAAGCGTAGAGACTGGTGTGTGTGAGCATGTCTGTGCCTGTTCACCATGTTGAGGTGTGTGTGTGTCTTTGCCTTCCCGCTCATTGTTGTTTGAACTGTGGCCTCACAGAGGGAAGGTCCAAGCTTTGACTCCTTCTTGTGTTAAGTGAGGTCATTTATTTTTCAAAGTGTCACACACCAAAAGGCACCCAGCCTGCATGGGATTACAACACACTGCAAACATAACAAACAGAGATATGATATAATGAGAGTGAAAGAACAAATGTAGCACACCTTCATGTCAACAATGTCAAAGCAGGTATGAACAACGTCCTGCTCCTGAACACATCACAGCAATACAATGTAACTTAAGTCAGCTGAATCGCCAGATGAAAATGTTGGCATTAGGTTCCTGCCATCCATGAATGTGTTACATTTGTACATTTCACAATCCTTCAACGTTCCTAAAGTCACGTAGTGTATGGGCTGACTTTGTCATCCGGAGGTGGAGACTGTTGATGGTGGGACAATGCCGACCACCGTTCAAGACCAACAAACAGCAGAACTGGTTGTTCCTGTCAGGATAGTGCCATGAAAAGTGGCAGTTTTTTACCTTGACATTGATGTGTTTCTTGCCAGCATAGTGCCACAAAAACAACTGTTTTGTACAGAGACGTCGCTGTGTTTTCTCCCGAGCTAGTCCAACATAAAGTAGTTGTTTTTTATTGAGACATTGCTGCGTCTCCTGCAGGGATAGTGCCGCGCTAAGTGGTTGTTTTTTACCGAGATATCGCAGCATTTGCAGTTGTTTTACACCAAGACATCCCTGCATGTCCTGCCTGGATAGTAGCATGAAAAGCGATTGTTTTATACTGAGACATCACTACATTTCCTGCCATTATAGTGCCCTTAAAAGCAGTAGTTTTGTACCTTGACATTAATACGTTTCATGCCAAAATAGTGCCATGAAACACAGTTGTTTTTTACAGAGACATTGCTGCATTTCCTGCCAGGATAGTATCATGAAAAGCCTTGACTGATGTATTTCCTGCCGACATAGCTCAACAAAGACAATTGTTTTTCACAGACACATCACTGCATTTTCTGCTGGGATTGCACCACTTTGTGCCTAGACCTAACCACAGGTCAGCCATGTTGTTCAAATGTAAAGAAACATTCAAGCGTAACATATCTGTGGTTTGCAGAAACTTTTCATGCCAACATTTTTTCTGGCGATTGGCTTACTGATGCACATCTGAGGCACAGACTGTGCTGCAAAGTGCTGAAAGAGGTGAAACACTTTGTCTGTAAACAGGTACTGAGGTCTGCGATCATCAGATATGGAAAACAAATCAGGACACTGTCGGTGAACATTCTCAGTCATCCAGGTTATGGTAATCATAAGTGCTATATATATATATATATATATATATATACATTTTAAGGAACTGTCGTTATCTTAGACTGATATAATGCACAATAGAACAACAAGTGCATTTCATTTTTGACCTCTCACAGGTGTCACTTTCTGTTCTCTTCTAGATATGACTGAAAGCGTCCAGTTTCCACCGCCACATCTCATCTGGGCACAGACAGACCTCTGTGCTGTGGTCGGGTAAAGGAGTGACACAGTGCTCTGGATGGTAACTGCACTTTATCAGACTGTGTTCATGACGCTTTCCTTAAGTTGTTCTGATTTCCCTCCACAGTCCAAAGACAGGTAAGCCAACTCAACTGCAGGTTTAATTTGCACACGTGTGAGTAAGATTTCTTGCCTCTAATCCAAGAAGTTCATCTACCTTAGGTTGCCTAAAGCGTGTCAGCGCTGTAAAGTGGTTCAAACCTTGACAGAAAGGGTTCAAAATGATTATCAGAAGTATAATTTGTCATAAATGTTCAAGGATTTGGGAGATAAAAGGAAGATAAAAATGTTTCATATGCACAGCCAAAAACCTCCGCACTCACTCCCTGTCACTGACAAGCTTTCAGCAATATGACAGATGACTTAAGACTCAAATTAGGTTTAACAGGCACATTTGGCTGTCACGGAGGTAATTATTATCACCTCTTCCTGACTTCATGCAGCCCCTTAAATTGCACATCCATTAAGACCTCCATCATCACTATCTGACTGACTTCTCTGTGACCTGTCTGACAGTATTTGTGACCTTTCCAGGCTGATGTTGAAGTATAACCTCGACTTGTGATGCTATCTCTGTCTGAAAATGTAAAAACAACACTGGAGGATGAAGTATTCGATGCTAATGCCTGTTACTGCTAATAACGACACCTCCCTGTGTCCGTGTTAACGTCACACAACTTAGGACTAAAATTACTTAAAGTATGATGAAATCTGGCCTCATCTCCAGCTTGGGAATGAGGTCACACTGTTCCAAGACAGATGCTTCACACTCACACACTCAGACACACACACACAGTCCAGCGACTGTGGCCACTGGGAAGTCTGAACAATGTGTGGGAGTGTTGGGGCTGACAGAGCGGTGGATTTACTGCTGAGGACGTCCATGCAGCTGAACAGAAAGCTCAGCAGCAGGTGCTAGATAGTTGTCTAAAGACTCATTCCTTCAGGGAAAAACGTCACACGTGACTTTTTGGCGTGTTTGGTAGCTGAGAAACAATGTCTAATGTGTGCACTGAGAAGAGAAATGGCTATCTACTACTGGTAAATGGACCTGTATTTGTATAGAGCCGCTTTAGTCTTCTCTACATGCTTTAACATGCATGCCACATTCATCCATTCACACATACATTCATACACTGGTGGCCAAGGCTACCATACAAGGTGCCACCTGCTTACATACACTCATACACCAGTAGCACAGCCATCGGGAGCAATTTGGGGTTCAGTATCTTGACCAAAGATGACTCAACATGGGGACTGGAGGAGTCGGGGATCTTGTGATCAGTGGACGACTCACTCTACCTCCTGAGGCACAGCCGCCTCATGTCCTGGGCAGTCAATTTGGGTGGGTGTAGCTTAAGTAGTAGAGTGAATCAGCCATTAACTGCAGGGTTGTTAGTTTGATCCCAGTCTCCATTTGTAGGAGTTTCCTTGAAATAAACACTGAATACCACCATTCCTCCAAAAGTCCATGCAACAGGAAAAATGTTAGCAAAACTAAATGGATGGTATCTTTGTATGAATGCATCTGGTAAACAAACACAAATTTAAACACTATTATTTTCTCATTATGTGAGCGAAAAATGTGTCATTGTGCTTACGACCTGTAAGAACACCTGAACACCGTCCACCCATTCATTTTCACCCGCGTATCCAGGGCCGGGTCAAGGGGGCAGTGGGATTCGAGGCATGTTCTAGGTCTACCTCGGTGACCTCCTGCCAGGAAGACGTGCTGATCAGATGCCCGAACTATCTCAACTGGCCCCTTTTGATGCAAAGGAGCAGTGGCTCTACACAAAGGCAATGTCCTCGCCGCAGCGGCCATGGGCTCGATTCCAGCCTGCAGCCCACCGCTGCATGTCATCTGCCCCTCTATCCCCCCTTTACACTTCAACTGTCCTATCTGATAAAGAAAAAAACGCCAGAATAATAAGAAGAATCCTTCAGACATTCACGTTGCTGCTGCCAAACTTTAAATCTGTTCCCCTCTCTGCTCCTGTCAGCTGTGATTTTAGGCAGAGTTGTTGTGTCCTCCTCCACCCTGTTCACCTCCAGTCACCTCATCCAGAGCCCAGGACGAGCTCATCAAAGCCCACTCCTCTTCACATCCAGATCCTCAGCTCCCTCTCCATCTCATCTCATCACAACCACCAGCGTCTAGACTCCACACGTGGGGTTCCCTTAACTACTACATCTTTACCACCATCCTGGATTATATGACGTCACAATGGGGTCAAACCACCAAAGACTTTTCACATTTCTCATACTTAGGTGCACATGCAGATAAACGCTCTTTTCTCTCAGATTGACATTACACCAGTGGAGCAACACTGCAGCTTTTCCATTTGGCTGTAGCAGATGATGCAGATGGGAGACGCTGGCGTGTGCTTTGTGAGGAGAGGTGCTGATATCACTGGGCTTTGAGCCTGCTGTGTTTCCAGCCAGTGTTTAGACACAGCTGTCTCCCCTGGAAACGCTTAACTCAGCCTGCACTTCCTCTGAGCTTGGCTGTGTCAAACTGGACCGGTTTCAACGAGGAGAAACTGGGACACCGGTGTCCTCTGTTAGAATTTTCCATGAAGAAAATGTTAACATGTTACAGTAAAGAGAGGAACACCTAAAGGAAACGGGACAGAGAAGGAGAGTGTTATCTGTAGCTTATTTATCAGACTAATGTTTGATTAAAGATAACAAAGAAAGACCATTTAACAAATGTACTCTGCATCAGCCCGAGAACGTATGAACCCACTGTCAGCTTTGGAAAATCAAATCCAGATCATCTTGATTCGTGTGAATCATGCAGGACGTCTACGTGGCCGAGTGACCAGTTCTCAGACAGACTCTGAGTCAGAGTGCATGGTCTATTAGTATAAAGGGAGAGTGACCCTGTATTTCCAAACTGATGATGAGTCACATGTGATGAATGTGGTAACCCCGAGAGGACCTGTAGGAGCTGTGGTGACTGCAGCCAGTGTGTCAGTTCAATGAGCAAACAGAAACATGCACATTTGTGAGACATGAAGTTCACACAATTCTAAAAATCATTGAACACACACACACACACACACACACTGTCATGATGTAGAACATGGTCAGTATGTTCAATCACCTGATTTGCACAACAAATTACTTCCTCTTTTCATTAGCCTGCATGTGATATGTCTGCAGCCTAAAACCCAGAGCTAAACCATATTTCTGTGAGTGAGTGTGTGTGAGTGTAGCACCAGGCTGATCCCAGATGGCTCAGTGCTGTCATGGTCCTCCTTCCTATTGTCAGACGGGGCTGTCTGGTTCCCATCTGTTGCTCTCTCCATTTCCTCCCAGTGATCCTTCTGTCT
The DNA here is from genome assembly GCF_041903045.1 of Epinephelus lanceolatus. Taxonomy (NCBI): domain Eukaryota; kingdom Metazoa; phylum Chordata; class Actinopteri; order Perciformes; family Serranidae; genus Epinephelus; species Epinephelus lanceolatus. The sequence goes on from NC_135747.1 coordinate 41,309,510, forward strand.
TTCTGCATCTTAATAGCTCCTGAAAAACAGATCCATAACGTCAGTGTCCAACACATATCTCTGTCTGAGCTGAGTTGGCACTTTTACGTGGATAAAGCCATTTTAAAAGAAAAGATGTAAAATTAGCTAGCACCAGATGTCAATGTAACGTCAGAGAGAAGCTGGTCTCTTTTGTTGTATGGACGTTGAAAATTAGGTTGCGGATATGTTTAAATGTTTATGTTATGTCAGAATTTTAAGCTATGTGGATATCTTACTATATAACGACGAAAACTCTGTCTGTGTGTGTGTGTCTGTTCCACGTTTTACTTCTCACTGACTTGGTCAATCCATGTGAAATTTGGCACAGTGGTAGAGGGTCATGGGAGGATGCCAATGAAGCAATATTACATCAATTGGCCAAAGGGGGGCGCTACAGCAACCCATTGAAATGGCAAACTTTGAATGGGCATATCTCATGCCCCGTATGTCGTAGAGACATGAAACTTTGCACAGAGATGCCTCTCCTCATGAGGAACACATTTGCCTCAAGAACCCATAACTTCCGCTTATATGGATTTTCCGCCATTTTGAATTTTTTGAAAAACACTTCAAATGGATCTCTTCCTAGGAAGTTTGAGCGATCTGCATGAAACTGGGTGAACATAATCTAGGGACCAATATCTAAAGTTCCCTCTTGGCAAAAGTTGGAAAACTTACTAAAACTGAGCTTCTATAAGGCAATGAATATTGTGGAGGGCGTGGCTCATCACATAAAGGTGTATAACATCTCAAGGGTTTCACCCATCACCACGCAACTTTGTAGGCATATGACCGCACATAATCTGGACCCCTCCATTATTGACCCCATCAAACAAAATGGGGGCGCTAGAGAGCTCATTTCTTATCTAGGCCTAACCGCCATATGGATTTTTACTAAACTTGGTAGATATGTAGAACAGGACGCCTCAAGGTGACTGGAGAAATTTAACTCTAATTGGCAACTGGGTGGCGCTATAACAACAGAAAAATGCTTCAAAATGGCTAAAATGCGGCCGATCACTGTGGCTCCCCCTGTGGACCAATGTTGTTCGTTCATTCATCTTCTAACCACTTCATCCTCTTGAGGGTTGCGGGGGGGCTGGAGCCTATCCCAGCTGACACTGGGCGAGAGGCAGGGTACACCCTGGACAGGTCACCAGACTATCGCAGGGCTGACACATAGAGACAAACAACCATTCACGCTCACATTCACACCTTTAGAGTTATCAATTAACCTAGTCCCCAATCTGCATGTCTTTGGACTGTGGGAAGAAGCCGGAGTGCCCGGAGAGAACCCACCCTGACACGGGGAGAACATGCAAACTCCACACAGAAGGGCTCCCACACCCGGGATCGAACCAGCAACCCTATTGCTGTGAGGCGACAGTGCTAACCACCACACCACCGTGCCGCCCACCAATGTTGTTGTTGTTTTTTTCTAATGTTTGGTATGACTAAGTCATGGTATGGTATGCTGTACATAATCATGGAAACTGTCAGTGTGTCATTCTGTCAGTCAGTCATTCTGTCTGTCCCACGTTTTTCTACTCACTGACGTGGTCAATCTATGTGAAACTGCACATAGGCATTGAGGATTGGCATAGGTAGAAGGTGACAAAGCTACCGATGGGTAAGGACTAGTTAACATTATGATGCTTTACAAACCTGTGGGTTTGTTCTCCATACTTTGTGACTGAATGTTTCTACATCAAGAACTTTGGCATGAGTCTTTTAGAAGACGCTGGATACTGTTCAGCTAAAAACCAACAAAATATCAATGTCATCCTTGTTGACGTTGGCATTAGACGTTGTCTTGTCATTGAAATTTGGTCACCTGACGTCACAACCTAAATTCAACCAAATATCAATGTCTAAAAAAGAGTGCATGCATTTGCAGGTAAAGAGCAGAAACTGTACATTTCCTATGAAAACAGAATTTCATTTTGAAAAAAACGTTGAAACTAGCGTGAATTGCGTGAAAGTGACTCTACAGGTGCAGTTGTTTAGAGAGTACATAACCTGTTTAAACTGTTGGATAATGCAAACGTCTGATTGCTTTAATGCTTCTTTTCTTGCTCTGTGTGACTTTGTTTTAATGAAAAAAAGGACCCAACTTTTGATTCTGAAAGTTTCCTTTAAAGGAAGAGAGATAGAGAGGAGGAAATAAACTCAAAGAGTCATTCAGATAAGAGTCATTACGTTCAAACCAAAGAGAAAGATAACACAACTAGTGAACACGTCCCTCTATTTCCTATCATGATAAGGTCTATGACGTCCTACATCAGTACGTTTTACACTCTGTGTGACAGTCTATGTCTCTTTAAAGGAATGTTATCCAGTGATGCAATTTGTCCCCTCTTAATTCTTAAATGGCCCCCAGTGCCGCCACAATGAACCCTCTCTTCTCTCAATGGACCTCTCTGTGGTGCGCACTTATCTGTTTCTGTGGTGCCAACAGGCGGATTAAACAGAGAGAGAGGGGAGAGTGAGAAAACTACAGAGAGGACGAGATGAGACGGATTCCCCCGTGTTACTGTGTGCAGATTTAACATCCAGTTTCACCAGCAGGGAGGGGGCCTTCCTGGAATAATAGTAAATTGATCAGTATCAATATACAATATCTCACACTCAGACAGTGGAGTCAGGGATATTGGAGGTTTGGGGGGGTGTGAGGTTGTAACGTCCTGCTGAGGCAGTGAAAGACAAGCTGTCCTCCACACATTTCTGTTTAATTACACCCCAACCACACAGAGACTTTCACAGCACTTATAAACAGCTCAGTCCCACAGACCTCTTCATTCACACCAACATCAAAACATGAGCTCAGACATGTTTAAATGCAGCTGCTGTAATTTTGACTCAAATCTTGAACATATTATTCTCTCTGAGGAGGGAAACAGGGATGCAAAGTGGAGCCAATATGCCAAAAACTGCAGTTCCTCAAACAGAACTCTGTTGACAAATTACTACGGCAACAGTGTTGATTAGGTAACATAACAGTGGGGTTACCCCTGATTCATAGATACAGGTGTTTCCGTAGCTGTTGCTATTTTTGTTTGTTTTCAATTCATCAGTGTTAACTCATTTTGGTCACCTAACAAAGTCTTGTTCAGCGTTTGGTTGTACTAAAAGACCCTCTAAGGAGTCGGATGATCAGTATTCCAGTCCTGCACTGGGTTGTGTACACGAGTAACCCGTAAATAGCTGTGAAATGGGTAAAAAAAAAAGAAAGAATAAATGATAAATATACATTTGGGATTCACAATAATATTGGCATATCATTGGTATCGGCCAGTGTTGGCTTTAAAATGAACGGAATGATCTGAATCGGCCAACATGCTGATAATATCGGTACGTCATTGTTATCAGCCGACCACAGTTTTTGACACATCAGAAATTTATCTGAACATGGGGTATCGATGGCTTAGTGGTAGAGCAGGCGCCCCATGTACAAGGCTGTTGCCGCAGCGGCCTGGGTTCGACTCCAGCCTGTGGCCCTTTGCTGCATGTCACTCCCCCTCTTTCTTTGTTGTGTGGCGCAAACATCGAGTCCGAATTGGGCTCAAATCAAAACCTCAAGTACAATTTGTTTTAACCTTTTTAAATTGTTGTTTTCACTAGCTAAAATAGCATTAGCATTATAACAGTTAACCACAGCATTTCATGCACCATGCTAACCTAGATAGCAACTAGCATTAGGGTTATTTCAACCCTCTCGTCCAAATATGGTCCAAGATGGCGACGGCCAAAATGCCATACTCAAGGCTTCAGAACAGAAGTCATCAAACACAGTTTTACACAATTGCTGACATCATGATGGCTACGTCCACTATTTTAAACAGTCTGTGGTCCCACTGCATGAAGCTTTAATGACAAAACACACGCTTTTGCACTGCAGCATTTAATGAAAAATTTGATTAGTGTTTTAATTGATTCCCTTTGTTCAAAGTAGCCCCTGGTTTCTGCTCATGCTGGTATGAAAATCTGTGTACAAATCAGCTTGCAGACATTTAAAACTTCCTCCGTAACAGGACTTGAATGTAACTGACCTATGGCTAAGTCCCGCCCTCAAACGCAATGAGCCAATCACAGTGTGTATAGCCATTCCCATACACTCGGACATTCTCTGCCTGGACGTCCATTGAAATGCATTACAGAAAGTCAGTTTTGTTCGGTTTTATGAGCTTTTTCTGAGATTTGACACAAGGTATCCTGAGAGGCTGGGCGACCAGGTGTATTTTTTACACTTTAAACCACATCTCAACCGAGAAAAGTGTCTCCTTTGGATAAAGTTGTGTGGTAACGTTAGACCACAACATCAACTCAACGTGAATAAGATTAACAATGATGTCTACATCTGTTCTAAGGTAAGTCAACATTGTGTTTGAGGCAACATATTGTCACTTTGCTGGAAAGAAATATAAAGTTATCTTTAACATCTCTAGCTAACAGTAGCTAAAGTTAGCCTAACGTTAGCTCCTAGCTGCGTTGTTCATCATGTCACCTTGTTTGCTGGGAGTTCATTAGCCTATTTTGTTCTAGTTTTGTACTTTGGTGATTGTACATCATTGTTAGCTGTTGTCCAAAGGGCTCTAGTTAAGCTAACGTTAACTTCTGAAGCTTAGCTTCATTAACTTATCTGTAATGGCAGAGATAACAAAGGTTGGCAAACGTTATGCTGAATGATTCAGTGTAAATACTGTAGCACCAAACTAACGGAGAGACACTCTTGGTAAAGATGGTAAAAAGGCCGTTATCCTTTTCTCATATTCTGAGCCAAAAACCTTAACTTCAGTGGCACTTTAACTTGTTGTCTTTGATGGCGACGGCAACGAGATGCGGTTCACAAGCGTACACTGTGACCTGTAAATTTTGGCTTGTAATTTAAGCTTTTCATCGACCTTCTCAACAATAAAATGATGAATATATCCCTCCAATGCGTAGTTTAGGCCCTTTTGGTTACTTCTCAATGACATCTGATCGTTATGTCTCCAAAAATCATCAATTGCCTCCTGTGAAATGCTGTGTACTGTGACACCTGCCATAGCGCCGGGCACTGAATGTTGATAGTTTGTCTGAGTGAGTGGAGGGGGCGTGGCTTAGCCATAGGTCAATTGTTAATTTAATCATGCTTTCAAATGCACATTATCATCAGTGAGTATCTGAAAACTCAGCTGCAAATAAAGTAACCAGGAAGATCATAAGAAGCAAAAATGGATGTAATGTTCAGATACTGGACTGTCGTTAAACACAATAACATAAACTTTATTACATTGTTGAAGCCACTTTCACGTCTCTGCACTGACATTAAGTTTTGCTTTTTTTTTTAAAAAAATCACTGGTTGTAGTAGACTAATAATAAATAATTAATATTATGTGTCCAGTTTTCCACATTCATTGTCATTAAATATGAATCGACAGCTGCTGTGTAAATCCTCATAACTTTGGATGAGCAAACATTATTCTAGCAGACAAAGGCCATTGTTAATAATTAAGTCCCAGCAGATGCCTCCTCCTGTAATCCCTCCTCCTGCTTTCACTTCTCCTCCCATCCTCCTGTTGTATCTCTCCATGCCTCCCTGTCTTTTATTGTTTTCCCACCCTCCGCCCTGCTGAGCTCTTCTTCTCTCCCTTTATCTCCGCATGTCTCGTTTTCACAGCTAAACTTGTCCCCGCCTATTGTCTTTAATGCCTTTACTGTCTTCGCTCCTGCCTCTCATCTTCAACACGACCCCTGGCACTCTGAAGGAAAGTGGATTTTCTTTCTCTTCTCTTGACCCCCCTGTCTGCATTATTCCACCCCTCCCTGTGTGCTGCCTGCCCCGTGGCCAGGTTAGAAAGGTGGGTCAGGGTTTAGCTGTGGGGCAGCAGCAGCACCCTGTCATTAAGGCTGAGGTGACACGTGACCAGACTTTCCATGGGAACTGGACCCTGAGGGGGAAAACCTCACCTCAGCTCACCTGAGTGATGGTGAGAACTTTCTTCTCGACTGTGGAAGTCGTTTTCAGCTTTATTGTTTTACAGACGTGCAAATTTACACAGTGAAAAGTGTCTAGTCGTACTGAACTCATGTTTGGGATCATAGTTCTCCTCTTATAACTCAGCTACCACATATGCAGAAAATTATTTAGTGGAACATTCAAATAACTCTTGAAGATTGGGATAGTTACTGGAAATAAAATACAGAAGTGAACTACTGCTATCAAGTTAGCAGAGTTATACCTGTCCTCAGAAAATGAATCCGTTTTTAACAACTGTCTTTTTCAAGTTTGAGGTCGTTCAAAAAACTGCAGGAGATTTTAGGACATCACATGAAAGTCAGCTTTTTCATTCTTGTGATTATTCAGACAAAACATGTTTTAGTCCTTAAAACAGCTCAGACACTGACACTGAAAATACACTCATTTAGGACCATAAATTGCATCGTCTCCAGTTTGAGTCCATCCCGAGACCACATCTCTGTCCTCTCATTTCCTGACATCATTCTCAATTCAAATCTCTACTTTAAAAAGACAGAAAAAATACCAAAAATACACTGTCTCATCAAACGGGCAGCATATTTGAACATCCAAGACGACTCCTGTTGAGATGAGTAGCTATTCTGTAAGTGTACGGTAAATACAAAGTGTGTTTCACAGAGTAACAGAGAAATATTCAGACTGTCACTGATAAATTACAAAACCAGATAATGTGGCAGCAGAAAGCAAAAAAAAACGGAGGCTGTATTCTGTGTAAGCAGAATGGGCAGGACTTCTCTTCACTATAATGAGCACTGAAATCTGCATGTATTTGTTTGGCAAACCAAGACTAACTCTATAGGGCCATATTTAAATGATCTGTAGCGCATGGTCTAAACTGCATGGTGCATGTGAGTGTCCAACTTCACTTTTGCAAGTTAAATGGCACATTATCTGGGTGCAAAGGGGTTGCATTTAGTCCATTAATTAATCATATGGTAAACTTTAATGTCCCAGAGGGGCAATTTGAGATACAGACAGTAGTCATGAGCACAACAAAACAGACAATACAATACAAACACACAGAATCCAGTATCACACACTGTCAGGGGTAAATCATGGACAATTAGTGGTCACTGCTGGTTAAGATAAGCGATAGCAGACAGGACAAACATGATCTGTAATGCTTAGTGCTACATTAGGGAGGTAAAACATTCGCTTTGAAGCAAGCATCTGAAACTTAATGTAGAGGGGATGTTGAGAGTCTGAGACAATAGACCAAGCTGTGTCATCTCCCATTTCTTTTACTACTACTTACATGGCAGATCCGGGAAACTGAAGGAGCAAGCGGCTTTCTGCTGAGAGTATTGCAGTAAGATTGGTGAGGTCACTGCAAAAGATATTGCGGGACATTAAAGCAACAAAACTAAAAACTGTTGAAACTTGAAAATTTTAGCCTCTGAAATAATCAATGAAGTTATGCTGCTCCTTTTGCGTTATTGTGCACATTGTCTCTCTTAATCCGGAGTCAGACAGCAGCTCTGCCTTGATCTCTACTATGTTCACATTTTATGGAGTTAATGTTTTCCTTATTAATGGTGTATTATTTCACCCATATGTAAGCATCCCTGTGTGTGTAACACGCACAGTTTACTATCTGAATAATGCGCCCTTTAAATAGCAGGAAAATACTGGGGCTGGGTATCGATTCAGATTTTCCAGATCGATTCGATTCGATTTTCAAGGACTCAGTTCGATCCAATTCACGATTCGATTCGATTCAATTCAATTCAGTTCAAAATCGATTCAGTCAAGTATATTTTAATTATGATACAAAATTTGCTTGGATATTAAGATATTTTCTGAGAACTAACGAAGTATATTTAACAAGGAACCCTCTGACCTGGTGCATTACTATTAAAAATACTGTTTACATTAAGAATTGACCCCAAAGCAGCACATTAGTCATCATGTACTTTTATTTAACATTACCTGACCAACACATACAAAATAAATATCTTAAATCTAATCACAAGGCAGACAATTTAAATGAAGTGGCTACAAAAAATGTAAACAAAGGACATCCACAAGTTTGCTGCCTGTAACCGTCTTGTAAAGCTTTTGTGCAATACACTACAGTGGTTGTGATGCACACATTGACTGTATCAGAAGAGAAACAATGTACGTAGGTGAACCCTGCAGCAAAGTGAACCCTCTTCCTCAGAGAGGATCTTTGCCTCCCAGTTTGTTCCTGGCGGCAGAGCAGAGTGAACCGTCTTTCTTCTCAGAGGATCTTTGTCCCATGAGAGCAGGCACGCTGCTCTTCGTGTACGCAGTGTAAACAAGTTTCGCTGGCGATTTGACAGTCACTAGAAGCACATTATGACCCTTTGTAAAAGTTTCTGTGTGGTACCTGTGTTGTACATGAGCTAACGTTAGCGGCTAAGGAAGGACTGAGAGGCTGTCCGGTATGTGTGTGTGTATCTGAGGGTCTGAGGAGTGTCAGTACGTTAGCTTGTTAGTCGTAATGTTAGCCCTGCTGTTTGTCATGTTAACGTTATTGTCGGCAGCCCTGAATAGCTTGTAAAGCTTTAGCATAGTTAGTTAACACATTTGTTATCAGCCCATGTGTTTACTGCTACAGAGAATTAATAAATCTTTGGTTTATTTGCACAACGTCGCCTCTCTGCCGTCTTTTATCACGCTTGCTAACGCTAAGTTAACTTTACCAGCAGATCTGTATGAGGCACAAACTGAGGCTACAGTTAGCAGTGTGCTGATGCTTAGTGGTATTTCTTAATCCTTTCTGTGAAACTAATGTGCATTTAATAAACATGCGTACATTATTAGCGTTATATTTTTTGGGGAAAATGCAAGTGAAAATACTCGCACCGTAGACCCATGCCTTCAGTGGACACGCTCCCACCATTGTTTGCTGCTCTGTCTTCATTCAGTGTCCGGCCGTCTCGCGAGATCTCTCGCCATGACCTCAGGTGCTAAATGCTGATCTCGCGAGACTACCTGGGTTGATAGTACTGCAGGCTGCTGCAGTCTGCTACCGGCTGTACAACACGTCCACGGAGGAAAATAGTTATAGTAAAAGATCGATTTTTTTAATTAATGAATCGATTTTGTGCCATCTAAAGGAAAATCGATTAAACTGATTTTTTCAACCCAGCTCTAGAAAATACGGCGGGATTTTAACTTCAAACCCGCTTTTTGTTTGTCAGTGGATCAATCGCTTTACGTTGCCTCAAAAAAGCAATATGCCAGCAAATGGGCCTGACCACACCTCATTTCAAGACCAACACGCCCATGGAAGTACAAATGGACACAAGTAGATTTGTACTATCAGAGAGGGGCCTATGAGTGATTCGACTGAACAAGTAAATGTGCTATTAAATCAAAACATTGCACTAAAATTAGCTAAAAAAACACCATGTAGCTGCAGATTTAGTTTATTTGTGGTTCTATCACAGTTAATGAACCCTTTACATTCTGATTAACTGGTAATAGTAAAGATAATTAGTGTACCCACAGTAATACTGAACACTTCTAATGAATCCAAACTATTTGTTACACTCAGTTTGGGATGACAGCAGTAATTTCAACACAAAGGTGAGCAGTTTCTTCAAAGCACTTGTGTCAACACTTTACCTAAAGCATTTACCTAAAGAGTTACTACTGCAACTGCCACCTCAGGACAAAGTCTCCTGTCTTATCTCAGACAGGTGAACCTAAAGGAGACTTTCATTTTTAGCAGAGCCTGCAGGGCATCACTGAAATCACCCCGCATAATTACTGCCCAATACAGGCAACAAGAACAAGACAGACACTGTCCTGTCTCTGACAAAGGACAGGGGTGTTCAAAGTCTTTTGTTTGACCCTATGCTTGGTGTGTGTGTGTGTGTGTGTGTTAGTGTGTTTGACAGGAAATAAAAAAAGGAAAAAGGTATTATTTGATGCTTTCTTCCAGCTCTGTTCATTCTCGCCTAGATTTATGCTTTTTTGAGTGCGTTCACTTTCCGAGACAGTAAATTAGAGTGGGATTGGCTTTTTAAAAGTGCATGAACCTGTGTTTAAATCACTCCGTTTGTTCAGTGTGTGTGTGCACAGTAGGTGTGTGTGACCAAGTGCTCTTCATTCATAAATCACGCCCCACATGCCAAAGAGTCTTAGCCAGGATTTGTCCCTAAATGCATCAGATTTCCTTTTGCAAATGCACCTTTCATCAGCTGAATCTTTTTCAGTGGAGCGACGATAAATTACTGTCAAATTAAAATATTTAATCACCCCCCCCCCCCGTAAAAGCTGAGATCTCTATCTGTCATCCTGTCCTCCCTCAGAACAAATAAAGAGACTGAGAAAGTTCCAGAGGAGGCCTTAACAAGACACTGCATGCTGCCCGTCCTCTCTGAACTCTACTGAACATATTTGTCATGAACAGTGAATTATGTAAAGAAGAGCTGAACTGAGCCAGCTGGTGACTGGAAGTTACAGTCCCAGGGCTCGACAGTGCGAGCATTTCACTCGCATTTCCGACCTAAAATAAGTGTACTGTAAAAGCGAACTGTAAAAAATATTTAGGAGCACATGTGCGCATAAAAAAATCAGCCAAAGCAGCCTATATTTTTGTCAACAAAAAAATATGATAATCTAAATGTTGGAGGAACTCCAGCCACCCCGTGTGACACGGTTAAGAACCACACCGCCCGCAGAAGCCCCGCGAATAGCCTCGAAGCGCCAAGAAGTGAAGCCAGTTTCCTTTCGGCGCCCATGTTAACCGATTGTGTCATCCACACCGGCTGCGCCACGCAGCTCTGCTGCCGGCCCTGCAGTGATCATTTTGGCGTCTGGTCTATTTTCTGCGTGAGCCGCGAGCTAATGTGTCAAGCTGGGTAGTTACCCATGATGGAAAAACAGCCCCAAATGTGACGGAGACAACAGCTGGGAGCAGAACTGCTTGTCGACCAGCATGGAGAAATGCGCGTCTGATGTGAACGGAAGTGCTCTGGCTCGCGGGAGAATTTCGGTGCCCTGCGCTTCGCGGGCAGGGCAGGCCCTGGCGTTATGGGCAGTTTTCCAAGCCACTGTCGGCACAGTGAATATAAGTCCCACTGTCGGCAGGGTGGAAATAAATAATAGTGTGGAGGAGACGGACCGGGAAAAGCGGCGGACCTCCGGGGAGGCCTGCTCCGTTCTCCCCGCAGTTAGGGACCGTTCGCCATGGTACCGCTGCTGGGCAGGGTGGAAATAAGTCCTGCAGAGTTTCAGAGGACCTGGAGAATGTTTTAGGATAGTAATAACATCAGTGTTTCCGCTACATTCATTTAAATTATTGCTGCCGCTGCTGCTCCTTCAAAACATTTTTGCAAATGCACCACCCCTCTGAGACATCTGTGCACTTGCACAGCGCAGCAGCCAGTATAGTGAGGAGAGCAGCGGTGAGGGGAGTGGGGAGTGGGGGAAGGCTCCTATTTAGGGATGCACTGAATATATTCGGCCACGTATTGCAAAAAAAACACACATTCGGTATTCGGTGGAATAAGTGAAAAGCAAGGCCGAATAATAGTGACGTGTTTTGATAACGCAATCAAACAGCATGCGGTGACGGATAGAGTAAAATGTCGGCAGTGTGGCGATAAACAGTAACGGCAAATCCCGCCGGTTGTGGGTTGAACGGGGGTCACAGACACGGACAGGAATACGTATTCCTGTCAAATACGGCGGCGCATTATAACGGCTTACAGGCGAAGAAGTCCGGCTCCAGGTGAATAACTTGTTGTCATGACTGCCCAAAAGTACCTGAACAGCTGAGCCATGGCGGCACACAGTATGTGTCGTATCAGAGGAGAAACTTTAGGGACTGTTCGTTACTTATGAAGGGACTGTCAGGGGAGGAGGGTGGCTGGTTGATTTTTATTTCATTTATTTATTTTATTTTGATCCCCCCTATGTTAATCACTTATTGATGCTGTTTTTGAAGTATGAATAAGTCAATAAGTAATTTATTCCATTGAAATATATCATTGATGTATTATAGAAAAGTAATTTATTTTTTTGTAAATGACAAAAGGCAGATCTGCCTCAGAACCATGATACTTTCACTGGTATTGTACCATGGGTCCCAACTGAGGGATGTCTCTCACATTGTAATTGTCTATTTGCATCACGTTTATTACAGAAAACACATTATTTGATCAATTTACATTGTGCCCCTAAAGTTCTTTGTGCGCTCCTTACTTTTTCAACTTAGGAGCACATGTGCTCCTTGGGAAAAAAGTTAGCGCCAAGCCCTGAGTCCTCATGAAATATATTGGCGAAGCTTCCACAAGTCAAAGTTTCAACACTACTGGTGACTTTTAACCTTGTGAGCTACTTATCTTATGTAAGACTTCCTCAAAACTTTCTATAATCCTTACACTCTACAAGTATACTTTGGCAAACTACTGTAAAATCTTGTCTTGATTAGCAGTTTTATCTTGGGTGAATGGCCCTATCTAGAGTCAGTGTTTAGTTTGTCCGTTCTGGGCTACAGTAGAAACATGGCGGACCCAGTGGGAGAGGTCCCGCTCCTTGTGTGGATACGAAGGGCTCATTCTAAGCAAACAAAAACACAACTTCTATTTTCAGGTTATTATACACCAATGAAAACCTAAGTATGAATGTTTTTTCTTCTGCAGTTACACTTCCAAAACACTAGCTGGCTGGACACATTTTCCCCAAAAATACAACATGCTAACGTTATTAGCACAAGCCTAATGGCATTTTACATTGTGTAAATTAGCAGCTAGCAGAGTTTTCCTTTACTCACATGAAGCAAGGAACAACACCAACATTTACCAAAGGTAAAGATACATAATACGGCTCCATTACAACTCATAAAATTCACTGACAAAATAACTGTCTTATACTAATATGTTTTCCCCACAAATACAGCATGCTAACGTTATTAGCAGAAGCCTACAGCATTTTACATTGTATAAATCAGCCTTGGGGCTAGCTGAGTGAGTATTGGCTTCACAATTTATTGTTTCTTAACTGTGAAATAAAAGTAAATAAAGCTTAATTTCCACTAAGCTCACAAAAACAATCAGGAAGTCTGCGTTGCCACGACATGTGGTTACATTTCTGTAACGCCAGGCTTCGGCGTAGGCTATGGTGTCAATTAAACGCAAAGGGATAAATCCTGCCACACTTATCTGAAGGGCTTTTCCGTCTGCACTTTTGGCTGCCCAGAGTCAGATTGTGCTGCACTGATTTGCATTTCCATTACACACAAAAGTCACACCTGAGACAGACCATCTCTGGAGTCAGGTCAAAGCGTAACCGACCATCATCCTGTCTCTGTTTCTCCAGCAATAAGCGGTAGATGCCAAGCAAAAATGTAACATCACTAATGAGAAGTAGCTGCTACCAACAACTGTTGCACATTGCAGAAGTAAACAAAGCAAAAGACTGCAATGCTTTTAGACATCATCAGCTCAAGGAAAGCACACCATCAGTTGAAGACATGCCTTCCAGCAGGTAGCCGTGCTGTATAGAGATGCAAATTCCTGCTGCTTTGGGCTGACGTGCAGAGTCCAACCGAGTCAAGCCAATGCACATGCGCATAAAAAAGGGTTAATGCTGTTGTTGTGGAGCGGTGGTAAGAGGCATCTAAGAGTCAGAAAACCCAGTAGCTGCCCAGCCTGTGTCAGCTGGCAGAAAAGGAAAGCTCATTCAGAGAGGCATTTCCTGACTGTTGAGGTAATTAGGCCCATCGAGCCTCAGACACACAGGAATAACCCAATCTAAGTGTGGCTATGCTAATTAGACTCGTTAGTGCTTTTTTTTCCCGCTCTCTCTTTTTGCACGTTGCCAACATTTATTTAGTAAAGGAGTGAACAGGAAATCCATATCGGGGCTGTGTAATTTCCCAGCCCATTAGGCAGCAAAATAATATTACTGACTATTATTAGATGAGAAGAAATCCTGAGTAGCAATCATCTGGGTGATGACGTTTAGGGAGGAAAGCACAGAAAGGAAAACATCTTCCCTTGTCTTTCCAAAACAGGTCGGACTCCTGGCGTCAGTGGAGGAAAGGTCAGGAACACACACACAAGCCTCTACTGTTGCTGTGTTGTGGTCGAAAGGTAAAGTCTTGGGAGGAATGCATGCGTGGGTATGGTGTGGGTGTGGGGGTAAAATGTATGTTGTTTTCTTTTTCAGCGATACATCCAGATAAAGGCATACAGATAATCTAAGACGAGGAGAACAGGAGCATTTGGCATTTGTCTGTCGCACAGAAATCCCTCTCTACCTGTCACTGAATCATTCATCATCATTATGGTCATTACTTCTCCTCTCCTCAGGGCTGTTGTTGGGGATAAGCTCTGGCTTAGATGCTGTCTGCAGGACGCTGCAGTCCCGAGGTCAACAGCTACAGCTCCGCCCTTGTTTTGTGCTTGTGGGGAGAAAGAAAAGAAAAGCAGATGAAGTTTAAACACAATTGAAAACACACAGAGACACAGCTCAGACTGAGGGAGGCACTTTGCTGGGAGCATCATTCCTTTCTTCATCACTCATCAAGACAGTAATGTTGAAGGGGGCATTCATTTCATGGGTATAAACGAGCAGCATTATCACATATCATCTCTGAAATACACTGGAATGTAGCTGAAGGAGCGAGAGCAAGAGATGGGGGTGGTTAAAGGTCTTGCCAGACCAGCTTGGGTTGACGTGGTGGTGTGAGAGAAAGAAGCAGGAAGGAAAGAATGAGGGACAGAGGGAGGGAGGAGAGGGAAACAGAGGGGAGAGATCTGCAAAACAAATCAGGGCAGCATCTGTACACACACACAAACACACACACACACACACACACACACACACAGACTCCAAAACACACCAATAACACACTCACATCACCACGCAGGGAGCGGAACAACTGACAAACAGTAGTGAAAACGAAAAAAGGTTTCTGCCGTCAGTCACGGCCTGTAGCCATGACAACAGGACTCGGGGCCAGATGTGTACGCGCCAGTGTGAGCGCACAGTCAGCAAGTATGCAACATATTGTCATGTGACTGTGAGCTGGCCTGGCCTGGTCTCAAATCCTGTGCCTTTGAGAAGTGGAGTGCACACAGAGTTTGACCCAAAACAAACACTACAACTGGATGTCAATGAAAAAACACCTTCAGCAAGCAAGGAGGGGATTTATGGAGAGAAACAAGCCTCGATACATGTTTCAGCACATAAACTAACCACCAAGGACAAATGTAAAACTATTTGATAATGGATATGAGACATATTGATTGTATGACAGTATTCTAGATAGATAGATAGCACAGGTAGGTTGCACAGGTAGTCCAGCTTCTCTAGGATGGCATATCTATATTTGTGGTCACAAGAGGTTTGCTGTGTCTCCCAGCACAGTCTCAAGAGCATGGAGGAGATACCAGGAGACCGGCCGTTACACGAGGAGAGCTGGACAGGGCCGTAGAAGAGCATCAACCCAGCAGCAGGACCAGTATCTGCTCCTTTGTGTGAGGAGGAACAGGAGGAGCACTGCCAGAGCCCTACAACGTGACCTCCAGCAGGCTACTGGTGTGCATGTTTCTGACCACACTGTCAGAAACAGACTCCATGAGGGTGGCATGAGGGCCTGACATCCTCACGTGGAACCTGTGCTCACAGCCCAGCACCGTGCAGCTCGATTGGCAGTCACCAGAGAACACCAGAATGTGCAGGTGGAAAACCGTGACGCCCGACTTCTCAGAGTATTCATGTGAAACTTCAAAATGAAAAAGTGTTTTTTGTGGATTGGAAAAAAACTTTCGTAATGAACACTTTTATCCCTGGAAATATGCTGGTTCTAAATAGCTAGCTGGTAGCAGACACATACACTCTAGAACACGTGAGGACAAACTATGTCATGGCAGGTGTATTACACAAGACCCAAGGAGGCAAAGTGTGGAGATGTTGGAAGCCACAAGAAGCAACATCGAAGTCCAGGCAATCAACCTGATTCATGTTTTGAACAGGCGCTGCACTAGTGGAGACTAATTTCAGAAATACTAAATAAACTCAGCTACTTGGCCACTTCGGTTGCAGCTAAACCATCAATGTACCATTTCCTATCAGTTTTCTCTTCAGAGTTTTTCCTGAAGATAGAGGCTATGTAATATTCTGCAGTACAGCTTGGGAAGCTCCCCTACAGCTCCCCTACAGCTCCAGGCGTGTCCTCTCCGCTCGACAAACACTCAGCCCCGGGGGGAAGTCTCCCTGTCTGCCCCGTAAATCAACATGTGTGAAAAGACACACACATATCCACACAAGTGTTGGAAATAGAGCACATGCTACAGAAATGAACCAAAGCCTTAAATTAAACACATTTTCAGTGGCAGAGACAGAAGAGTTGTCTTTTAAGATGGATTCAGGTTGGGTTTTTTTCTTTTCGAGTGACTGCAATTCTAAACGTTGTCACACAGGAGAGAGATTAAATTTTGGATGATACTGAATCTCACAAGATAAGAAAAAAAAACCACCCTATCAAATGTTTGTACAATAGGTAGCTTGTGTAGCTAACAGCTCAAAAGTCACAAGCACACAAACAAAAAGTTGTTTAGCAGTAGTCAAGGACAACAGTATTATCATATCTGTTCTGAGAGCTGACCACAGCAGCACGTTGCCAAAACCACATCCTCTGCATGATGTAAGACTCATCACAGGACTGAGAGACAGCCCCAAGAATCAGAATGGGAAGTATTAGTAATGGAGGATTCACTGTCGCTGATGTCTCATTTCACAGGGAGTGGAATGGTGGAGGAAGGCCAGGACTATTTGACTTTGGAGAAATTGACAGTTACTTTGTCTTTTCACACTTTTTTTCACTGCTGATTTCACTGCATTTTTTCATTTTCCAGTAACCAAGTATGATTTGAATTAAGGATCTGTGCAGGCAGACATGGGGGGAGTTCAAATGGGAGTCTGTGGCAGCAAGTAAGCTGTAAGTGGTGAGAAAAGTGAGGATGCCAATACTGAATGGAAAGGTTTCCCGTCCTTGTGTCTCAGTTTTCATTAGCCTGACATGACATGCACACACACACACACACACACACATCCAGCTATCTGGATCAGAGTTAGCCATCTGGATTGGCTTTCATCATTACAAATGTTCCACTTCAGCCAGGCTAGGCTTACCTGAGTTATTCAATAACCAAGCACATGGGTCCAGCGGACAGAATGACTTTTCCATCTAGGCTATATGTGTTAATCTGTTGAAACTTTAACTACCTGGCAATGACAGACAGAAACACACACAGAGTGTCATGACAGCAAAGACTCCAACTAAACTACAACATTGTTCAACTTAGTAATAAAAATCATAGATCTAATAAATAATGGACGTAGCAACCATGATGTCACACATGGGGTTGTGGACTCTTGTTCTGAAGCCTCAAGTTTGGCATTTTTGGCCGTCGCCATCTTGGAATTTTGGAGCCAGAAGTGAGGGTGGGGCTAGCCCTAACGCTAGCTGCTATTTGGTTAGCATGGTGCAATTACAGCTTTAGTAAACTATGATAAGGCTAAAGCTGATTTTCACTAGCAAAAAAAAAAAAAAACAGATTTAAAGTCATTAAAACAAAATGTAGTTATTAGAAAAACTGAACTTCTGACTCCTAAGGGCCCATGTCCACATTTTTTTTTCAGCACCGGCGTCTTTTTCAATTGTTCCCAATGAGTAGAGGGCATATGCAGCCCGCACAAAAAGTGCAGCACCGGTTGCCTTTTTTCAGAGTGCTTTGGCTTTTTTGTGCGGCCACTCCGAGAGCCTCTAGTTGAAAATCTCGGAACTTTTCAGAAAGGCACCGGTGCCATCACTGCTGCTTCTTTAGCTAGGCTGCTGGTGACTGTCACTGTCAAAGATAAGCTCATTTTTTGGGAGCAGATTGACCAACAGACACTGGATGATGCTGGTGAGTGTTGTGCTTTTATCACAATTTGCTTTGTTAGCTTGTTGTTGTCTATGTAGTCAGTCCTCTTTTTATGTAGCTTTACGTTAGCTACCTAGCTAATGTTAGTGTCAAGATATTATTGTCATAGAAACATACCCATATGGAGTACATAATTTAAAAAGTGTGTGCTTTTTTATGAAGCAATAGGATGAAGCGCTTCCCAGGACCCTGCCACCGCTTTTATTCGTGGACACAGTTGACCAAAACTTTCATGAACTGAAGTGCAGTGTTGGATAATCTAAAAACTCATTTTCGATTGGGAAAAATCTTGTTAACTGTCGCTGAAGTCGGAATGTCAACTCAGATAATCAGTGAAAATTCTGGTACACAAGCTACCTAGTTGACTTCATACAGCAGAAACATGGCGGATGAAAGTAAATGTCAGTTGATGGTAAAAACTTTTTCTAAATTCACAGATTGCATGCCAATTTAGGTGTAATTTTTAACATGGTATTTGTAACCTTTAGTTGCTGTCTACATAGACTGACCTAGATTAGTTCGGAAACTTATTCATCGAAGCAATATTATAGTAGTTTTTGGGGATGTACTGAAAACATGTTGCTAAATGCTCTACACAATAAAATACAATTCTTCTCCGTTGTAGCATCCACGTTGTTTCCACAACATGAGTTAAAGCTCATGATCACACCAAAGTCAGAGGAACAATTTCCAGTTTGGGAAATGGGACCATCCAGGGAGCCATTCCAGGAACTGCAACTTTTGTACTCACGTGTTGGCTTCATTTTTCATTCCTGAAGGCTGACGCTTAATAATTCAACTGTGGTAACAACAACATGTATTTGGGTTACATTATTGTTGACCGGTTTTTGAAAAAGATTTCCTGCACTCTAGACAAACATTTGTTGTCCATGCATCCAATTCATGTTTGTGTTCCCAGACCAGGTGGGAAATGTAATCCCTCCGGCCATCTTCTGGCTCCGTCACTTGGATTCCTCCCACTTGGACGGCTCTGAATACCTCCAAACGGAAACCTTGAGGAGTGAACCTGAATCCAAAATCCAAAACTAACTCATCTGGCTCTTTTCGACTCCAGTCTCCAGATGTCCCAGTTCCTGTCCTCAAGGGTAAACTCAAACACCCTGCACAGGAAACTCTTTTCTTCCCACTTGCATTTGTGATCTCATTCTTTGGTCATCCCACAGCTCATGATCATGGATGAGAATTGCAACATCGATCAGCTGGTAAATAGAGAGCTCCACCTTCAGGCTCAGCTCCCTCTCCGCGAAGGTCATGGTCCAATGAAGTCAACAGAGGAACATCATCGGCAAAAAACTGAGATGAAATTCAGAGGTCACACTCTCTTCACACCCTTGTGTCCATAGCGTCTGTCCAGGAAAATCACATGCAGACTCAATGACAGAGACAACTTACTTTTTGACTGCGTCAGTGATCTCCACCAGAGAGATGGGCAAGACTCTGACTACCTCCTCTACAAAGGGTGAGGGTGTCCGGTTTAGCTCCTCAGACACGTCCTGAGTTCCAGCAGTTTTGATCTTGACCCAGAATAACAGGGGAGGCAGAACCTTGATGATTAACCAAAATAAACCAAACAAGCAATGACCTAGCCAAACTTCTTTTATACCCTAAGAAACTGCAGAAACTGGCTTTCTGATCCATTTCTACAGAGTCAGAGCTTTTTGACCCTAGAAGTCTAAATTCTTCAGCTTGACTACTTCAGCTCCACTGTTGGTGTTGCTGTCTTGACGGGCACTGACCAGGCCACAACTCTGTGCAGCAGCCTTTGTAAGAGAGTCTTCAGACATGACAGATTCGGATTTGAAACCGTTAAATTCCCCCGGGTTGCAGAGGAAATTCTTTCAGAGATGAGAGCTGAAACCCTTGCCGTCAAGAGACCTCAGCCAGATGTTTACGGTTCACCCTCACTGCACATTAGTCACCACTGGCTGACAACTTGCTTCACCTAGGAGTCCAAGACATATGGCTGTAGATCTGAATGTCAATCACTGATCTTTGGCCAAAGGTGTGTGGGTATTAGGTACAACCAGTGCTGTGCATGTTCACACTTCACAAGAGCTTGCTCAAAGTTCAGTTCACACAGATTTAAATGAACTAGTTCACGTTCATAGTTCCAAATTTTAATATTGAACTCAGTTTACAGTCCCAAAAACTGAACTAGTTAACGTTCATTTCTTCTGTTCTTTTGTCAATAAACTAAAATCTTGTGATCATCATTCACTCGCAGACTGGTCGGATGCCTCAACTCGATGTGTTGTTTCAAAGGTATTACCAATGTGACTGTCGTTAACAGCCACAAGAGTTAAAAATGCTCATGTTCAAGTTCATAAGTTGCAAACTGAAGCATACAGTTCACTGTTGACCAAAAATATGAGCATGTTTAATGAACATTAAGGACAACTTTGAACTCTTGAAAGTTTAAACATTTATTATGGACAGTTCATGAACACAGAGCACAGAAGTCCAATTGAGAAACACTACCAGGTTCAGATCAGGTGGAGTCCTAATGGAACATCGTAAAAGACCCAAATAACTCCAGAACCCCCCAGAGTCCCCTGGAAATGAGCCTAACTATACCTAATTTGTACTTTCCACATACTGTACTCGGTTTGTCTCCCTCCCCTCTGGAGGTGATATTATGTGTGCCAAAAAGATCCAGTTTTGGTACCAGGGATCAATTCACTACAATTGGACCCCTCGATTACTACCCACTTGGCAGCGAGACCCTCTTCCAGGCTTTGTTCCAGGAGGGGGCCTTTGGAAGAGGTTGCTCTCTGCTGAAGACACTCATCCATAGAGGTCTTTGAAAAGTTTGGCCCCTCACCTTGGACCAAACTGCCTTATGAGATAATAACAGGAGCTGTTGCCCCTGACAACACAGCTCCAAGGGTCACAGGGGCATCAGGGTATGAAAGACACTGGTTCCAGTAGTTAAGGGCTCACTAGCAAGACCTGATACACAGAGTGGTTTGAATAAAAAGTCTTTACTTGAAGGTAGGGTTCAGGCAAGCAGTCCAAAATCCAAGAATCCAGACAAAAATATCCAAAAACGCGAGGCAAAGGTCCGAGCATAAGAAACTGAATAATGATCTGATGAAAACAAGGAAAACACAAGGATTAATGGCTCGAACGTCCACTGAAACAGGAAAGACGAACTGGCAGTGACAGAAGGAATCGTACAGACTAAAATACATGTAGAAGGAAGGTTAATGAGGGATAGGTGGAACTAATCAGGATGGGGTAGTTACTCACATTGGCAAGAAACATACAAGGGCAGGAAGTGAAGTAGCTGAAAGGAGAGACAAAGGTGGTAACCAGAATAAAACAGGACATAGTGATGGGAAAACCAGGCCCCAGGAAGTGCAGTGGGATTTGAAGCCAATTTTTGTAGTGACCAAATTTACAACTCCTGGGTCTGTCATGTGATGCCAGCGGGCCCAAAAAGACCTTTTTACCATTGACTTACGTTGGTAAAGAGGGTTTTTTTTTCACTTCACAACTCCCGCAGAATGATTTCTTCCACTATCAGGATTTAACCCATTAAGATAACAGTTAGAAACTGTTTACTTATTCAAGTAACACTGGCGGTCCCGGAGAGTGAGTGAGTGCTCTGGATAACTGAACTGTACATTGAGACAGCGCTCTGAATTTATGAACAGTAAAGTTTGTACCAGAATGCACTCGGAATAAGTGTCTCTGACACACCGCTCACATAATTGCCTAAAACAAGCCAGCAGAACTTGACATGAGCCTGTGTTTAGACTGCACCATCAGGTCGAGGTGAACCTGGATGATGTGCTGAAACACAGTCTTGTAATCCTCTCTTTACAGCAGTTTGTTTTTCATCACTGCTCCCAACTGTCTGACTGACTGCCCGCTCATCTGCGTATCAGCATGTCTGTGTGTCAGGTGCTCCGCCACTCTGTCTTTATGTCTGTCAGCAGCTCGGCTCATAAGGCTCCGTTCGTGATTCAGTGTGCAACTCAATTAGGACTTGACAGGGGGAGGTGTCAGGTGGTCAGTCGGTGTGTGTGTGTGTGTGTGTGTGTGTGTGTCCAAGGTATGTCTACCAAATGAGACCAGTCACTCTCTCCCTCTTTTTTTAACCACACACTTTATCTCCACAGACTGATATTAAAAACCAGCTACACACACACACACACACACACTAACCACACGGTCATTACGGAGCACTGTTGACTCTGAACTGTTATCACTGCCTAATGAATCTGTCATAAAACTCTGGGACTGCTGCCAGCTGTCTGCCTTTAGAAGCACAAAGGATAAAAGCCTTTGTATTTGTATGTGGGTACCCTTCAGTGCTCACCCAAAGACACAACACTATTAGGGTGATCCTTTCCTTTAATGTATTGTGTTGTTGTGTATATAATTAGGCTGATATTACAAGAGTCTCCTACTTAAAAGCTTCCTGTACCCCTGACTTTACTATTACTTATTACCAGGAAACCCCGACATATGCCTTCTCATGCAATACACACATATGAAAACTAAACACGCGTTTCTGAGAATATATACAGACAGTGCAGGCAGCGTGATTACACTGTGAGTGGGACCTCCATGGTCAGAAAACATGGCCTTGCGAATAATTCAAATCACCACTGTAGAGATTTGCCTGTGATCAAGGAATAAGACATTCATTTAAAAATGGTGCCATTCACTATATAGAACATTGAAAAGAGAAACTCATATCCATCATGGTTTTTCTTCCTTTAGTCATTTATTTGGTAAAATTGTCTGAAGCAGTGTATCACACAATATGTAAAAATATGCTTATTCTACATTTGACAAACAAAATGTCACCTCCACTGGTGAAAACTAAATCACTCCCTCTCAGCCTTACTATATGAATGGTAAAAGGGTCTGTAAGTAGCTGACAGGCTGGCATCAATCACCCGGCTGCTGCCAAATGAGCACACAGGCTACTGTTTCTACTGTTTGGACAAACACAGGGACAATCAGTGTGTCCTGCTGGGTTGCCACGAGATCAGTAATCAATCACACTGACCGGTCAATTTCTCTCATTGTGGTGTCGCTGTGTGGTCTGTGCAGGGATCAATGGTGCTGTGATTTAGCCCCAAGTCAACACCCGAGACGGTCACACTTAATATGAAGTGCATGTGTTTGTGTGTACATGTGTCATCCTGCACAAAACTGTTCAGCTCTCTCATTCCACAAGTTATATTGTAAATATTAGATTTTTTTATTCTATGATTTTGTTCTGGACTTTTGCAGTAATTTGCCTTTATTTTTAATTCATCTTAATACGTTTATTATATGCACATAAATGGATATCGGGGGTATAGCACACTGTGCATTTGTCCCCCCCAATAAAAACCCAGAAGAACGTAGACATTAGCACTGTAAACTGATGCAGAAAATGTACAAATTGCTACATAAAAATTCACCAGAATCCATGTCACTTTCCATTTGCTTGGCCTGCTGCCCCCACAACCCGAGGGCAGCAGGCCAAGCAAAGCACCCCAGACGTCCCTCTCCCCAGCAACGCTTTTTAGCTCCTCCTGCAGGACCCGAAGGTGTTCCAGTGCTAGACAAGATACATAATCCCTCCAGAGTGTTCTGGGTCTGTCCCAGGGCGTCCTACCAGTTGGACGTGCCTTGAACTATTCTAACAGGAGGATCCTGATCAGATATTGGAACAACCTCAACTGACCCCTTTCGACACCAAGGAGCAGCAGCTCTACTCCAAGCTCCTTTCGAATGTCTGAAATCCTCCCCCTATCTCTAAGGCTGAGCCCAGACACCCTACAGAGGAAACTCATTTCAGCCGCTTGTATCTGTGATCTCATTCTTTCAGTCACTTCCCAGAGCTCATGACCATAGGTGAGGATTGGGACGTAGATGGACCAGTAAATCAAAAGCTTTGCCTTCTGGCTCAGCTCCCTCTTCACCACGACGGTCTGGCACAGCACCTGCATCACTGCAGACACCACACCAAACTGCTGATTCATCTCACGCTCCATTCTACCCTCACTCGTGAACGAGACCCCGAGATACTTGAACTCCCTTGCTTCGGGCAGTAGGTCTTTCCCAACGCAGAGGGGGCAACACCGTTTTCTGGCAGAGAACCATGGCCTCCGACGTGGAGGAGCTGACTCTCATCTTGACCTCTTCACACTCGGCTGCAAACCGCCCTAGTGCATGCTGGAGGTCACATAGTGATGAAGCCAACAGAACTACATCATCTGCAAAAAGCAAAGATGCAATTCTGAGGTCCCAAACTGGACCTCTTCCTCCCCCAAGCTGCGTCTTAAGATCCAGTCCATGAATATGGCAAAGGGACGACCCTGGAGGAGGCCAGTGTCCATGTTTGACTTCAAGCTAAGTATGCAGATGCAGCTCTCACTTTAGTCATACAGGGACCAGATGGCTCGTAGCAGTCAGCCTGGTACCCTGTGATCCCGCAGTAACCCACCCCCAAGACACCCTGGGTATTGAGTCTTGAGTCCTTTATATTTAATTCCTCTTAGTATGCACATACATGGATTTCGAGGGGTATACAGGGGCCACGTCCCCCTCAATATTTAGAACATGTGCATTTGGACAAAATAAATCCATTAAAACTATAAATTGAAAGAGAAAATGTACAAATTGGGGGCAATGGCAAGGCAAAGTCCTTGAACGCAAAAACCAACTTGGCAATACACCCTTCAGATTTAGATTCTGTGTTTGTGAGTGTGTGTTTTCTGCTTTAGTCAGTCACATGGTGGGGTCTGAAATGTGATGACATCTGACAAAAGTCACCCAAAAATAGTTCAAGTTCCAAGTTTGCATATCATGAATCACCAGCCTGAGTTTCGCCTGATTTTTCCACAAGTGCAGAAAATGTGACTGACTCACACACTCTCTGAGCATGTCAGAGGGGGACACACACCAAACAAACACACACCTAACACTGACTAATGCATGTAATACCCTACCAGTCTAGACTTCTTATTTCTCTATTGTAATCAGACGGGGCTTTATAGAAAAGGCAGACCAGGTGTGCATTACAGATAAGCGTGTGAGTAACTAAAGTCACTCTGAGCGTCACTTTGTCATTGTAAATCCACGGTGATAAACAGCGTGTCCATAAAGCAGTGTGGTGCAGGAAGCAGGGGAAGAAAGTGGAGCAGACGCAGTGTGTAATTACCAGCACGCTACTCTTTCCATAAGACCGACAGGGCCGAGGCAGACTGCAGGGTGAGTGATGTAACAACACAGAGGTAATAATCTACATTTAAATCAACTGCATCTGTTTTACCAGCTGATATACTGCCAGCTAACGATGAGGTTTATGACGACATTTTGAATAAAACGAATCAGATACACTGTCCCAGGAATAAAACCCTCGAGGCTACAGGAAGAGAGCTTTTAGTTTCCAGAGATTTGTTTGGAATAAACAGAGGAAGCAGTGCGAGAGTTCAGATAGCAGCATTTACAGAACGCTGAAGGAAGGGCAGAGGATGGTATCTGAGTGAGATCTGACTTGTGAGGAGCTGCGTAGAGTGTGTTGAGTTGTTGTGGCTTGAGACAACAGTGAGGGTGGGCTGGGTGATTGTGGTCGAGTGAACGGATCATTACAACACACGGAAAAAGTGACCATGGAGGAAATGAGAGGGAAGTTGAGCAGTCCCTGTTTCTAAGAAGTTCCTCATTTTCTTAGAGCCTCTGCTCAGCTGCAGAGTAATACACAACACACAATGCATACACTATTATCTAATTATAGAATCATTATCTTGTTTTACTTATACAACAGAATACTTTTGCTTCCGCTACTACTAATGTTTTCTCATACTACGCTAATCTCTTTTAATAGAAGTGTGCACTCATGATTTAGGCGTTTATTGCAGCTGAAAATGACAAGATAAAATTATAGGTTTGATCACCTGTCCTCTGCAACATTAGCTTTTTTTGTGAGCTAAGAAAATCAGCCGTTTTCAGCTTTGTAACAATGTGTTTTACAGATAATCCAGTTGGGTTTTAAATGTTTAATTTAGCTCAACAAATTAAAGAATTCTCTCAACCCAAATGGATAAACTTCTTCTCGTCTATCTGAAAAATTCAAATAACCAAATCTATCTAATCTTTTTTGGACAGTGAGGACGGGATACAAACTGTTATGAATGCAAAGGTTGGAGCCACAGATGGTAATCAGTTTATGATTAATCATGTAATTATCAGTCCTCCAGAATGTACATGCCTTTTTTTGTTTGTTGCAGCCTACATGTCTGTTATCATATCATTTAACAGATGCAACAGATGTGGATGCAACAGTCAGTGGCGCTCCCAAGGAGAGGCCATGGCCCCCTTCATACAAGTGCTGCCTCTTCTTGCAGAAATAATTAAAGGCTGATATTACTGTCCTCAAGAGGCTGTGGTATGCTCATTCATAAGCTAGCATGAGGGTATCTTGTGAGGCTAGATGGCCTAAAGCATCCATTGGTACCATTCGGCATAGTTTGTTGGGAAGGGGGTCAAAAAAAGCTCCAAATTTCTGCTAAATTTTCAGGAGGAAACAACCGGCACAGTCATTTTCAAATCAGCCATGCCTCAAGAGATCTGAATGAAAATAGGTTCTGTGGGTGCCCACGAGTCACGGGTACGTTTGTTAACAGTAAACATTTTGTTTCTCAGGCCCCGTGTCCACCAAAGTGTTTTTCTCCAGCTGAAAATGTCAAGTCCTCAGGAAATGGCCCAGCTGAGAGTGTGTGAGAGCACTTTGGAGGCGTGGCGTTTTTTCAGCTGAGACGCTTTGGTTGCATCCACTGCTATGAAACGGAATATCCGCTAAAGGAAACATGTCAGCACAAGGTAGAGTTCTTGCTGTGGATGAGGGGAAGGGTGAAGGATTTATGGGGAGTGGACGGACCTGCTGGTCTGTGTGGGTTCATGAGTGGAAATGTAATATATACAGTGTTTTGACAGATTTTTTCTCCATTGTTGTTATTCAGCACTTGTACATGTAAAGATGTGACGATATGTCTTTGTGGTATTTGTCCCTCCTCCACTGTGATTGAACGACTGAAATGACAGTGACTAGTGTGGAGTTTTACCCAAAGTTGAAGTCCTGAATTGTTTTTTGGTTTTGATGTGCCACCCCAAGATGTTCAGTGGCCCCATCTGACCAACCCTCTGAAACATTTCTCTGGGCGCCACTGGCAACCGCCTGTTTGGTGATTTGTCTTGTCGTTGTCAACACGCTTCAGCCATTCTGTGGGTGTGTTTGCAGTAGAAAAGTGTTTGACAATTGATAACTTTTGTTTGTGTTTCACTACAACGTTGCACCCCGTGCCCCTGCTTTGGTGCAGAACACCAGGGAACTCTCTTGCCAGACTTAAGCCTTATCTTTTGTTGGTAAATGTGAGACGTTAGCATCGCATGTGTGTCTGTATCTTCACAACCAGAAACAAGGAAGTGAGCTCGGTGACCTGCGGGACACTACGATGATCGCTCAAATTTGTGGAAAAGTTGCAGTGATTGGACAAACTGCAAGGTCATGCAGAATTCACAGGTAGTCGGGTCAACATCGCAACATCCTGAAGGGGCTGAATAATCAGGCAACAGTTCAGCTATGGTGAAATCAACAGAGCAATGTTAACATGATTTATTAAAATCTTTGTACATTACTTTTACATTCTTTCCATACAGTGTGATAACAATGTACAATTAAATAAGATTAAAAAGATTAAATTGTATATGATTTGATATGCTGCTACGCACACTTTTAATGCCTACACACCCAAATATGAAGATTCAACTGCAAACATATGATGAAGGTGAAATGTCTACAGAGAAACTCGTCCAGTTTTTCCTACGAAGTCTCTTTGACGCCTTCGTACGGATCAGCAGAGCGAGAGAAAGAGCAGCAGAGAGGGTCAGAGGAGACGGAAGTGGGTTAAACAGGGACATCCCTCCATCAGAGAGGGATCAATGCAGACTGACAGTCAGCCAGCCTGTTCTATTGATCCTATCGGGCCACCATAGCGAAGCGTGAACACCATGTATCACAACCAGGGGCAGAACTGATACAGTATCAGATGCACGTGGCTGCGAGTTGGCACAGATAAGAAGAATGAATCTGACTGCACAGCATGATGTCACAGAGCAGAGTGGTGAAAACAATGTACACACACAGGACGGTGTGCAGTTAATCTGTTAACACACACAACTATACACACACTGACAGAATTTTCCTCGCAGTGGCGAAGGTGTTTGTGTAGAGAAAGAGGAGTGGGAGGTCCTGCGATGAAAGGCGATCTCAGATTCCTTGCAGGACTGAGACGAGAGCGGGGCGTCGCAAGGTCCAGCAGCCAGGAAGGAAAGGGCCTGAGCGTGTTGACATAGATGCTGTAGGAGAGCACACACACACACACACACACACACACACACACACACACACACAGGACAGGGGGTTGTGCAACAGC
Source organism: Epinephelus lanceolatus (assembly GCF_041903045.1). Taxonomy (NCBI): domain Eukaryota; kingdom Metazoa; phylum Chordata; class Actinopteri; order Perciformes; family Serranidae; genus Epinephelus; species Epinephelus lanceolatus. Next base: position 41,337,926 of record NC_135747.1, read on the forward strand.
GGCCGCCTTTAAAGAGCGTGTGCAGTCAGGTGGGAAATTCCCTAGTCACAGTCCCTGCATTCCAAAGGAGCCGAGTTAATGCCGCTCGTCACATCCAAGTGTCGGTCGGGTGGCGCGTCAGTGTCGCCCTCCCTGCGTGTGTCTGTGCCTTTTTCTGTGTGACAGACGATAAATGAGGAGGAAGTCCAAATGAGCAAGGCTGCTTGGAGTTCACGACCCCTCCCTTCTCAGTATTCACGATCCAAAACAGGACGAAGATGTGTGCGTGCGTCAGTCGGCCAAAAACACAAAAACAACAACAGGTTGAGCCGTGCGTTTGATCCCCACATGGGGTCTGAGACAGGCTCCAGGCATTCATAATACCACTGTAGTTACCAATACAATCGAGTCATACACAAGATCACAGGCGCATTGTACAGTTCCTATTCCCCGTGGGACACTACAGAGCAGCTAGGTATTATTTCACTGTGTCACACTAACACACTGCTGTTAGACTGTGCTGAAAGGCTTCTGTTAAATAATAAACATAACCGTCTCCTCCCTTCAGGGCGAGTCTTCAGATCTGATACAGCTCGGATAAAGTTAATCTGATACAGAAAGTGGGCTCAGGTCACAACTTGATAACCTTAAACCCAAAGTCTGACAAGTTGAACAGCTTGCAGAACAAATTTTGAGGTTTTAAATGAGATAAGAAGTGAGCGTGTGTTTGTTCGCGTCGGTCTTAGGCACTGGACAGCATCGTAGACGTGAAGATCTGCTGCAGTATTTGCGGGATCTGCTTGGTGTCCATGGCAACGAAGGATCTTCCTGCTGGAAGCGTCTTCTGGAGCCTGAATCAAAGAAAAAAAAAGAGGAGTTTGGGGTTAAAAAGAACTTTAGCAACAGAATCGTTTCCCAAAATAAAAAGACAGACGAGTGCTTGTTTGCTGTGTGAACAGCACCAGACAGAGGACAGTGTGTGTGAATCAAAGGGCTGCCTGTCACTCACATGGAGGAGCTTTCCAACAAGACAACACGGCCACTTCCACTGCGACTCAGTCCTTTGAATGAACCCACTACATCTGATGGGACTCTTTCTATTCATTCTTGCACATTCATCTCCTTCAATGAGCAGTTTGTCCTCCACATGAGGACACACCAGGACATTCATAGGGACGTAAACAGTCTCTCCAAAACATGAAATTACGTAACTGTGTGGCTTCCCCAAGTTCTTATGCTGGCACGCTTTCATGACATGTGAATCTATCATTCCTCTATGTCCACATTCTGACTTGAACTCAGAGACTGTACATGGCATAATTCAGTTTTTTGAAGTGGGGTTGTATGGGGTACTTATTCATAGACAGTGTATTACACACAGTAGATGTCAGTCAGCACACCCCCAGTTTGGAGAAGCAGGCTGGAGTCTGACATGGAAGCAAAGCAATGTGCTGCTGTGGAGGGATCAGCAACTAAATGTACTTTAACCACCTTAAAGTCCCACCTAGAAAAAACATTCATTATCAGTTTAAGTGTACACTATATTTAAAGTATTTTCACTGCTTTACCTTAATGTCAGACTGTGATTTCCGACTAGAAAACAAAGCTGTTATAACGCTCTCTTCAAAGCCAGACTCCATTGAGGAAAAACAGTGATTTAACATCGCTGAACACAGGAGCTGCTGGTTTAATAATCAGTTATTTAGTTTGTCATGATTCCCATGGATCCCTAAAAAGTCTCAAAAGGCAGTGAATTTATTTAAACTTTAATCGGTCTTTAAAATGTCTTAAAAATGCTAAGACATGGGATTTTACGCATTGTTTTTTCTGACACTGCATTGTAAAATCTCAAACTAATGGCTAATCGCCAAGAAAAAAGGCCAACAAATGCCAGGTACCAGTTCTGTTCATAAACTAAACATATACTTAGGTGACAATATGGGAGTAACGTTTTAATTGCTTGATCCACTCCATAAAGTGTTTTTTTTAACATCTGAGGTAGATAAACTGACTTAGTCACTGGACCATAAATGTCATGTTTGAATCTGCTTTTACGTCTGGAACCTTCCGTCTACAACAGGCTTGAGACGCGCCCTCGTTGAGGACTTGGCTCAGATTCCAGAGTTGGTGTCTTATCCTGAAGCCTCCTTAAGGAATCTGATCCCGTTTGATTCGGCGGTGGGAACTTCTTGCGACCGCAAGCCTTTGCTGATGTCAACCCCCGCAGAACCCTGGACCTTCCTCATGGAAGACGAGTACTCTAACGACTACACTAGGGAGGCCCTCATAAATGTCATGTTTATGTTATAATAAATACTTGGTGAAATTTGTCCTCAACCTTAAATAACTGATGTTGGTTCATGTTTTTTTCTTCAGTTTTGGTTACTGTAAAACTCTTTAAAAGTCTTAAAAGTATGAAATCTAACTTGCCTTGAGCTGTAAGAACCCTGGTTTGTTTTACGGTGTGACTTTGGCCTTTCAAAAGATTAGTTTAGATTCACCAAAGTCACACAATAACACAAACTATTGATCGAGGCAGCAGTAGACCAGCAGCTCCTGTGTTCAGTGAGCTAAAATTACTGTTTTTGTCAATGGAGTCTGGTGGCTTTGCCGAGTGCATAGAGGCAGAACTGATGTCATTAATGGCTCTTCCGTCAGAATGTGCTGTCTGACAGTAAGGTAAAGCAGTGAAAATACTCTCAATATAGCGTACACTTAAACTGATTTTTCTAGGTGGCTAAAATATATTTTTTTGCTGACCAAGTCAGTGTTGGACTCCAGCCTGCTTCTCCAAACTGGGGGCGTGCTGACTCACATCTACTGTATAATACACTGACATAAATGAGTACTCCATACGGCCCCACTCAATAAAATCCAGTCTATCCCTTTAAAGAGTGATTCCTCCTGTAGCTGTTTTCAAGGATCAGAGGCTTCTTTCTTTGCTTCTCTTCTCCCTCCTCTTCACGGAGTCATGAGCAGGGTGCAAAACAGGTCATTGTCATTCTGAAGGTCCCTCAGCTCGTGACTGCGTCCTATCCATGAAGCCAGCGGCCCCTCAAAGCAGACAGAAGAGTGCACTTACCGCTCTTTTGTCCTGCCTGCAAAGCTCAGGACGTAATCTGGGATGTGACACAACAAAGGTCAGCAGGACCAGCAGCAAATGGGAACATGAGTAGACCTCAGAGAGACATTGTTCCACTTCACTTTGAAGTCAAGTTGCTCTTTATGGGTTTTGGGTGGCCGGCCACAGTCTATATTAACTCTGAGCGGAGTATCTTATGAAGGATCCTTAATATGAACTAGAGGGTTGTTATTGTTTCATGGTTTTTTGATGTTCAAATGACGGCCATTTTGAGTTTTTTTTATGCCGGGGTACAGAGAATAAAAGGGTAAATTGCTGCACCCACGTCTTACTCTAGCATCATGTTAGTAACAGTCTTAGGTAATCAAACATGTAAAACACAGCTGGCAATATGAAGGTCAGCAAAATGATAAAGGTCAAGTCCACATATCATACGATACATCAATAGGATAATTATTGTGACAGGCCTACCTCCGCCCATTTCCTCCTCTCTCTGGCATCTTTTCTTCCCCTCATCTTTTTTTTTGCTTACTTCCTTTCATCTTTCCGTTTCTTTGGCTACTGCTCTTTTTTCACCCTCTCATTTAACCCTCCCATTTCCTCCTTCGCTTCCTTTAATGGCTCCCTCTACTTGAAGCACCTACAAGGAACTTTAATTTTGTGTTGATTTAGGCGCCCCCTGTGGACAAAACCAAAATCAAGACTGCCTTTCCCATGAGCACCGCTGTCTCATGTCGCAAAGATCTTGGTCTGGCTAGCCTGTGCATTTGGTTCGGAAGTGACTGAAAGAAAGACGCGTTAGCTAGCTTTGTTTTAGCCACCAACATAAATTGATTTAATCCTACCTTTCGAATTCTGATATTCCCCCCATTTGTTAACTGACTGTCCAAGGTTGACGTGTAGTTTCGCCCGTTTCCTACGATAGCAAAGGCATGGCCTGCCCAACTCTCACTCTGATTAGGTGTTACTTGTTGCCTTTGTTGCTTAGGTTAGTTGGGTTTAGGCAAGATGATAGGGATTGGTTAGAGTAAGAATGTCAGGGTAAGCCAATCAGAGGCAGAGGAAAGCAGAGTAGGGTGGGTCATGACTTTTCCTATCCTAGGAAACACAAGTTTGTGTCCCGTTTTTGTTCTAGGGGCAATTCTTTCTCTCTTGCTGATCCTGCCCTTGTATCAGCCATAACCACAAAATATAACAACAAGAATAAAATTCTCTAAAGAAAAATCACCTCCTGCCTCCTTTTAGCTGGCTAACATACAACTCTTTGCCTGGAAAATGTAAACGTAGGTTCATTGCGTGCCATAAATCCTTTCGCCTCATTAGGTGGGTGAGTCAGACCAGGGGACAAGCTTTCAGAATAACTACACAGAAATATTGACACTGTTTCAGCATGAGTTATAAACTCCATGTAGCTGCTTTAACTCCACAGAGAGGCCCCCACCTCCTACCCAGTCTCCACCTTCTCACCTTGCGGCCTGATCACCGAGGGATCCAATGAAGATGGCGAAGGCATTGACTTGAGGGTCAGAGGTCAGGACCTGGGCGAAGCGCTCGGGCCGGATGCCATATCGCTCCAGGTTGGCATCGCTGAGCACCACCACAAAGTGCTCGTCGGCCTCTTCTCGTGCCAGCTCCTTGATGCTGGTTTCTGTGCCCTCCAGAGTGTAGTCGCCGCTCATGCAGAACTGAGCGTGGGCATGCATCGTCTACAGGATGAGGGGGAAGGAGAAAGAAGGAGGAGGGAAGAGGCCAGAGAGAGAAGGTTTTACAAGACGTCCAGGCGTCCCTGACCTTAGGTTTATTATATATTATCCAGTGTGTCGCTCAGGTGGACGAGCTGTTTGTAGAGGCTGAACCTGAGACGTGGAGGAGCAGCTTTTGCAAACAACTCTGAGGTCTGAACTCATGGACTAATTTGCAGGTTTATCTAAGGGTCAGTTCACCCATGCTAAAATTATAAAACTGAAGGCCTAGATACCACCAGAGGAAAAACAACAACAAAAAATTTATGCAACAATTTTCCTGTTAATGAGAAAAAATAGATACAACAATACAAACCTCTGTTTTCAGTATAAATAAATGAACATGTCTGGAAATAATCGCTGTACAAATGGACTGATCCTGAATCTGTACCTTGAGGACTTTGAGTCTCTGCTTGTCATTCTTGGGGACTTTATCCACTCTGACTAGCTCGATGTCGTAGCCGTCGCCTGAGTGGCCAACAATGTCGTACTGTGTAGAGGAAACAGTTTCAGTAAAAGAACAACTGACACATGTATTGCACCACATAAACAACAGCAACAATGACAACATTTCAAACTAGCGTAAACCCTGTTGTTTCACTCTCACACAGAACTTTGATTTGTATGTGTAATAAAGTGTAAATAAAGACGCAGGTGTGATGGTGCAGAGACGTCAGGTCGTAACTTATACGAGTTTATCCTCGCTCCAAGCTGCTCCCACTACAGTATGTTAAACCTGTCAAAAGTGTCCATGCCTCCCATAGACCATCTGTCACAGCTGGCTTACATAAGGCCGGCTCAGCCTTGCACTGTTGGCTCCACTCTGCTATTTCAGGACTCAGGTATTATGTATAAGGGCTATTTCTAATAAGAGCAGTTATGACTGTGGTGGTCGAAGGTATGCGACTGTGTGTCTCATCTGTTCATAACACTGTTGCTGGGTAAGAGGCCAGTGTTTTCAAAATGTTTGGTCCAGTTCAGAATCTTTTTTAGACTATCTACTCTTCAGTTAGGTATTTACACTCCCCAAGGACCAAAAATGTAAATACAAAATATGATTAAAATCACTTATACTAATGTTCAGAGGTTGTTTTTGTCCACACCTCTGCTTTGTACATTTCATGCACTCTTCCACAGTTATTTGAGGACGGTGTGTTTCTGCTGAACAATAAGCTAGTAAAGCAATTTTACCAGAGGGGGACAGGAAATTTGTGGAAGTATTTACAGCTTTACAAGAAGTTGTGTTATATCGAAGTCTTATAATGTAGCTGACAACACAATCTTTAACTATGTGATAGCACCACCGGAAAAGTCTCACAACTTTATAAAACAACTAACTCCTTCTTGAGTAATGACCTTGTAATACCTTTTTTTGTTTACTTTTATTTCACAAATAAGAAAGAATAAATTGTGAAGGCAATACCGTCCCCACAAAAAAGCATTTTAAGTCTTGCGTGTGATTTATCCTGGTTTCATATGAGCAGAGGAAGAAAGGAGGCTTGTGCTAATAATGTTAGCATGTTGTATTTATTTGGAAAACATGTTTTAGTATAAGTTTTGTCAGTGAATCTTGTGAGTTGTAATGGAGCCGAATTTTGTAATGTTCCCTTTGTTAAATGTTGCTGTTGTCTCTGGTTTTATATGTGTAGAGGAAAAGTCTGCTAGCTGCTAGGCTAATTTACACAATGTAAAATGCCATAGGCTTGTGCTAATAATGTTAGCATGTTGTATTTGTGGGGAAAATGTGTCCATGAATGTGTCTGTGTGTCTGTGAATGCTGCGAGTTATAGTGAAGCTGATTTGTGTACTTGTGTTTGAGATTGTCTCTATTAAGCCATGTTTAATGTGTGTTTAATGTGTGTTTTGAATCAACTAAACTTTACAGCACTTCACAGAAACTTCACCACCAACTAGTGTTTTGGAGGTGTAACTGCAGAGTGACACAGACACACCACCACACAAGTATACGGCGCCTTAAGACTGCATGTAGCACAGAGTCACACAAGTGAAGTGTGTGTCTTATGAGTTATCAGATGCACTTTTATGTACAGTAACTGGTGTTACCCAAAGAAAGCAGTCACACTGACATGTGACAAGCAGCACTGTGTGTGTGTGTGTGTGTGTGTGTGTGTGAGAGAGACACTGATATGCGATGAGTATTAGGTTGGGTTGAGTGTCACTTAGGGGCCAAGAAGTCTGTCTCCCTTCAACTTTTTTACACACTCTCATATCTCTCCCTCTCCCCTCTTCTCTCTGCTCCTCTTCTGCATGATCCCCCTTTCCCGTCTACAACTGACACCTTAATTTCTGTTCATCAACGGCCCATGAAATGTTGTTTGCTCAAACTAATTGGTTCAAAGTTGAGAAAAGCACCCCAGCGGCACATCAAATTAGGCAGTAGCAGGCAGGCGGTGAAGATCACAAGGTTATTCACCAGTGAAAATGTATGTTATTTACACTAATGACAGCCCGGTCAAAGTCAAGCACAGTGTGGCTGTCCTGTCCTTGAAGATGTCAGAAGCCACAACAACACATTCACATGGCAAACCAGCTGGATCATGGACTTGGGTGAAAAAGCAGAAGTCTTTTGCTAAGTTCTCACAATGACCTCAATAAATCTGTGACATTCATTTTACAGATGCTTTTGTCCAAACCGACTTGTGTGACGTTTGCTGTGACAATCTCACCTTGAACTTGTGCTCGTAGTTCTCCAGAGCCTCCATGACCATACACACAGCCTCCATGGAGCGCTCCAGCCTTCCGTCCACGCCGTTGAAGCGGTACATGCTGCCCGACACGTCGGCTAACACCCGCAAACGCTTGGGCTTCTGCTGCGGAGTGCCCGGCTGTAAACACAAACGTTTTGGAAAGAAAATCAGCAGCGACTAATGACTGAATTAAAGAAAATACCTCCTCTTGAAAGTGTTTTTTGGGATTTAGTGTAGCTCATTTTCAAATAACATTCAACTCGAGGCCAAGATTTCAAAACTGGCTGCAATTATTTCAATGTAGACCTTCAGGCCAGACCAAAAGTATGCAAGGCTTGGAGCTAAATAAGGTGGAAAAACATGGCATGCATATTATGGTTGGTGTGTGTTTCTATGATTAGTGTGGGAACTATCTCCGTGCTGTGTGTGTTTGTACATGACAGCAGGAGAAATGACTAGAAACTGTGTGTGAGCTCGAGCAGAAACACGAGGTTTCATAATAATCTCACACACACCACTGGAATGTATCGTCTCACAGATAGAGGTCAAAATTATGTCTGTGAGGCTGGGTGTGTGTGTGTGTTTGAAGGTGTGGCTAGGTGGAGTCTGTTTGTGGAGTGTGGTTTAAATAGTGTAGCAACACACACACACACACCTCTGGGTCCAGCTCTCCCCTGCGTTTATATATAGCCTTCTCTCCAGTCAGTCCATCAATGATTTTAGCATCGTCCAGTTCTCCCAGAGCCTGGTTCTTCAGCCACTGACGCTCCTTCCCTTTAGCCTGAAACACACACACACACACACACACACACACACACACAAAGTTTGCACACCAGTCAACCAGATAAACAGACATGTTTCAAAATCTATCTGGGGAAGATGATTTCATGTTGGTGCGGCTCTCTGAGGCAACAGATTGTGAAATGAGACAAATAGAAATCCAGACATTTGTAATCCAGGCTGACACATTATAAACAAGAGAGATTTACAGTACGTACAGTATGAGTATACGACAAGGAGCTCAAGACCAGCTACACATACACACATATGTCACCACCACAGAGGCTTAATACAAAATGCCCAGACTTGCAGACTGTGCCGGCGAGTTCCTGGGAAGTCTGTGAGTGGTGATGACTCTCTAAATCCCCAATTCATCCTGTCCATGAGGGCCTCAAGCAGACTTTCTGCAGACTTAAAGAGAGTCCACTCATGGGTGCAGACTTTTTTACTGTCTTAATTACCCACAATTCATCACAGCATGAATGTGATGCTGTGAACTCTAAATTCTATATATTGTGTTTTTAAATTCAATTCTCAATGTACGTCTGATAGTAGCATATGAGTCGAGCCCCTGCCCTTCTCTCTAAAACTTCCCTTCACCCTGCAGAGCAGCATCACGTCTCCCTGACCTGCCGTCATGGACAGACAGGTAACGATAGTGTTTGCCCTCAGCCACTGTTGTGAAATTAAACCAGTTTTAAAACCAGAGTGTGGACATTTGGTTTCAGCCCAACAAGAACCTTTTTTCTCCCCCTGTGCCCACAGAACAAAAGAGGCAGGAGGCTGGGGTCTCTTATAAGTCCTGATGTCATGCTGCTTTTTTATTGTGATCACTTGAAAGGAGGGAGGAAAAGCAACATCACTTTCTCCTGTCGTCAGTTTGCTCCCTGAGGAAGTAGAGCCTCTTTACAGAGGAGGAGGATAACAAAAGCAGGAACACAATGCGCTCCTCCACACCCACTCTGGGTCACAGTGATCATGGCATTGATAATGTGAACGAAGATGTTCTTTCACAGAACACGTGATGTGTGTACAAAGGAACACAGATCAGCCCTCATGTCACACACAGCACACGTCTCATGACTGCATGTGACTGATAAGAATCCACTGATGAAACAATAGCTGTCACTTGTTTGTAGACAGATAGCTGCTGAACGCAAAGTACAAGTAACTTCAGATTTACAGTGCAAGTTGTGCAAATGGACGTGCGTTCAGATATGTTTTTAAGTAAGCCTGTGTAAAGAATACTTTTGCTAATACTAATATTTTGTTTTGGTTCTCCCACATAAAAAGTATTAAAAAAACCTCTGAAAATAAAAATACACCATCCTAATTTCTACTCTGTGGCTGAGAACAACATCACACTCTCTGCATAACACACAATAGAAGCTACACTGAATGAGCACCACTCCTCGACGGTGAAGACTGAATTAAGGTTGAATAAATAGATATAGCGTGTTGTGCGCTGAGGTTGAAAACCACAGGTTGCTGACAGCGTCAGGCCCAGGAAGTATACAGTGCTGAATATAGAGAGTGCAGTTGCAGGTTGTAAACTGAACCTGGAGGTTTCTTCCACCCTCGACCATAAACCCTATTATAGCAGATACTACTGCAAGTTTCACAACCATTAACGCTGTGTCAGCCACTGCCAGTCAGCCAACAAACAAACAATATAATCAAATAAAAGATGCTAATTACACTTAACATTCTGATACGCCTGCAAGTCCCAAGTTTTGTTGCCCAACAGACTCTTCATCTGAGTCTGACTGAGGCTGATGGTTCCTTTAATGCTACTGTTCTTGCGGCACACTGCTCTTCCAGGGGTCAACCTAACATAAGCAGCGCTGCAGCAGGAAGTGAAAACAAAACTCAGAGTGAACAGCGGTGGTGGGTGGGGCGCAGACCAGATCTAAAATTTCTCAATGAGGGTGACAGCGTAGGCCTACAGACTTTATTCAAACCCTGTCAATACATGTGAGACTCATCTGTTGACAGCCACTAGATGTGGAAACTGAATAATCTTTGCAACACTGGATCTTGAAAGATGTTTTTGTGATCATTGACAATAGAGATAATGATTTTGTTTCGTTTTTCAACTCATGTTTTTATTATCCTGCTTTTACTCTTTCGATGACGAAAGGTTGATATTAGTGGTATTTAATTATGAATAAGATCACCCTATTATTCCACTTCTAATAGGTGAATGCATGCAGTTGCGTGATCACCCTGGTGAACTCCCACTGGTGAGTATAACGCTGTTTACTATGCTGATAAATAGGCTAACTAGGTGGCTAGCTGTTGGACTGTAAGGCGCTTTACACCACATTTTTTGCACCCTAAAATTCATTGTTTTCAATGTAGACGTGCGACAGGTGTGCTCCAACAACAGAGCGTTGCCACAGCAGTTCACTCGCTTTCCCAAGCACCTGTTTTTAGGGCGCAACGGCTGCACCCTGAGATAAACTGACTTCAACTTTTGAAACACAGCAGCGTGAATCAAATGGCATATGACAAGAACAACCAATCACAGCTGACACATATCTTTCCCTTCGTCCAGAAATATCAGTCTGTGATAAGTTAAACATGTTAGTGCAGGGCTGCCAGAGCTTTACATCTGTCCCACGGACGACAGGCCTACACACTTATAAACAGCTCCTGGAAGAAGATCGGCTCTGCAATCAGGATTTCAGGTAAATAGGCTACGATACGATGCTTGTTAAGGTTGTTTAGTGACCTCAGATGCAATCTGCTGCCATGCTCTTGAAACCTGACCCAGTGTTTTCCAGGAGGTTAAAGATGCAACATGTGTACGGCCATAACAGAACGATGGCGCAGGCCGATGTGAGAGGCAAAGGGGAAAGGGAGTGGGCTTAGTCCCTGATCATACAGAAAGCAATCTACCATTTTTTGTATTCTTCACAGTAATCAGTGTGTAGTTGCTGCCATGTTGAGGCAGAGGGTGCTGTCTGTAGCTCTGGTTGAGGGTGAGAGGCTGTCAGCAGATAAACAGAGATCTGTGTGGGTACATGAGACCCTAAAAAAGAGGCTGGATCATGGGGAGTACCACCAGTTGGTCCAGGAGCTTCTCCTCCATCATGGACGTTTACAGGCATATTTTAGGATGACTCAGGGGCAGTTTGACAACCTGCTGTTTATCGTTGAGTTGTAAAGCTCTGGGTATCCAGCAACAGCTACCACCAGTTTCTCCTCCATTGTTTACCAACTGTAAACTTGTTGTTGTGACCACCACAGAGATGTCATGGGGCGCTTTTTGCTCTGAGCTGAAGTTTTTTCAACTTGAGGAGTTCAGAGTGCTCCAGCAAGAGCGCAGAAACGTGAGGTGGGTTGTTGTTTAACAGGTTACATATGAAAATAAGATAATAAGATTGATAACTACTGTAAATATTATCATATTAACCTAATGCCATATATACATATATATACAGTACAGGCCAAAAGTTTGGACACACCTTCTCATTCAATGCGTTTTCTTTACTTTCATGACTATTTACATTGTAGATTCTCACTGAAGGCATCAAAACTATGAATGAACACATGTGGAGTTATGTACTTAACAAAAAAAGGTGAAATAACTGAAAACATGTTTTATATTCTAGTTTCTTCAAAATAGCCACCCTTTGCTCTGATTACTGCTTTGCACACTCTTGGCATTCTCTCCATGAGCTTCAAGAGGTAGTCACCTGAAATGGTTTCCACTTCACAGGTGTGCCTTATCAGGGTTCATTAGTGGAATTTCTTGCTTTATCAATGGGGTTGGGACCATCAGTTGTGTTGTGCAGAAGTCAGGTTAATACACAGCCGACAGCCCTATTGGACAACTGTTAAAATTCATATTATGGCAAGAACCAATCAGCTAACTAAAGAAAAACGAGTGGCCATCATTACTTTAAGAAATGAAGGTCAGTCAGTCCGGAAAATTGCAAAAACTTTAAATGTGTCCCCAAGTGGAGTCGCAAAAACCATCAAGCGCTACAACGAAACTGGCACACATGAGGACCGACCCAGGAAAGGAAGACCAAGAGTCACCTCTGCTTCTGAGGATAAGTTCATCCGAGTCACCAGCCTCAGAAATCGCAAGTTAACAGCAGCTCAGATCAGAGACCAGATGAATGCCACACAGAGTTCTAGCAGCAGACCCATCTCTAGAACAACTGTTAAGAGGAGACTGCGTGAATCAGGCCTTCATGGTCAAATAGCTGCTAGGAAACCACTGCTAAGGAGAGGCAACAAGCAGAAGAGATTTGTTTGGGCCAAGAAACACAAGGAATGGACATTAGACCAGTGGAAATCTGTGCTTTGGTCTGATGAGTCCAAATTTGAGATCTTTGGTTCCAACCGCCGTGTCTTTGTGAGACGCAGAAAAGGTGAACGGATGGATTCCACATGCCTGGTTCCCACTGTGAAGCATGGAGGAGGAGGTGTGATGGTGTGGGGGTGTTTTGCTGGTGACACTGTTGGGGATTTATTCAAAATTGAAGGCACACTGAACCAGCATGGCTACCACAGCATCCTGCAGCGACATGCCATCCCATCCGGTTTGCGTTTAGTTGGACGATCATTTATTTTTCAACAGGACAATGACCCCAAACACACCTCCAGGCTGTGTAAGGGCTATTTGACCAAGAAGGAGAGTGATGGAGTGCTGCGGCAGATGACCTGGCCTCCACAGTCACCGGACCTGAACCCAATCGAGATGGTTTGGGGTGAGCTGGACCGCAGAGTGAAGGCAAAGGGGCCAACAAGTGCTAAACACCTCTGGGAACTCCTTCAAGACTGTTGGAAAACCATTTCAGGTGACTACCTCTTGAAGCTCATGGAGAGAATGCCAAGAGTGTGCAAAGCAGTAATCAGAGCAAAGGGTGGCTATTTTGAAGAAACTAGAATATAAAACATGTTTTCAGTTATTTCACCTTTTTTTGTTAAGTACATAACTCCACATGTGTTCATTCATAGTTTTGATGCCTTCAGTGAGAATCTACAATGTAAATAGTCATGAAAATAAAGAAAACGCATTGAATGAGAAGGTGTGTCCAAACTTTTGGCCTGTACTGTATATTATAGAGCTTTAAAAAATAAATGTATACACAATGTTTTACTGATTTATGAGGCCGAAGCTGTTCAGCAATGATTTTACATCACTGAGCGGTGGGGCATGAAACAGTGCATTTATCCATGTATGAGGCATGTAAGAGCGATCAGACTTGATCTGTTGAGCAGCTGCATCATGCACAAGTTGAATTAGAACATACGCAGTGTTCAGTATCTTTTAATAAGCTAACCATCATTAAACGTTTCCAAAATATCTCCTGAGAACTCCTCACAGGTTGGGACACCTCTGGAGCTCTCCTGAACGCTGCCAAATATATGAGTCATTTCTCTGCTTAATAAAGTTAAAAAATAAAAGGGTCTAAAAGTAAAAGAGAAACTGCATCGCTGTGTGATTTTTTTTGGCTGATTTCCTCCTCTGAGATGCTTCATAAATACATGCCCAGGTGTTTACGCTTGGCAAGCCAGGTCTTTGTTGAGAGATAAATAGAGAGGGGTTTTTCTCAGGGAGACTGACGAGGGTGGAAACAATACACTATAGTTTATTGAAAGCTTGCCAGCTATAGTTAGGTGTGTGTGACTCTTTAAATCACTCCTCAGGTATGATAAAAATAACATGACTTCACAGCGTCACGCCTGCGGGCTGATTAGTATAATCTCCAACGTCTTTACAGTGGAAAATGAGGCCCGCGGCTACGAGGACAAAAACAAACAATAACCAGCGTTCATGTTCAGAGGCAGCGCTGGCACGGCTGCAAACACCTGGATGGAAAACACACACACACACACACACACACACACACACACACACACACACACACAAACAAACACTCTCCTACCACAACACATACAAACAGAGCTTCACACCTGGACAGCAGAATGATAGAGCGAGGCTCAGTGTCGCTGCTCTGTAATCATTCTCACGTGCTGCACGATTTTCCTCTCATCACACACACACACACACACACACACACACACACACACACACACACACACACACAAAACCCCGCTTGAATGCGCACATTTCCCCTAAGACGCTTGAACAAAGGGAGGAAAATCTGAACCAAAATAATGAAATGGAGACAATATCACATCCTGGATTTTTAACCACCACTCCCTACGTTCTTGCTTTTCATTTACTCGGCCAATCAAGACGCTGCTGTGGGACAGCGCCCCCCTCCTTCCTGCAACGGGGGTTGTATGAGGTCAGCCAATGGTCATGTACCAACTTCATGACCCCTCAACTTTTGTCTTCTGACCAACCAGGGTCAGCTGGACTGCAGTCCACACAGTCTGACTGTACAGTAAGATCTATTTTTTTATTTAATTGACTGACCAGATCTAAAACTGACCTGAACGTACAGACCTGTTTTTACAAACAACTTTTTTTTTTTTTTTTTTTTTTTTTTACCACAGAACCTATAGTGACATTCAAATCTAGATATCATGCTTCAGAAACGTAATAAACATCAGGCTGGATTTAAAAAAGCTACATACAAAACATGCAGATTTTGCAATTAATGAAAGTTTCTCTTAGCTTTTCTTTACACCTTGGAATAAAATGTGTCTCATATCCAGATATTATTTAATCTTTTCACATGTACACCTGCTGTTAATATGTGTCTCCAGTGTCCATACTGTGATCCGATCACTCTGTCTAGCTCAAACAACCAAACCCATTTCAAACAGGCCCCGCCCCCACCTTTTAAAAAACTATAGTGATAAGAATAAAACAATATTTTTTACACTGGGTGCACATCATGATTGTCTGATGTTTCAGTGCCTACATTGGTGTAAATATAAAACATATTTAAAAATTAGAAATACCGCCTCGCAGTTGTATGCCCTCATGAACTCGTCAAGCTGTAGTTACACTTTACATCCATGTCTGTAAAAACATGGACGCCTCACAAACATCTTCCCCCGGCGGCACAGTAGATCTATACAATCAGCACAGTTTCAAGATTCGTGTCACCAATTCAGTATCTGACCAAATGTCTTCCCTTCTGTTCCTGAGATATGACGCTGAGTAATGGCCAGAAAAGTGTTTTATGCAGAACATTATGATGTCACAGTGAAGTTGACCTTTGACCTTTTGGATATAAGATGTCATCACTTCATCATTTTATCCCATTAGACATTAATGTGACATTTTGTCATAATTAGCATATGAATTCTTGAGGTACTGACTTTGACTTCTGGCCTTCGACCACTTAATTCCAATCAGTTTATTCTTGAGTCCAGGTGGACGTTTGTGCCAAATTTGAGTGAACTCCCTCACTGATATTTTTGAGATATCCCGCTCACAAGATGGATGCAAGCTCACAATGACCACAATGACCACCACAATCTAATCACTTCATCCTTGAGTCCAACTGGACGTTTGTGCCAAATGTGAAGAAATTCCCTTTTTTTGCGATATTGCGTTCACGAGAATGGGATAAATGAATGGATGTATGGACAGACAACTGGAAAACATAATGCCTACATTGCCTATGCCTGGGGTGTCGATCACAAGTGTCTGCATTTTCAGAACCAATATTGACATAAAAATGAAACAAATATTAAAAACAAAATCTTTGCTGATCTGTAGCTGTCTGACATATACATCAGAGCCAGTCAGGAACATTTAGATGTTTCCGCCCACGTAGGTATGTGGATTGAAAACCACTTACGCTTGTGTTCAGTGTGGTCACAGTGCATCCCCAACTACCAGTGGAGGTGCTCTGGCTGATCACATCACAGTGTCTTCAATGCGTTTTGGGTGCATTCATACCTAAACTTTCATGCGGTCAAGCATGATCCTACTGCACTCCCATCACCCAAAACGCATTGCTTTTGACATTTAAGAGACTAACCTGTAAACTGTCCAGGATGATGCGTAGAGACTGAACTTGTCTCCTGACGGCGTTGGAGAAGCGCTCGTATGTAGCAGCATCGTACTCGCTCATATCAATCTCCTTCAGCCTGAGATGGAAGGACAGAGACACACAGAGGGAGAGAGGACACAGATGACTTGATATGATATGATTTGGGCAAATAAAGTATTGTATCAAAGCAGTTAGTATGTAGGATTTGATCTGCTCATCTGCTCAGGATGTCCCATTTTCAAACACGTCACTTCATACAGTCATTGCAAAAGCTGAAGGTGCTGCTACAAGCATCATCCTTATTCTTTTGTCCATGATTTTTCCAAAATAAAATGAATTCTAAATTTCCAAAACAGGTAGTCTATCGGTATAACCACGAACCTGACGCAGCAGAGCAGAATAACAACTGCATTTTTTTTGTAAATTTGAAGATCATGCTTCTGCTGCTGCCTCTCGATTTACCAAAACACTCAGGTAGACAGAAAAAGAAATCTTTCATGAGCTCTGGACATCTGTGGACAAGCTTACACCGGGGTCAGTGATGTTAAATATGTAGCTTATTTTCTCATGTGTGTTCTCTCTAAAACACACCTGTGGACATGATGAGACAGGTGGGCTGAGCTTATCAGTATAATCCCACTGTGCAGGTACTTTACTACTGCTGACACACACAGACAGAGAATCCTCCTCGGGTGTGGTAAAAGGTGCTACCCTCACCATGTTTGAACTGATGTGTGTGTGTGTGTGTGTGTGTGTGTGTGTGTGTGTTGGAGAGAGACAGAGTGAGGGGTGGGGAAATCTCTGCCAGGTGTTTGAAACTTTTGGTGACAACCAGACTGTGACTACCGCAGAGATACAGAGCGGTGACTTCAAAACGCAGGCAGGGACTGAAGGATGGAGGAGAGGCTCTGGCTTTATGTGTCACAGCTTGTAACAAACCTTTGAGTGTGTGTGTGTGTGTGTGTGTGTGTGTGTGTGTGTGTGTGTGTGTGTGTGTGTGTGTGTATGTGTGTGTCTGTGTGTGTGACTGGTTGCATGCGAGCAGAGTCAGATGGATGCATTGTGTAGACTGCGCTGGCATCAGCCATGCAATCAGAAAGATCGCACCCAAACACACTCACTCACTCATCTACCAACACGATGTCTGCAGTGGATGTCTGAACGAATCGCACCTGGACTGTGATTTCAGAAATCCTTAATGAAGGAAAATAAACTGGCCAAAACAGCCAGTGGAGAGCCACACAGTGTGAGTTAAAATAATCAGTATGACAAAAGTTAAATGATTAAAGACAAGACTTACCAATGTGAAAACTTCAGATCACCCTGCTCACAAAAAGACTGAAAGGCAGCTTCTTTCTTAAAGCTGTGGCTCCACTGAACTCAGACATCTCAGTCTGACAGCTGATGAGCTGCAATATTTTCTTCATGTCACTCCAAGTTAATGACATCACTCCATATTGAGCCCAGTTGCAAGAAGAAAATGTCGGGTAGTTTCATACGTATCATATCAACGTTTCTAAAGTGACATAGTATATGAGCTGACTTTGTCATTGAAAGGTGGAGGGGTAGGTGGATGGCGTGACACCTACACAAGACATCTGCCAAGCTGCAGACCACTGTTCAGGACCAACAGATAACAAAACCAGTTGTGTTTTAGTGAGTCATTGCAGTGTTTTGAGCAGCTCTTCATCCCCCAAACATGAGTGTTCTTTACACACCCGTGGCTGCTTCTCCAGCGGAGATAGTGACACAAAAAGTTGATGATTTTTATTGCGACATTGCTGCATTTCTGGTGCGGATTGTGTCCCCAAAAGCAGGTATTTCAAGCCGAAAAATTATTGTTGTGATTTGTTTTGCAGATTTTGGTTTGCAGAAACATACAATGCCGACATTTAATCTGGTATTGGGTTACCACATCTGTCACACTACACCTTTAAAGAGGTTTTGCTGCTGCTGATGTTGCACACTTGCTAACTGTATTTTTGTATCCTTATTATTGCTCATATTTTGTACTAATATTGTTCACATTCTGTACTTTTTTATCGCTGAACATTTATCGTCTCTTATTTCATTCTTGCCTTTTTTTCCTTTGCAAATATGTGTGAAGTTTTTAATACTGATGCACCAATGGGCAAAAATACCATTATAAATTTTGAGCATATTGTAATTATTGGTCTGAGAGAAAACTATTCTTCAGCACCTCCTCTTGGCTCTGTTTCAGGCTTTAGAAAATCTAACTGACATGACAGGTGACACTGGCCAATCACAGGTCTTTTCAGAGAGAGGGTGTTCCTATTGGCTGATTTACATTTGCAAATGTGTGTGCATCTGCTGTAGCAACCCAAATTCAGCCAGTAGAAACCCCAGCTTGACTGGACAGCCCCAACTCCCTGCCAGAGTAGCAAACTTTCTGTTGCTGTTGTTACACAGGTTAGACCTGGTGCTGCCTCTGGCCACTAGCCCACTGTGACACTCGGCACTTGGGGGTTTACGCTACAGCTGCCACTACAGCTGCTGAGCGAAGGTCCTTCTCACAAGCTTCAGGAAGCAGTGGAGGGAAGGTGGGGTCTGATAATCATAGAGAAAGAAAGCGGAGCAAAGAGGGGCTTAGCAAATGTGCTGCTCGCAACTGTACAGTGAAATAAAATTAAATATCATGATCATTTTTCATTCATTCATCCATCATCTTCACACACTCATCCTGTGCTGCTCCTCACTCTCCTAGCACATGATGCACTGTATCACACTCACATTATAGCTATTTTGGACGTGCACACAGTCTGCCTGTCTGTTCCTCTGCATTCACACCACATCATGTCAGCCCACAGAGCTGTACACAGCACAGTGACTTCCTCCACACATTCCTAGGTGTGTGTGTGTGTGTGTGCGTGTGAGGATGCACAAGAGTGTACGTGGTGGGCAGACACTCTGGCCAGTTTGCCGCGGCCATTTCCTTCAAATTCCTGAACCTTGACTTCAACAGGAGGAAGAGAGTGAATGACAAATACAGAGAAAGAGTCTGTTTGGGTTCGAGGTGGAGACGCTGAAGCTTCACACACAACGGCCACAAAAACAAGGCTGACACTCCCCGTGACTACACACACAACACAAACAGCAGCCTCTCCCTCAGGTTGTAGACGGGAATGATTTTCTGTTTACATATTTTACTTTGATTTTCTTAAGCAAACAGACTAAACAAGAATGGTTTTGTTTCAGAAGTGACTTTGCACTTTACTTGCTGCCTCTATCAGACAGCTGTCCGTCACAACTTTCCACAAACATCAAACTACCTAATGCTCTCTGTTTTTTTTCTGAGTGTGCTGCTTTTACATTTAGGAGGCTTGTGGATTCACTGAATGAAACCAAGCTTACGCAAAATGACTTTCCAAGCAAGTTCACTGTCACAGACAAATTTCCACTGTGGGAATAAAATCATGAGAGTTTTGCCAGAGCTGTGGTGTGATCCTGTGATCATCATCGTTTGGTGTTAGGTGGTCAACAAACTTTTTCTTAAGTCAGTCTTTTTCTTGTCTTGGAATTCTGATTAAAAAACGTCAACATTGTCAACAACCAATAGCTGCGCTCTCTCTGGCACCAAACAGGAAGCAGCAAACCTGGTAGTCTGGGGCCGTTTAGTGGCCGTTTTGGTAAGCAACCGGAACCAGGGCGAGAGAGACAGGATCCAGAATTCGATGGATGCGCCTTTCCGTCAATTAAATTCGTCAGGCAAAGCTTCTGTAGCGGCTTTAAAGAGGTTATTTTATGTACCTGACAAGTTTCATGAAGAACCTCTTTTAAAACAGACCGTTGTACGTCCATGTTTAAATGATTAAAATGTATCGATCGTGGCGACAGTCTTCACTATTCTTTCTTTTCTGATTCAACTTTCCAACGTGGAGAAACCGGAGACGGAAAACAATGGTGCGCCAGAATTTAAAGTTTTACTTTGGTGAACACTTTTACTTTGGTGAATTTGGTGAATTCCGGATCCGCTCTCTAGAACGGAACCAGAATCCAGACAAAATTCAGAGTGAATGGAAACCAGGCTCTTTGCCGTCTGTGAAGAGCCTGGTGACGCGAGGCTAAGTGGTCTTAGTCTTAGTGAAAGGGGGAGAAATTGCTGGAGCTGTGAAGTGAACAAGATTTTTAAATAAATTGATTGATTTGGTGTTTAATTGGCGTGTTTAAGATCCACCAATTGGCACTTATTTTACTGAGAAATCATAATTTTTAAAACGGTTTTCCTCTGATTCCCACAGTCTCCTCCCACTAAAATAACACAGTTAACCAACAGGTTAGGTCTAGACAACAAAATGGAAGAAGTTTGTACACAAATACAGTTTATATTTATGGAATATATTAATGCCGAATACTGACAACACCTTTTATCTCGTGTCCCTAGAGCTATGTGCTTCTGTGGACACGTAAGGAATTGTTACTGTGTCTGATTTCTTAAAGGAAGTTTGGTGTAATATTTTATTTAACCCATATTTAACTAAGTACGTCCTGCTGAGATCAACTATATCTTTCACAAGGGAGACCTGGCCAAGACAGCAGCATACAAAGAAGTTATAGCCAAACAACAAGACAAATAAAAACCATGAAGGATATACTGCAACATGCAGAATGAGAACACCAATGCACAATAACAAGAGCCAGCTGATTCATTCATCCTTGTACTTATGAGAGCTTTAAGTCAGGCAGAGAGACCAATTCATGATGTGAACACATATTTGTAATGAAACATTTGTAATATTTAAGTGACAACCAGCATTTGTTTTACTGAGAAATCTCATATTTTTTAAATAGCTAACCTTTCCCACTAAAATAGTGTAGTTACCATTAAAAGCTGCTCGCAAGGTAAGGCGACAAAATTCATAAATAGCAATAGTAAATACAGATCATCTTTATGGATTATATTGATGCTAAACTGACAAGAATACTGTCAACATATGACACCTTTTCTCTCATGTCTCTAGAGTTATCTGTTTTCGCAGACATGTACGGAATTGTTAATATGTCATATTTCTTAAAGAGAGTTTGGCGTAATATTTAAACACCAACTGGTACTTTCTTTTAGTAAGAAATCTTAATTTTTGAAACAGTTCACCTTTTGTTCCCACAGTATCTTCCCACCAAAGTAGCATGGCTAACCAACAGGCTGGTCGCAAGTTGAGGCGACAAAAACTAGTTTTTACGCAAATACAGTTTATGGATTTTATTGATGCTGCATTGACAAGAATATTGTTGGCATATGATGTTTTTTATCTTGTGTTTCTAGAGCCATGTGTTTTTGCAGACATGTAAGGAAGTCATATTTCTTTAAGGGAGTCTGGTGTGATATTTTCCACCAGGAACAGGATGGGAAATCATCTCAAAAGGAATCTAGTTGTAGTCTTGCAAACAGTGACCCTGCGAGATCCCCATTCTTCGCAAAATCTCACAGTCTTTAGATCTGAGAGCGTGTCAGAGTCTTTTATAAGTAAAGTATTCTGGTTAATGGTCGGCATTTTTCTTATTTATTTGTTTCCAATTTCATTAGAGACTCACCAGACTTTTTAAAATACAGGAGATGTTTTTTGAGCCTTGTTACACTTATGTACAGCACATATCTCACTATGGAACTAGAATAAAACAAACTGAGGATGCAACAAGCAGCAATGAATTTGTATCTTGATGTGGGTGTGTTTGGAGTGACATTAAAAAGACAAATCTACCTCTAACGTAATTTTGCCTTCCTGTCAAACAAACTGAGAATCAATGGATCTATTAATGTTGACTTAATGCAAACTTTTTTAATTAATAAGCTAATTTTGAGCTACAAACATGGTATAAACCAATAAAAACTGGAGGCTTTGCAGGTATGGAGACACAGCCAGAGGCATATCCAGAGAAGTGTGTGTACACGCTCGTGTTTAAGGCATACCTAAGCTTGTTTTTGCTTGTGTGTGTGTGTGTCAGGTGCTCAAGGGTTTACGAAAGGATCACAGTTTGATTGATGCTTAACCTAAAGTTAAGCAATCAAAGGACTGTGCACACACATGGGTGAAGGAGAAGGTATGGAAAAAGCCCGACAGAGCCGGCCTGTGATATGAGAAAACATAAAATCAAGCTGTCCTATGTGCAGGTATTTCCACCATGTGTGCTCACCTGCTGCGTTAAAGTACAGTGACATGTGCTTGGAAGCAGAGCACCAGCATGTAGCTACAAGATTTTGTCTGGGCTTAGTGGAGCACTGATAGACAGGCAGAGGACAGGGAGGGAGGGAGAGACGGGGAGGGGTGTCAAAGAGGAAATTTATAAAAGCAAATAAGAACAGAGGGGAGAGGAGATGAGACAAAAAAAGAGGAGAGTGGAGAGGTTGTCCTCTTGGTGTGAAAGCAGCCAGTGTGTGAGAAGGGCCACGCAGGAAAGGGGGAGGACGAGGGGGATGGGGCACAGAAGAAAGTAAAGACAGTGTTTGAAGCAAAAGAGAACAGAGACGGCCTTCATGGTCGAGCTGGTGAAAGGGGTGCCCTCTTAACCCTCCGCTCTGAAGCGAATGTGTGTAAGTGTAGACATACACACACACACACTCATACACACTGCCCGGTGGGATCGACCACTGCGCTCATCCATCCAGCCGGGGCACTGCAGCCTGTGGTTGTTTGCCCAGGATGGAGCACCATACCTGGGAGGGCTGAGTGACCAGGAAACACACCTGTTCCACATTACACACATTACACACACTTCAGTTCTGGGTAGTTTCCAAAGCGGAAAAAGAGTCAGTCCAAAACATCTGTACACATAAACACAGCTCCCCACCCCTGGAGCTCCCTCAGGTTGGATATGGGTTATTGGTTTATGATCGACCATGTTTTCCTTTCCATGTTTTTTCCTTTCCTGCACAGGCCAGGCTTTTTTTAGCATGAGATCACTGCGTTTTCTGTATTCAAGGTATTTACCTCTCTTTGAAGGCTTTCTCACCCATCTCACGGGCTGCTCTGCGGACCTCCTCCGGAACTGCATCTTTCTCAGCCTGGGACACCTGGTAGACTTTGTGTCCTGCGTCCAGCCGATAGGGGCCACCTTTGCCACCGAGTCCTGCCGTGTCTCTGCCGCCTGCACAGAAGCATCTTATTAGAAAACCCGAACGGAATCTGCAGATTTGTTTTTACATTTTTTAGCAGTGATCCAGAGTGGAAATCTGTTTAAGTCAGCGGAGAAAGCAGAGACAGTCGACTTTAATTAATTAAACGGTCATTATTTTCAATTAATTTGTGTTGACTGACTAATGGATTAATAGACTAATCATTTCACCTCTATTATAACCCTTATTTACTTTCACACAGTCACATACATCTGATTCTGGCAGCTGCCTGGTAACGCTGCAGTCTTTACTACCATCCTCTAAACCCTTCATTAGCTGAGCAGTGGGAGGTTTAGTTTCTCACTCAGGGGCAACTAAGCACCAGTGCTGTCTCATATTCACCTCCCTACCTGCCATCAATCATTGTAAAATGTGTGTGAAATGTCACCACAGATTTCAATCAGCATTTGGTGGACTCTTGGGATTTGAGCGTGTTGCTAAACCAGAAAGAAGCACTGGTTACCTGTGCCTCCTGCCCACTGGTTTCCCCCAACGTGAGGAGCATTGTTGGGGTCGATCTTGCCATGTTTTGGCGCAGTGACATCCAGGCCGCTGTCCCTCTGGATGGTAATCTGAGAAGAGAGGAAGGAGAGATGCCATGTGGGTCAGATTTGATGTTTTCAGGTGGATTTCAAGTAGAATCATCTGAAAGGTTTCAAGGTGGAACCGTTATAAAAGGTCATAGCAGGAACCAAAATGGTTTTCCTAAGGCACAAGCCAAAGAGCCCTAAATGGTTGTAGTTTGCGCCTTTATTTCTCAGAGTTTAGTTATAGTTCCTACTGTATGTTGAGTCTGAAAATGCTAACATGCTAACAGACCCCTGAACTCTCATCCCATCAGGAGAAACTATAACAACCGCTGGGTGTTACTGAAGTTTTTCAGTTTGATGCTGAATAAAAACCCCACATTTGCACAAAGACTGTCAACATTTTCCATTTGGGTACTGTTGAACTGTCACACTAAACATTTCATTCAAAAGACATACATGTACATATACATAGAGTTTAGCTGATCAGTTATTGAATAACATTCCAAACCACTGTGGGAGTCCAGTTTCATGAGAAAAGCTGCAGTGTTTAAAGCACTCTCTGGGAAAAGCTTCAATGAAAACACATTGAGTCGTGGCTGTAGTCGAATATGCACTTTGCCACTAATAGAGACATATTAGATTGTACTCTTTTGTTTTCCAAGCTTCTCCTGAAATCCTCCTCTTTGTGTTTACCTGACTGATGTGTTGAATAAGTATGTGAGACAGCCAGAAAAACGCCCAAACAGCCAGCTACCTACCACACAGTCCAAGCATTAAGAGAATGGACCTTGTATCTCTAAAGGTCTGAGGCTTCGGCAGGATGGACAGAATAGTCTCTGTCTCTCTCTGCAGGAGACTGACGGAGTGGGAGGGAGCAGAGACAGAGTGGTTAAAGCTTCAGATTCTTAGGTCCATCTCAGCAGCACCGTCAGTGCCAAAATCAGCATGCCGGCTCTCACACTGAGGCAGGGCGGCCGGCCAGAGTCTGGCACGCATGAGGGAGTGAAAGAGGAATGGGCAGTTCAGTGGGAGACTAAGTGTATCCCCTGTAGCTCAGCTGCATTCTTACACACTGCAGGAATTTGAATGGTATCTGTGGGGGATGAGGTTTGTGTGTGTGTGTGTTATTATCTTGGCTGTTTTTGATTTCTGCTTGGTTCATGGTGTACTGAGCGTTTGAAAAGAGACTTATCTAGTAGGAGCAGCAGTCGAGCGGAGAAGGACCCCTCCTCTGTCTCCGCTGGCCCCGTGTCCACACCTCAACTGACACAGTGAAGCTCAGAGCTCAGGCTCTGTTCTCACATCGTCATGAAGCTGCTGTATCAGCACAGCTCTCTATATTTAGCCCAGATTAGGAGGGTCAGGCTGATATAAACCATGTCAGATTATAGGACAAGATAACACTCAGTGTGGGAACCGGCTCATACAGTGGACCTACTGTCCTGCAAGTGTTGGACACGATATGTTTCAATGCTCAAACAGATTCACACTGAATGTATGAGTTATTAAACGGTGCCTCTCAACCTTCCACCAAGTGTCCCTGCTGTTTTTCATCTCTGCTGTCACAGCTGAAGCAGATGTTGGTTTTAAATGCTGTTCATAGGGGCACCTTGTTAATAGCTGAAACACTGGTTCACTTTTTCCACACACATTTTACAAGCCAGCCTGGACATTCAACTGTCAGTCTCCCATGAAAAAGCTGTCCTCTTTAACCTCTCCAGCAGAATAAATATCAGTGTGTGGGAGTGGAAAATAGAAATAATGATCAAAATCACTTAATTTAAACATTTCTGGAAACAATCCAACAAACTTCCTTATTTTAGAAAATGGTACCTATGATGAAGAACTATCTGTTTAAATCTTTAAAATGAGAGTACCGTGTATTTACGCTACACTATGAATGCCAGCAGAGGGACAACGCACAGGGCGGCACAGTGGTACAGTGGTTAGCATTGTCACCTCACAGCAAGAGGGTTCCTGGTTTGAACCCCAGGGTGGGGGAGCCCTTCTTTAAGCAATCTGCATGTTCTCCCTGTGTCAGCGTGGGTTTCCTCCAGGTGCTCCAGCTTCCTCCCACAGTCCAAAGACATGCAGGTTAACTGGTGACTCTAAATTGTCCGTAGGTGTGAATGTGAGTGTGAATGGTTGTCTGTCTCTATGTGTCAGTCCTGTGATAGTCTGGTGACCTGTCCAGGGTGAACCCTGCCTCTCACCCAGTGTCAGCTGGGATTAGGGTTGTCATGAGAACCAATACTTTGGTACCAAGTTGATGCCAACACGCAAAAAATACGTCGGTACCTGTTTTTTTCGGTACTGTAAGGACTTTGACTTTGCCCTCAGCGGGCCGTGTCGATTCCTGTCGGAACTGAAGGGGGCAGTATGCGCGTGACAGTCTGTGCCGAGGACGAGCGCCGAAGAAGAACGCCTGTTCTCCATCGTCTTTGCTAGAAACAATGGCTTCTACAAGTGCTGCTGGAGCCACTACACCTTGGCTTGTCGAAAAGTCAGGTAGTAGGAGTCGTGTGTGGAGATATTTTGCATTTGAGGCAGATGAAAGCAGAGTAATCATAAACTCACAAAAACCAGTGTACAAACGGTGCCTCTGAAGTTTCCAGGCCAAAGGAGGAAACACTTCAAACCTGGCTAAACACTTAAGAGACAGACACCCTGACTTGTTTAAAGAATTCAAGGTGAGTGAGTTTCAATTTACCATCACTTGTGTTATGTTATACTTATCCTGAAATGTACGTTACATTATTTGGGTTTGAGAGCCAGCTTACTGCGTTTATAGGGGCGGCTACTAGTACTCGCTACTTTACGTTATAACTTACCCTGGAACAGATGGCTAACGTTATGTGACATTAACGATACCGTCTTTAACGTTACTTAACATTGAGTTTCAAGCAATTATTATGGGACTAATTGTCTGTCACCATATCCGTAAATTCAAAGTTTGAAACAGTTTTAATAAAGTAGTAAATTTGGAATATCATGAGTTCTGTTTTTTGATTTTTATCATGGTATCGAATGAGTATCGAGAATCGTGGAAATTCACTGGTACTGGTATCGACAACTGAAATTCTGGTATCGTGACAAGCCTAGCTGGGATAGGCTCCAGCCCATCCGTGACCCCTAACAGGTTAAGAGAAAATGAAGGAATAAGGAATAAGGACGACACACAGCAACAAAAATGAAAAAGAAATATATTGATATACACCATGTATATCAATATATTTTTCCTCCCATTAACCCACACAGACTGGTGGATCAGTCTCTTCTCTCTCTCTGTGCTTCAGTCTTCCCTTCATCAGTAAATCTGTAGATATTCTAAATTATAGCAACCAGACACAACCAAAGTGTCTCAGCTGAAAGTATTCTACGCCTCCAAAGTGTCCTAAAGCCCTCTCAGCTGGTTGTTTCCTGAGGAACACCTGGCGTATACAGCTGAGAGAAAAAGTTTTGGTGGATGTGGTGTCTTAGTTTACAGGTGTACCTAATAAAGTGGACAGTTAGTGTAAGTCAGCTGCAAGGCAACAAGGAGTTACAGTGGAAAGACCAAAAGTATAGAAATCTGTCATTCAGAGAGTACAAACAATTCATTTTCAAATGTCAAATATCCCACAAAGTTCATCTTGATCACGAGTCTTTCATAACCAAGTTCAAGGGATCTTTTTGTAATGTCTCGTATCTTACGTGTCTGTATAGAAAGAACTGGTACAGACCTGTATGTCGTTATAATTACCAATCAGTAAATGCAGCCTGTAGAAGACTCAGGCTTCTATAAACACACAGAGTCACAGAGTGAAACGCAGAAACACCAGGATCATCATCTTAAAAGCACAGCTGTGTTGGCTGTTGACGTTACAGATCTACATGACAAAAACTGTCCGTTCCTCACATGACACTAACAGTCAGGACGGCGGGGGAGGGGCTGTTTAATAACCAGCAGGGTCTCAAACGTGGGCACATTAAAATGACAAACATCCTCACTGTCCCACGCAGCTGCAAACCAACACAGCATCTGTGTATCAAAGAGCTTTGCTTCAGTGTTAATGAAGATCAACAGGAAGTGTGTGTGTAGGTGTGTGTGTGCCCGCTGATGATCTGATGTCAACCTCAGTAACCAGAGAGATCTTGGCACCATAGCTCTGCGGTGAGGTAAAGGGTCAGAGGTTTGAGCCTCTTGTGTCACCACAGCTCACCTTCAGGAGCTCACCTCCGCCATGTGACCGCTCTCTCATTACACACTAATGTATGCGCGAGTCATACGCCGCATACGGCGGAAAACAGCAACAAGAACATGAGCTTTGCTGCACACATGCCGGAGCCACGTTGGGAAACAAGGGCGTGCACCTGATGCATAGGAATGTGCCTTCAAAGGCTTAGCTGTCCTGGCTAGACGTATCGTTCTCACTGAGTGTTTATGGATGTGATTACAATCGCTTGATAAACACATCACACACTCTTTACCCTGACAACACCACTTCCATCAGGCCTGTCGGTGCATCTGTTGGGCCCTGATGCTCATTATGAGTGTCTCGGAAATCTGTCCATCTGACAGGAAGTGGAGCTATCAGTTTCCTGATCACAGACTGGTTTCAGTAATCCACCTGCAGATAAAACTCTCTTACTGGTGACGACATTCCTCATGTGTGTGTCCTCGTGCTGGTAATGGACTCTATTCTGGCTCGACCAGTAAAAGAGTGACTAATGCTCTGCTTTTGGTTTTAGAGAAATGTTGAGTGACGCTTTACAGCATGTGTCCATTTTGGGCTTTAGAGCGGCCACACTCGGTTCAGGTTCCGACTGTGGTTGTAAAAGAGGCATGAGTCATTTGGGCACTGCAGCTACAGGGTGACGTGTGTGTGCGTGTTTGTGTGTCACATTACAATGTCCCAGCAGAGATCCTGGGGCGACCTCTTGCTCACCTGATTCTTGGGTACAAATCTGACCCGCGACCCTTTACTATGTGTCACCCTCTTCCTCTCCCTCTTTCCTGTCACTCTCCAGTTGTCTATAATAAAGAACTAGATTACCACCTCACAGTTGTATGCCTCCGTGAGTCCATCACGTTATTCTTTACATCCATGCCTATGAAAACATAGATGCTGCAAGTTCATCCTTGAGTCCTAGTAGACATTTGTGCCAAATTTGAAGAAACTGAGCTCAGCGCAAGTTCAAGACTTTCTTTATACTTTGTTCATTCACAATTCTCTCTCTCTCTCTCTCTCTCTCTCTCTCTCTCTCTCTCTCTCTCTCAGTCCCACTGCTTCCTCCAATCAGCTGACTATTGGCATTCCCTCTCCTGGTTAGCCAATCAAACTTTGCCACAATCTCCTTCAGCCATTCATGCTGCTGCTGCCAAAGTTTAAATCTGTTCTCCTCTCTGCTCCTGTCAGCTGTCATTTTAGACCCCGTTCACCTCCCGTCACCTTATCCAGAGCCCAGGACGAGCTCATCATCCCTCTTCACATCTAGATCCTCCACAGATCCTCCACACAGACTCCATGGGGAGGGGTTCCCTAATCTACTACATCTTTACCACCCTCCTGGAATAGATGACATCATGATGGGGTCTAATTGCCAAAGACTTTCTGATACTTATTCTCTCTCTGAACAAGTCTCGCCTCATTGAAATTCCCTCAAGACATTCTTGAGATATCACATTCACGAGAGTGGGACATACATATGTATGGGTGGACGCCACACTTAACGCCAGTGCAAAGGCATAACAACCTAGATATAATAATTTAAAAAACAATATCACGTCCCAGCAGGGATCCTGACAGCAGGACAAGATTCACTAACTACATCAATACCCAACTTGTTCTCACTCTTAGGTCATCAAATACAGAAGCTAGGTCACGCCCCTTGGCGTCTGATACCAAAGTACAAGGCACCCTTGAACGTCTGTATGGGACGCACCAGGCTTTCAATTAACTCCAATGTAAACCCATCCATGACAGTATTAGAGGCTCAGAGCAACTGACATGGAATAAAGAGAGACAAACTCCACCAAGGGACAAGGTAGATGTCTGGGTCAAGCCAGCACAGGACTTTCACTCAGGAGACCCCACGTCTTCATGTTTTTTTTATTGGCCAACTGTCACTGTTATTTGTTATTTAATCTTATTCTTACTTTTTTTAATGGTTTTAATATTATTGATAAATCTTACTGGTTGGTTTGTTGATCTTAATTATCCATCCATCCATCCATCCATCCATTTTCAATCGTTTATCCAGGGCTGGGTTGCAGGTTCCGCAGGCTGAGCAAGGAACTCCAGATGTCCCTCTCCCCAGCGACGCTTTCCAGCTCCTCCTGGAGGACCCCGAGGTGTTCCCAGGCCAGATGAGAAATATAATCCTCCCAGCATGTCCTAGGTCTGCCTGGGTGCTTCTAACCAGTTGGACCTGCCAGGAACACCTCTAACAGGAGGTGCCCAGGAGGATCCTGATCAGATGCCCAAACCACCTCAACTGACCTCTTTTAGCACAAAGGAGCAGCGGCTCTACTCTGAGCTTCTCGCAGATGTTTGAGCTCCTCATTATCTCTGAAGCTGAGCCCACCCACTCTACAAAGAAAACTCACTTTTAATCCTTCTTCTTCACATGTATTATTTATGAGTCTGTTTTAACTGCGTTAACTTATGTCTAATGTTTTATCTTAACACTATTCTCATAGTGTTTGTAACTGCAACCTCTGTGGTCGTTCATGTGTTCTGCACACCAGGAATAAAATGTGCTAGAAATAAAGTTTGAGGCTGAATTCAGGGAGTGTTTGGGTGGTCTGCTTGATTGACAGCTGTCACCAGCTCCATCCCACAGCTTAAAGTTTGATTTTCCTTCTCCAAACAGATGCACAGATAATGGTGTGCGGTGAACTCATCTTTAGACTTTAAAACCACCCCTCAGTAACAGACACTGTGTTTTCCACAGTGTTTGGTCAAAAACATCCCATAAACCCAGGATTTAGTTGTTGCTATGTTGCCGTTGTTGCTGGTCGCAGCGGTCAGCACTAAGCTAAAGATGGCACCTTAACTCTAAGAAACAGAAAGACAGACAGAGAGGGGAGTGTGGGGCTGGCAGCTCAGAGGAGATTTTTATGACTGTGGGAATCGATGTCGTTACCCCACCCTCCTCTCTCAATGACTTTTCCCCCTCTCTTTTTCCTTCCCTTCACCCAGTGTCTCTCCCCCCGTCTCTCATCTGCGGTCCACGCCTTGTCTTGTGAGATTAATAGCCTCATAAATTTCTGGTTCTCCCTTAAGACGCCTAAAGACAGAGTGATTTAGGAGGGATGGCATGTGTGTTGGTGTGTGTGTGTGTGTGTGTGTGTGAGCAGTCACATGCAAACGAGCCCACTATTTGAGTGCTTTTTGGGGAGTAAATGCCCCTGGGTGAACTTGGGTGCAGGTTAGTGTGTATGTGTGTTTTGATACAACGGCATGAATGTTTAACCATGTGTGTCCACAGTGTGAGTGTAAAATAGTCTTTACGGGGTTTCCACACATTTCCAAGGACAGAATTTTAAAACTTTTCCATGACTTTTTAAGTTCGGAAAAGCATGCACTTCACTGTGTCTGCTGCACTTGCCAGCCTGGTTAGGAGTCTTGCTCCCCATAATAAATGCCGCCACACTACGTCACATGTACAAGTAACGTCTAAGAGCAGAAGGCTTGGCCGGTACAAGTCACGGAAAATGAGAACCATGCAAGCATCAAATAACTTGTTTGAGTTCATTTGCCTTTCTTGATATCTCACTGAAAATAAATCTGCCGTAATGTTGCATTTCATGGAAGCTTATCTCTGGAACTTTATGGAAACAACTAATTTCATTACAAACAACAAAATTCCATGAGTTTTCCAGGTTTTCCATGACCAAGTTTTTGCATCCAAGGAGTGCAAGAACTAAAATTTAGCTATTTGTTCTTAAATTCTGGTTTAAAGTGTGTGATGTGGCAACAAGTCTGGCCATAGAGTTCAACACTTTGTTCCAAGATGTCTTTTGTACATTTCAAGAAGGTTCCTGTGAACTGCTGTTGTTTGCAGATTGAGGCACAAGTCTAAACTGCTGCAGACGGTTTGAACTTTAAAAGATGCAAGCAAGTGTATATGTGCATGAGCGTGACTGATAAGCTGGCCTCAGTAAGGCGAGGGCAGGGAGGGTAGAAGGTGGCACACGGCCAACTAGAGCAGCAGCAGAGTAAAGAAACAAACACCCACACACTGACATACGGGTGTAATGACAACCAAATTGTGAAAATAAGTGTCAGGTTGAGTGAGTGGATATATGAGAGGGGACTGCTATGAATGTGATTATACCTCAGACACCTACTTGGCACCAGTTAAACAAAAGACGTGTGTGCAGGGAGATCTGAGTATGCAAAGATGATATCAACAGAGCTGTAATGGAGCGATGTCAGACAATCACGCACACCTGCATACACACACAGTTCATTCTGTGGTTTTCTAGAAATGTGTGCATGCGCGAGTCAAAGGCAATAAGCTGTGATGTCTTTCTTCTCTGAGGACGGTCGACATGATCTTTGCTAATAAAAACCACCTCTGACAAACATAAGAGGTGAGTGAGAGGATTTCTGTTACTTCCTGCTTCTCCTTTAACATCTCATACTTTGGTCAAAAGCCTGATTGTTACACTCTCTCAGTGTGTCGTAAAAACTTGTTAAGCCATGCAGATGTGCCATGTGCAAACAGGTAACTTCGTCCGGAGGTGAGGTGTGTAAACAGTTTGGTAAAGTAGCATATCTCGAGGCAGATATACAAAGAGCCTTGTCGGCAGGTATGTTTAAGTACAGTAGTGCTACTGTTGTTCCCAGTGAGCTCACACAGAGCACAGGCAGAGTCTGTCCACAGTCTGACCTACAGTGGACTCAAGGTGCCCGATCAAAGAGGACCTGACCACTGAGGAATCTAGGCCAGGGAGAGGTCCCAGTGTGCAGTGAAGGCGTGCAGGTGTATGGGAGTCTGTGTGTGTGTTTTAATGAATATATTCTTGAGTCTCAGCACACTTTTAACCCTCATCATACCCACTGTGGTACTGGCAAACCTCAGAGCTATAAGCAGAGCTATAAGCTTTAAACAAATTTGTTCCTAATGTCTTCATATCATTGTTTTCTGTTTTATTTAATGCGTTTTAAAAGTACCAATGTGTTGGGGTCCTGCAAGACTCTAGTCAAAAGTGACTAATTCCCCCTGTGCAGCTGTACATCAATCACCATTTGCCATTTATATATCAATCGCTCACTGTGTGTTACTTCAAATTTGTGCAGAAACCTTTCTTTCATACCTCCAAGGTGAACGAAGAATCCAAAAAATGAACACTGTTCATGTTTAACGGCAAAACTACACCAAAACATCTGTTTACAAACTCTCTCACCACTCCTGCACTATAATCCAAGTCTCATTTATCGAGTTGTATGCTATGTTTTCATTTTCAGTAAAATGATACGATTTATAAACACATCAGTACAAACAGTCTTAGACGCTGCCAAGTAGCGTGCCTGGGCACATGCATGTTTGAACTCTGCTCAAGTGGAGCTCATTCACACGTGTACGCTCAGGCACGCTCTGGGCGCGCTACTCGTGTTTTACACCGCATTGTTTTAGTAAAAAAAGTGCATGTGTTTAGGAAGTACTGAACATACGACTGGATAAATGAGAGTACCTAAAGAGTACCCAGAAACATAATTATCACCTCGTAATATGTTTTAGCAGGAGATTTTTGACTTTCCCGTCCTGTTTGACAAAAGAGATGCTTAAACAGAACACAGAACTTCACAATAATACATTTATGAATTTCAACCACTTATTCAAGATTCAACAAATCATCAGTCACTGATTTGCATCATCCACTGATACAATCATCCTCGTTTCAGTCCATGTGAAGGCTTCTCTCTCTCTAACCACACATCTGCAGATGATGCCCGCTGCATCTGGGAAGCTACATTATCTTAAGAATTTATCTGCCTGTGTTGTGTATGTGGGCACCTTAACAATGCTTTCTCAGTGCGCTAGTTCCAAATGTTCTGACCTGTACTGGGGGTCAGAGCTGTTGCATCATAAGAACAATGCCCGTCCATTCATACACACCCACCCTGGGTGCGGCCGGGTCGTACATTTCGGGCCTGGAAACATTCTGGTTAGCATAAAATCAGGAATGTTTCAGCAGCTAATATATTCTGCCAGAGGAGTGTGGAAGTATGCAGAGTGACGTCCAGCTGAAATTCTCTCCACTGGAGTTATTATTATTAAAGCAGCACTGCCTCTCTGTGGTGTGGAGAGAAACTGTAGGCTGCGTGTTTCTATTCATCACCCAGTCCTCTCATTGCAACATCATCTCCATGAGCCACTGATGATTAAAAAACAAAGTTGTGACATTACCTGTAAAGGTCTGCCATCCTCTGTCCCGATCATATTCCTCCACTCCATGAGCGATCGCTGCAGAGTGTCCAATCCTGTCTCCCAGAGCCGGACGTACCCACCCATGTCCACAGTGGCGACACCTCCAGAACCAAGAGCGGCTATGAGCACGTCAGACTCTGAAACCTTGGACAACCAGCTGGTATAAGGCGACACAGACATCGACCTGCCAATCACAAATATGTAGAAAAGATACAGTCACTTAGAAAAGTCATCAGACGTGCATCAAGATGTTTTCATGTTTTACTTATTTGTGCATGGCAGGCAAGAAGTATATATGTGGTCTTGTGCAGAGGTAAGTGTTATGTAGGAATATGGTTATTAGAGTGAGGTAAGTTGTTTCTGCCAACAGGTGAGTGCAGGTATGAAGTAAAGTGACAGTATTATAGTTGTTTTAAAGATTTGTAGCTTTAGAAATGTGGACTTTTACATAGAAAGGCTTCACTCATTTTCACAAAAAGAAATTAAAAAATGGATAAATTAAATTAGATAAAATGTATGTAGCAGTTAAGACCTCACAAATTCAAAAGACCGTTTAATGACTTTTAAGGCCTTATTGTTGTAACATTGAATTTAAAAGATTTTAAGACTTTTTAAGGACCTGTAGACACCCTGGAGAATCAGCCCTCTACAGCAATGTGCGTTTGTTTTCCATTTAATGTTAAAATGTTGGGTAGTATTAAAAAAAGCCTTATAATCACACACACAAATGTCACACTGTTTAAATTTGATTTTCTAAAAAGTTTTCGGACTATTGAGGCTTCTTCCGAGCTGTTTGAACAATGGGTCGCCACATGTTCGGTACGAGCAAAGTTCTCTAACTTGGCCGATTTGAGATATTTTACAAACCGAGGTAAGACTAAGCGGATAGAACAAAATGTAGTCACATAGAAGCAGCAAGAGCTGTTAATCCCTGTTTGATGATGGGATTGTGTCTTTGTGACACAGCAAGCTGCAGTGAGCTCTGTGTGTGGCTGTCGTATGTAAGAGATACATTTTGGCACACACATGGCCACCTATCAAATACAGGATTGATTTTAAGGTTCTTTTATTTGTTTTTCAAGCCAGACAGCTGACAGCCCAGTACACTGCTGAACCTCTCTGCTCCTACCTCAACTCCCGACCTCTCAGATCCTCACAACATTGTCTTTTGACTGTCCCTTGAGCGAGGCTGGTGGGTGAGGGGAGATCGTGCCTTTGCGGTAGCTGCTCCAAACCTTTGGAAAGCCTTCCACTCTCAATCAAATGCTCCCCCTCCACTGACACTTTAAAAGCAAATCTTACAACATACATGTTTTCTGTGGCCTTTGGTTGTTCATAGTGGTTTTCATATTTTAGTATTTTCTAATCTTTTTACATATGTAATTGTTCTTGCAGTGTTATTCTGTTTTATATTTGTGTACATATTATATTTGTGTGTCATTCTTTTAATTTGCACAGCATATTGGTCAACTGTGGTTGTTTTTAAATGTGCTATATAAATGAACTTGATTTGATTTTATTGCCCACAAAAAAAACTACCTTGCCTCTTTCAGGGCTTCCAGAGAAAATATTTGCATGTGTTTTAGTATCATTGTGTGTCTGATAAGAGTAAGCGCACATAAGAATTCCATGACACCAAAAATCATAATTTAAAATAATAATTCTGCAAGTTTAAAAACATGATAATAAAACATACAGACAATTTAACCAGTGTTCCTCAGTGCAATGTTCGCTCTGACCACTAGCTGGTGCTAAAGGATGAAGAAAGAGGTTCTTGTCCTGAAAGTGTTGCAGAGTGAGACCCATTCAGAAACAGGTGTGTTGTGTTTACCTTGGTACAGGAATATATTTGACTTTTTTGGAGTTCAGGTCGGTCACCTCCAGGTACGCTGCCGTCATCGGAGGTGTTACGCCTGAGACACAAACAGGAAAACAAGTCTGAATACATTCTCTGTGATTATGAACAAATGTTTTCTCTGAACTAATTTATACGATCTGAACTCTGACCTTTGGGGTAGATCTCCTTCAGGGGCACCTTGCTGGGTGGAAGGGCTCGGACCACCTGATTGGCTGAGAGCAGACTGACACAGTTCTCCTGCTTGGGCGGGCTGGACCGAAGCCCACCTCTGAGGAACATGTGAGCCCCGCTGTCAGCGCTCTTCATCTCGGAGAGGTCAAGAGGCCTCTTAAAGCTGTACACCTCGTTAGGGGACTGGACAAGAGAAGACACCAAGAGGAGAGTGTCACTACTTAAACATCAAACACAGCTGGCAGCCGAAATGTGAATACATTTATATTAATCAATCAGTTCAGCTCAAGCACCCACACTTCAGAACCTCATTCAGCTACACTCACAGCTTTCATTCGTGTTCTCAATCCACTTAATTCTTTAAGGCATAAATTAGGCTGACAGCAGGGACATGCTGAATGGTTAACACTGATACACAGACACACACGTTCAGCCTTGTTATGAGTCTTTGATCCACCTGGTTAGCATGTTTTTGGTACATAAGAGTAGAATGGAAGATATCAGGGAAGCCTACAGTATGTACACACAGTGAGAGCACTGAAACGTCACAACAAATCTCTGGGGGTCAAATAAAGTTTCATTTGCTCAGTGGCGGACTCAGGCTGTCTGAGGGGCAGTCTGAGAGTTTTCTAGCCTGTGGAGCAGCCAATAAAGCGAATTACAATGTTTATTTACAATAATTTCTGGATAGAAAACCCTCGTGTCACATAATTACATCAAACGGCGCTTAGCAAACGCTGCCTCAGTTGACCTTTCGCTAAGCCCCGCCCCTTTGTGATGGTCCGACAAGCTGTAGGAGTAAGCATGGAGCCCACACTGTCACTAACTGCACTCCCTGAAGAAACATCATATTTTTGGAGAAATGAAACAGTGATGTCAGAGAGAAGCAGACAGAGGGGTCTACAGTCTGTGTTTGAAGGATATATCCAGGATGTCAAACTGACTCAGCAGCAACAACAGGTTAAAAAGACAAAGATAGTTAGAAGCTAAAGCCGAACTATAGGCTACAGATCACAGTGTAAAAGTGAACCACCACATCACTGCTGATCGCCTCACAAGACAATGAATATAAAGGGAAACTTAGCTGATATTGAACCAACTGTGTGGCATCACAGTGTGTGCAGATGAACCGTGTTTGACCTCTGCATCTGCACACACTGCGATGACACACAAAGAAAGTCTCCCAGCTTCCCTTCACTGGTTCCTGTACAGCAGGGTCGCTCTTTGTTTCACTGTTATAATCATTAAAAAGCAAAAGCAGCATGTGTATACATTCAGTAGGCTGTATCTTCAGTAGCTAGCTAGCTAACCCTACACTTTTCAGGGTTTGATTTTGGTTTTGGAACAGGGAAGAAACATATCTTTTTCCACCCTCTCCAGGTAACGAGGATCATTAATACACGACGTGCCCCAGGCACAACATTTAGCTCCAAATCCACAAAACCAGCCTGAAAATGAAGGAAATCTGAAACAATGGAGCACAGCTGTGTTGTTGTAGGACCCTGGTCTGAGCTGGCCCAATGCTACGTTATGATTGGACAGTTCCATCCAGGGGCGGGACTTTTGGGTCAATTGGTTAGTTTTTAGCCACCTAAAAGTTTAAGTGCATGCTAAATTTAAAATATTATATCGTCCTATATCATGATATTGATTTAATATTCATATGCTGCCCAGCCTTAGTTCAAATCTTAAAAGTTTCATATGTCCAAATTATATTAGCGTACCACGAGGTCTGGGAAGCCCACAACAACCCGTGCGAAGGAGCTGGTGTCGGCCAGTATCCGGTTAGGAGAAACAATCTTCTGGTCCAGAGCGGTGCTCAGGTTCTCGTTGGGTAGCTGGTCACATGACAGCATCTGGGGCACGGACACCTCGGCTGAGAAGGTGGGAGGGAAGGGGCCGAACAGAGCGTGATGGAACAGAGAAGGAAATGAGAAAGGACATGTGTTAACACACTGGACCAGACATTTTACTTGTGTACAAAGAGCTGTAGATATATAATAGCACCGCAGCAGTGTGCTTTATGTGTCTGTTATATATCAATGAGCTCACTGCAGAAACCCTCTCAGAAGCTCATATATTTCATCTTTAGATTCCCCGTCCTCAGTTAGTAATTACAGTGGCTCCTGATCTTCATGAACTAATGTAGTCTAGATTGTTGGACATTACTCATGACTTCACATTCTGCTCTCACTAACTGTGACATGGAGTGGTATGAAAATTTAATATTGACAGAATCATACATGGTTCACTTCATATTTTTGGTTTGACTTAAGGCCCGTTGACGGATGAGCTAAGAGGTCTTGTCAGGGCAGACATATGGCTGCCAGGGGCACCAGTCCATCTCTCTGCATGTCTGTCTGCTTGGGTTTGTTAATAGAGTTGACATAATGTCTTTAATAGGGGCTACAGAGCTGCTGGTTAGAACATAAAAGCCCTGTTAATCTTTGTTTGGAGCTGAGGGACGTCCATACTAAATGTTATATATACCTGAGCTGGCTCCGTGGCCTGAGCTGACCGCATCCTCACTGATGCTGTGGAGCTGACACACTCCAGAGTCTTCAGCCGTCATGTGCATGGGCTTGGTCAGCAGGAACTTCCTGTTCAGTGACACAGAGTGTTGCATTGTAATTGAATTCAAACATGAAAGGAAACCTATTATTCTCATGCTCAGACTGTGAGATTTGTATTTTGGGTTTCTGCTTGAACATGTTTACACACTTTA
This sequence comes from Epinephelus lanceolatus, assembly GCF_041903045.1. NCBI lineage: Eukaryota > Metazoa > Chordata > Actinopteri > Perciformes > Serranidae > Epinephelus > Epinephelus lanceolatus. The sequence continues at coordinate 41,376,989 of NC_135747.1, forward strand.
ATAGTCAAATAACACTTTGTATAGCACCTGTATTCACCCTCTGCCTGGAATGCTCTGTTTAAGCGGTTGTGTCTTGAAGACCTCCTCCCAAAAAAGACCAGTGTGCTCTAATTCACAAGTGTTTCTGGGTCTTGAATATCTCTGTGTCTCTGCACAGTCATTGCAGCCAGAGAATGACTGTAATGGAGAACAGCAGCACGTTTCTACTGTAAAAGATCCCCAGTAAAAGCTTCCAAAACCATTCACACATTCACAACTGGACATGTTTCAGCAAGAATCTGATCCAAAACTGGGGAGAAATTAAAAAACAGCTGCAAAGATTACATGTTTCCCTGGCGTTAGCATGTAGCTAAATGTAGCACTGTACTTGCAGCTGAGGACTGACTGTAACAGAGTATAGCTAAACTTTCTACCGTGAAAAATCACCAGCTTCTGAACCAAAATCTTCACAACCAGAACTGTTCCAGCAGGAATATGATCTGAAATCTGTGAAGAATTATCAACTTTGGCAGCCAAGATTACATATTTCCTGTTTGTAGCAAGTAGCTACATGTAGCAGTGTACTTGCAGCTGCAGAATGAGGGTACTGGAATATAGCGGCACTTTCTACCATGACGAATTACCAATAAAAGCTTCTAACGACAACTGGACATGTTCCAGCAGGAATCTGGACTGAGATCTGGGAGAAATTAACAACATCAGCCACCAATATTACATGCTCCCTGATGTTAGGATGTAGCTACACATAGCAGTGCACTTGCTGCTGGAGATTGACTGTAATGGAGAATAATGGCACTTTATGCCATGAAATATCACCAGTAAAAGCTGGACATGCTCCAGCAGGAATCTGGTTGTAGCATGTTATAGCATGTAGCCACTCGTAGTAGTTTATGTAATGTTAACACTTGCAGAAGCCTGAGATAGCAGATAACCACATAAAAAAGATCTGACGTCAGCTGGTAGCCAAAGTTGAAAAAAGGGGAAATCATATCCAGAACGGTCTGACGCCTGAGGTTTTTGCTCACAGGGATTACCTTTATGTACATTTACCTCATTATTTGAAACCTTGGCCACGTTCAATATGAACATCTGACACTGTAACATTACATATATGACAGAAAATAAGGACAAGCATAATAGGCCCCCTGTAAGACCCTCAGAGAGATTTGAGGTCCGTGCACTACTTACTTGTTGGTGTTGCTCTCCACCAGCAGCCAGCGGTCTTCTGCCGCGAGGAAGACGGACTTCAGGTTGATGGGAAGGGAGATGGAGTGAACCCGGCCCTCCAACACATCCAGCACCTCCAGCTGGTTGCTGCGCACACAAACACACAGACACACACATGGATGAGCTATCAATACCATCGTATGACAGAGAGTGTGCTGTTTAAAAGTGTCATGGAAACTCTAGTTCAGATCAGAGTATCTTACCCATCCTCTTTATAGAAGAGGAGCCAGTTTTTGTGGGCGAAGTCATGACACATTTTGTGCCCACCCTGCAAACAAGATTCAATACAAACAACATTAACTTCAAACATCGCTTCCAAATTATTTGTTTATTGATTATGAATCATAAAATTCTGAACAGGATAATGTATCCTAATTCTGTGTTAAGGATCACCATTCGTTATGGAAAACACAACATGTCTCGTCTGTGTCCTCAGTGAATAGGAGAGATGATTCCTGAACATTTGAGAGCCAACAACACTGAAACTCCTGACCTGTTGTTCTTTACTGCTCCACCAGCTGGAGGCTCTAGTGGAGGGCTGATCGGTGTCTGGAGACAGCATGAGCCTGCGCACGGCGCCTGTTACCATGTCCAAATGGAGCACTGTGTTGCTCTGATAAAGAGACAATCCAAAGACAGACAGAGGAGGATGTAAGAGGATGTAAATATCAGAGGAAGACTGGATCAAAAAAAAAATAGTTAGCAACGCGCTAATACCTCAAGAAAGCAGGCCGACATATATGTTGACTATGATGTAACTAGTATAACAATGCAAGACACATGCCAAAAAGAAAAATCCCAACCAACATAAATAGAACATAATTCCTGAGACAGAGAGGAAATGAATGATTCAATTATATAATTTACTTACTGCAATAAATGGTCCTTTAAGATTCGATTATGAACGCTCCCTTGATTTTGTTTTTTTCCTTTTAACATATGGTTGATCTTTACATCAGATCAAGCGTGGAGCATTTTTTAATTGACGGAAGACAGCCGTATACATCATGTTTTAAATCTGATTTAAATGCAGTACAAGACTCTGAGACACACACTTTAATTTCCTCAGAGGTAAAGTTTAGAGAGGTCATGGGGGCAGACGTGGTCAAGAGCTCATCACATAGCACAGGTGATGCTACGTGTGTCTCTGAGAATGTGTGTGTGGGCTCTTTGCTCAGGATTTTTGTTGTGTTTTTGGCATGTCAAAGGAATTAAGAGTTTTTACCATTGTTCTGCCATCATTAGTTTGGACTCAAGTTAAAGTATCTTACATGTCAAAGGTCAAAACCTATTATTTTTGAATAACCGTTTGCTCCGCCGCAGCCAACAGAGGGTGCTTTTCTCTGCGTCACACCCCAGGATCTGAATTAATTCCAACTGATGTGAACACTGCAAGTTTCTTTAATTCAGTTTGCATGTATTGTCCATGTGTGCTTCTGCATTTGTGCGCTTCTTACATTTATATTAGAAGGGCTATATGTTGCTTTCATTTTTTATACTGAGTTCAGATCTAAGTATTATTTTAATGCACACAAAAGACTAAGGGGCTGTTCTTTACTTATCAGAGGAGGCGTGACTTCATTTTCCGTTTTTATTTTGCCCCTTCCTGATGCTACAGATATTCTTCCTTGAGCCTCCCTAAGTGACTCAGGGAAAATGCATGACCCTCCCTCCTCCACAGATTATTTAATCAATTTTTAAAACCTACCCTATGATGTTTGAAAGTTTAAGATGAAATTCTGGAGCTGAAAAAAAGCTTTGGTTTTTAAACCTTGTCGCAGATGCTGGTCAGTTCATGCAAGCCATTTACTTTTGGCCAATTTTTTAATGAGACGAAGAATAAAATGATTTATAAGAAATATCACAATCTTAAGCTCAGATTTGGTTTTGCTTTTTCTGATGGAAGCAGTCGTTATACATGATGTGTCCAAGGACCATCGGAAATTCCAATGATAATTTCTGTTTTTACAGTTTCTGGCTGTGATAAATGGTGTAATTTAGTTTGGAAGGCTTGTTTTTTTTAAAATGGGCAGTAAAATAAATACAAAATGCAACCATTTAAATTTGTTTACCCCTACCCTATGCTAAAATAAAAAACACCGGTCCCTCCCTAGTGCTAAAAAAATATTTGACATGCCTCCCCCTTTTTGCACCACCCCCTCCTCTCTAATAAATAATGAACAGTCCCTTACTGCTCTCAAGTCTTTGTCTAAAATTTGTTAAAATCTGTGTAGTGAGCACTTTTCCTTTGCCAAGATAATCAGAGGTGTGTCTTGGGATGGTCACAATCAAAGGCTCCTCCCCCGCCTGTTTTCCCTCTGCTCTCCAAGTGGCCTCTGGGTGACGGAGGCTGTTATGTAATACCAACGGCTGAGGGGAAGTGAATGAGGGCAAGTGGAACCACTAATGAAACACAGCGACTGTGCGAGGAGGTCCTGAGCTGGTGTGGTTACATGTGGTCTGCAATGTGAGGTCAGTTGGACGTACTGCCAAAGCTTATGTTCGTGAAATGAACATTCAGCTCATGGGCAACAGCTCTGGTGGACGTTCCTGCAGTCAGCATGTTAATGGCATGCTCCCTCAAAACTTGCAATGTGTCGCACTGTATGAGGCAAATGTTTGTCACACCAGATACTGACTGATTGTTCAGGGTATCCATGACCAAAAAATGCATTTCTGTAGCACCAGTTATGTAAAATCCTAATGTTTGTTTCTGTTTTTAAAGATCAAACTTCACAATTTTGAGTGACTTTTTATTGTGACCATCTCAAAACACACCTGTGAAGTGATGATGCTGTTTAATAAGCATCTTTACAATGCAGCACTTTCCAGGTGGATGGATTATCTTGGAGAAGGAGAAGTGCACACTGGCACATATTTTAACAAATCTGAGACCAAAATTTCAGAGAAATATTAATTACAAAGTCTTATATCTTTAATTTCAAACCCTGAAAACAGGGAGCAAAACCAAAAATGTTGCATTTAAATGTTTGCTCAGTGTATATACAGTAAATAGTGTGTGTGTACTGGGTGAACTGCGCAAAGGGCTATCGTTTGTGACGCACTAGGCTTCATCTTCAATTGAGTTTTATGAGAAGGAGCCACAGGGGAGCTGGCCTCGGCCCCCGCTGCCCTGCTTCACACTAATGGCTTCCTTATGGCCTCCCATTCCTGACACACACACTACTGTACCGATGACCGCTCGAGCTATTCAGAGAAAGCAAAGCCCATTTCCTGATTCTAAACACACACAGCCTTTGGAGGGAGTGTGGACATGTGTGAGCACACGTGTGTGTCCAGCATGTGGATGAGTCTTCTGACAGGCCACGGTGTTTCACTCAGGTTGCATGTGCGTGTACATGTAATTGCGTCTTTGAGTTTTCTGCATGTCTTTTACGTGGCATTTTTATGTATGTGCATGCATGTATGTGTAGATGCCTAGTAGAACGTGCATATGTGTGTGTGAATGCAAGTGTGTGTGTGTGTGTGATATCCCTGGAAGGCCAGCGACCTGTGAATGAACTCCCTGTTGTCTGGACCTCTTCATTTTTAGACAGATGTAACACGATCCATCATGACGGTATTTTTAGAAGTCCTCCTCTTGCCTAATATGCAGCAGCTGTAAAAGTGCTCTAGTCATAGAAATAGCAAACACGCATTGTTCTTGTCTTACACTCTGCTGTCGTACGACAGGGTCTTATGGGGTAAGAGAGGTTCAACAGCAAACAACCACTAACCACCAACCATTTTAAGGAACTCAAACTGACTTGTGCGCAGCTATTTTAATTCTGTGAGGAATCTGTGGTTGTCCTCAGAAAAAAAGTTTAAATACCAGTATTGCGTAAGTGTCTTGTTACATTTTATACCAGTCAGTCAACAAGGAGATCAGGCGAAAGAGACTGGACTGTGATGCTTTAGTGTGTGAGTGTACAGTTGTGTTTCAGATCACTGTCATCATTCTTGTGTTGAACGTTGGTGAACCTGAATATGTGAGAGAGTTGGAGGAGACGTTGTGATTTTATGCCAGACTGTCTTACTTGTTGGGTGGTGTGTGTGTTAATTGCTGACTAGCGGAAGCGTGCTGTCAATTAACAATGATTGGCATTCATTACATCAAATTAAATATAAATTTCATTCATGAATCTGGAGTAGGTTTTTAGCACCAAGGTTTTTAAATGTGCAAATCTACTCACAAATTTAATGACATTTCATAAATGAGACCCTGTGTTTTGGTGAAAAATATGTTGGTGGAAAAAATATATGTATTCAAAGTGAAAGCTCCACAGGGTACCTCCAATATGATCAATATTCTGTTCAATGACTCCACTGTAAAAGCATGTTTTCCCCATGAGGATTAAAAACGAATCATGTCAGTGTTATCGTGCTCGTCTTCGTGTGTGTGTGCCAACCTGCTCCTCATGCAGCACCACCTGCCCATCCAGAGGACTCCCCAGGGGAGCGACGGTGACAAAGGGCTGCCAGACGCCACTGATGGTCCTGGGGAAGATGTCGTAAAGCTCCATGCACTGAATTGTATCCCCACGCTCCTTCATGGAGTACAGGGACACTGGGTTACACGTGGCCACGTACAGCACATCTGCAAGACAAGAAGAGACAGAATGTAATTCATTTTGCAGTGTGTGTGTGTGTGTGTGTGTGTGTGTGTGTGTGTGTCTATATCCAGACAAATTTAATTTCTTTAAATGTCTGGACCCTCTAAATAAACCCCAAAATTAACACTGAGACCAGAGAATGTATTGCATGACAGTGTTGATATTGTTTGTGTGTGTGTGTGTGTGTGTGTGTGTGTTTGTGTGTGTATACCATCTTTGGTGGTGACATCGCAGATGATATTGACTTCATTCATGGGAATCTGCCAGTGGGCTTTCTCTTCGCTGAAACTCAAAGCCCTGCTTTCCTGTCTGTTGCAGGGGTGACCCTGAACACGCAGGAACACGGGACCCTGGAAACACAAGACACACTCTTGCAGCGGTGCACACACACTCACAAAGTATGAAAACAGCCCCGGTGTTTAATGTTTATGCTTGAAATTCTGAGTAACTGTGCTACAGTAACTGGATTCAGATCACAAGGCTGCTTGTTTATTTTCATAACTTGTTCTCCAACTACTGACGGCGAAGACGAGGCTGTCGTGCCAAGCTGACACCCATTAAACTCCTTAAAAGGTTAAAAGATGATTCTCATAAAAGGAGCTTGACCAATTCTTTTGAGAACACGAGAGATTGATGATTGAATACCAGCCACGGTCAGTTTGAACTCAAGTCACTCACAGTGGATCTCAAAGGTGACACATTCTCATGACGAGGTGTCAAACAGCTCCTGCAGCATGATCCACCTCTCAGTGATATGTCTATATAGTCAGTATCTTCCAAGCAGTCATAGTTTTGCAACAAAACAGCAAATATACAGCTTTGGAGTTTCAGGGATTAAAGGAACAGTTCACCGCAAAAACAAAAATAGATTTTTCCTCTTACCTGTAGTGCTGTTTATCAGTCTAGATAGTTTTGGTGTGAGTTGCTGAGTGCTGGAGATATCAGCCGTAGAGATGTCTGACTTCTCTCTAATATAATGGAACTAGATGGCACTCAAACAAATACATTTGAAAAACTCAACATCAATGTCTCTTTACAGGAATCATGACCCAGTTACTCAAGATAATCCACAGACCTTGCTGTGAGCAGTTTCATGTGGGAACTCTTTCTATGAAGGAAGCCTGCATCTACTCATGGACGAGAGGCTCATGGTCGTGATGGCGTGAGATGTAAACATTAATGGCGTCCTCCTCAGCTGAGCTGTAACGTTAGCTAGCTCAGTGGTAGGTGAGCAGTGGATGCACCAGGGTTGGGCAAGTACACAATTATCTGTATCTGTACTCCAAATGGGCGGAGTTATGTCTGAAATGGGTGGGATTTAAGTTGAAAGTGGGTTAGGCCTGATCAGAAGTTGCAATTTGTCTTATTTGTCTTAGCTATCAAAATGACGATTTTCCTTCATCACGAGTACAGATAATGACACATTTTACTCGTATTATACTTGTACATTTTCTGTACCAGATACTCGTTTCATCCAAGTATTCGGCTCAACCCTAAGATGCACGCTTCCTTCTGTACGGTGACACAGTTGGTGGGTGTAGTTCTGTCGATAAAAAGTAGTTCCCACATGAAACTGCTCACAGCAAGGTCTGGGGATTATCTTGAGTAACTGGGTCATGATTTCTGGAAAGAGACATTGATGTTGAATTTTTCAAATGTATTCTTTTGGCACTTTGAGCTCCACAAGCTGAGTGACATCTCGTTCCATTATTGGAGTGTATTGGAGAGAAGGCAGACATCTCTATGGCTGATATCTCCAACACTCTGCAACTCACACCAAAACTATCTAGACTGATAAATAGCACTACAGGTGAGAGGAGAAATATGTATTTTTGATTTTGTGGTGAACTGTCCCTTTAAATGAGCTTGACCAACTAACAAAGAAGCAGAGTATTTTAGCAAAAAAAAAAAAAAAATTTTTAGAAATATTTTTATTTCTTTATCTGCTGTGAAAACTCACCATCAGAAGCCATTATCACTGACTCTAATCCAACCTGACCACAGACACTTTTTAACTTCTTTTTAACGAGCGATTCTAGGTGGACTATCACTATTTAAAGCTCCAGTGTGCAGGATTTAGAGGGACCAAACACTGGCTCTAGATAGGGAAATTCACATTTTTGTGTGGGCCTCTGTAGTTAGCAGCCCCTCCATGAAGAGAGCATCGGATAAACATAACTTTCTTTTGACGTGAAACTGCTTTTTTCAGTGTTTTTACTGGTTTAAATGACCTGGTCTGTTTGTTTTGGAGAGGAAGAGACCTCTGTGGATGATTTGGCTTCTGGTAAAAACCTCTTGAAGAATGAACACTGAAGGAATTCTGACAAGAAGTTACAGCTCATTGCAATCTGCCACTTAATTCCCTTATATCTTGCACAATGTTCATTTAAGTACTGATCCTTAATGTATTTCATCCCGTATGGTGTATGTGTGGGAATATCTGCTGCTCATGAACTTTCCAATTGTCTTTCTGTGTGTGTTTACCTTGATGTCTATGGGCCGTGTCTCAGTGGGACAGAGCAGTTTGCGGCGAGCGTTGCCACCCTGGTTTATTGTCCAGTATCCTGTCATCTTGACCTCTGGGAGGGGCAACCTGAAGAGTGAAGGTCACATGGTGACGACTGCCTGGTAACAACTGGAAAATTGTGAACTCCTGAGATATAAATAAATTCAAGTTGTGACTAACGATGCAAATTAACGGCATGTGTTTTTCATGGCACACATTTTGAGGTTTTCGGAAATTTATGGGTTTCACTGTCACTGTTTTGCATCCCTGGTTCAAATAAAATTAACTCGTCTTATGAGGGCATCAACATGGCCACCGCAAAATGACTTCAGATGAAAGTCGTATTCTGTTCTGAGTGGCGTTTCATCAAAACAAAAGCTTTAATTAGATCCCAAGATCTCCAGAGAGGGTAAAGCCAACAGAACGTGGGACAAGTGTCTGTGAGTCTATGCTCGGTTTGTTGTGTCTGGCCACATGTTTACTGATCTTCCCATGAATCATTGCTGGATTGTGGCCACAGTCTTATTGGCTGCAGGTGGGGTGGAAGATGCAACACGACCACAAGACACAGAAATTCCGAGCAGTTAAAATGGGTTGGACGACGGACGGTCCTCTAACCATAAATATTTCTATAAATGAAAAAGCAATGAGATACATAACAAAACTGTTTCTTGTTTTCTGTGTCCAAAATTGGAAATCAAGAGAAAAAATATTTGCTTTTATGTACTAGAGAACTTGTGGGATATAAACGGTTCAAGATGGGCTTTTAACAACACAGATCCCAAAGATACAAAGGACTCACTGAGCTCGGACGATGCCGACATAGTGGAACAGATAATCTGCACAAACAGCTACGTAACTGTTGAAGGAAAATACTTGTTTCTGCTCTGCTCAGCTCTCAAGATGTTACTTGAGAGATTCATTAAAGTGAATTTATGAATGTGATACATCAAATAAAACCACAGGAGACAGAAGAAACAAATATTTTCCTTTATTTAAAAGACAAAGCTGAGCATAATGAGACAATGTAGTGGAAATTAGAATCTGATCTTTCCCTGGTAGGAAAGCTGAGGTAATGTGTGTGATCTAGACAACTGTTCATTTAACACTTGAGGGAGCAGTGAGGAGACTTCATGGAAGCCTCAAAGTTTGATTCAGTCTGAAACCAGTCAGAGGGCTAAAAGACAACATGAGCCGATTTCAAGCATTTCAGGATTTCACGTCTCAAAGTTAAAATACACTATAATCACAAAATGGCATCTAACAGGTACACTCTCAGCAAGAAGGGGTTCTTAAAAGGTTCTCCTCAGAAATAGCGCTTCTACCCAGAAGTACTGGCCTCTGAGGGAACACGACAAGCTTCTGGGATGACCGTTCACCATAATGAAGCTACTTCAGGGGAACTATTTTGGAACCGATGAAGGGTGAAAACTTTAAATATATGTGTGATTTTTGATCATTTCATTTTAAAGTGGAAACAGACAACTGCTACCGATAAGTTAAAGGTCCAGTGTTTCGGATTTAGAGGGAAATATTTGCAGAGACGAAATAAAATATGAATTACTGTGTTTAATTAGTGTAAAATCACCTGAAACGAAGAGTCACTGTGTTGTTTATATGTACATACATGGAGTCTGACATGTCGTTCTACAGTTGTTGTCTGTCACATTCACAGTTCAGTGTTAGCCATAGTCCTCCTGCAGCACTCGGCACATAGGAGAAGTTTCAGTTTCTTGCAACCTCACAGCTAGGTGTCGCTAAATCCCACAAACTGGACCATTAAAGCAAAAAAGTTTCTATTTTCACTTTTAATAGCGTTCTATATCAGAGTAGCCCCTCCAGGGTTTCACTGGCTGTTTTTGGGATTGTTGCAGCCTAAAATTCCTGATTTCACAGCAGCTTTTCAAATAACAAACAAACTGGAATGCGTGTTGTAAAGTTTTGGGGCTGTTTTTGAAAATTAAAAAAATAGTTGCAATGCTGTCTCTGATTTGGAGCCTATCATTATGAGCATCCGGTGTTTCCCACAGAACTGCAATCTGTTTGTGGTGATGTGAGGGAGAGCCTAGGCTCCCGACTATCGACTGCATCGACGAACGTCAGGTGAGAGAGAGACACCATGCGCCCTGCAGTCTCACTGCAAGGTGAGGGAGGAGTCTGGCTTTAGAACAGTTCTGGCTTTCCAGCTCCTCCTGGAGGACCCCAAGGTGTTCCCAGGCCAGATGAGATATGTAACCCCTCCAGTGTGTTCTGGGTCTGCCCCGGGGCCTCTGCGACAGTTTGACAGCTGTTGTGAGACTTAATAGTTTGTGAAGTTAAAACACTCCTACAGTTGCTCTATACAATAATCTGGGTTCGGTGCTCTTAAGTGGTTTGTTACATTTCGTTGTGTGTTTGACATGGTGTCCTCTATGAATGAAACTACGTGAATTGGTCTCTCTGCCTGATTTTAAAGCTCTCATAAGTACAATGACGAATGAGTCGGTCGCTTCTTGTCGTTGTGCGTAGGTGTCTATTTTTACATATTTCTACATGTTACTATATATCTTTAGTGTTTTTTATTGTGTTGTTGTTTGGCTGTTACTTTTTGTGTGCTACTGTCTTAGCCAGATCTACCTTAAAGAGATCATTGATCTCAAGGGGACTTTCCTGCTTAAAAATGGGCTAAAATGAATTAATAAACTGTTTTAGATTTGCAGCAAAGTTGCAGTGATTGTTAAAAAAAAACTGCAAGGTTGCGAAGAACTTAGAGGAATTGGCGAGGCTAAAGATAATAACGCGGGATATATAAACACCAAATAAAACTGTCATTCAGGAAAAAATGCAGCTTCTGTTTTTATGAGGTCAGATTAACTGCTAATGCCATTTAGTATCTTGTATTTCTGCTGTCTGTGAGGATAATGTTGAAAATCACAAGCTCCTTTAGCTTCTGATGCATAAAATATCTCAAAAACGATGACCGTTGCTAAACAAAGCAGGTCATGTTGACTTACAGGTTAATGTTTTAACTAGGGCTGACCCAAAAAATTCGAAGCTTCGAAGCTTCGTTCAATGGCACAGGATTTGATTGTGAAAAAAAAAAAAAAAAAAAAATTTAAGCTTCGGCACTTTTTTTTTTTTCGTTTTTTTTGGGGGAGGCCTTAAACGCAACACTAACCCACCAGTCCGATACTGACAACGAGTGCACTCAGAGCTGGCAGACATGTCCAAGAGGTCAGATGTGTGGTTGCACTTTAAAATATGCCCCGACAACCCCCAGAAAGCAGAGTGCCAGATTTGCCAAAAGCAATTGGCATATCACAACTCAACAACAAATGTGGGAAATCACTTGAAAAACATAAGGAGTAACTAGTAGGCCTAATATGCATTTTCCAGTTTCACCAGTCTGCTCTGAGTCTGGTGTCAGAGACACTTCTGATGCTCTGAGTCGCACATCTGTTTGATTGTGCTGCAGTGTGCGCAGAGTCGAATGCTTTGAATTAAATTCGTTCTGAGCTCCGAAGCTTTGAATATCCATAAATGGATTCGAAGGTCAGCCCTGGTTTTAACACAATGTACTAAAACCCTCCGATAGATTTCCAGATTGAGGTTCCCAGAAAGAAAAATGGTTCTCGCCAATGGAGACTGATGAGAGATACCTTTTACTGAGAGTGTACGACTATCAGTCATCGTCAGTACCTGTCCTCTCTGAGGGTACAGTAAGAAGACCTCGGCGTAAAAGCTCTGACTGTATTCTGGTCCATCCAGTTAAACAGACTGGGTGAACTTTAGTTTAGCTGCAGATTGTCTCACTGTTGTTTGCTATGTGCTCATTTTTATAAGATCCATAACAGAGCCAGGCAGGCTGTCAAGTAATGCTGTCACGCTGCTCTAACCCCTCTCTGACTGGTCTCTGTAACTGTGTGACAATGTGACAATCACTGTGTCCGTGATGTTATGTGAACGGATGTGTTCTTGTGTGTTATCCTAGCATCTTGCGCTCCTGATGTCTTACTCCTTAGCCAGTTTGACGGAGCTGGGCTTGGCTCCAATGGGAATCCCGTGCTTGTGCAGCGCTTCGATCAGAACCTCTCGCATGTCTTTGTTGTACGAGTCAAAGTCGAAGACGTTTCGCACCACGTTGGCCAAACCCTCGTCAGGGAATTTCTGTGGAGTAGAAAAGAGAGAGAGCAGAGGAAGTCAGAAAGTTGAAAACAGAGAAAGTTGAAAAGAGATAGCAAGGACACATGGAGAGGGAATGGTGTAAAGGATGGAGGGAGTTTTGGAAAAGAGAGACAGGAGGGAGGGTGGTAGGAATGAAAGGGAGATAACAAAGACAGATAAAAGAGCAGGGAGGGTGGCAAGCAGGAAGAATAATAGGGGAAAAAGCAGAGAAGATGGAGCGAAGAGGGTCAGAGAAGGATAGAAAGTTAAAATGATTTACAAGCTTCAACACGGGTCAACGCAGGGACACAGTCTGGAATAAGACATGCTATCTGGAAGGTAACTCATCTCCACACTGACCACAACACTGACAGATCGGTGCAAAGAAAACTCTTCTTTTCTCTTGCAGAAGCAGCTTTAGATATTGTGTCAGTGATATGATCGGAGACATACAAGTTACATTGCCTCAATAAATGTGTGTAGTGAACAGTAACTATGGTGATACGTTGGTAAATAGGCAATAAAGGCAGAGAGACAGAGAAAGGAAGACGCTGTAAGCTAAAGCAGAGACAGAGACTTCACTTTGCACAGCCAAGAAAACTTTATCAAGTTATTTAAATGTTGGAAAACACAATCCAGGTACTGCTTTAGGCCCTAGTGACTTAAAACAAGAACTGCTCTTATCATTTTAGGCAATTTGTGAACTACACAGCTGTCCCATTAAAGGCTGGGTGTTGTTTTTTTGCACAAAGTACTAAATTACTAAATGACTTTTCAGGCACTACTTGTGGTTTTCACTATTCACACACTCGCATTACATTCAGGAACATTTCAGTCTTGTGCCTTTTCATACCTGCCATGGCAATGCTGAAATCTATGGGGCAAGGGTCAGTCCAGCAGATGGCGGTAATGCAACACTCATGCAGTACATTCACATGACATTAGAGAAAATTGATTTATTGTGTTAGTCTGACTGAAAGCAGACTTTTAAAATTCATGTAGACAGGTTAGTCTGAGTGAAATCGTACTAAAGTGAATTTCTTTAAGTTGTACTAACACACCCAGATAATGTGATTGGGAGTCAAATTCCTCCTGCATGTATACACTCAATCAGACCCAAACTGGCCGAGGCACTCTGAGCATGCTCCACAGTTTCCGCCCCGGGCTTTGACCCAGAAGTCCAATAGCATTAAATGTGTAAGAGAAGAAGAAGCTGGTAACAACATGGAGAAATCTACATCCAGAGCCGTGACTTTTTACGTAACAGGTTGACCGGAAATAGGTTCAATACTGACAAATATTGAGCCTATCATAGTGGAGACGGACATACTTGGGTCAATAAATGGCTTCCCCTCCCGTGCTTGTATACTGGGACAAGGACAGTAGTCCAATTAAAAGGCCTAGTCAAGCTGTAAGCGTACCTCAACTTGATGGATGCCGATAGCCAAAAAACTCAACAGAAGATGTCTCTTATTATTTTCAGGATAATGGCAGGCGAGGAGCTGTTTTTGTCCATTGCCAATGTTTTTGCAACATATATATATATTCAACAAGTTTGCGAGACGAGTCATTTTTTCATTCTTAAAGCCCCTACAAGGAACTTTCATTTTGCGTTGATTTTGGCGACCCTGTGGACAAAAGCAGTAGTGTTTTGCTGGAATGAAGCCTACATTTCCCATGAGCTCTAGCGCGTATTGTTGTAAAGATGCTTATCTGGCTCGCGCATGTGTTTGTTTTGGGGATGAATGAAACAACAAGACGGGAAAACTTTGCCCCCGCTCCTATCGGGGATCCCAGCTCACCTCTGCCATGCCCCAGCTCCACCTCTCCGGCGTAAGCGCCACCGCCGCCGGGGCAAACGCAGCGGTCGGCTGGTAAAGCTGAAGGCCTGTTTGGCGAGCACTTCCATGGCTTCTTGGACTGAGTATGGAGCGCTGCCTCGCCTCTTTATTTCTCGGCACTCGCTGGACCCTGTAGATGCCTGGCTGGTACCTGTCGTCAGTCCGGATGAGGTGTTCCAGCCCTGCGGCCCCTGCTCTCCTCGGGTGAATCTGCGCAACCTGCGGCCTCTGTGTGTGGCTCCCCGGACAGCTAACGCCGTGGACGCGCTGGCTCCTGCCAGGATTGGGCTGGTAAATGCTAGATCGATAGCGAACAAAACGTTTATCCTGAAGGATTTCCTGACTTCCCGAGGATTGGATTTTCTCTGCGTGACTGAGACGTGGCTGACTGTTGGTGAGTCCAGTGCTTTCACAGAACTTTTACCCGATGATTGCTGCTATTTTAACTCCCCGCGGATGTTGGGTCGAGGAGGAGGAATAGCGACTATTTATAAGAGTCACTATAAATGTAAGCAGCTAGGTAAGATGACGTGTGCTGTTTGAGTGCCGTAAATCGTTTCGTCCTGGAAGCGACCTGGGGCGGACCCGGAGACAGTTTCCTAAAGGTATGGATATACACTATATAGAAATAGCTTATCTTCACACCGATGGTCTCATTTGCTGTTGTAGGTCACGCACAGACATCAGCAGAAACAAGAGACTTTTCCATATCCAGTTAAAAGTTCCTTGTAGCGGCTTTAAACAAGTCGCAGATTCATCATTAGTGGAGTCTCATGATAGGTTTGCTTGCTTCACATGAACGCATCTTCCGTCAACCCTCAACATCCTTGTCCCTGCAATGTTACTGTTTTCATTCACAACAGAGCTGTACCAGCATTTTCCCTGAACTGTTACTCAGTCTTGAGGTGGGAAACTGGCGGTTCAGATTTCCCTGAATATCGATCACTACTCTCATTCACACAAGACCCCATGCAAGAAGTGTTCCTGAACCAATCAGGGATAGACTGCATATGTAAAAGGGCCTTAAAGGGATAGTTTGAATCTTTTGAAGTGACGTCGTATGAAGTACTTATCCATAGTCAGTATTTACATAAAGTAGATGGCGGATGGCACGGCCCAAGTTTAGAGAAGCAGGCTGTGGTGCTGCCACAGAAGCCAAGCAATGTACTGCTGTGGATGGAGGCAGCAGCAAAACCTATTTTAACCACCTTGAGTGTACACTATACAGAGAATGTTCTCACCACTTTACCTTGCTGCAAACAGCTCTTTTCAACACAAAAGCCGTTACTACTCGAAAGGCATGATCGATAAACTACAGAGATTCAATATCCAGCTCTAGAGCCGATCAGTTGAAACAATAACTGATAAACTGCTGCAGCCATAAGCACGACCCACTCCTCCAGTCTACAGCCTACAGTCTCGATGAGTCATCTTATAGGTAGATGCTGTAATTGAATATGTGTATACATTTTTAAAAAGCCACAATGCTTGTAATGTCTTAACAGCACTTATTAGAAACATAATGGCACTTTCAGACGTACATATTACAACATATTTACACTGTTAGGCCTATAAATCAATGGCAGCCTCATCCCAACTGGTCACATTTAAAACATAGATTGGATGCAAAGAGCACTGGGCTGTATTGATCCGACTTCCCTGTTACCACAAAGGCACAATGACCAAACACAAAATGCTAATTAGGGCCTACACTACCTACTGCCTCAGAAGAAGCAATTTAGACTTTGACTAAATGACCCTGTATCTGTCCCTCTCCTGCACATGTCAATAGTGGAGATGATTGATGACAGAGTGGGGCGGCCAGTGGGGAAATCAAACATAAGGGCTTGTTCCTGTGCATTGAATTATTGATCTGCAGTAGTGCAAGCTCCGATCTTAATTTTCCTCTCCTTCTGGTTATTTTTTCCTTCCTCTGCGGGTGAAATGCTGTGCACATTCCCAAAGACAACCTCGTTCATTAAATGCAAACTAAATAAGCATGTGTGTGTACACCTGCCTGCAGCCCGTCACACAAACAAGCACCTTGTTTTGTCTTTCTCAAGTGAAGGTACTGGCAGCATGGATGAGGATGGTGGAAGGGAGGGTAAGGGGGAGGAAAATCTAAAATATCTATGTAAACGTGTTCTCCACACTGTTTGTCTAGAGATGGATGAATGAGTGAAGAAGCTGCTTACTGCTCAAACAATAATGGCAAAGCAACAAATCAGATTCATGTATGTTAAACTGTGTCTTGAGGGGAGGTGTGTGTTTTTTTTAAAGCATCACTTTGCTACTTAAAACTTAAATAATCTAAAAAAAAATGAATTGTTTTCCAATGAAGTCTATTTAGTAAAGTAATACAGATTCAGGCCCCGGTAAGAGAGTACAAGGATCCTATTCAGCATGAAATAAGTTTCACCAAAGATGTCAGATTTCCGAATCACACGGAGGTGAAATATGATCATAATTACTCACAGCTATCTGCTAAGTTTGATGGATGTTTTGTGGTGCATATTTGTGGGCTCTAAATAATGAGGGAAGCTGAGGGACAGATGGTGAAATGGGTGGGTGGAGAGGGAGAGAAAAGTGGAGATAAGTTAAAAATTCTGTGAGACAGATAATACTGGTGTGTTTTTATTTCTGTCACCCCCATGCTCGATGTCTCTGTCTCTGCCTGTGTCTCCCAGCCTCTCCCTTTAACACCAGTGCCACTCTTTTCATTAAGACTACGGGAAAAGAAAAGACCAAGATGGTTGTCGAAGGTCGACAGCTACAGAACGTTTCTCTCAACTTCTCTTTTCTTTATTTGTTACACAAATATATCTGTCACTTTTTGTGTATAAAACTGAGTACAACACTATGGCCCTGTTAAGACGACAACAGTTTCTCTAAAAATGGAAAAGTCTGTTCTTTGCGTTTTAAAAAACTTCCGCGTTTATATGACGACGTTATTGAAATGATCCCCGTTCACACAGAGCCACAAAATCTACTGGAAACACTGTAGTATGCACGCCAGGCCAATGGGTGGCAGTGTAAATTTGCAAAGCAACACCACAGCATGACGCCACGCCCCTACGCTGAAGCGCCTTCTTCTACAACGCTGTGATTACAAACCAAAACAAAGAAGACACACTGGCGAAAGCATGCACAGATAACTTTGTCTGGACGGACGACGTGGTGGCATTGCTACAGTAGATCTACACTTTGCTGGAAAAGCGTTGATAAATTCAACAGGATGAGCAGCACAACCAGAGTTTGGGATTGCTCTTGTGATGGATGACTTTCTCGCGCATGCCTAGTGACTGGAACTGTAATGCGCATGTGCGAAAAGTCTCCGTTTTCAGAGGAACTGCATATTGCAAGTTTACATGACAACGGAGATGCTGCCGTTTCCAAAAAATTGCACTCTGGAACCCGTTTTCAAAACGTTGCATTTCCAGGCACCCAAAATGCCGCTGTTGTGTAAACGATCGGCCAAAACGCAACTCAAGTTTACCGTTTTCAGTTGAAATCATTGTCGTATAAACGGGACCTATAAATGCCTTTCAGGAGAGACTCTCTGGAAATAAACAATTGTTGCGTCTTGTCGTTCTCTAAGTGTGGCCATTTAGTACAGTGACTGAATGGAAGCTAAGTTGCGACCTTTAGAACTGCACACTTTTAGTATCAGTCAAAGTCAGAAGTGCAAAAACTCCCTCCAACAACTGCTGACTTTGCGGCCATTGTTGTGTAACAGTGTTTGTTGAGATGTTTGTGTCTGTGTGTGTGTTTTCTTGTCTGCTGGACTGACGCAAGAACAGGGTCCCCCTCTGTGTCACAGCTGTGTTGTGAGGACACTCTTGAATTATTAAAGCATCTAGCAGAGCAGGATTAAGGTCACAAAATCTTTATGAATTATTGATAGAATATAGTCTGAGACCGAAACTGAGAAATAAAGAAGCAGGAGCAATGTTGCACTACTGAAGGATATGTATCGTGTGTGCATGTTTTAGTTCTCACCTGGAGGTGTTTGACGATGTTGACCACCTCTCGGGTGGAGTAGGGGTACGTGATGGTGCCCTGGTCTGCCATGGACCTCAGCTCTCCAAAGGCGGCCACAAGCTTCTCCAGAGTAGCATCAGGAACGTTGGGTCCGTACTGTTTGAGCATGGCCAGCTCCGCGTGGGGCTTTGGATTGTCAACAGCATGGCAGCTAAAAATATCGCCTGTTGAGACAATAACAATTCATCATTTTCTGTAGAGACAGCTGCTCCAATATTTGCTTAATTCTTTGTTGTACTATGCTTTTTTTTGTGAGAAATGTTCTACCTATACCTAAAGCCTGGCACTTTGCTGGGCTCTGCGACAAGGACAAACAGTTTTACTGAGGCAAACCAGGCCCTGGCAATATGATCTAGCTGCAGCAAAACTAGACCTGAAGTTCCGATCTAAACTGCACCATCTACAGTTAACGAAGCAACAGTGGTTTAAATGTGCAGATGTAGACATGCAGCATCTAAAGGCAACAAGTGTTGAAAGCTGCTGTAACTTTGACAGGTCTGGAGAACTTTGAGTAAAACCTGAAAGACCATCAAATTCCAGGTTTTATATTGGAACTGACTTTGTACCCATCTCTTTGGTATCCCTGAGAAGTGTCATCTCCTTTGTGTCTGTAATTGCCTGTTGTCAAATTCACCTCTTACGGAAAAATCGTTGACCCCCCCTCAAACATGTTTTTGGTGCCCGACGTCTGACAAAGTTTTACAAACGCTGACAGCACCTCATCACTCACTTCGAAACAACACAGTGTATCCTGTTGGACTAAAATGTTGTGTACGATTGAAGGTAGATAATTTTGAACTGTCCCCTGGGGGTATGCATGTAACAGTGTGGTTGCATCCATCTAGGACTGTGACCTTGTGGGGTGCAGGAACTGACAGAAAACAGTGGATTGTCCCTTCAAAGTTGGGAGAGAGTTACTGCCCCAAGCGAGGGAGTTCAAGTATCTTGGGGTCTTGCAGTGTCCGCAGTGTTGCGGGCGCTGTGCCGGACTTTGGTGGTGAAGTGGGAGCTGAGCCAGAAGGCAAAATTTTTCGATTTACTGGTCCATCTACGTCCCAACTCTCACCTATGGTCATGAGCTCTGGGTAGTGACCAAAAGAATGAGATCATGGATACAAGCGGTTGAAATGAGTTTCCTCTGTGGGGTGTCTGGGCTCAGCCTTAGAGATAGGGGGAGGAGCTCGGACATCCAGAGGGAGCTCGGAGTAGAGCCGCTGCTCCTTCACGTCGAAAGGGGTCAGTTGAGGTGTTTCGGGCATTCAATCATGATCTGTCTGGGTGCCTCCCATTAGAAGTGTTCTAGGCACGTCCAGCTGGTAGGAGGTCCCAGGGTAGACCCAGAACACGCTGGAGGGATTATGTATCTTATCTCATCTGGCCTGGGAACGCCTCGGGGTCCCCCAGGAGGAGCTAGAAAGTGTTGCTGGGGAGAGAGACATCTAGAGTACTTTACTCAGCCTGCTGCCCCCGCAACCCGGCTCCCAATAAGCAGTTGAAAGTGGATGGATTGATGGTAATATCTGCAATACTGCATCCTTATATGTGCAGACTGGTGAATAAAATTTGGTATGTAAAAAAATCTGGGTTTTTGTGAGTGCAATAGTCATTCTAACTTTAAAATAAATCCTGCTTGCAGCACCCTGGTGGCCTCGGGGTTCAGTTGCTGACAAAACCATGGTTTAAGTCTGCCTGGGGACTTTTGCTGGATGTCATTCTCCATCTTTACCTCATTTTCTACCATCTCTACTGTCTCCTGCACT
Organism: Epinephelus lanceolatus; assembly: GCF_041903045.1. Taxonomy (NCBI): domain Eukaryota; kingdom Metazoa; phylum Chordata; class Actinopteri; order Perciformes; family Serranidae; genus Epinephelus; species Epinephelus lanceolatus. The sequence continues at coordinate 41,397,120 of NC_135747.1, forward strand.
CTACTGCTTCCTTGAGACAGGCCCTTGGTCCTCTACAGATATCTAACATCTGAATTTTGTCATTTGTCGAGTCATGAAAACAGCAGATTATCTTTTTTTTCCTTTGATACAGAGGAACAGAGAACAATTAGATCAGCTCATCTGACCGGAGCCATATCAGTCCCAACTTCCTCTCCTAATGTATCTGAGCTGCTTAATTTAGAGTTTGTTATTACATAAAGGAGAAGATAACTGATCTTTAGCTGCAGATTGTGGTTGCTGAGCATGCATGTGTACCTAGAGCTCCAAAAAAGTCATTTCCCAGGAAGGGAAAACCAGGCCGGTTAGCCAGGACCAGCATCCTGAAGTCTGGGTGCATGACGATGATGTTGGGCCTCCCCTCAGCTTCACGTGGATCTTTGGAGGAGACACAGTCATAGTTAGCACGACATAACAAGCACATCAAAACAAGTCCTTGTACTTCCTGTCTCTGAATCTGTTTCTGACTGGAGCCTCTTTTTAATTCTTAAGTTTTGATTTGATTTGTGTGTCCGAGCTCTAACAGTCCTGATAGCATCGGGAGCTGTAAGTTTGTGTTTATGAAGTCTCAAGGTTGTGTTTACATTCCTGTGGGAGGAAGAGCTTCTCAGGAATGGAGAAGCTGTCAGCAACTACTGCGATTACGTGGGACTACTTGGAAAATATACACATTTACAGTCCAGCAGGATCCAAAATCTACTGGTACCTGTCCATAAAGGCTTTTATCCTAAGCCCCCTTTAGTGGCCTGCATTTGATGTTTTACTCCTGTTTGTCTTCTAGGACATCCAATCCTCAACTCGTCCTTTTAATGGTCCCGCTTCTGTCTGCTCGCTGTATCTGGGACATGTCTAACTGTCAAGGTGTTAAACCCCAAATGTGTGTGTGTGTGTGTGTATTGTGTGTGTACCTGAGATGATTCTACGTCCATCGGCCAGGATCATCTCTCCGCTCTCCACCAGGGTTTTGAGGATGCAGGTGACGTTAGTGGGAGCTTTGTCGGCCTCGTCAATCACTAATATGTTACCGTGTTTCACTGCCTTCACCTGTGCACACACACACACATACACACACACAAAACCATCTGTGTAAAAAAGAGGAAAGAACATGCAGATTTCACGACGGTTACAGCTGTGGTGACAGATGTGACTTCTTTGGTGATCTGTCTCATCATCTGACTGTCAGACTTCTTTGTAATGAAGCCATCTTCCCACACCTCAGCGAGTCAATGGGTGAGTCGGTTATTTAGACCAACAAAAAAGATGGCAATAACTGTGTAAATAAATTCAGGTTCTATCAAACGAGAGTTTCCCTTTAAAGGCCCTTTAAAGGGGAAGGGGTTAAATAATGCTCCAAAGTTAGGTTTAATTTCGACAAGTCAAAAACTGACATGGCCATTTTCACAGGGGTCCCTTGACCTCTCCTCTCAAAATATGTCAAAGACAGTGGGCACCATGGGTACCCACAAGTCTCCCCTTTAAAGACGTGCCCACTTTATGCCAGTGCGACATAGTTTCGATGTCTCGTAACCGGGGTTACACAAGTAAGATTTTTTCATGCAATGTGTATTTCGCCTATTGTGTTTGAATATTTCTGCTTACTTGGGTCCCTAACTAGTCTTGGAATTACAAAAATTTGTTATACCTGGAAAGCTGGGACTGTTAAGGAATCAATGAGCCCATTTTAATCATGTGTGATGATGTTTGCCCCCTTAGCAGCCATTTTATTGTAATGAAACAATTTTTTTTTAAATTTGACATTGCTGTATAAAATTACCTATTTTGACCTTTAGGATAATCACAGCCTCATGAAACTTTGCAGCCACCAACTAGAAACCTCACATATTCAGAGGATGGATAAATGTCAGAGGTATATCAATAATAAGGGGGTTTCTTAGCAGTTTCCAGAACAGAGGTCCTCCCATCCAATCGCCAAGAAATGCAATTTTAACAGAAATCTCCAAATGGTAAAAGTTTTTAAACAAAATCACAGCATGGATTTTTCTATGGTCTTCCTCCACATCTTGGTTTCTTAGGAGGGATTTTTGGACCATTTTTATAAATTCTTGAGTGGTAAAAAATTGCTTAGATTTAGCACCAAATCTGTGTCATAACTGGTACCAACACAAAAATTGTTGCAGTAGCTTACGAGACATAACTGAACATGGGAATGGCCATCATATACTTAAATCATTATGTTCTAATCCCCTATGCAACTTTTAAATCTCTCACAGGCATCTATCCCAAACACAGTGTTTACTACTAGGGGTGGGGGAAATTTCCGATTCTTAGATGCATCGCGATTCGGACGTGGACGAATCTGAATCGATTCACAAACGTCCAAATTTCGATTATTTAAATCTGTTAATTAGAGTAATACAGAAGGTTCTAAATAATGCGGAACTACGAAGCGCGGTACGTGTCATCTCCGGGACACTTTGGGATGTGCACCTGGAGCAGACACGCCGACGCGCACAGAGGAAAACAAGAGCCACGTTATATGTAAGCTGTGTCGTGCTAAAATAAAATACTTTGGCAACACAACAAACATGAGAAGCCATGTAACTCGATTCCACCTGACGGAGGAGTCAGGGAGACGGCAGGCTGTTGTTGCTGCGGCAACTAGTGGCGCTACCAACCAGAGAACAATCGAGGAAGCAATGAGAAAGCTGCCACCCTCATCGGAAAAGGCGAAGCGAATTACGAAGGCCATCGCGGCATTTATTGCCAAGGATTTGCGTCCTTATTCCGTTGTGGAAAATCAGGGATTTCGAGCACTGCTGCATACACTGGAGCCCAGATACACCATCCCATCCCAACGCTATTTCACCGACACAGCCATCCCGACACTCTACCATCAAACCAAAACAGAAGTCATGGCCTCACTGTTGAAGGCAGGTAGGAACGCGGTTACATGTGATGCGTGGACGTCTGTCGCCACCGAATCATTTGTTACTCAAACTGCGCATTTTATCTTGTGATTTAAGATACCTGTTGTTACCTTTGGTTCCGTACAACGAAGTTGTAACTTTACAGTTTGCAAGCATTTCCATTTATATGTTTAATAAAATATAATGGAAATGAATTCAACTCTTTCTTATTACAAATGCACTGTTTTTAAAAATTGCAAGTGTTGAATGCTTATTCAGTGAGACAAAAAGAAATGTGTGTTGTGAAAAAGTGCATCAATATACATAAATTAAAGATGCATCAATAATCGTTTTATAATCGAATCGTAGCCCCTGAATCGTAATCGTAATCGAATCGTGAGGTGCCCAAAGATTCCCACCCCTATTTACTACATATAACTAGACATATAACTAGAAAAACTTGACACAGTGCTGAGCTGCATCTCAAATTTATCTCCAGGTTCCCACCTTTCAGATGATGTATACCACTTCTGTGTGGTAGTTACTGTTGACCTGCTATCGCCCCCTAAAGATCCCCTGCCTCCCCTAAAGAAAGACGAAAAGGGTCTATGGTAGGGACGGTGAAAGGAGGAGGATTAGTTTGTATCAATGACCCTTGTTAGTTCCTGATCACACCAGAGAGGTGAACACCCTTCCCACTGCAGATATTCTGACATTTCATTGCAGCATTAATAACGGCCTCATTTCATGTAGGTGTTCCAGTTTTTGCTATTAAGCATGTTGGCTCATTGATGTGGCTAACTGGGACATTCAGTGAAATGGAACATTAATATTTTTAGTTGCACTTGTGCTTTTTCTGCGATTACGAGTCAAAATGTCCGCCGTGAGAAAGGTCAGCTGATGTCAGGACTGAAGGAGTGTCAGTAACATGAGAAGGGTGGATACAGTGTGGGAGCTGGGTGGCAGAGACAGACAGATACTGTTAGTATGATGCTCTGAGTGACCAGATCAAATAAACCAGTCTGTTTTCACATGTGCCCGCCATGTCAGATACATGGACTACTGTTTCATTTGACTGCTGTATCATCAAGCCAATGTGCTGCTGTCCCTTGCTCACTGAATGCCACACTGAGCAACAGAGCAGGATGTGTTTGACAACTCTTTTGTCTGCTCCAAAGTAAACTGCTAAATGTTTTCAGTGCTTCCTTATCTGTTGACACGTGTCAACCTTTTCACTTCCACGGCACATGAGACTTGAAATGGGAAGTTATTGTAAAAGAGAGAAAGAGAGGTTATTACCGCCTCATGGTTGTATGCCACCGCTAACCATTCATGTTGTAGTTAAAGTTCACATCCATGTCTGTAAAAACATGGATGCTTTACACACATCAATTCAGTATCTGACCATATGTCTCCCCTTCTGTTCTTGAGGTATGATGTTGAATAATGGCAAGAGAAGTGTTTCTGCAGAACATAATGATGTCATAGTGGAGGTAACCTTTGACCTTTAGGATATAAAACGCTGTCACTTCCTCAGTTTATCCTGTTAGATATTTGTGAGAAATTTTGTCATAATCAGTGTATGAATTTGTTTTTTGAGGTCACAGGGACCTTAATCTTTGACCTTCGACCACCAAACCCTAATCCGTTCAGCGTTGCGTCCAGGTGGACGTTTGTGCCAAATTTAAAGACATTCCCTTTAGGTGTTCTTAAGGTATCGTGTTCACGAGAATGAGGCAGACGAGATCACAACAATCTTGATCTTTGAGTTTTGACCACCAAAATATAATCAGTTCATCATTGGGTCCAGGTGGATGTTTGAGCCAAATTTAAAGACATTCCCTTGATATATTATTTAAAATGTTGCTTTCACGAGAATGGGACAGGGGGACGTATGTATGGACAACCTGAAAAGGGATTTTTATGCATAAAAATGCTGAGGAACACTGCTTTCAAAAATTAAAAAGCCTTTAATAAATTGGCTGAGCATCTACACGTTTCTTCTCTCAGTCTTCATCAGGGCCAAGTCAAACCTGTCTTCTTCTTCTTCTTTTTTTGTACTTTACCATGTAATTACATCACAACTTTATGAGGCCATAATGTCAGTGTGTTGTCTCTTGGCAGCAAGAGGTTCCACTGCCAGTTAAATACCCGCAGGACCAGCACTGGTGACTGATAAGAAAACTAGTTTCTAGATTTTATCCTTTTTACAGGGCTGTGCAACCCTGGCTGGTGTCAGCACTCTGTCTGTGCACAGATTTAAAATAATTACCAAGAGACATAATCCTGTAAACAAATGAAGTGTGCGTCTGTGTGTTACTAACTGACCAGAGGGGAGTCCTCGTACATGATGATGCCGTCCCGGACTGAGGGCTGCAGGGTCAGAGTCTGGACGGTTGTATCTCTGAAACAGAAGAAAACAGAGTTAACACTGTAGATAAAATCGAATTTATCTTTTGCTTTCGTGTAGATCATGTTCAGGGGGCCAGTAATGACACTGACCTCCAGGGGTGGTTTCAGTGCACTGATCTCACATGTTTACAGAGCATCTGCGTGTTTCTGTGCAGCGTTTCTTTACCTGAACACCATTTCATCACCAAAGATGCAGGCCAGTGAAAAAGGGCGGCAGTAACACTGTGTTTGAGTTCAACAGGTCAGCAACACAAACATAAGCACCTCCCCAATAACTTCGATTCCCTCATGGTGCCCAAAATTATCGCTCCCTCTTTCTCTGAACATCTTTCTCTTCAACCCACCTAGTAGCCCTCCCTCCAGCGCCCCTCTGTCTCCTCGATATCTCTCAGTGTGACCCAGGAGCTGTCCTAGTTTCCTTCCTGGCCGGCTGCATCTCTCTTGCTTTTCTGAGCCACATCTCTGTAGGCTTTCAGTCACGGGCTCCCAAAAGCCACATGCACAGATCTTCCTGCCTCTGCCCTGGTCTAATATTAGCTGCTGCTACAGTAGCTAACCAGGCCACATCCGAGCCCAGCTCCACTTCGACTTTCACAAGACTTTGACAAACTAAACACACGCACGCAGACTGAGAGGAGAAATTAGCTTGGCTCTGCATATGAATGTGCAGCTGATGCTTGACTGTAGCTTTAATCTCATTACCCGCTACAATGAGATTTATCTGATACTTCAGTTCCTCAGGTTTGAGGACTCTTTTATTGGCATCCTGTTTGGTGCCTTTCTCCCATCAGCGAGTCACTGACACGTAAAACACTGCCTTCTTATTAGTGCCGAGATCAATACGAGGCCCATTGCTGCCTCTGATTGATCGTAGCTACATTCAGCAGCAGGGCTGATTTGACACACACAACACACTGATCTGTGGGAGAGAAACTCTGACCTAATTTTCCGGAGGTGTGATTGTGTGAGTATTTATAGAAGCTGAGAAGCAGAGGACTTCTTCAAATGGTTCTTCTTTAAAATGAGCGTGTGAAGTCCTTGTTCTGGTGAAGGATGGCCTAATTTACTGAGGACCAAAATAGTTTTTGACACCCTTTGATGAGAAGGCCAAGGCTGGCAGGGTAGTAAGAGAAAACGCTGGCTGCTCACATCTCCCTTAAATAGTGCTGTGGCTGTGTTCCTCCTCTCGGAAAACTACAAGTACTTAAAAGAAACATATGTGATGATTACTCCTGAAGCGCATCATCATTTGCCAACCACAGTACAGACAGTTGGACTGTTTCAGAAACTGATATCGTCTAGTTTGGGAACTTTTAATGCACGACAATAATAAAACAGCCCTCGATAATTAATTGATAATGTATTTGTGAGCTATTCTGCTGACTAAGACATGGAAAACTCTAAACATGAATACAGATTCAAATGAGCTGTCTGAATGAAACTGAACTGAAAAGAACCTATTGTGCTTTTTAAGAAGAAGATATTCAAAGACAGTTTGTGACTGTGACCCAGAATAGAAAAAGTCGGACAAAAGAGAGGCTGCCTGGAGAAGCTCAAAACACTGAAACGGGATTATAGAAGAGAATAAAAACCACATTGACTGATGATTCTTCCTAAATCTCTTAAAAAAATAACCGTACATTTATGTGTGAACATGTACAAAGCCCTGTTAGCCAGGTCAGAGCCAGCACTGTTTTGGTGATGTCTGCCTCTGCACAATGTATCGCCTCATCGGTGACGCCTTGAGACAACGGTGCACACACACTGACATCACAAGCCGAAAACTCTGAGCCTGTTTGTAGCTGGTAGGTCTCGGGTGATCTGATCACAAGTGAACAGCACTAAATATAAGTGTAAACGATCACTGAGACATATTCTGATCTGATCACTAAAACTACTTGCCGAGGTGGTCTTGGACAAATTTGACCTGAGCCTGCAATAACAGCTATGGGCTTCGAAGTCAGTTTGACATAGTGGCCAACATGGAAGTACAACTGGGTCCATCACATGATGCCATGTTGCCCAAGAAGACTTTTTCCCATAGACTTTGATCGTGAAAGAGTCATCTGTAAATTAGTGGACACATTTTTCTTAGCATCAAAACCCCCGTAAAATGACTGGTTTCACTATTGGGATTTGATCCAATTGGTCCGATAACACTTTTAAGTCCAGGAGACCCGCACAATTAAATTATTTTTAATCTCATTCACGTTGGCGGAGGGCTAAACTGGAAGTAGCCACTTGGCCGGTGGAAGTTAGCCACTCAGCTGCCATAAGTCTCAAGTGCACTTGATCTATGGGCTCAACAATGCTGAAGATCTGGGTATCTTCATACTGTGGATATTGAGCTTTTTTTCTCTTCACACATCCATGATTTGACCGCACATCATTTGTAGCATCAACACTAATGTGTCCTGATGCTTTCTCAACAAGAACATAACAGGAAATACGTCATCTATGCAGGATGTGGCAGTTGTTTTGGCGACAGTGTGCCAACAGTTTATAACTTGCCCATTTTATGACGACTTGGATGATGTAATGCTTGACAAACTGCTGTTTTGCACTGTGGATTCTGCTGAAAGGGAGATCCCCAGCTATACAGACACAGCTGCTTACGTGACTAGTGATTAGCTAGTGAGTGTGGACGTAATAACTGTATGCAGGGCCCCTTGACCTTTTGGCAGAATTTATATAGGCAGTAACGAAATCTAAACAGTGGTCAGCTGGAGACGCATATGGGGCCGTACACGTGCCGCAGTTTTGCACCCTTAAAATGACTGATTTAATGTAGACGAGCAGCACGCCAGGGCAATGCCGTCAGAGTGCCTATTTTTCAGCAGAACCCTGAGATTAACTTGGTTCAAATTTTGGTACACAGCAGTGCACGCCGCATGCATGTCATGTGACGAGGACCAACCAATCAGAGCCGACAGGTATCTTTTCCTTCTTCCATAAATATCAGTGTGTGATAAATATTGATCATTTTGGTGCAGAGCTGCCAGAGCTTTACATCTGTCCCACAGACAACAGGCCTACACACAAACAGCACCTGGAAGAAGATCAGCTCTGCACTCAGGACTTCAGGTAAATAGGCTATGATACGGTGCTTGTTAAGGTCGCTTAGCAACCTCAGAAACAACCTGCCGTCGCGCTCTTGAAAGCTGGCACAGAAAAGGCACAAGAGTAGCGCCCAGCGCCTGACCTCGCGGTTTCCAGGTGGTTATAGACACAGCATCTTCACCTTGGAAGGAGCTTCACAAAAGTGTTTTCAAAGCAGTGTGTGTGGATGAAAGGCCAATGCCATGTAAATTTAAAAAAAAACTTGTACTTGTGGATTGGGCCACAGTTTAGAGTTTGGGTAGAATACTTGCGTACACTCTTAATTCAACATGATGACTGTCCTCACCTGTGCAGCTGCAGGTATTCTCTGGGCCTGTTCAGAAGGTGCAGAAATCGGTCCACTATTTTATTCTTACCCACGCCCTGCAGAAGGAAACAAACATTCAGTAACCAACACAGCTTAATGACATTAATCTTAATACAGCGACTGTGTTTCAGTGACAGAGGCTGTAAAGAGAGATAAAGAGATGTCAGTTCCATGTGTAGGGAGGCAGTGTTGAGAGTGTGTCCCTTATTTTTGATGGTGTTATGTTCTGACAGGGAGCTGCTCTCCGGGACTCCCACCGGCTTCCCACAGAGCCTGGCTCTCCTGGATGGCTGCTGAGTCCCTCTGCCAGTCTGTCACACGTCCAGTAAGCCACCCTGACAGCTCCTAATGTCTCAGCTTCGCCCATGCGTGGTCATGCACTCAGATTTGCAAATAGCTTCTTTCACCCAGTCCCTCTCTCATTGCACACACACTCTTAAACATGAACACAGAAACACACACAGACAACCTCCCATGGGCTGCCTGTACAACCATGTCCACTTTCACTCCCTCCTCCTCCTCCTCTTCTCTTCTTTAACCCTGCCCATTAGGGCCTGACTGGGGGCACAGTGTCCTTGGGGAAGTATTACATGCATCCTGATGCTCCCAGTGATTGTGAGCGGGTGGGTGTGAAGGGTGACATCAGGGTGCAGGGAGCTTGTTTCATAACTCTTCCTTCCACGCTCATACAGCGCTGACATGCGTGGCCTACTTTACTGAGACCCACTAATAGAGCTACACCCCCCGCAAGCACGAGTCTAAGCTCGGTTTATGTTGGAGCAAAGTGGGATCATGACAGTGATCATAATTGGACCTCTATGGATAAAGGCTCTTGAGGCCCAGTCTCAACATCACTCTTTTCTGGGTGCAGGAGACTTTTAAAAGAGCAGTTCACCCCCAAACCAGAAATATATTTTTTCTCTTACCTGTAGTGGTATTCTTTAATTAAGTTTTGGTGTGAGCTGCAGAGTGTTGGGGATATTAACTGTAGAGATGTCTGCCTTCTCTCCAATATACTGGAACTAGATGGCACTCGACTTGTGATGCTCAAAGTGCAAAAAATAAAAACATTCATAAAACTCAACAGCAATGTCTCTTTCCAGACATCATGACCTGGTTACTTAAGATAATCCACAGACCTTGTTGTGAGCAGTTTCATATAGGAACTATTTTCTTTCTACTGAACTACATGGAAAATGAGGGGGGCACAGTGGTGCGGTGGTTAGCATTGTCATCTCACAGCAAGGGGGTTCCTGGTTCGAACTTGGGGTAGAAGGTTCAAACCCAGGGTGGGAGAGCCCTTGAGTGTGGAGTTTGCGTGTTCTCCCCATGTCAGTTTTCTCTGGACTCCCACAGTCCAAAGACATGCAGGTTAATTGGTGACTCTAAATTGTCCGTAGGTGTGAATGTGAGTGTGAATGGTTGTCTGTCTCTATGTGTCAGCCCTGTGATAGTCTGGTGACCTGTCCAGGGTGAACCTGCCTCTCACCCAGTGTCAGCTGGGATCCAACACACCTGACTCCCAACAGGATAAGCAGTTACAGAAATGAAAGAATGAACGACACTAGCCTAACAAATCACCGCGCAGAAGGAAGCGTACATCTACCGCTCATCAAGGCACACCCCCATTCGTAAAGCACTCCGTTCATTCACTTTCTTTTAAAAAGCAATGACACTGAGATCCAATATGGTGCAACGCTGCAGGGAAGTGGTGAGACCTTCCTGTCAGAGAAGAGAGTTGGCTGGTTGCCGTTGGTTTTCTTTGTTTTCTCCTTTATAGTCTGTGTGTACATAAATCCATTGCTCTCTTGATGAAATCACCAGGTAATCAATTCCTGGGAGTTCTTCCGATTACGATAGTGTGTTCTGGGTAAGGCAACCCACAACTGACTTGACGGAAAATGCAGACTGGACTTGACAGTATTCACATGACTCACAGGTGTTACAGTGTGGTAAAATCCGTTATTCTTACAAGTGAATGGGGCTGAACTTAGATAAAAATTACTTTGTTTTGGGGATTTATTGAAGTGGAAAGTGGGTTTTGCTGTTTTTTTGGGAGGGCCAGTTTCTCTGTCTCTGTTTTTTCCTTCACTTGACCTACAAACACACTCACTCTATTGAACTGAGATCTATCTGTTCAATTGTTTTATAGTTTTTTGGCCTATGCTTTTGAGTATGTGTTCTTGAGGGTTCAAGATATGAATATTGTGATTTATGATGCTCTATGTTTCAATCCTGTGTGGTGTGAAAATATCATTCAGTACTGACCGAAATGGCATCTCATGCAACCAGTCATACCGTCACAAGCTCACCTAGAACCACTGAGCTAATAGACTCACAAGTCAGTCTTTAGACGCTTTGCTTAACTAAAGACTGATGTCTTTCTCCCTGATTTTGTGTTTAGATGGGCGGATACAATTTCAGAGTTTAAAAAAACTCCCTACGTTGCAGAGCCAATAGTAAATCCACAGGGTGGTCCTTTGGTGGCTCGCTGAACTCTTGTGCTCGTAAACATAGTCCCACTGTGTTAAAAGTTTTAAACAAAGTCGCTGTAAGGACTGAGCACAAGTTTGATAAAACGGAATTAAATCTCTTGGCATCCATTTTCAAGCTCTCTGTGTGTTTGTTTCCTTGCGGATGAGAAAAGGGGGAGCGCACATTTCCGAGAAGGCGTGTCCTTTTCAAAAATGCAAGAGGCGTTGCTTTGTTGCCAGCCGCTTTCTCCGGTGTGTTAAACACACTTTAGAAAGGAGTGTCCCCAGACTATCAGAAGGCGGAGATCTCTGATTTTCTGGTGGTGAGACTACTGAGCTAACTAACGTTACAGCTCAACCAAGAGGGATGTGATTAATATTTACATTTCGCAGCATCACAAGCCTTTGCACACTTCTTTCTGCATGGTGATACAGTTGGCGGGTGATGTGTGGCAGACAGAAAATAGTTTCTACATGAAACTGCTCACAACAAGTAGATTATCTTGAGTAACCGGGTCAAGATTTATGGAAAGAGAAATTGCTGTTGAGTTTTTCAAAAGTGTTTTTTGGGGGGGGGGGTTTGGCACTTTGAGCACCACAAGCTGAGTGCCGTCTAGTTCCATTATATTGGAGAGAAGTCAGACACCTCTACAGCTAATATCTCCAACACTTGGCACCTCACACCAAAACTGTCTAGACTGATAAATAGCACTACAGGTAAGAGGAAAAATATGTGTTTTTGATTTGGGGGTGAACTGTGTCTTTCAGCACAGCAGGGAGTTGTACTATAAATGATGTCACTCACCTGGTTTCCGACCAAGAGGAGGTGCTCTCCTAATAGAAAGTCTTTCAACATGTCTTCCATCACCCTCATGTGCTGCAGAGAGTTTTAAACAGACAATCAAATCAGAAATTAGTTTTATGGACTCACACATGTGTCAGGCAATGTGGTGAACTGCATTTCACATATAATGAAAAAGTATTGTCGTTCCTGTAAAACCATGTGTTTGTGCAAAAATGTGGAGGTCTGTTTTCCCCTCCCCTCCTCCCCCTTTGCTTTTTACAACTGCGCCTCTACTGTGAAGACAGAAAAGAGGTCATTGAAAAAGTAGGGCATCTTCATCCCATCTCACCCTCTTCCAATCTTATTTCAGTCTCCAACACAAGCAGGCAGAAGAAAAAAGGGCAGAATGAGGACAGAGAGAAAGAGAGTGGGAAAGAGAAATCTGGGTCACATGACGCGGTCAGTATTGCCAGAGGATGTCAGAGTGTCATTCCCTTAGCTGGTTCATCCCTGGAGTCTGGCCAGCAACACATGAGACATCAACATCATTGTAAACAGAATATAGAAGTGACTCACCTGCTAACATCTGACATCTACCTGACTAAGGCTATGTCGCTATATGCAAATCTAATGTGGGCAAAAGTCTTTTCAACGCCACAAAAATCCAAACCTGCTGTTATTTGAATTTATGAGCTGAGCTAAATGATAATACTTTGACATATGTCTTTACAGGCTGCAACTAATCATGGGGCATGAAGCTCGTCACGGTCACGTGGGATTGATGTTAAAGGGATGGTTCAGATTTTTTGAAGTGGTGTTGCATGAGGTGCTTCTCCTTAATCAGTGTGTTACCTACAGCAGATGGCGGTTGCCACCCCTGCAGTATGGAGAAGCAGGCACAAATACTGACCATTACCTAAATTCTCTTCCAAGCCAGACTCCATTGGCAAAAACAGTAATTTAACCTCGCAGAGCGTGAGAGCTGCTGGTCTACCGCTGCCTCTATCAGTCAGTTTGTTTATGTTAATGATTGACTTTGGTGTAGGGCTGTGCCGAATACCTGAAACATGGATTGAGGGTGGGGTTAAATGAGAGAAGAGGACATTAGTTGAGGCACCTAAAATAATGTGACAATCAGCCACTTTGACAGCATGCAGGTTGCACGTTAGCCACATTAGCTAGAAAAAACAGAACTCTAAGCAAGATGCTTTAGATTCAGTAGATTTGTGACATGCCAGTTTCCATTGGCATATCTGCACAAAATCTGAAAACAATCCAGATGCCTGATATTTTTTTTTTGCCCTTTATTGGATAGGACAGTGATAGCATGAAGAAGGAGAAAGAGAGGGGATGACATGCAGCAGAGGGCTGCAAGTAGGAGTCGAACCCTTGGCCACAGCGGCAAGCATGTGGCCTTTGTACATAGGGAGCCTGCTCTACTAGGGGAGCTACTCTGTGCCCCAATGCTTCATGTTTTTATGTTAAAACTGTCCTAGGTTCAGCAGTGCAGGACAGCTTGTGACAGACGTAAGATGAGGGCAAGTCAAAGTCACAAAACTATCACTATTTTCAAATGACCTTGTCTGAGAATAACTAAAAACAATTCAGTTAGACAGCTCACGTTTTAAATGTTTATTTCAACAGAAAAACATATCTAGAATTTGGCGTCTAGACTCCGGCCTCATTGCTCACTGCAGATATGTTTACATGAGATATTGGGGAGTGATGATTTAATATTTCCCCCCTCAGCAGGTGCCTGCAGGTGGATGCTGGTGGAGGTGGGGCTGACAGAGCGAGCAGCAGTAATGATGCAGGGCAGCAGCAGCAGCAGACAAGGCAATGGGAGAGCTGGGAAGATTTTTCTAGCTTAAAAAGACCGCCAAATTGGGAGGGAGTGTTTGTGTATGAATCAGTGCAGCTCGAGTTGACTGACAATGAACAAAGCTTCGAAGCTTTAGGGTCCGCCCTTCTTTGGTGAATCCTAACTAACCCTTTAAAACAGCAAAGTCACACAATTAAAAAATAAACCAGCTGATAGAGGCAGAGGTAGACCTGCAGCTCCTGTGTTATGTGAGGTATAATTACTGTTTTAGTCTAAGGAGTCTGGGGGCTTTGAAGAAGAGAGCAAAGATGGATATAATGGCTTCAGTTTCCCACTGGAAAGTGCTGTCTGACGGCAAGGTAAAGCGGTTAAAATATACTAAATATGGCGTACACTTAAACTGATAGGGATTTTTTTTAGGTAGCTAAAATATATGTTGCTGCTGCCCTCATCTATCACAGCACATTGCTTTGCTTCTGTGGTAGTACTCCAGCCTGCTTTTCTAAACTGATGGTGTGCAGACTGACATCTACACTATGTGATACACTAACTATGGAAAAGTACCTTATACAACCCCACTTAAAAAAAAATCCAAACAATCCCTTTAAAACAAGAGATCAATAAATATAAATACTGACACTAAAATTTTGTATTTAGAGGCTCAGTAACTTAATGTGTGTTTAATACTAGAAGTTAAAGTTGCATTCACAAACATTTAAAGATGGAAGAAGAGCCCATTGCTGAAAACTTCTCTCTGACTTCAGATGATCTCTCCTGTGTGTTTTTCTATAACCACACAGTCTCCGATAGCTGCCAGCGCAGAGGCGAGCGCACTTCAGCATTCAACACGTACTGTGACAAAAGTAGGACTGGGAGGAATGTGGAGAAAAGATTTCACTGAGTGCTTGGAGTTCTGCCCGTTTTCACACCCACAGTATGCACACTTGGACAATCGCTGCATAAGGCGGGGGAGACTCGTATTTTTGGTGTCTGAAAGTTACAAGAACTGGCAAACCCGAACCTTCCCGACTTTTCTCTGCTTCCATCCTGTCTGAGCTGCCTGACTCTGAAAGAACATGACGTCAGTCTCTGTCTGTTTATGGATCTAAGATATGTGCGGTACTGACTTTGCATGACTTTTGCTCTTTGTATAAGGATCTCAACTACAGCCACTCAATGAAATCAAAATTGATGTTTTCCTGCTGCACACTCAGAAATACAGAGCAGAGTTAAAGTCAGATTGCTTTCTAATCCAATAAAATCCATCAATAGCAGCAATCAGAGGTCAGTTACAGTGTACTGGGACAGATTTCACTGCCAGGCCACGGAGGAACAACACAGAGCACAGCCCTGGAAAATATCAGCTAATACCAGAACTAAAAGTAAAATCCTTCATAATGAAATAATGTCACACTGAAACAGGGACAAATAACTAATAACAAGGAAGACAGAGGAGTGAGACTGAAGGGAAGCTGGTGTTTGACCTCTGTTGAACAAACAGTGCTCTGAACATTCTGTGGTGAAGGATACACACAGTGATCTTCCTCAGTCTGAGAGAAATTGTTTCTAATCTAGCTTTTTGCCCTTATGTAATAAAATCTGGGTCATGGCCTGGACATAAATGTCTTTTTCAGCCCACTTCCACACTCACATGGGGATTGGTTCAATGAAGTCTTGCAGATACAGAGTTGGTTTCCGGTTACGGAGTTATCATGGAACATACCATGTGACAGTAAAAATGTGTCTATTTGAGAGCAAATCGGGACTGTATTCTCGCATGATCTTGTGATTCTCGTGTGATCTCGTGAATCAAGCAGCCTTGCAGGAAGTGGAAAGATTGAAGCTGTAAATTCAGAAACCTGAAACACCTGTATTGTGAGTCAGTGTGTTGTTACCTGTGGATTATCGTAGAACAGCACGTCTGGAACCTTCATTTTGTCATTGGGGTTGTACACTGGAGCAGACACACTGCCGATAGTCAACACACCATCCTTCACCGAACCTAGAGAAGTACAGGAGATGGAGACGATGTCTATGTGTGTGTGTCATCATTAAACAGTATCTGCAACAAAAAGTGTGCCAAAATGGATCACACAAAGCTGCAGGAGGCGTGGACACATTGCAGGTCAGAAAAATACTTTTAACTCAGACTTTTCACACACTTACTGGCTGCTTAGATGAAGTCAGGCTCGTCATGTAGCACAAATCGGTGCATAAAAATTAACCAGAATGCAGGAAATGAAGTGCTTGACACTTGCCTCAGAACGCCTATTCATTATGTGTCCCTTCAAACGTTTGAAGAAACCTACAACTTTGTATTTGTGTGATTGATTGTGGTGAGCCTGTCTGGGCCAACTTTTTGTCCCAGTCCACCCCTGGCCTTTGGGATCTTAAACACAGTCTTCTGCTGTTCGTTACTAAGCAGCTCCACTACAACACAGTCACTTCTCCAATCTCATTTGCTGATGAAGAGCACTGTTCCTTACACCCACTTGTGTGACTTGTTTTTGCTTTTTTAACCTCTGATTTTGTGAGTTTAACCCCAATTTATAATAAAGTCTTCTGACGCCTCGTCATCTTCAAATTTTGATACTAAAGGGCTGGATAGTCAGTGCTGGTGGCGCATATCAATATTACTGTCACTTACACATTCTTTAGCACAGGAAGTAACATCTGACACTGACAACCATCTGCTAATTAAACTATATTTGCTCTATGAAATGTATTTAGAAACACTGAGAAGTTGAATCGGTCTTATCTGGATAGATGAGACTTACAGCTGAAGTCCTGAGTGTGTTCTGCAGGATTCGGTGTGTCCTCTATGGAGCAGTTGGAGAGGCTTTTTTCAAGAGAGGCACGGGCCAGGCTGGGCAGGAACCTAACACACACACACACACACACACACACACACACACACACACACACACACAATTATATCACATTAAAAAAGGTTTTATCAAACATGAACAAAGTGCATCACAACCCCGATAAACACAGAGACTGGGAATGTGAGAGTGTGTGTGTGTACCTGGAAAGACAGGCCTTATTGACAGCGTGAGCGATGCTCTCCTCGGGGTACTGAGAGAGACGGCGACAGATCCTCAGCAGCTGTCTGGTGGACAGAGACGAGGCCAGAGACTGTGCCTGGAGACAAACACCATACACAAATAAATGACTTACATCACACACGTAAACAGACTGGTAAGGGCACACACACACACACACACACATGTGCACTTACTGTGGGGTCGTTTGTCTTGCGGAGGCTGTGTGTGAGGTGCAGGAGCTGCTCTGCTGCTTCTTTTGGAACATTAGGAGTCTGAAAAGTGAGAAAAAGAAAGACAGAAGGACTGATGAAGATGATGGTTTTTAGATGAGGATACAGTTGATACACTCAGCTGCTCTGTTGCTGGAATTGTTTAACTGTTGACACAACTTTAAGATGTCGGTGTTAGTGGTGTTTTACAGTGTTCAGGGATACACCAGTTACACCAGCCCAGACACCAGAGGATAATGTTTCCGCAAACCACGTTTGTACATTTGTATGTTTCTTATGTATCATATCATCATTTCTTGAGTAACACCTTGGCTAGATGGCTGCCAAGCTGCAGACCACTGTTCAAGACACACTAGATGAAATTGAATGTTTTTTTTTTTTTAAGTCATCAAGCTGTTTCAAGCAGCTTTTTCAGCTCCAAAAATGGTTGTTTTTTACTGAACTGTTGCTGCGTTTTCTGCCAGGAATGAGTCACTAAAGGCAACTGCTTTTAACTGCGACATCGCTGCGTTTACAGCTAGGACTGTGCCACCAACAGTGGGTAGTTTAAGCCAAAACATGATCTTTTCTCGTCATAACCAAGTTGTTTTTGTGCAAAAACATAACCACAAGCTAGCTACAGAGTTGTTGAAAGGTAAGGAAATGTAAAGTTTCGACACAGCGCCCATATTCATCAAAACAAAAAAAAACTCTAATCTGTAAAATAGAAAGAAGGAAGAAGCGGTCATATTCGGATGGAGAGCACATGTCGTGAGAGAAAAGGGAAATGAAGAGGAGGGAGCTGTCACCAAGCCCAAGTGGGAGCCCAAAGGACAAAAAACTTTAGCAGGGTCATTACAAAGAAACACAGGTGCTGCCACAGCCACAACAACTGTATCTGCTCCATTTTGTTCAGAAAGATCTAAAAGTCTATCCTTAAAGATCATAGTAAGCACAGCATCATCGACACACAAGTTTGGCCGTGGCATCCTTAGTAACCTCCTTCAGGCCCCAACCAAACAACATATCACCAAATGTCTTTGTTGAGTGGTTAAGATGCTAATCATGTAACAGCAGTGTTTCTCTCGCTGTGTTTTCTCTCCAAAAGCCACAACAAATCCACAACGCAGCCTGAAGATGACAGAGGAACCACAGGGACATAAACTTTATGTCTGAGCCAGATTCACTTTTAACAACCCAAACCAAAAAATGCTCCTGAGCAGCTTCACGACATGTAACCACACAACAGGTGAACCAAACCATGCAACACAACATCCCAGTGAATGGCCAAACAAGGTCTGTGCTTCACTTTGTGCGCAAGTGTGTGTGTGTGTGTGTGTGTGTGTGTGTGAAGCTGTGTGTGTGTGTGTGTGTGTGTGTGTGTGTGTGTGTGTGTGAAGCCAACAAGTTGTTTAACATTACACCTTACAGCATCACTGCCAAGCCACAATAATATTGTGACAAACTCCTGTTGCTGAGCTCCACAAAAGTACGATAATCAACTGTCACATCCTTGTTTACCAACTCAGGTTGTGTTGTATTGAGTCCTGGCTCTGGAAGGAGCTCTGGGTATACATATCATTTTTCTTACCCTGTGATGGCCCCTGCACTAATAAACTCTGCACAGAACTGTTGGCAACTCTCCCTTCCCTCTAACTCGTCAATCACACATCAAAGCCAGCGTCCAGGGTAAAGCAGTGATTCATATTTGGAAACTTCATGACAAAACAATTTGTTCAAAAGCGTTAAGGCAAGAAACAGAAGATGATTCAGTTAAAGAAACAGCAGCAAAGCACATAAGAGTTATTGAAGACTTTTTGCTTTAACTTCTTATCATGAAGTAAATATTGATGTTGATGTAACTCTGTCTGCCACCAGGTGCTTTCTCCTGGAAAACTGAAGGCTCCATTTACAGTGTAAAGGAAGTGCATCAATCACTGTGCAATCAAAACAGGAAGAGCATATGGCTTTTTTCTTTCCCTGGTAGCTATCAGCAGCTACCCCAGTTACCAAAGAGTGTATAATAACTCAATTACAGCCATTAATCTTTGATCCATGTCGTTCATACCTGGACTTTTAACCGTATTAACTTTTCTAAGGCGACAGCAAAACGAAGTACGAAATAAAAACCATAAACACAATTAATTAAAACAGAAAAACAAACCAAAAAGGGGGGGGGGCAATGGGACTTTCTTTCAACTTTGGGTAGAAACGCTGCACTCGTGAGGGGCAAATACAGTGAAGACAAACCGTCACATCTTACATGTACAAGTGCTGAAGAACAACAACAACGGACAAGAAATTTGTTAAAGGCTCTCAAAGTCTTCCTAAGCTTGAAAAGTTTTTATCACATACAGCAAACATCTCCTCACGATCCGCTAGCTACATGCCCTCTGAATATGCTGTGAAAAAGTCCGGTCTCTGTAGGCCCAGGTTCCGCAAATGGCAACAAAAACACTTCACTTCTGTTTACGCTCAACAATGTTATCAAACACAACGGAGCTAGCTTGCCTTTTAGCCTCATTGTAGCCTGTAGCTCTAACTGCCTCTCTGGGCACCGTGTTCATGTGTGTTTGCTTGCTTTCGCTGCTCTCGCGCCGGCTGGTTGGTGCAGCCTGGACCAAAATGTTTTTGTTGCCATTTGCGGAGCCTGGGCTGCCCACAGAGACCGGACTTCTTCACAGCATATTCAGAGGACATGTAGCTAGTGGATCATGAGGATATGTTTGCTGTATGTGACAAAAACTTTTCAAGCTTAAGAGGACTGAGAGAGCCTTTAATATACTGTATATATATTAACACTTTGGTGGACAACGTAGCCTACTCACTAACTTACTTATGTGAGAAGCACAAATATCAAGACAAAACTACTAAATTAACAAAATCTGCAAGTTTACAAAATCGGGCAGGCAAAATGCTCTGATTCTGAAATGTTGCCGGCGTGGTATGACACCATGTGGAGCACGGAAGGATGGAGAGCTGCGACAGCGTCTCTCCTGGCTCCCTTATAGCAAAGATAGTGGCAAAGAATTCATCTTGTATCGTGACTAATGTTAGTGGATTCAAACAAATCAGGCATGGAATTAATCTGTAGATACTGTGGTTAAAAATGAGACCAGACTTTTCTATGGATGTCGGTAAACAGTAAGTTTTGTTGTTTTTAGCCTAGCTTATTTGCGGGAATCATGTGGCCCTGTGAGGAGGAGTGAGGAGTCAGTGACAGTATTAAACAGTCAATAAAACTGTTCTTTCAACAAATGAATCTCTGCAACCACAAGAGGTCTTGATCATATAGTCATAAATGTGCACACAAATATCAGGCTGATTGGTCCAGTGGTTTGTGTAACTCCTTCATCTAAATGGACGTGCCAAATCACAGCCAATGGCATGAAATTTGTGTTTGTGTGTGTCTTACCAGTCCCTGTATGAGGTCCATCTCCTCGGCTCTGGCCATGGGGGTGACAGAGTGGTAGAGGAACATAGTGAGCAGCTCTGGGCCCAACCACTGCTGACCTCTGCTGTTGCTGCTGTTGCTGCTGCTTGTACTGGCGCCCACGACAGGGGGCTCCGCCAGGGCCAGCACCCTGAATGATGGATGGATGGGGAAGATCGACCTGAAAACACACACAACGGACAACAGTTACACACTGGTTTCACATCTGTTCAGCCATGTTAAAGTGGATATAGAGTGCAGGTGCACACGGCGTTTGTCACAGATATATGTGTGTGCATTTGTGTGTGTGTGTGTGTGTGTGTGTGTGTGTGTCCCACCCAATCTATGTCAGGGACAAGAGCATGACTTCTGACAGCGGGCTGTGTGATCCTCTGATACAAGAGGACAGCAAAGTCCGCTTCTATCACCCCACAGAGACACCCACAGCAACGGGATATATTTGCTCTAATGTGGGCGGAGGCAGGGCGCTAACCACCGACATCATCATCATCACTAGATGAGCGTGTGGGAAGACATTTCATACATGAAGATATCAGAGGCTGTTATTATTGGGCTTAACCATGCACTTAATTCCACTATCCATCCATACATAATTAAAGTTAGGTTTCACATGCTCACTTTCTCGCTGTGTTGCTCTCTGTGTTCAGTCTTGTCTTGTAGTCAGTTGCACAAATTTAATTTTAACATCAGTAACATTAAACAAAATCTGCAATCTAACACATATCTGACTGGTAAATGGGAATAATTTGCCGCTCTGAAGTCAGACGCTGCAGCATGTGCTTTCTATCTGTTGATATGAGAAACAACTTTAACATCAGAGACACTCAGACATGATGCTTAATGTTTTAATCCACGACTTTAAACTAAATTAGGCTGCATGTGTCTTGATTTATTTGCAGGATGGAGCAGGGAGGTTTTCAACAGAAGCGTGACTTAAAGAAATCCTGACATAAAATCCTGAAAAAATCCTGACATGTTCAAAAATCCTGCGACAGCACAACTGAAAAACTGTGCAGACCTCCAACCCACAAACACACAGATTCACACAACCGGTGAGGAGAAGAGGAGGCAACACATGTGTTCATATACACACACATTCACACATGTACACATCTTCTGTTGCCTAGCAACTTTCCAGTTCTTTCTCATCCATCTCAGACATTCTCATATCTGTGTTTGCTCTGCCAGGAACCCTAAATGTTGGATATTAAGAGGAAAACTGAAACCTGTGCTGTAATGCACAATAAAATCCTGGTGGACACACACACACACACACGCGCGCGCACACACGCACACACACACTCACTTTGTCTGAGCCACAGCAGTGAGGAAGAGGAAGTGGGTTTATTTCAGCCCAGACGCCCCACCACAAACATCCTTCCTGCCAGTTTAGGTGGGTTTTTAAGAGTGCACACACACACACATGCGCACACACACACTTCATGAGTCAAACACAGGGAACAGTTAAGGTCAAGACCAACAACGGTCATTTAGATGCCATAAATCACTGTCAAGCAACAAAACAATGTAAAATGCTGCGTCATAGTTTTATAAACCACTGAACAGTGTTCTGGTAGCTAATAAGGCCTCGAGCTCACGAATCTGTTCCTAAAACTTTCCGTCCTCGACCATATTTCAACGCTCCCCACCACTGCAGACTCAAGCATTCTTTTAACTTTGGGCTATTTTCGGTCTGAACACCTGGTAAGACTCGCTCCCTGACAGGAGGCTCAGGGTAAGTTGGATGATATGAATACAGATCTAGAGGGCAGACTTAAGATTCAACACAAACACGCAGAATGCACCACTATTCTCTTCAGTTATGTGACTGTTTAACAGGGCGTCTATTGAGGACTCTGCCCTGTATATAAGTCAGACATGAGACCTCCAGAAGATGCCAGCATCACTAATCTTAAAATGACGCTCTCTTGCCATCACTTGGGACGGTCACAATAAAAGGTAAAATGATGTCACGAGTTGTTGCCCATGACGTGAATTTTTTGTTTCATTACCGTAATACCAAATTCAGACCAAAGATTTGCAACGAGACAAGTTGCAACCACTTGCAATCCACCGCTCTGCAATGCTCCAAAAACCAGCTGCGGTGTATCATCTCTAGTCAACAACTCTCTGTGCTTCTGATCTGTAACGCTGACAGGAAGTGACCACCATGAGACGGCGTATCATCTCTAGTCAACAACTGTCTGTGCTTCTGATCTGTAACGTTGACAGGAAGTGACCACCATGAGACGGCGTATCATCTCTAGTCAACAACTGTCTGTGCTTCTGATCTGTAACGTTGACAGGAAGAGACCACCATGAGACGGCGTATCATCTCTAGTCAACAACTCTCTGTGCTTCTGATCTGTAATGCTGACAGGAAGTGACCACCATGAGACGGCGTATCATCTCTAGTCAACAACTGTCTGTGCTTCTGATCTGTAACGTTGACAGGAAGTGACCACCATGAGACGGCGTATCATCTCTAGTCAACAACTGTCTGTGCTTCTGATCTGTAACGCTGACAGGAAGTGACCACCATGAGACGGCGTATCATCTCTAGTCAACAACTCTCTGTGCTTCTGATCTGTAACGTTGACAGGAAGTGACCACCATGAGACGGCGTATCATCTCTAGTCAACAACTGTCTGTGCTTCTGATCTGTAACGTTGACAGGAAGTGACCACCATGAGACGGCGTATCATCTCTAGTCAACAACTGTCTGTGCTTCTGATCTGTAACGTTGACAGGAAGTGACCACCATGAGACGGCGTATCATCTCTAGTCAACAACTGTCTGTGCTTCTGATCTGTAACGTTGACAGGAAGTGACCACCATGAGACGGCGTATCATCTCTAGTCAACAACTCTCTGTGCTTCTGATCTGTAACGTTGACAGGAAGTGACCACCATGAGACGGCGTATCATCTCTAGTCAACAACTCTCTGTGCTTCTGATCCGTAACGCTGACAGGAAGTGACCACCATGAGACGGCGTATCATCTCTAGTCAACAACTCTCTGTGCTTCTGATCCGTAACGTTGACAGGAAGTGACCACCATGAGACGGCGTATCATCTCTAGCCAACAACTCTCTGTGCTTCCGTTCTGATTTGCAGCTTTTCAGACTTATTTTGTGGCTGAATATATTTTGTAGCTTCTTAAAATATGAATGAGGATAAAACAGAAACAAAACCAGCATCAGATGGACTGTATTCATAATCAGTAGACCACAATAATACAAATAACCAGTTCCAATTAATCACTCAATGATAATCTGTTTGTGTTGGCGGGGCATAAACACATACAGCGAGCAGGAGCAGCGACCCACTATCCAACACCGGCACACCGTGAGGACGGAAACAGTGTCAGGTGACAACATCAGCCGGCTTGAGTCGAGCTCAGACCGGCCAGTTCCCACTGCTGCAACCTTTCTCTGCAACATTCTAAAATGTTTTCGTCTCGTCGTGAGTCATTGGTCTGAACTGGGCTCAAGACGTCTCCAATGTTGTTTCCGTGAGTTGAGCACTACACCCAACCAGCCTCACAACCACAGACCACATGCAACCACACCATCCCAGGTGAGACTAGTCCACTGATGGACCTGAATGATGACTGTTGGTCGACCAGGAAAATTCTTAGTAGGGGGCAGTCCTAGTTTTCACAAATTCTGCCAAGGGTATGTAAATCTATATTGCAACTGTATCTATTAAGTGCATAAAAAGTCTTAGATCCTTTCCTTAAATATTTTTGTTCAGTCTAGCTTTCTATCTGGAATACTATGTTCGTCTTTACTCTCTGCCTCTCTTCATTTGTCTGTACGCCTCTCTGAGTCTTTCTTCCTGTTATGGCGCTAATGCTGAATGTAGTTATTGTTGTCTTTGGAAAGCCAGTGACCACAGTGTCGTCTTTCCATGTTTGACGCAAATACAGATTCAGAACTGCTCCAAAAATGCTCCTGACCTTTCTCACACATAACCAGTTAAACCGCTGACCCGCGTGTGTGTGAGTGTGTGTGTACCTCTCTTGCAGTTGCTGGTCAGTGAACTGCAGTTGTTCTTTCAGTGTCTGGTATCTGTCCCACCTCAGCAGCCTGGTCCCGTCATACAGATCCAGCTCCCTGTCATGGAGTAACCTGGGACACAAAACATAGTGGGGTGAGCTGTGTGTGTTTGTCTCTATCTGACATTTACGGCACCAGCTCCTGTTACTTTTGAAAAGCAGCCATAAGAAATCTTTTGAAATCTTTTTGAGCAGCAGCGGCAGCACAGAATACAGAGGATAAAACAAGCGATAATATCAAAGTGTCCTAAAAACAATACAGCAAGTGATGGAAACTGTGTGTTTTTAGCAAAGTGAAGTACCTAGACAGCACAGCCAGGGTTCCTAGGTTGACCCTGTGTATACCGTCCAGGATCAGCAGCTTCCCCTCGATGGCAGCAGTGACCAGAGGAGACGGCCTCCACGCTGTGTCTCCGTTAGGGAGAGTGTACCTCTGCTGGAGAAGGTCCCTGGCTGTCATGTCCTGGAAGTGGAAGGGAAGGAAGTGGACACCAAGTGACAAAGTTAAAGGACATGAATGCATTAGGAGCAACACAGGAGGTGGGTCAGTGTGCTTACTGTCACACAGTGGACTTGGATAAAACAAGCTGAGATTTTCTGGCAATGATACATCCCCAGTTTTCCTCCCCACATGATCTGCTAAATTTGATCCGTCTGCTCTGCACATAACAGCTAATGGCACATTTGTGTTCGGGGGGGAAACGTCTGTGCAGCAAGACTGTCATATCCACTATCACGCTGCCATGTCATGGCAGAGATGGAGGGTAGCGGAGGGAAGACAAGCAGAGTTGCACAATTTGTTCAAGGCAGTGATCACTGATCTGCTAACTGCTCCACAGCAACAAGACATTTTTGCATTCAGTCAGAAAGATGCTCTACATTTACATGTGGTATGGAAGCTTAGTACGGCTTTGCTTGCTATTATTTTTTTATGCTGTTATCTCAAGATTAAATGTAATTCAGTTTTATTTATAAAGCCCAATATCACAAATCACAATTTGCCTCAGAGGGATTTACAACATACAGCATCCCTCTGTCCTTAGACCCTCACAGCAGGTAAGGAAAAACTCACCAAAAAGACTCTTTAAAGGGGGAAAAAAAGATCACACATTAATTATCTTCGACAAAACACATTTTCTCATGATGTGGTACAGAAGCAGAGAACGACTGTGCTTGCAATTATTTTTACTGCAGTTATCGTAAAATCAAGAGATAATTATTTCTGTGACAACACAACACATCCTGATGATGAGGAATTCACTTATGTTGATACTTGAAAAAACAAAAGGCAGTTTTCTCACAATAACAAGATAATTTATCACAAGAAAATGCCTTTATTTTTACCCCTTGAGATCACAGGATTATACTTTAAGTTGGTATTAAATGAAAAATGCCTTTTGTAAACACTTAAGATCACATTCCCGACCATACAGGGGGCGGCAGTAGCTCAGTCCATAGGGACTTGGGTTGGGAACCGGAGGGTCGCCCCCATCCGTCCGGACGAGGACTCGAACTCTGGTAGCTGGAGAGGTGCCAGTTCACCTCCTGGGCACTGCCAAGGTGCCCTTGAGCAAGGCACTGAACCCTCCAACCGCTCGGGGCGCCTCACCAAGGCAGCCCCCTCACTCTGACATCTCTCCACTTTGTGCATGTATAGGTCCTGTTTGTGCATGTGTGTGTCTTACTTGTGTGTAATTGACAGCAAGAGTGAAAAAATTGAATTTCCCCTCTGGGGGGTTAATAAAGTATATTAAATTAAAAAAAAAAAAAAAATACGGTGCACCTACTTAACAATATATACTGACAGAAATTATAAAAATCAATTTCTTCATATCCCTATATCAAGGTCCAGTCGTGTTTTCTTCATGCAAAACAAAATATGACCTTTGCCCTCATAAGCTAGTACCAACCAATTTAAACCAGTGATATCACAACATCCACCCACTGATTTAGCTGCACAGATATGAATTACGTTAGCTAGCTAGCAACAGCATGTTACATCGGTGTGTCTTGGCTGCATGGTTCATCATGGTTGCGGCTCACTGGCTCCAATTTATTGAATTTGAGGAAAGTAGTGAGTGTGATAGGTCCAGATTATGTGCAAGGTATTTTACAGTGGACTGTTGCAGCAACTACACAGAGCGCATCATGGACTCTGTCTCTCTCACTGACAGATGCTAATATCCCATCAGTGTTACACCGTTGGGGCCTCACTGTTTGTCTTAAAAAGTGTCATATCTTTTTTTTAATGTCACTGTTTTTCAGTGTCTGTTTTTTTTCCTCTTTTTTTTTTTTAGTTTTGACATTCTGTCCCTCTTTTGGTGTGAAAAAAAGCTGACACTGAAGATACAAATCAGGATGCTGTCACTGAAAAACATCCAAATGCAAAAATATCAAAATAAAACAAAATTCATGTTTAATGCTTGTGTTTTATTTTTCAGGGGGATTTTTTTGGTGCCAATGTTTCCTTTTTCAATGCCAAATGTTATTTTCAATGTGAAAACTCACAGTCACAGTGTTGTAGCTCCATCGGTAAGAGACTTATACACACACATCTTGCTAAACCAGTGGCCAAAGAAGTGGTTGTGTCACCACGACTTTCCTTTGTGCCCTCTGGAGGTGTCCAGGCAATTCACCTAATCATTTTTAATGACAGAAGCTCGTCCACCTTTTCCTTTCAAAGCCGCTCCACATAATACACCAGGCAAACTTTAATCAGGTTATGTGGATTTGTAAATCTAAGCTGCTGTGACTCTGACTGAAATTACACCTGTATTGTACATTTGTGTGAGCTTCTGTAAGGTGGGGAAATACTCCTCCCCGTCTTGTATAATAATCTATATGTAATATGTTACACATACTAACATATTCAGCTTCCTCTCTGACCCTCTTGTGTTCAGCTATCAATGCAAACGGCTACTCTCAAATAAATTACATTTTTTTATATTAATATTTTTGTTTTTTTTATTTATTAGAGGGCATACACACCAACACATTATGTATTTATACTCCACTCCAGCCTGACATGTCACTTTGTTCTCCAAAAATGGGATTTTCAGAGCTGACAAGATGAAGTGCCCAGCGAAGGATTCCGCAATTCCCGCAGTACAAGTCACCCTTGACCTCAGCTGGCTAAAAATAGCTGCAGCATGATGCATTAATACATTAGTCTTCAGCACACACATTTCCTGCGCAATCGTCAACCGGATGACTAAATTCCCCAGAATCACACACACTCAAACACACACACACACAGAGGGGTGAGGCTTAACAAAGCTTTACATGCATACACATGTACTGTAGCAGCCCCTCTGGGCTCTCTATCTCCCAGTTAGTGACAGATTCTGGTCTGATGGATGGCCAGAGGTAATGGAAGCCAGATGTGGGTCTTTTAGCCAAACTGCAGTCCAAATCCTACATAACTTACTGCACTGTCCCATCACTGGCTTTATATTTGTGAGGTCTATCCTCATCCAAACTCACTTATAATTGACTGGCAGCATTTAACGAACTGATTATCTAACAAGTGGGCAAAGGAACCGTGTGAAAAATGATATGCTTGTGGTTAAAAAGTGACTCACATGACACAAGTGAAGAAAATCCTGGTAAATCAGAGGAGAGTTTTCCTCTAATGAACCTACTTGAGCCAACGCGGATGTTTTTGCCAAATTTAAAGATATTCCCTCCATACCAGTGCCAGACCTAGCACATTTACCCTGCCCCCACTCCACCTTGTTCAAACCAGAACTACAGCTAATGAGAGATCAACAACTAACAATGAACAACTTACTAAATCACAAACAACAAAAAAATATGGTATGTGCAAATGTCATCATCTTTTTCCTTTCTCTTACTCTAATGCTCTCACAATACACTCCGCTCCATTGCACCCATCAATGCTCCAGCACAGTGATGCTTAACTTATGACCCGTGACATGGTGCCAGGCGGCCCCTGAACCCTTTTCTAATTCACAATGAAAATAAATTAATTCACATTGGCAATTGTTTGTACTTTTAATGTAAATAAGGTGGCAGAGTGCAGAAAAAGCATCAAAAATTCACATATTCCGTACCCATGCAGGATGCTGCAGCTGACCCTCATGTCACTTTCAAAAAGTGGCCTCCAGGCAAAGCAAGTTGAGTATCCCTGCTCTAGCATGTTCTCACAATCTCTCACTGATTAACATTAAGGTGAACTGCAATGCAAGAACTCAAGATGGTGCCCCTGCTATAGATCGACCTGTAGCGTTAAATCTTTGGATAATTTTTACCTTATGACCTTTATTTTATGAATCTCTATGACACCTACAGGATGATCTGCCTCTATTGAAGGCGTTTCTGAGATATCGCATTCACGACGATGGGATGGAAGCAGACAGACGGGCTACCCAAAAACATCGTCCCTCCAGCGAGGTACTAAAATCAAGCTATTTGTATCTTATCAAAGACCAGTTTATATTTACCTGGTAGAGCATGACCGGCTCTATACTGTAACCCAGCATCTCCGCGAACTCCCTCGCGATCACTGACTTGCCACAACCCTAGAAAACACAAAATTATTGTTATTGAGACCACAGATCACATCCACCACGTGCACTGCATGTGTGTATACTGTACATCATGTGTTCGCTACCTTGGCTCCTATCAGACATATGTCCTTCACCATGTGCGACTGCATCATCTCAGCCATCAGCTGGGAGTGGCTCGGCGTGCTGATGAAGGTCCCGCTGCTGTTGGGTGGTCGTAGCTCCTTGATGCCTGCTGGGACCTGAAGTTTGACGGAGACAAGAAGAAGTCACGAAAGAGCAACCAAGAGCTCGAAGCTGTGGGAAAATATTCCTTTAAATAATGATTCATGGATAATCAGAATCAATGACGCATGGCTGGGAAAAAAAGCACTGTTTCCACCAACAACACTTTATTATCAAACAATCCATGAGATACACACCACTGTATATTAGAAACTATGCTGTGCATGATGAAAACTTCAAAGAGTTAATAAGGGTGACATCATTTGTTTGGCTGGAAGATCAGCACCACTATTCTTAGAAGTCTGGAATATCTCTGTTCTCCCAAACCCCACACAGTGACTCATTCACAAACACTGTTTTTCATCCAAGAAGAAGAATTAAAGACCGATAAAGACGTTCCCTTCAGAGACTCCTCAGAGCATCAGTCACAGATAAGATGGTCAAGCTACTTACACAGTGCGTCTGTCTGTGTGTGTGTGTGGTCTGTCATGGGACAAAGGGTTCTCTGTGCAGTGTGTGACTCACTTTTGTCGGAAACATGTTTTTAGGTCATAATTTAACGAAGGCCTTGTGGTCTCACTCACAGGGACAGTCGGATAATTTAATCTGATATAAATGAAAAATAAATAATATAATAATTCACAAGATTCTTGTCGAATTTTATGTCTTTGTTATTTATTTATCTATCTGTTTTACGGAGCAAAAAAAAGCAGGTACGTCTCTCGTGCACAAGCATGAGGAAGCCCTGGATCATTACTGCATGCTGGTGATGTAACACACATTCCTGCCACCCACTGGTTTGTGGACTCCTGTTTGGAAGCCTCAGAAGAATTCAGCATTTTGGCCATCACCACCTTGGAGCCAGAAGTGACCATATGTGGACAAGAGGGTGGAGCTATGGAGGAGCGAGGGATGGATTTGACTCACAGACCGTAGCTACACCTTGCAGACAGCCTGTCACTAAATGGCCCCGCCTAAAATATGCTTAACTTTAAGCCTTAATAAAATGCAAACAGGTGAGTTATATAAAAAGTCACTCCCGTACAGTTGTCATGAATGTTGAAATTAGCTTTAGAGAACAAAACTGTTTTTTGTACCAGGCTGTAAACATGTTTATTTCTGCTGTTAAGTTGGACATGTTAACATCGGGGTCCATGAGAATTTACTCTGTTTTGGCACCAGCCTCTAGTGGCCATTAGAGGAACTGCAGTTTTGGCATTTCCATATTGGCTTCATTTTTTTAGCCTTGGAAGTTGCCACTTGCAAGAAACACGGCAATGCACCACCAATAGTAACCACCACAATGGTGCCCACTGGTTTGTGGACTCGTGTTTTAAAGCCTCAACAGAATTTGGCTTTTTCGTCTGTTGCCATCTTGGATTTTTGGAGCCAGAAGTGACCATAATTGGACGAGAGTCTTGGCTTCATTTGTCAGCGTTGGAGGTTGCCGCTTGGAAACAACGGACAAGACTGCAGGATATAACATACAGGATTTAAAGTGCTTACAAGAAAACTCCATAGGGTATCTTTAACAGTGGCAGCAGTACTTTATGTCTTTAATCCACCATCAGAATAAATCATCCCATCCCTCCATACAGGTGTCGTACTTCAGTCTACATGGTCTGCAGACCAGATTGGGGCTTTAGTTTTACACTGTACATAGCCAGTCTACTGGTACCTGAAAGGTGACGTCCTTGTTTGCGACCTTTAATGTGACGTCTGCATGACCTTCAAGATCCTTCGTCCTGGAAACACTCAAAATGGCGCTGGGTGCCGGCTGACGACGACCATCCATAAGCTCAAACCTCTATGAAAGTGTGCCACAAGATGCAAACAGGCCAAAATTAACACCTTTAAATAATGTGTTTTAATTATGTTCAGATCTAAACAAGCATACAGATGACAGTTAGGAGCATTTTGGTGGTTCACATCTTGACTTACACTGAGCACGCCCTCCACAGCGGTGCGCCCATCCTTGCCCAGGATGCTGTTGTAGGGGTAAAGTCTCTGGACAAGCTGCTGGGAAGACAGCATGGGCAAAGCATTCTGCAACAACACAGAAAAAAACAGGCATTGGACACCAGCATTCATGAACCAACAAGGGTCTTTTTTATTTTTAATGCTGGGCTTTCATTTTTCGTTCTCCCTCTCTGAGAGTTAGTGAGAGGAAGACTGCTGGTGCCTGGACTCTCACCAGCACAGTGAGGGCAGGAAGCAAGTTGTCCACAGGGAAGTCAGGAAGGCCAAGGTTGGATGATTCCTGGGAGCACAGCGTTGTGGCTAGTGACAGCAGCTGGGACACCCTGACACACAGGATACAGCAGAATATCGTACATGAAGAAATACTGAGCCTTCAAAGACTGTAAAAGAATACTCATGACTCATAGGAGCCATTTAAAATGTTATAAATTTCCTTTTAATTTACCTTTCTGCAGCGATGTTTGGTCCTACTGTGTACAGCAGCTCCAACTGGTCCTGAAAAGAAAACAATATCACGATGAGCATAGGTGGAGGGCTATACACTGTAAAAAAGTTTAGGGGCAGATAAAAGCAACCTAACTAAAACACAATCACTTTTTGTGCCACCATCCCTAACTAGTGATTACATGTATTTGACACATGAAATAACAGGTACAGCCCTGAATTTCTCACAAGTTACAAAATAAAAAGTCAGTTCATCCAAATTCTAAACACAAACTTCAGCAGTAAAATGATGTCACTTCCACATTTACATATAATCTGTTAATTCCTGGACTGACCTTGAACGGGAGGTAATAGATGTCTCTGGCCTGGAAGCGAGAGCGGAGAGGAGGATCCAACGGGTTGCCCTTGTACTTGGGGACAGGAAGGCCGAGAGCGATGACCCGGAAGTCTTCACTTACACGGACAATCTTCCAGCTGTCCAGCTCCTCTTTGGTGTGCTCCTGCAACACGTCAAGGTACAAAACACTCCAGTGTACAACTATTGTGTGTAACCTGGCAAATTCCTGTCGTCATACCCATTTCATCTTAAAGGAACAGTGTTTTAGATTTAAGGGATTATTGGCATCAAGGGGTGAGGACTGCAGACTGCAATTAACTGAAACTTCTCCTGGTTTGGATTCCTCAAGTATTCATAGTTAAGGAGGTTTTTACTGGAAGCCAAATTATCCACAGAGGTCTCTCTCTGGTAAAAACACGTTAAAAAAAATCTGTCTTTCTGTTCTGTTCTCTGTTTTCGCCAGTTTATCCCCTAAATCCTACACTGGACCTTTATATGTATTTTTTATGCAAACGGCCGAAGCTACACAGCTTCATGTAACAAGTACAGACTCTGAATGCCACACAGTATTTATGGCAAGGGCTTTTTTGTCCACTAAAGATAAGAGGAGCACTGTAGGAGTAGCGTGAAAATTCACTGCTCAAGTGTGAAGATTCAGATAGATGCAGTTCCTTAAACAGCAGTGACCACATTAAGAAATATTCTTAAATGTACACCATGATTCACTGATGAACTCGCAAGTACAGGGGAGTTTTTAATCATTAAATTTAATTTCCCACAGCTTAAAGACCTTCAAACCCTCAAGGGTATTTGACTTTAAGGCGAGTGTGCTGCTCTGACCTGCAGCAACTTGTCGTAACGCTCAGATGACATAAGGAAGCGTCCGTCCTCCAGCTGCATCTCCCTGTTCTCCAGCAGGTTGTTGAGGACAGGCAGGACATTTCTCTCTGCCTTCTCCAGCCCCTCCAGGACCAGGACTCGACCTTGTGTTGCTGCCCTTACAGCGCACTGCAGAAAAACAGAAGAAGTTGAGACTGGTCAGTGAACAATTAGAGAAGCGGGGGAAGATGTTGGCATCAGGAAATGGCTCATTTTAAGGCTAAACCACAACCACGGCAACCAAGTTAACCTCAGGTCAAATCTGCTGCTTCACTTCTCTGACCCTGTGATAATGTTTGCAGTGCGACAAGCATTTATAAAAAGAGCAATCTGACTGTGCATCAGCGCTCTAATGACAAAATGAGTGTGCCATGAAGCCTTTCCTGAGGATGTCCTCAGCTTACTGTGTTCAGAACATCCTCCAAACTTACTCCAAACCAAACTTCAGAAACAGTCTCAGCTGTTTTTAGGAAGGCCTATTTTCTGCCACCAACTGTGGGATAAAAAAACGCACTTGGTCTACTTGGTTTAGTTTCAACAGTGTGTGTGTGTGTGTGTGCATACGTGTGCATGTTTGCGTAGACACGCTTTTCTGCAGAAATCAAAAAGCACGTCTGACGTCAAGAGGCAGGAAACTTTAGCTGTCTGGGTTCACCACAGAGCAAGTGGCCATATAATTAGGTTAACATGTAAATACGTGGCAGGTTGTGTGGGAAGCAGAGCTATAAAACTATAGTGAGTACCAGATGCTCTAAATTTAACTCCTGATCCATTTTCGGCACCAACGCTATAATCAGATAATTGTTAAAAATGTAAGTGACGCAGGACCGCGAGGGAGACGAGGAGGCACAGACAGGCCTTGTTCTCTGCCTCACACTAACTGTGCAAAACATCCCACCACATACTGAGACGCTCTGGGCAAACATTCAGCAGTGAATGTTACAGACAGCTGAATAAACAGAATATTTAAAGTATGAATATGAACTGTGAGAGGTCGACAGTAACAAAAAAAGACCACTGTCTGTATCAGCCCCTGCACTGTCTCTTTAGGATGTATGCAACGTTTAATTGTCAGTCTATAATGCATGCCCTGTGTGGACTCGTCACAATGCCTCTGCACCCAACGCACCTCATTATGAATGATTTATTCTTAATTAGAATCTAGAAGTTTTAAAGGTCCCATATTGTATGAAGTCAGATTTCCATGTTTTTAACTATAAAGCACGCAAAGGTGCCATATAAATACTGTACAAGTATCAAAATGCTCAATCAACACGTAAATGCACACAGTCTGTATTCAGAAACTGTGCCTTTAGACAAGCCGTTAGAACTTCCGTGAAGTTGTGACATCACAACTTTACTTTATAGACTGTTTCAAACTTCACAAATAAACATCCTGAGTGGGTCCCTGACACTGTATCCTAACTGGATGCAAGCTTCCAAACTATTGCGCGTCATTGTGTCACAGCAGACGCTCTCTGTCCACGCAGGATCGTTAAATATGGAACTCCGTCACATCTTGTAAACAAACAAACAACCCAGCAGCTGTGTGTTCAGTTACCACTCAATAGATAAGTGAGTACGTACTTCCTTATTATCTATACTCACAATACTATCACAGGTAACTAATAAGATACAATTGTTGTGGCTCCCATACTACGTCATACCACCATCTCCACTTTGTAAAACATGCTAACTCTGCTGAGCATCCCACACAGTTCTTACCAGACATGTTCATCCTCCTGATGCTCTCCCTCCAGCCAGGTGCCAACTTATTTAGATTTCTGTAGTGAAATGAGGTATCCTGCAGGTAATTCCTCATTTAAACATCGTGAATCAGCTGTTCCATGTTCACTGCGGCGCTGACAAACGTGAGTAACAGAATGAAAATAGAAACTGGGCATCCAAAAAAAGTTCGGCCAAAAATGGCACGCCACATCGCAGGCAGTTAGAACAGTCCAATAAAAAACGATGCAATCAAACTGATTTAGTCGCTGACACTCACTTGCGTCACATCCAGTTTGGACACGGTGTTACTACTTCCTTTTGGAATATCGTGCAGTGTGTGTGAATGACATCAGCTGACAGGTGGACTCAAGCTGTTGCCACGTAATGCAATTCCAGTGAAACGGTCTATAAAGATAGAAAGTGCTGCTGCAGTGCCATTAGAGTCATTTCCCACCACTGAAATGACGGTGCAATGTGCAGATGTGGAACACCAAAGAAACCATTAAAGTATAAAAGGTCATTAAGTCTGTGACAGCATTCGAATTTTGCATTGGAGCCAGAGTTTGGTGTCAGTTTTATTGGAGTTAATGGGACAGGCCCGGCAAATCACTTTGCTGTTCCACCTTTGACTTAAAAAAAATTTCCACCAAAATAAAAAACACATTAAATCATGGTGACATGTGTTTTGTTTTATCTCAATGTGTGCATGTTTTTTTCCCTTGTTATTGGTCTCCAAACAAATCACAGATATCGTTAAAGTCCCTGTTTGATCTAAGATAGCTAACGTTACATCATGATACATAAACAAATGGGGCAGGTCCGACCTGTTATCATTGACCAGACTACAGTTCTAACCACATAAGTCCTTATTGGCTCTGATTATTATTCTGGCTGGACTCCCTGTTATGACCTGTCAGTTTGGTAAATACCTGCCAAACTAGGACTTGACCGTGTGCTATGATGCGTTGCAGTTTGCCTCAGTGATTTACATTCATACCCACGTTAGTCATCTACCATTAATTAGCTAGCTCACATAGACGTCATGACAATGATTAAGCTTGAGACGATTGCGTTTGCCATCACTCACCGACACCAACGCTTCCTGTCCGTTTCTTTTACACCTTTACCACAAGTTTGCTTTCTAACGTTTACGGTCCAAAATGTATGTAATGTAACAGTGATATAGCTGGCTAACATTAGCTAAACAAAGTGCAAATGCTAACTTAGTTCACTGATAAACAAAGTAACGAGTAACGATAAGTGATGAAGGTCCAGATTCATAATAATTTGACAATTACCACCACCTTCCTAACAGATAGGAAACACC
The DNA here is from genome assembly GCF_041903045.1 of Epinephelus lanceolatus. Taxonomy (NCBI): domain Eukaryota; kingdom Metazoa; phylum Chordata; class Actinopteri; order Perciformes; family Serranidae; genus Epinephelus; species Epinephelus lanceolatus. Next base: position 41,433,139 of record NC_135747.1, read on the forward strand.
ATTTGCATTAGCACTCCTGAATATCATCAATTGTTTGAAAGTTGGTTAGCCATTGAAAATCAAATACATACTCATGTATACAATGCTAACAATGACCCTGACCCTAGCTTGCAGCTGGTAGCATTAGCAGGTTTTTGAGATGCAGCTGACAGAGCCATGATCAGTTTGGAGACTAATTACAAGAAAAGCAAGATTTAGATGAAAAGCGTCAGTAAGCATCACATAATGTGTGTTTTTTTAATTGTGTGGAAGCATCTGTAGGTTGAAGGTGACACAAAACAGCTATGATGGGTTTAGGTGGGACTTGCCATGCCCTTATTAACGTCAAAAGAAGTGGCACCAAAGTCTGGCACCGATGCAGAATTCGCGTGCCGTCACTGATGTAATGACTCTTCCTTTTGTTGTAGGTTCCTTGTGGAAGACCTTGACACACAAACCAATCACAGCAGACTAGGGGGCCTTAAAGAGACAGCCCTTAAAATGGACCGTTTCAGACAGAGGGTAAATACAGGTGTGTTAACATTAAGCATGTAAACACGTTCTAGTAGAAAAGAATATTTCCTCAGAGACACTGCTCTCCTTCATGCCTCATATGTACAGTAGGATGTTCTCTGGTGCCATCAGGTCTCTGTGCAGAGACACGTCAGATTACGTGAAAGCATGCGGTCGCCGTTATTTCTGGGTCTGCTGCGGTCACACATCTCTGATGATTAAGAATTGTTCTGTTCCATTTGCACGGCCCAAATACCTGGTTACTGCTGCTATATTCTACAACAAACTGCTCCTGTTTTTACCTCCACACATGTGGTTTAGTGTTAATTCAGCATTAACTGTGCCAGTGACACTCTTTCTCTCTCCAGGCCTGCTCTGCTCCACTTCTTGCACTTGAAGTAATAACTATTATCAAAGAACTCAGTTTTGTTTTAGCTGCATTTATTGGTTTTCTTTTACACTTTTCCTCGGCTGTGCCGCAGTTTTGATGCCGCAGGTTTGCACACAGCACTGAGAGCTTTTGCCCTTAAACGGGATTTCTTTTTTTGGGTGTGTACTTGTTACATGTGACCGACATATTACCTAGAAAGTGCAACCAATTCATTTATTTTAAAAAGAACTGGCTGCGGAGGCTAACCACTGGTTGGCTACACACTGGTTACACTTATTACTGTAATAGAGTCTTCTTTGCAGTGTGGGTTTGAGGTAAGCTGCCTTACATAAGAGCCTGCTAACTGGAGAGAGGTGACTGGAGATGTCAAAAATACAACAAGCATGTGATTACATCCATGTGACTCCATCCTTCATACAAACATGGGGGGAGGTGGAGTAATGCTGGACTGAATGAGCGGAGGGAAAAAAAGACAGAGCGAGAAGTAAAGAGACAGATAGTGAAGTGGAGGGAGAGGATGGGAGGGGAGGAGTAAGCACAGGGACTGACACGTTAAATCTGAATTTAGGGCTTCAAATCAGCACAGGGCCCTGAGGAATACTTGGATGTTCTAGTTAACGCACAAGCACACACCTCCTACGATACCAAACTATTCTCAAAGAGAAAAAGCTCACCGATTTACACCCACACGTCTTCAGTCCCTCAGGCGATACTGTAAGTGTACATATACTCACGTACCAACACACACAAAAATCAACTTCATCCTCAACAAGTTTTGTCCAACACACCGACTCATAAACCGGCACGTGCCAAATCACGCTGCCCACATTTCAATGGACAATACAAGATTCTTTCAGATTCAAGGAAGAGCAAAAATAAGCCGTTACACCTGTTTGTACCACCAAAATATGCTGTGTCTATTTATGAGCTGTTTCCATGGAAACACCTGTTTTCATGTTGATGAGAAGGTGGGAGGCGGATGATCCTTTGGGAAGTGGAGGGGTTGGCTTGCTTTACTTATTGTAGGAAACAGAGAGTGTGTTAAGAAGCCTTGGTTGATACGTTACTGTGCCATCGGTCAATGTCAGCAACTGATCTGTGCTGCGCATGTGCAACACTCAACAGAGGTGAGAAGGAGGTGAGATGGCTATTTCGTTAGCTACATAGATGTACAAAGAGAACTGCATACAGTGTTGGAAGCAGGGCCCCGTTCATTCCTATGTAAATTGCTCAAAGGCAGCAGAATTAATCAGAGCATTTGTATCAAACGCTACGTGTTTGTGCACACGTCCACTCTTTGGCCCTGTTTTCCTAACGTGCTAAATCAGAAGGTCATGCAACTTCATAACGCCACCACACCTGGGTGTCATGGGAGTGGTGCAGCAGTGGCACGCATGCAGAGCAGGTGTGAAAGGGGCTGGATTTGTGTTTTATTTTTATTTTTAAAAAGCAATAACTCTGTACTGGCCGATCAAATCAGGACACCAGTGCATCATTGCCGTGATATACAAAGAAACATGGCACAAACTCTGCACTGTATATGGCCACTGATGGTGGATGTGTGTTATCACTGCTCTTTCGTTCAGTATAGGGGTGAATTATACTACTGAACTATCGGATTGGTTTCAATTTGAATGATAATTTGAGCAGTGTTGAGCACCGGATTTCAAGACAGCACTTCAAGACAGACTATGAGGTCACATCGATGGCACAGCTCTCTGGAGTAATGTAAACTAGTGTAATGAATCATGAAGTAATGAACTACATTATGCTGCTGCAGCAAAAGCTACATTTGCTTTACAAAGATGTCACTGCATGGAAAACACAGCTGCAGCTAATGGTATAGAGAATCTATCTTCGTCACTCTCTCTATAGAGTTCCTGTCATCTCTCAACTGTCACTGTCCAACAAAGGCACATCTAATTAACGTAGAGTAAAGCGGTTAAGCACGTATTGACAAGAGTCAATATTATTGCAAATGTTTGTTTAGAGGCACACCTGATCAAACTTTCCTCCTATTATTGCACGCAGGTGTGTGTGACACCTGAGCGTCGTCTGGTATACGTGCAGGAAAGCAGAACTATTGTTATGCTGCTTGTCGTCTCTTTCCTAATGTAAGTCTATGGTAAAGAGGTTTATTGGGGACCAATGGCACCACATGATGGACCTGGAAGTTGTAGTTACACAGTTTGGCCACTATGTCAAATTGGCTTCAACGTTGAGTGCACCTCCTAGAGGCCTGGTTAGCTACGACCATCAACAGCTCCGTAAAAAAACAATGTGTTTAACTCAGAATGTTAAGACTTTTTTAAAACTGTTTTAATGTTTTTTGGATGCATTCTGATGAGGTAAATGATATGAGCACGAACAGATAAAGTCAATATTGATGCAAATGTTTGTTTAGAGGCACACCTGATCAAACTTTACCCCTATTATTTCACCCAACAGTGGGTGACACCTGAGCATTGTCTGGTATATGTGTAGAGAAGTAGAACTGTTGTTAGCTGTTGAGCAAAGAGGGTCACACCTTTTTAAAGTGGGAATTCTGCCACTGTCAATTTAACTTCTGAAATAAACAAGACAAATGTTTTTCCAAAGGTTTAATACGTTAAAACGAGATGTTGTTCCAGACGGTCTTTGAGTTGCTTCACTAATTTGGACAAGTTTTAATGTTTTCCAGTTGAGAGTATCACAAAAATCCAGCAGTGTTTAATATGTACACTGACTTTTTAATATATTTTTTTAAATTTCGAGCGTGAAGACAGCTCCCTCTCACAACATGCCAAGAATTAGTCTGTAGTTTGGAGCTGGAACGAATGATTCAGACAACAATCACACGTGCAGATAGATGAAGCCAATATCGCAGGATGTCATCAAGGTACATATATGTAGGCAGTTTGTCAAATGAATCTATTGCTAGCTGATAAATAGTCCCAAATAGACCATCATTTTTAGATTTGAGACTTTTGCATGATTGATACACAGAGCTAAGCATCCCTTTTCTTAAAAATAAAATTAACTCTAAACTATACTTGATAAAAATTACTGCTGTTTTCAATAAGTTCTCAAATTCCTCTTCTAATCCAGTTGGCATGAAAAATATTCAGTCTGGCTTTTTCTCTGAAGATATTTTGTCACAGAAAGTCAAGCACAGGCGTAAATAATACAGTGAATGAGGGCTGAATTCCATTTAGCTGCTTCACTTTCAGGTTTCTGGCATTATGCATGTCGGCTCACTGACGCACTGTAATGGCTTTCTGGGGCCACTTTAATTCAGGGGTCGGCAACCTTTACCAGCTAAAGAGACACTTTGACCAAAAATAATTCTTAAAAAGTTGGTCTGGAGCCGCAGAACATATTTGAGCCTCATAATTACGGTGACACGACCCAGTAAGTCTAAATTAGGCTATCAGCGTTACTAATAGGTCAAATGTTCTGCCACAAGGTAGCTACTCTGCAGTGGGCAGATTTTGTGCCTTAAACTTTGCAGAATTAGTAGTGAAAACAAATGAATCTGTCATCACACTTAATGCTTTATTTTTCACTAATACTTTTCCTTCTTTGGATTTGAAATCCACAGATAGCCGAGCTAACGAGACTCAAGACTTGCCACTGCTACTGAGGTTTGGCAGAATGTAGAGGAAAAGGTGCCAGGCCATAGATGCATGATGCACATTTTAGTTGATGAAATGTTAAAACTTTCTTTTGTTTGGTGTACAGCCTACACATTTTACAATTGGAGAACGTAAAAATTCATTTTCCATGTGATCAAAGCCACAGTGAGCCAATGGAGAGGGGCTAAAGAGCCTCATGTGGCTCCAGAGCTCCAGAGCTGCCTCCCCTTGCTTTAATTGTACAGAGCCAGGCTAATGTTATTAATGTTATTAATGTTATAAGCAGCACCTATGTTTTCCAGGTCAAAATGTCTGCTGTGGGAAAGGCTTGCAGAGAAAGTGTTTGTTTGCCAAGTTGCAACGGTTTCTTAACCAAACAAAGATGGCGGGTAAATTAACATCATACAATATGCGTATTAGGGGCTGTGGCTCAGGAGGTGGAGCGGCTCCTCCAGTCCACATGTCGTGCCAGTTGTGAGTGTGTGTAAATGGTTACTTGAGTAGCAAGTGGCACCTTGTAATGTAGCCTCGGCCACCAGAGTTTGAATGGGTGAATATAAGTGGTTGGAAGGATAAAAAGGAGCTATGTGAACGCAAGTCCATTTACACCAGTTATTTTGTGGGCTGTAATGTTTTTTAACACCATGATGCCAATCATGCAGGATGTAATCAAGGTACATTTGTAGGCAGTGAGTCTAATTATGTGGTGCCTACAAAATGTCACTGCAAACCCTGCAGATAGAACATATACTGTACCTGCTCTATCGCTTTGGATTGTAAAGTCAATAAATATCCTTTTCAACAGTCATGGGCTGGTTTGGTTTGGTTTGGGCCGTCAGCCCAGCACAGCAGGGATTTGCATTTCCATTATAACAGGGCTATCTACGTGAAGGTGTGTCTTAAACTGATGAATGAATCCGCGTTTCACGTTTTCCTACCATCCATAAATTTCAAAATGTTTAGCTCCTTTAATGAGCTCCTTGAATGTAGTTTCATCGTCCATCCAGAAGTGCGTCTTCTGCTTCACGGTTGCCATGGTGTTTGTTGTTCCAGGAGTTACTGCACTGCTGCTACGTCATCTCTTTCTTCTTCCAAGTGAAAGCCCACGAAAGAAAAAGTGGTGCATGCACAGAACGCAGAGGCCGACTAAGTGGATACGTACAGCAATAGTTCGACTTTCAATCGAATTGTCTAGGTGTGTTAGTCGAGCTACGGATAGTCCATTTCAGTTGGACTAAGCCAATAATTCAATTTTCCCAAGCTGCATGTACTGTACTGAGTGAGACATCACCGCGACCCGTCTGAGAGCAGGCAGCCCGACTTTTGGACCCACTATGAAGAGGGTCCATCTCCAGCGTGGCATGGCACAACATGGCACATCTAAACTGACTATGGAAACACAGATCAGCTTTACATGGCTTTACTCGGCACAGCCAAGAATGACGATGGAAAAAGGGTATAAAATGATTATTCTTTCTCAAAAAGACCTATTTATAAATTAGACTGTAATGTGCTGAAGATAGAATTAAAAGCTTTCTGTCTCTGAGTCTAATGAAGTGTGTCCGTTTCCATTTGTTAAGAATAAAAAATGCATTTCAGGAAAAAAAAAAAGCTCCTTTAATCACAGAAAAAATAACGTCATTATTTTACATTTGAAAAAATGTATATAACAGTAATACAGGTGATTACATTCAACATAAAGGTATTTGTGTTTTCCTGGAGGCGTCTATATGAATTCATCTTTACACACAAAAGGTTGGGCTAGCTTTTGAAAAACTGCAGTGTCAGTGTTTCCCTGTCTGGAACTCTTCCATTCATTTAAGTAGGAGGAATATCACTGTGAGCCATACGACTATCAGATCAAAAGAATCAGCTGGAGCCAAAGAAAACTGCCACATCAGCAGGGTGACGGCTTTAATTCTTCATCTGCACTGGCACATAAATAAGCCCCTTTACTTTGTATTAAATTATAAAACCACTCAGAGAATTAACAGCTGAGGTGCAGCGCGGGCCGATAAACAAGTAAACACAGTACAGTCAGCAGTAAACACTTTCTTCTCATCACCGATGATGCATCCACTGAGAAATCTTTACCTATACATGTGGTACATATCTATTCAGTCACCACTATACTACTGAAGAAAAGTGGCGTGACACTCGACAGGAGCTGAACTCGCTCCCAGCTTCAGTCTAATTATAAGAACCTCACTAATGAGTTTTCCTCTTCCAGAAGAAGATTTGTGAGTAAAGTCTACAAGATAAATGTGCTGAGAATAAAAAACAAACTTCACTGTTTCCATGGAGTTTTATGTTTGAACTGTTACACAACCGATTTATTTTTTACACCGATGGAGCCATGTGCTAATTAGCCGTGTGGATAATGACATGACTGAGTAAATGTTAATTATCTCAGCTTATCATCATTTGTCACTGCCGGCTCCTTGAAGCCCGATGACAGGGTTTAATGATCAGGCTTATGTGGATTTTTATTTTTTTTATTTTTTTCAGTACGCCTGAGAAATGAATGGAGATGAATGGAGAACAGAAAGTTCTCCTTAGAGAAACCAGCCTGGGTAATGAGGATCTGCTGGTCTCCATGGTTACTTGACTTACAAAGTCAACAGTGTGCGGGGGTGTACGTTTGCATTAAGCCTGATCAATCAGAAAGTGGCTCGGAGAGGAACAGAACGGTTTATTATGTGAACTGTGTCTGTCTGTGTGCTTCAGAGAAAACTAAAGAGAATAGAGCACGCTCAGTTACTGTTTCACCTTTAGAGAAAATGGTGTTGGTCATATCAGTTCCTCTGTTACACAGACCCTCACACAATCCAGCCCAACCAGATTATAGCTAAAGAAAAAGAAAACTACATCAACTATTGGACATCTACCACAAAAACCCAAAACAAACTTCAATGCTATTTGGCCCTAAACAGACAGAACATGACGGCAAACTATCTGACCGCTGTGACGGATCAGAAAGTGAGAAAGATACTGACTTTGTACAGACTCAGTGATCACAGCATGGACATAGAGACTGGCAGACACAGGCAGACCTGGCTGCCCAGAGAAGCTCTGTCCTCAGAGACAAGGAGACAGAGCAACATATGAAGACATCAGAATAAAGTTCTTTACAAAAATTAAATGTTAACTCAAAGATTTTAATTCACACTCTGACCAAACTAAAATGCAGCATCTTGGAGAAAGTAGTGTCAGTGCCACAGATGCAGTAAGACATGTCAATGCAATCTCATCACAGATCACACTCTGCCTCTTTATTTATGCTAGGGCTGCAACTAACTATTATTTTCATTGTCAACTAATCTGTCGATTATTTCTTTGATTAGTCGACTAATCATTTTATCGAAAAATGCGTTAAAACGCTGAAGAATGTCGGTCTGTCTCTCCCAAACCCCAAAATGATGTCATCTAATGTGTCACTCACGCCAAAGGGTTTTAGTTCACTGTCATGGGAGAGTGTGTAAAACTGCCAATATTTGAATGCAAGAAGTTGCAATAAGAGTATTTTGGGTACTTTTATAGTACTTTTCTATGAAAAATGACTTAAACCGATTAGTTGACTGCTAAAATAGTCACTGATTATTTTAATAGTCGATTAGTCATCAATTAGTCGAGTAATCGTTGCAGCCCTAATTTACTCCTTCATGTATTTATTTTTTTTCCTTTAAAATTGTCTATGCATTTGTAATATTACATAGTTGTTAACTGGTTTAGAATTTTCACTGTCTTAAATTGTAACTGTGCTTTGGCAACACATAAGACATGTCATGCCAATAAAGCTTATTAAATTGAACTGAATTGACATTTAGCCAGAACCTGATGTTTGTGACTTTAAACACAGAAACATTATAAAAAATGAAAGAATGTGTGTAGAGACGAGTGTAAACCCAATGTCAGGTCTAAAATGAGAAATGATCTTTTAGTAAAACCATCTCAGTTTGTTGTATTGAGCTGAAAACAAGCCATGAATACGTGTAAATGAGATTCATGTTCATGTTTTCTTCTGTTCCCTATTTGTCCTTTGTGCACTCCCTCTGCTGCTGCTGTGCCAAACACTAAACGGCTAGTGAGGCAAACAATCTGGAGGAGTGAATTTACAGTGTACAGTGTATAAATCAGAAGAAAATCTAAAAGCACAGAGTGGCTTTACCTGGTCGATGTAGAAGGCCGTCCCTGAGCGGATCTCTCTCCTCTGCTTGAGGTCAGTCTCTGTGGTGTCCCTGGACAGGGCGACATACTCGACTTCCCGCCTGGTCAGCTCCTGGACAACAATGAGGGAAAACTTTAGCACTTCAGAAACCCAAGAAAAGTTTCAGGCTTTTTTTTTGGCACAATAAAAATATGAACTTAAACAGAAACAACATATTTTAGGGATCCCGTTGTGAGAAAAGTCAATGTAAAAATAAGAGTGGGACTTTGTCCAAAAAAATAATTTAAAATCTGCATTTCAAGAGTTCAAAGTGAGAGCTGTGTCTGCATACTAGGTGGATATTGGTGTGATATTAATGGACAGGATCTCAAGGTGTAGGTCTGGTTTGGGGACCTCAGAATTTCGTCTCTGCTTTTTGCAGACGATGTGGTTCTGTTGGCTTCATCACACCGTGACCTCCAGCATGACCTGAGGTGGTTTGCAGCCAGGTGTAAAGCAGTCAGGATGAGACTTGATGATGATGATGATGATGATGAGATAAGGTCACAGTTATCTCCTGGAAAACAGTGGATTGCCCCTTGGTAGTATAAAGTTAAAATCCCACTGATTGTCACACACCTGAGTATGTGAAATTTGTTCTCCGCATTTGACCCATCCCCTGAGGGAGCGGTGAGCAGCAGCGGTGCTGCGCTCGGGAATGTGGTGATCTAACCCCCCAGTTCCAACCCCTGTGCTGAGTGGGGAGGCAATGGGTCCCATTTTTATAGTCTTTGGTATGATCGAACCCACGACCTCCCAGTCCAGCTCAGTGGCCTAGTGGTAGAGTATAGTATATATAGTAGAGTAGTATATCACGGTCTTGTTTGCCCCGAGAAAATGGAGTGTGAGATGGCTGGGTGGTTTGATGAGGAACTAAACCTGTATTGACTTTAAATTGATCAATTGTGGTTCAGTCTTCCTTTGGTAAAAAAAAAAAAAAAAACCCAGTCCATTAACATTGCACATTTGGAGTGTTTCCGACCGCGTTATGCATTAGTAATGTGAAAATGAAAGTAGTGCACTTTATGGTCACTGTCTGCATCTATTACTACAACCTAATGTGTGCAGAATCTCATTAAGGCCTATTTGACTGTGAGAAGAAACCAGAGCCAGTGTTTCCTCTAGGATTTTTTCCAGCAGCGGGGGTGGCGGGGTAAGGGGGTGAGAGCCCCCCCCCCCCCCCCCCTTCCCGTTTGGATGTGAAATACGAAAGTGTTTGATTCTGATAAACCGCATGTTTGAATGTTGTTTCTGTGTCAGACTGTCTCTGTCTCTCTTTTTCTCTTTCTGTCTCTCTCTCTCTGAAACATTGATATTGATATTATAAGTTATCTTCAGCTAATAAAATCTACCTTTTTCTTTTCTCTGGTTCGCTGCCCTATTCTTCAAGACGACAGACTCTGACCTGGTGCTCCAGTGATGATGTCACTTTCAAGATCCCGCGAATAGCGTTAATTCCAATAGGAGCCGTGCCGCTGCTGCTAAATGAATGTAGCGGAAACACTGAGAGCACTTAAAGGTTCATAATGTGCCTGTCAGTAAAAATGAGTGTCAGTAAGTTATCTTGCTTGTTCCTCAATGATTTTCAAAAGTGTATTATGGAAGAATTTTGCCAGTACAGCCAGTACAAATGTTCGTAGGTGGGTTGGTTCCAGTGATGAATTAATTCACGCTGCTGCTGAAACACGCAACAAAATAAATACGATGAGAGGCATTTTCACTGCTTTAGGTTGTGCCAACATTAGGCATAGTGAGAGTCAGAAAGAGAGCCATAGGTAAGTCCGCTGTAACAGTTTTCAAAAGCAGAGTATGGTCCTTGACGTCATGTCACATTGCCAGACTTTGGCTTGTGCTAAAACAACACCCCTGGGTACTGGGTTTGTCATAGTTATTTTACAAATACCTCAATACACATTAGGGTTTCCACATGCTGTCGTTTCACAGCTTATCAGTGTGTGTGCACGCGTGTGTGTGTACTCACCAAGTACTGCATAGCTATGGATCGTCTCAGAGGTCCTGGGGGACCAATGAGAAACACATCCTGTCCCAAAAGGTCTTTCTGCATAATCCATCGTAGGTGCTGAGCCACTGTCTGCGGAAACGAGTCTGAAACTAGAAAGTAACTTTTGTTTTATCTTTTGCCACTTTACTTCTCTCAATTCATGCAGACATATATGTTGTACATAGAGAAAATGCCTTACTGTGTTTGACAGGAACAAGCTCTGGATTCCGGGGTGTTTTGAGTTTGTAAGAGATCTTTCCGATCGTCACTGTGTCACCTGCAAACATCACAGTAGCACATTTTAACACAGAGACAATCAGGACAGTGCAATAACAGTTTCTACTGATATTTAACTTTTATTGGTGTCAGCCACGGCGCACACCTTTGACACAGTAACAATAGAGAGACACAGGTGACTACTTGCTTCCTAGCTACTAAATAGTCCTGGTTTGTGCCTCTACTGTAACCACATTTTTTTAGCTAATACATGTTTGCATTGATGGATTTTCTTAACAAAATGAAACCCCCTTATGTGATAAACTAACTGCTGTTTTGGGTGAATTTTGAATTCCTAAAGCAGTCTTCCAATCCACTTGGCAGAGAAAATATTCAGTTTGCTGTGTAGCTGGCCTCTTAGAAGACATTCTGTCACAGTAAGACAAGCACAGGTGTAAATATTAAAATAAATGATGGCTGAATTCCACGTCCGTGTTTCTGTTTCAGGATCATGTCCTGTTACTGCGCATGATGGCTCATTCTCAGGGGAGAATTTGGCTGCTCACAATAGTCTTTTCTTGTAAATCAGCTTCTTCTTGAAATATACTAAGACAGGTAAAAATACAAGACTTAAGTTACGGTGTGGGTAATATCAATAAAAGTAGTTATAAATAAATAAATATTTGATTTAATAAAAGACAGCAGCAAACAGATATGTCTTTAACCTTGATTTAAAAGACGTGAGAGTTGGTGCAGACATGCAGTTTGTACCAGATACGTGGTGCATAAAAACTATACGCTGCCTCTCTATGTTCAGTCTATAAGATCTTAAATTGAGTTGCACGATAATATTGTCACATCATCGGTATCTGCAGATATTGACTTTGCGTATGCATGCATTATATGATGTTAATTCCACTACAGAAGAGGCTTGATTATCACTAAAATTAGGTGTGGGAAGAAGTGGATATATCAATACCAGTATCAGTTATCAGTCAAATAACTTGTTACACATGGCATATCGGATAACTGGCAAAAAACAATCCAATATCATGCATCCCCAGATCTTAAATTAAGACTGGGCTGAGACAAGAGGAACGCTTTTTCTCAGGAGATGAATTCAGAGGTAGTCAAAAATGTCCAGAATCTCATATTGAAGTTTTACTGAGCTAAGTTATGTTGAGGAGAAACAGACAGAACAAATCCAGTTTCCCTTCCCTCTGAGTCGTCACACTATCCTGGCTATGTTGGGCACCCTTTAACTAAACAGAGCCATCTTTACTGTTAGACTTTACACCAACATGTCTGCTGTGAAAAAGGCCTGCAGAGAAACTGTCTGTTTGCAGAGATGCAACGGTTTCTTAGCCAAACAAAGATGGCAGCCTGGGTAACATCTGCTGGCTCTTATGGTACATCCTGAGATTATATTGTGCATCACTGCTGTACATTTAAAGTATGTAATAATATCAATTGAAATGAATAAACATTAATGGTCCTGACAATTAAAAAAGTTTCAGTGATACAACTGATGTGTCTTTTGGCTGCCATCTTGCTGCCATGTGTAAAATATCCTCTTGTGTTATTACACAGCCTACATAGTTTTTCAAAGTTTGGTTTGTCTGTTTGGAGAAATAACATGCATAAAGTATGCGTCTTAAATGTGACGTTAGCTAAAAATCTAAGAATACGTTTCAAATAAAAAGTTTATCGTTAATTAACTGTTAAAACTGGAGCCAGCTGCTAACATGACATGACACAGCTAATTACCTGGTTTTAACCTTTAACCTACTGACGTTAGCTAGCGTTAGATAAATGTTTCTAACAGGCTACATGCTAACACTTATCTAGTAGTTGTAAACCAACATTTTGTCACCAGCTGTCTAAAGTAGCTTAGCTAACATTTGGTAACAGCTAATTATTTATTATCTATGCAGCTAGCAGCGTTACTATAGGCAACGTATACACGTCTGTGACGGCAGGTTAACTCTTTCCTAATGAAAACCATGTTAAACACAGTGTTGGCCCACGCTGGTTCAGACAGGTAGCTCACCTGAGGATGTGTTGAGCAGTCTGACCTCATGTGTTCTCCACACCCAGCCGTCTCTTCCCAGAACAGCACCCAGAATATTCCGCATTCTCCTGGCAGCCACGGCCGCTGCGGTGCCGCTACATAAGATCTGAGAGTGCATATTTAAAACTATAATGTCGTCATAGAAAGCATAATCTAAAATAAAGTCCACGAGCCCGGTGTCAAGCTGTGTCCTGACCGGCCTTCTTCACATTTCATAACATCTGTCAGCTCATTTTAAAGGAGTCGGAAGATAATAAGAGACGGACCGCTGGGTCCGGGGCTTAATGCTTCCGTAGTGGTTTCACGTTTTTTTTTGTTCCGTTCCGCCGTAAAATTTACAACGTAAATAACATCGAAATGCGACTTTATCAGTTGTTGTGGTGCTAAATCATGGTGAATAAAATAAAGGAATACATATTTTATGTAATTAAGATATAACCTGGCCTTTCTGTCCATCTACATGGCTTCAAATACTCCGTGGTAATTTTAGAAGTAATATTGAATATTTGGGTAAGAACACATTTTTGATTACATTGTGACATTGTGTCAGTGTATTTTTGTCTTTGAATTTTTTTTAAATTTGTGTCTGTTTTTGTAACATGTAGCCCATGTGTGTAATTTTGATCAGAGTGGTCTAAAAAATAAAATTAAAAAATAATAAGAATAACTAAAAAAGAACAAAAAACAACAACTAAAAGGTTGTGTTATGCCCAGAAAAATTGGGGTGGTAATAATAATATTTATATAGGCCTATATCTGTGTCCTCAATAACGTCATTAATTATTTATTTGTTTATTTCATTTTATTTTATTCTATTCTATTTTGTTTCGTTTCATTTCATTTCATTATTTTATTTCATTTCATTTCATTTTATTTTATTTCATTTCAAGAGGGGTGATGGGTGCAAGGGTGATACTCAAAACTCACAGCATACATTAAATCTCATACATACTTACATACAAGCCCGCTCACTTGGGAGCAACATAATGTGTAATGAAGACAACAAACAATAAAACTCTTGATACAAGGAAAAAAATATTATTGAATCCCACTTTTCTGTTTCTCTCTTCGCAAACCTCTTTTCTCAGTAGCCAACATCTGTTAAATCTATAACTGACAGCACATTATGAGACTAAGTCCAAACCTATTTATCTCGTGATTCATAAAAAAGAGGAAAAAATAAATAAAATGAAAATAATAACATTAAATAAAATTTATTTATTGTCTTTTTTGGCATTCATCGTGCGTCACCCCTTTGCTACTGTTATCATGTGTCTTTATGGGACAGCAAGTGTCAGCCTACTTTACAAAAACTAAACTACAGCCACATTAACACTCAAAATAATTGTCAAAATAATGAATAGCCTCTTCGTGCGTCTTTGAGTTCAAAGAGAGGAGAGTTTTTAAATCAAATGACATGATGAATAGAGCGAATTTAGAAAATTAGGAAAATCAATGATCTCATAAATTGGATTAGGAAATACCGAATTCCTAAGTGGGTGACGTCACACACACACACACACACACACACACACACGCACGCACACACAGGCTGGAGTTGCGCGCGTGTGCGGTCCCCGCCGGCCTCTGACAAACCGTGCCGAGCGCCGCGCGCGTTTAAGCGGGTTTGACATTTATCACGTGGAGCGCTGATAAGCTCGGCCCCTCTCCGGAGCCGAGCGGAGGGAGCAGAGCAGGCAGGAGGAGAGAGCGGCGCTGGTGGAGGAGGAGGTGGAGTGGTGTGGTGTGGTGGTGTGTGTGGTGGTAGTGGAGGGACGACGCGGAGAATTAAATCCCATCTATTCAGTGCGCATATGAGTGGCGTAAAGGCAGCGAGGCAGGTTGTGAATCCCTCCACCTTTCCCTGACTCGTTTCTTTTCTCCCCGGAGCGGACACAGAGGTCTGGGACTATGGAGGATGTCTACCATTACACCCGCAGCCCTGCCTGGGAGGAACTGGTTAGTAACATCCAACACTGGAGACTTTTTTTCCTTAATCGCTCCATTTTACTACGAGGAGTCTGCTCAGTTTCTCCACAGAAAAACCAACTAGACCTCTGATTTTAAAACACTCGTGGGTTTATTAACCTTTATACTGACTTTATGTCAAACTTTGGAGGTGTTTCATCCTCTTTTATAGCCGCGTGCTCGTGAAGCTTTCCTTTTATTGTCGGCATTTGTACAGTGGGCTACACTTCTAAAGACAGTTTAAATTGTATTTCAGAAGGTTTCAATTTCTTTGAGTTTTGGTTCTGGTAAAAACAAAGTGAAAGTATTAAAATGTGTAGGTGTCTGTAGAGAAATGACGCGTATTTGGATTCCTTGGATTTTATGGACAATACTTCGCGTTTATTCCCAGATGAAAGAGCGCGGAGACTTCGCTCCACTTCTCCAAACCGAGGGGAGGTTTTTGTGTCTCAGATATTCCTCCTTGAGGAATCCAATCATGGCCACTGCGTGAAATTTAATTTAACTCTGTCATGGCAAATTAATGCATTCATTCAGCTGCATCTGAACCAGCAGACACAGTCAGCTGTAAAACTACAATCACAAGGAAATTTTACATTTGTAATAAAACAAATCAGACGAGTTCAGAAGGCTACAGCATAAATTACATGTTTAATTAACATATAGATTAGCTGAGAATAATATATAGGAAATTGTTTATATATTATATTCAATAATAATGATTTGTGGTGATATTTATTATTTTTAATACAGTAATTGAGCATCAGAGTTGATTTAAAATAAATCAGAGTAGCTTGTGTTTCCGTGGCAGCTCTCGGTTGCAGTGTTTGTGTGTGAAACAGCCGCTAGGGTCTGCCATGCCACGGACATGTCCACCGGTTAACGGAGGGGATGAGGCGGTCTCTAGCCTCAGTCTGGACTGGCCGTGCTGGCTGGAGCCACAAACATCAGCCGAGCAGGGACCGGGGAGAGGTGGGGAGGGTGGGGGTTATATATACATGCTTTGGAGCCCATCCCCACTGTGCCGCGACATGCTACATCCCCTATGCGTTCACCAGCCCACACACACTCCAGAAAACACAGCCGTCTTTATTATCATAGAGACAGAGAGAGATGACAGCGAGGAGAGACGCGTCCCAGCCGCTGAGCAGCTCTCGCCTCCAGGAGAGGGAGAGGAAGGGAGCGGCGGAGCGGGCGAAGGCTAACCCCGACTGGGTTTATCTCTCCCCTCGACAGGAGCCGGAGAAAGGGCCGGCGTCCGCGGCGGGGATCCATGCCCATGTGGTGGGGGCTGTCGCCGGCTCCGGCGCCGCGGAAGAGTCCTCTGACAGCGAGGCAGAGCAGGAAGGCCCGCAGAAACTCATCCGGAAAGTGTCCACCTCAGGGCAGATCAGGAGCAAGGTGAGACACCTCGGTCTCTTTGTGCGTCTGTGGCTGACTGAATATGGCTGTGTGAGTTTGGAGCTCTGTGTTTGTCTGACCAACAACCTGCTGGCTGGGCCGCTCAATGGAGATGTGTGCTGCCTGTAATGATGTCTGAGGAAGCAGTGAAGCACAGCGGCCACTCAGTGTTGGTAGTTTATGCTTTGCCATGCAGACTTACGCACACAGGACTGCAAACCTCTTGCTGACTGATTAACAGCACGTTACTTTATCTTTTTATTCAGATGTTGCTTGGGATTACATAAAAACAAGACCTTTTCTGCAGAAGAGCAAAACAGAAAATAATTACAACTTCACAAAACTTGCCAAAACCTGTTGCCACTGATCCCAGTGAGTTAAAGTGTGCAACTACAAAGTAGTACAACCTCAGTAAAGGTACAGCTCCTCTATTTATTTCAAGAAAACACACTAGCACACAGTGTTTCCTCCTCTCTTCGTGCAGCTTAACTGTGCTCTCAGACTGACATGACAGCAGTATAAAAGGGAGATTTAATCAGCTCAGATAATATCCACTATAATATGTGTGTGATTCACAGATGAAACTGAGTTTAACGCCTGCTGCCTCCCCATGTTTAACCTGCAGGACTCAGTAAGAGGATGCTGTCTGTGACACCCAAGCTTTCTTGGCCCACTTATCTTTGACGCTGCAAATGAGTGCTGTCCTCCCACACCAATGGATCCACTTAATTATTGACTGCCCCACTCCGCCCCATCTACATTATTCAGCATGGGGGTATATTTAGAGACTTGGGGCATGAGAATGTCTGGCCATACCTTTCGTATGCAAATACCCCCCCCAGCAGTGAGTGCAGTGCTACCTAGAGGAAATGCTGCACGGCTGCAACTAACATTATACTGAATTTATGATGAATCGTCACTTTTTCAGCATATTTATGAACATTTTTGCTCAGAAATTGTGGAAAAAATGACAAACATCAGTCAGAAGTGACCGGAGCCTGATGTGAAGATAATATGAATTATTTGTCTGACCAAAATTAAAATATATTAAGTTTAGAACAGAACAGAAAAGCAAGCAAAACCAGGAAATGTTTGATACTTTAACCATAGTTGTAGACTGGTTTTCCTTCAGTTGACAGTTACAGTATTGATATGTTGTACTCAGAGTCTAAAGCAGTGATACTCATCTTGCAGCCTGCAGGCTAAATCTGGCCCCTGTTAGGGTGCCAGGTGGACCCCCAGCCATTTTCTAATTCAGAGTTTTTTTGTGCTTTTAATATACTTTAAGCTGCTTTTATACCATCACTTCATTTGAAGAAAGGTATTTCCACATTCAACTGTCTCAGATGCAGGTGCATTGGAAAATATCTCTTTGAACCGAAAATCCTGCACACTGCTCTTGCTCAGCTTCACAATTTATTAGTGACACTAACATTTTGATCCTCCTGGACCTTTGTTAAGAGTGTTCAGCTCCATCGTGTGGTGTCAACCCTGGCAACTGCCAAACCGCAAGTGCAGTCCCCAAAAAGGCAAAGTGTTTTTAAAAGCACCTGCTGTCGCTACGTGATGATGGGTAGATGCTTTGGTGATCATTGGAAGTGCAAGCTAGATCATCTGGAGTTTGGTTGGAGTGTTATTGCGGGCCTTATAAGTCGCTAGCACTATGTTGCACAACTCTGGGTAAACATGTCCACCCCCTTCTATTTGATCGGCCAAAGCCAGGTGGCTACCACTAGAAGTTCAACACGATGAAGTGAATGAAGAGCAAAATCTGTGTGCCTTCAAGTGGGCGCTAACCGCTTCATACTCCTACCATCATGTTCAAAACCATTTCCCCTCTGTTGCCCTCCCTTCACTGAAGTGACAGCAAGTGGCGAGTTGCTGCACGATGGTTTGAAAGCAGCTTAAGGTGCTAGGGTGCAAAACAAAGCATCAAAATAGAGCTTGTTTATCAAAAAAAGTGCCAGGATAGGATCCCCTGGAACCTCAGACAGAGATCTGGGCTGAGCGTGTCCTCAAATCCTAGAAACGCCCCTGCGTACATGTGCATCGCTGCTGACTGGCTCCTGTCACCTTGTAAAAGTGTCTCACAGGCAGAGCAAGTTGATTACCCCTTGTCTAAAGGTTGATATAATATAGTGTAAGTGTAAACACAGATCCAGCTGATGACTGTCCCTCATCAGCTGATGTTTGCTGACTGATTGCAAGTTGATTTTTCCATGCATGGGTTTTTTTTAACTCACCTGTCGCCTCAGAAGTTGCAGCAGGAGTTTTAAAAGTGGATAAAAGTCATGTTGATTTGAGTCGTGATAAGCACACTGTGAGTGCAGTAACCAACGATATACTAAAGGGATGTGAGTTGCGTGGCTGGCAGAGAGCCCAGATGGACTTAATCTGTCCTGCCAGACTATATACAGCAGGCTACATGTCACACTGCTTAATGCTGCTATCACACTAGTGTAACGCACTCCTGCTGTAATTGTATCAGTGTGTTTGGCGCTCTGACATCGTGCTAACAAAGGTCTCCGAGTTGTTGTCGTGTGGGTCAGTGGGTTTTCTCTGCGAGTGTGTGTATGCTGAGAGTTACTAATGGATCATGCAGGCACTGACTCACTGAGTGTTGTTCCACTGGGTTGTTTGCTCAGCTCCGGACTGTGTGTGCATGTGTGTGTGTGCACATGCATGTATGTGTACGCTCGGCCATCACATTGTCTGTGTCCATCCCTCTCCGTCCACTATCTCTGTGGTTCTTTGGTTGCCACAGACAACCACAGCTTTCATCCCTTATTGGCCGACTCTGTGGCAGTGCTGCCTGTAAGACAGCTGGTTTGGTTGGAGGGGCACGTATACCAGAGGAGGTCCCATCGACTGTCTTCTCAGCTTTACCCTCTCTGTGTTTCCATTTAGTTTTGGGAAAAGTTTAAGATGAATGTCAGTAGATAAAAGCAGGCGAGCAGTGAGAGGGACAAGACAGCAAGTTTGCAGAAACATCTAATTTAACGCAGCTTTGAAAGTATTTTTTCGTAGGAGGAATTAAACAAAAATAGCCATTGTGATCTGGTGGTTTACTTGAAATTGTGCAGGAGTATTTTATGAATATCAAAATTATTGAACATATTTAACATGGATATTGATCGCAGTGAAAGTCTTAACTCCTGACAGAAGTCTGTAACTTCAGCCCTGTCCTCCGTCTCTTCCCCTGGCAGCTACTGTACAGGATGCAACTGAAATCATCA